>NW_024870834.1:17527500-18205000 GCF_019054845.1 Dipodomys spectabilis | reverse complement strand
TGTTTGGCACTCACTGAAACTTTGCTTCATGATAAATTAATAGAGAAGAGAGAAGGAAGGAAGGAAACAAGGAAAGGAAAGAAGGGGAGGGTAAGAAAGAAGGAGGTTAAGGAAGAAGGAAGGTTAAGAGGGATAAAGGGAAGGAGTAGGGAGAAAGAGTTAACATTACAGCTAGGAAAATGCTGCTGAGTCTTCTTTTTTTGTCAGTTGTCAGTTGTGGGGCTTGAACTCAGGGCTTGGGCACTGTCCCTGAGCCTCTTTGTGCTCAAGGCTAGTGCTCTACCACTTGAGCCATAGCACCATTTCTGGTTATTGAATGGTTAATTGGAGATAAAAGTCTCCTGGGGATTTTCTGCCTGGGCTGGCTTCAAACTTCAATCCTCAGATCTTAGCCCCCTGAGTAGCTAGGATTACAGGCATGAGCCACTGGCACCCAGCTTCTGATCAGTCTTTGGAATAGCTATGAACCATAGTATTCTTTTATTTGTGAGGGGAAAGGTAATCCTGGAGTTTGAACTCAAGGTCTGGAGGCTGTCTCTGAGCTTTTGTACTTAAGGCTAGCACTCTATCACTTGAGCCATAGTTTACTTCTGGATTTTTTTTGGGGGGGTGGGGGTTTATTAGAGATAAGCATTTCACAAACTTTCCTGCCCGGACTAGCTTTGAACCACAATCCTCAGATCTCAGTCTCCTGAGTAGCTAGGATTACAGATGTGAGTCACCAGTGCCTGATGAACCATACTACTGTGGGTATTTGGTTTTTGGTTTGTTTGTTTGTTTGGGTCAGTTGTGGGGCTTGAACTCAGGGCCTGGATACTGTCCTTGAGCATTTTCATTCAAGGCGAGTGCTCTACCACTTCTGGCTTTTTGATAGTTAATTAGATATAAGAGCCTCAAGGACTTTCCTGCCTGGACTGACTTTGAACTGCAATCCTCAGATCTCAGCCTCCTGAGTAGTTAGGATTACAGGCATGAGCCACCAGTGTGCGGCCAAAGTATTCTTCATACCATTTCACACCCATTTCTCGGGCACCTATTTGTGTGGGAGACAAATGTTCTACTAGTGGAAATACAGAAGGTTTCTTCCTGGACTCTGGAGTACTTACCTGCCTCCTCCAACCTCTGGAATATCAACCCCAGGACATTTTCAGGCCAGGACTCTCCTTTCCTAGATGGAACATCTGTCTCCATCACAGCCCGCTTTCCCCCTTGTAAACTGAGCTAGACAATCCAGAGGCCGCTACTTCACCCCAAAGCATATCTGTGGGCAGCAATGAGACCAGCCCAGCTCCCTCTGATCATGGAAGGCACTGAGCTAGACGCAGGGCAGTTTAGAACAGCCCTGCCCTTGTCAAATTTGCCTACTTCCTGGGGCCACAGACTCATGTATCTAAATGTCTATGTGCCCAGAGGCCCTGTGTGTGAGCTGAGCACTCCCAGAAATGACCTGCAATTGCGTGGGGGGGGGAGAGTCACGGTCCCAACCTCCCTGGATGGCAGGAACAATATTAGGTCCTTTGGAGCCTTCAGAACAGTCGCCAGTTTTCAGATTCGGTGGTTTGTTCCTTTCCAACATAATCTCCTAAGCCAAGCAGATCAATATTGTGTCACTGGGAAGCGGAGCACTCAGCTGAGCCGGGCATGGGTGACAGCTGTATCGCGGCTTGTTGTGGGTAACTGCTGTGTAAGAGACGCTGGGCTGTGACACCCCACAGGGCCGATGACCACTGCCTGCCGCTGTCTCAGGCCACCTGGACACAGCGGATGACTGACATGAGACTACCCCTCCCTTTGTCCCTGTCCCTCTCTAGGAAACAACAGTATATCAGTGACAAGAGGCTTTGGCAATGCTGAGTGAGGCTGGCAGACTTGGGACTGACAGGTGACAGGCAGGGGCCTGGGTACACCTGCCTGCTGTCTGTTCTGCCTCCGCCAGCTGAATACACTTTTGTCATCCTGACTGGGAGCCCGTGGGTTGCTTGAGTCAGGTTGAGGACAGTGAGCGTGGCACTGGCAGCAGCAGGTCGGGCTGGAGATCATCATAGCCAGTTTGTGCCATAGGGTTAACCCTGACCCTAATGGAGCATTGTGGGGAATGATAGCTTGCCAGCAGGGCATGGTGGCACATGCCTGTAATCTCTGATACTTGGGAGGCAGAGACAGGAGGATCTCGGTTTCAAGACTTCAATAACTAACTATAAGCAAAAAACTGAGGGGGGTCTAGTTTCAGATGGTAGAGCACTCATCTAGTATATGCCAGGCCTTAGGTTCAATCCTCGGGTACTGAAAGGAAGGAGGAGAAGGAGAAAGAGGAAGGAGTAGGAGCAGGAAGATTATGATGATGAGCCCACAATTCCCCGGAATGGAAACACAAGTTATTCAAGTAGTTTTCTAGGATAGCTCTACCAAAGTCCCACAACACTGAGTGGCTTAAGACCACAATGGCAATGTATCCCTTCACTGCTCAAACCAGATGTCCACGATCAAGGTGCTGGCAGGACCACAGTCCCTCTGGAGCTGGAGGTCGAGCCTCCCATTCCCTGCCTCCTCACTTCCTCTGGGGGCTGTCAGTCATCTGGTGTTTCTGGGCTTGCCAGGGCAACATTCCCTGTGACCCCCGATGTCCCGGCAGGCAGTCCCTGGCTCTCCCTGCTAAGAGGACACTAATACAACTCCAGGACCACCGAGTCTGAACCTGATTATACCTGCAGCCACCAAGGTTTCAAATGAGCACCCCTTCTCAGGTACCCAGGATGAAGACTTCAGCAGATCAGTTTGGGAAATTCAGTTCAACCCTCAACAAGAATCCAGTCTCTGCCTTCTGGAGGAAAGTCCGAATTACCATGTCAGAGATGTCACCATAAACAAAAGGCTTGTTTCCATTCAGAGCCCATGGCCTTCTCTCCTCAACCCTAAGGGATGGGGGGAGGGGATGTCATGTTATAAGGGCCCCTTATCGCTGATGAAGGGATGGAAACTCCAAGAAAGCCGGGGTTGACTCGCCCGCCCTGTTTCCTGTGGCCCCCAGCACCTAAACCATGCCTGGCACCTATTAGCGACTGGGCATTTGTTGAATACATGACTCACAGCAAGTGGAAGTGGAGGTAAGTGCAGGTTAAGGCACAGGTTCTTGGAGTAGGGCGAGTTCGAATCCCAGCTCCGGCCAGGGCTCAGCTCCGGGAGCTCTGGCCCAGCGAGGATCAGTTTCTCTGGCTGTAAAGTGGGGACAGCAATGGCATCTGCTTTGAGGGTTGCGCTGGGGACCGAATGGGTGAGTGCAGCATTGTAGTGTCACTTTCCTAAGTCCTCGGCTCCTCTTGCTCTGGGCTGGATCACCCGGATCTTCGCTGGGACTCGGCGCTGACTCTGGGAATGCAGCCCAGCGCTCCTCTGGGTGTTCGGTGCGCACAGGCTGAGCACGGCGGTGCGCGCCAGCCCCGTGCGCCGCCCGTGCGCTCCGCAAACTCTGAGACCCCACGCGCCCTCTGGTGGCGCGCGGCCGCCATGTAACGAGCGGAGGCCCGGCGTGCTCCGGGCCCGACCGCAGCGAGGGGCGCCCTCCCACCGCCCCCTCCCCAGCCCAACCCCACCCCGGGCCTTCGCCGTTCCGATTGCCCCTGGTTTTCCTCCCACTGTTAGGTCTGCAGGAAAGAAAGGCTGACCTCCCCCTGCAATCGCCCTCGTGTGTGCCTTCCTGGCCCTAAGAGGGGGAGGAAGGAAGGCAATCCCTCCCCACCCCCACCCCCGCCACTCCCCTTTATCAGGGGTCAAATTCTGTGGCCTAGGTGCAGGTCCCGCTCGCCCGTCCCTGGAAACCACCCTGACTGACCTCGCCATCCACGGCGCTCCCCTGGACAAACTCTGCAGGCGGATCATTCCTGTTAGGCTGGGGCTCAAATCCCCCAGCCCTCCCCCTCTCTCCACGTGCCCCCCCCCCACTTTGTGCTCCTGGGGAGGGGAAGGGGCTGCCAAGAGTGGAGGGCATCTGTGGGGATCCCCCTTCCTGCCCAGCACAGTGCCAGGCACACAGCAGGGCCGGCCTCCAACAGTACCAGCCCTCTCCTGGAGATGTAACTCCGCCTGGTACAAGGAAGGTCTATCCATTTTAGACTTGGCAACGCTGAAGTGACCAGAGGGAAGGGAAGGGTCTGGTTCAACTCCACACACGGAACCAAGCAGACTACATCCTCACACCCGTCATCCTAGCTACTGAGGCTGAGATTAGAGGAATCCTGGCCGTTCAAAGCCAGCCTAGACAGAAAAGTCCACGTGGCTCATCTCCAATGAACCAGAAAAAGCCTGAAGTGAAAGTGTGGCTCAAGTGGAAGAATGACAGCCTTGAGAGAAAAAAAGGAAAAAGCTATGCAAGGGTGCGAGGCCCTGAGTTCAAGCTCCAATAACGGCACAAAAATGAAAACAAAACAACAAACAGATCAGTAAGAGACAAGGATCAGGTAGGAGTGGACCCACAGACCATGCAGGCCCTGGGGATGAAGAACTGTCTTGAGCCTAAAGCAGAGATCAGTGGCCAGAAGCAATGGGGGACCCAGTAGGAGCCAGAGAGTTGAGAATGACATGAAGGTAGACACAGCTGTCCAGAGATCCATCACCAGGGCACCTGGAAACCAACCCCCCCCCCCAAAAAAAACCCTGTATAAGCCAGCACCAGTAGTTCACGCCTATAATCCTAGCTACTCAGGAGGCTGAGATCTGAGGATCACAGTTCAAAGCCAGCCTAGGCAGGAAAGTCTGTGAGACTCTTACCTCCAATAAACCACTCAGAAAATTGGAAGTGGCGCTGTGGCTCAAGTGGTAGAGTGCTTGCCTTGAGCTGAAGAGCTGAGGACAGCGCCCAGGCCCAGAGTTCAAGCCCCACAATGAACAACAAAAACTATGTGTACTTTGTGTGTTTGTGTGTGTTTAGTTGTGTGTGTGTGTGTGTGTGTGTTTGCTCAAAGCTGGTGCTCTATCCCTTGAGCCACACTTCCATCCTGCTTTTTTGCTGGTTCTTTGACGATAAGAGTCTTACAAACCTTTCTGCCTGGGCTGGCTGTGAGCTATGATCCTCAGATCTCAGCCTCCTGAATAGCAAGCACTCAGCTTCCAAGAGCCAATTCTAAGGAAATGATTCAAAGAAGCTAAAGGGTTCGTGGCAGAACAAAAGCAGCCTACATGTGTGGTGTGGTGAAATACTTGATACTTGTATGGCATGGCATGAGATAGGGTTGTGCTAAATAATGTTTATGAAGAAGAGTAAGGAACAATGTAGAGTGCACACATGACAAAAAAAATGAAAAGCTGCACAGACCCTGTTGTAGAACGAAGTGAGCAAAACTGACCTAGTTTCATATACAACAATAATTCGGATGCTATCTTCCTTGCTTTAAAATAATGTTCTAGCTGGGTGCCGGTGGCTCATACCTATAATCCTCGCTTCTCAGAAGATTGATATCTGAGGATGGCTGCTCAAAGCCAGCCTGGGCAGGAAAGTCAGTGAGACTTTTATCTCCAATTAACCACGGAAAAGCTGGAAGTTATTTTTCAGGTAGGGTCACATGTTTCTGCCCTCGTATGTAGCTGGAATTACAGGCATGTATTATTACATCTGGCTTATTGATTGGAGTCTTGCTAACTTTTTTCCTCTCCAGGCTGATCTCTAACCTCAGTCTTCCAGATGTTTGCTTCCTGAGGGCCTGGGATGGCAAGTGTGGAGCACCTTGCTTGAGGACTGAATTGCAAATGAGATTTTAGGATTCTGAGGCTGGTGGCCTTTAGAACTCTCAGAGAACCACTGTCCTACACCAGCCCTCCAGAATCCATGTGTGCTGAAAGGGGAAGGCCTTTGCTAATGTGGGCCAAGGCATGGTTTTCCTTCTGCAGAATCAAAGCTACCGTTAGGTTGTTTTTGTGCCTGTAGTAGGTCTTGAACTCAGGGCCTGTGCAGCTAGGATTACAGGTAGGAGTCAGTGGCACCCTGCTTTCTGTTAGGTTTTGTCGAAGGCACTTTGATCTGTGTAGAATGAATTGATTTTTAACGTCATACTGATACCTCCCATAAACTCTAAGTTGGTACAAATTGGACATTCCTAATCCCATACTCCAAATCTAAAATGTTCCCAAATCAAAATGTTCTGAGCACCAACATGATACCCCAGCTGAGAATCCCAGAACTTCCCACGAAAAGTCCACATCTGCCCTCATGAGATGGGTCATAGGTGCCCCAAAAAGCACTGCATCAGTCTGCCTTTGTGCATTGTGCATATGGAATCTGCGTTGGTAGATGTGGTATCTATATTCAAATGTGGGTCTCGTCCCCCAAATACCTCACTAGTGCATGTAGATATTCCAAAAATCTGACAATGTCCAAAATCAGAAACACTTTTTGCTTCCAAGCGTTGCAGATAAGGACCACTCAGCCTGGACTGGTTGATGTGGCAAGACACCAAAGGGACATGGGGGCAGGCTCCCTGCAGGATGAAAACTACTGGTATTACATCTTCAAACTCCTGTTGGTGTTTGGGGGGAGGCAACAAGTATTTATTGAGCAGGCTTTGGAGAAGGTGGGCATGAGGAGGAGGGGGATGGGGAGGAGGGGGAGAAGGAGGAGGAAGAGGAGGAAGAAGAAATAATATGCAGGAAAACATCCAGGCATGGGCATACTTGCCAGGACTTTTTTTCTTTTTGTTGGTTGTGGGGCTTGAACTCAGGGCCTGGGTACTGTCCCTGGGCTCTTTTGCTCAAGACTAGCATTCTACCACTTTGAGCCACGGTGCCATTTCCTGTTTTCTGGTGGTTAATTGGAGGTAAGAGTCTCACAGACTTTCCTGCCAAGGTTGGCTTTAAAGTGTGATCCTCAGATCTCAGCCTCCTAAGTAGCTGGGATCACAGGCATGAGCCATCAGCAGCCAGCTTTGCTCTAACTCTTAGGAGTCAAAGAAACACAAATCACAGAGCAGAACCCACCCAAATGCCTGTATCTGCTGTGTCTAGAACAGATTCTTCCTTTGGATATGGCTGGATCCAGAAGCCACCAGAACTCTCTCATTTTCTGATTTTTCTATAAGAGCAAAATAGAAAAAGAGGAATTTTTTTTTTATAAAAAAAGAACTGGAAATAAGGTTAATAATGTCAGATTGCCAGCATCTGGCTTTCAAATGCTTGTGAATACTGCTGAATGGCTTTGCGGCCTGTGAATGGGGACCTGTCTGCCAAGACCCTTTCTTCCCCTGTTCTCAGCATGAGGGTGGCAGGTGGAGAGCTAGCTCCTGTCAGCCTGCCCCGCTGCACTGTGGGAGGCCTCTGATCTTGTCTAGTAGGACCATCCTGTCTCATGTGAGCGTGCCTACGCTCTCTGGAGCAGACACTGGAGTACTCAGTTACAGAGGAACTGGAAGAAGAGCATGTGTCTTGATCTGTTTTATGAATGCCAGAGACTGGATAAAGAGCAGACATTTAAGCCAGGCGCTGGTGGCTCACGCCTGTCATCCTAGCTACTCAGGAGGCTGAGAGCTGAGGATCACAGTTCAAAGCCACCCCAGGGCAGGAAAGACTGTGAGACTCTTATATCCAATGAACCACCTAACAACTGGGAAGTGGAACCACTCAAAGTGGCAGAGTGCTAGTCTTGAGTGCAAAAGCTCAGTCCTGGACAGGGCTCAAGCCTGGAGTTCAAGTCCCAGATTGGGAAGTTCAAGTATCATTTCAGTGGTGGAAGGCACAAAAGTGAGAAGGAATTCATCACCTCTGGAAATCTTGCCTTCTAGGCTTCCCTGCCAGGGCTGTGATCTAATCCATTCAACGGGGCTGCATTGGGATGGGAGTGGGGCTGGGGGGGGGGGGGGGCGGGACTTCACCACAGCAGCGAGGGGAGGGGAGCGCGGCTTCAGGACGTGAAGGCACCCTTGTCTCTCTATTCTTCCCCAAAGTCTTTTTTAATGGACATGAGTAATGCCGATTGACTCATCCACAGGATTAAGAGACAGCAGTAAAACCAGATGTGGTGGCACATGCCTGTAATTCCAGCTATCCTAAGGCATGGGCACGAAGATCATGAGTTCCAGGCCAACCTGGGAGTGATACATGTACTTCCTATCTGGGCAGGAGACAGGAAGATCTGCAAGGAGACTCTGCAGGAATGGCCGCTCTTTTCATATGTTGAAGGACTCAGCGCTCTATAGATTTGGGTTAAATCACATGTGCAAATCACACTGAAGACTCGGACTGGACTGGCCGTGGCAGCTCACAGGACACTCCTGGTCATAAGTCCTTATCTGAGAGGAGGAGTCTAAGACCAGGACTTAAACTCAGTACCTAATGCTTTCACTTATTGGCTAGTGCTCTACCTACTGAGCCACGCCTCCAACCCCTGGAAAGCTACTTTTTGTCTGCTTTATGCATCAGGTTGCCACATAATTCTACCTAAAAACTATTTTTTGCTCTTTTTAAAGCTTGAAAACCAGCCGGGCACCAGTGGCTCACACCTGTAATCCTAGCTTCACAGGAGGTTGAGCTCTGAGGATCTAGCTTTGAAGCTAGCCCAGGCAGAAAAGTTCATGGGACTATTAGCTCCAATAAACTACTCAGAAAAAGCCAGGAGTAGCATTGTGGCTCAAGTGATAGAGCAGTAGCCTTGAGTACAAAGAGGCTCAGGAACAGTGCCCCAGGACTAGCAAAAATAAAGAACAGCATGAAAACCCCAAATGATGCTCCTGCTGTCCAGTAGGCAAAGGACATGTGTGAGTCTGTAAATGTTCTTCCTGTGGCTTAAAGAGACCTCTCTGAGAGCTGGTAAGGAACTGAGTCTCTGTAATACCCATCCTTCAGCCTATCCTTTAATGTTGGGAGCAAGAAGTGAATCTCCTTGCAGGATTGGCTAGATTAGCCAGGATCCAAGAAAGACAAAGAGAGGGGCATTGGTTGATTTGGCAAGAAACAAGAAAACAAAACTGCCTTTTTAGCTGAGTGCCGGTGGCTCACACCTATCATTCTAGCTACTCAGGAGGCTGAGATCTTACTCAGGGTTGTGGCTCAAAGCCTGCCCAGGAAAGTAAGTGTGAGAGACTTTTATCCCCAATTAACCAGCAAAAAGCTGAAAGTGGAGGTGTGGTTTGAATGGTAGGATGCCAACCTTCAATGGAAAAGGCTAAGGGATAGCTCCTAAACCCTGAGTTCAATTCCCAGTACTGACACAAACAAACAAAGTCTGTTTGTTCTTGTGGCCTTTCAAGTTGGGAAGAGAAAGAATATGAGGTCATGGACCTCCTTTACTGGAGGATTTATTCTGCATCCAGAGGGGACCTCCTGATTTCTCAGGTATGAACCCAAAAGCCTTTAAGGGCACCCAGCTGGCTTCAGAGTGGCTGCCCATTTGAACCTACTCCAACCAAGCGAATTGGCCCGAATGGGGGAAATTTTGCTTGGCAGTAGATGGTCTTCCTTGTCAACACGTCCTCCCTCCTTCTTCCGGCTGCCCTTCGCGTTCTCCAAGTTGTAGAAAGTTAAAATATACCTCTGGCGCCATTCCATGTAATCACTTGGTCACTTCCCCAACAATACGTCCCTTCTCCAATTTTCCTCTGCCATGCTAAGGGCAGGCCTAAGAAAGAACTTTGCTATTAGGAATGGGACACGTCTACTACATAGCTGTGCCATGGGGCAGGTGTGCCCCACGCTGGTCTGTCTCCTAAAGTCCTTGTAAAAATCAATTGCTTGCTGTGCACCTGTTCTCCCCAGTTACCCATCATGGCTAGGACTCCAGGCCAGCCCACACCATAAGCAGTGGCCGGTGTGATCTGTGTTGAGGTGTCACTGGGGATGGATGGGGAGTCACTTAGGCATGAGCTTCATTCGGGTTCCAGTTGCAAGCTTTCTTCTGGCTTGAGCCCTATCCTGTCATCTTTCTGAGTCAATGAAATGAGGGTGTGAGGGGCTTCCTCACCCATGGTGGATTAATGGCAGAGCATTGCCAAGGGCCAAGATTAAGTGGCTACTCAGAGGTGCTGGCTCACTCACCACCCCACTCCAGTCCAGTCAGAGTCCAAAGACCCATATCACAGTGGATGTGCTACTCATGTGCCATGAAACAGGGTAGAAAATAAAAATGCTGTGATTTTAGTGATTGTCCAAAACAGATGCCAAACTTAGAACACAGGATTAAATAAGTCTCTTTCTTGTGTGTGTTTGTGTGTGTGTGTGTGTGTGTGTGTGTGTGTGTGTGTGTGTGTGTGTGTGTGTGTCTGTCTGTCTGTCTGTCTGTCCTGACACTGGGCTTGAAGTCATGGCTTTGCACTTTCACTTAGCTTTCCCACTCCAGGATAGCATTCTACCACATGAGCCACAGCCCCAGGTCTAGCTTTTTGGTGGTTGATTGAAGATAAGATTCTCACAGACTTTTCTGCCCAAGCTGGCTTTGAACTAGGATCCTCAAATCTCAGCCTCCTGAATAGCTAGGGTGACAGGTGTCAACCACCTGTGCCTGGCCAATAGTTTGTCTTTATTGCTGGTGTTTGGGAAATACTCTGCTAAGGGAAGATGGAGTTGATAGACAGGAGAAGCTGTGGGGGTTTCTCAGGGGCTCAGAGATGCTTATAGGGAGTGCTCTTAAAAATACTCTGAAGAGGGCTGGGAGGTGGCTCAGTAGTAAAGCGCTGCCTTGCATGCATGAGGCCCTGGATTCAATTCCTTAGCACCACATAAGCAGAAAAAGCCGGAAGTGGCGCTGTGGTTCAAGTGGTAGAGCGCTAGGCTTGAGCTGAAGAGCTGAGGGACAGTGCCCAGGCTCAGAGTTCAGGCCCCATGACTGAAAAAAAAAAAAAAAGCCCTAAGGAGTTGGAGGAAGGGTGCATAGCACCTGTAATCCCAGCATTTGGGAGGCCAAGAAGTGAAGATCTTTAGTTCAAGGCATCCTGTGTTAGTGAGATCCTTATCTCAAAAAAAATCCCAATCAAGCAAAGAAAAATTCTGAGAAAAGATGGACATTTGCCTTTTTCTGCTTCTTAGAACTACCAACCCAGTGGGAGTAAGTTGGACAGGGCAGCGGTGGCCAGGGGTGTTGACGAAGAACAGCTGGGCCAAAGCAAGGATGCTGGAGCTCAGAACGCCATGTCTGGACTGAATTTCCTGGACACTAGTACTCAGAGACTAGCATTAGAGTCTCATAGATTTGCCTGCCCAAGCTGGCTTCAAACCTGGATTCTCAGATCTGAGTCTCCTAAATAGCTAGGATTACAGATGTGAACCACCAGCACCTGACCTTTGGCTAGATAATTTTTTTTTGGTCAGTCATGGGGCTTGCACTCTGGGCCTGGGCACTGTCCCTGAGCTCTTCAGCTCAAGGCTAATGCTCTACCATTTGAGCCACAGCTCCACTTCCAGTTTTCTGGTGGTTAATTGGATATAAGAGTCTCACAGACTTTTCTGCCCAGTCTGGCTTTGAACTGCAATCCTCAGATATCAGCCTCCTGAGTAGCTAGGATTACAGGCATGAGCCACTGGTGCCAAAACATTCAGTAATAATCACATAATGAGTAATAGTATTTTCCTGACTTATTGGTTAATTCAAAGCTTAACCATATCAATTCCAAATGAAAATGAAATTTCAGTTTTAAGAGTATTATTCAAATTCAGTACCTTTTTCATGTATGACCCACAAGGTGAACTTATCAACTACCACACCCCTCTATCCTGCTCTGCTTTTTTCTGTTTTAAATGAAAACAAAGATTCTAAGTCAGGGCAGGAGCAGGTCTGTGTGGTAGAGCACCTGCCTACCCATACTCGGATCACAAGGAATATTCATACAGAAACAACTGAAGTTCTTCCTCTTTACAATCACTGTGATAGCAATAATGGTTCGATCCTGCTGTTTGAACACAGGGATGTGTTCAATCCCTTGGGGGCTAAGACCCCCAAGGATACTTTAAACAAACTTGAATGATGCTGAGCCATTATGAATTTACTTGAAGCACGTGTGTGTGTGTGTGTGTGTGTGTGTGTGTGTGTGTGTAACTTCATAACTTCTATGTGGAAAGTAATTTATATTAAAGAAAAGGTAATAACAAAATATTCATCTGAAGCATTATACGACTAAAATTCAACAGCATCTAAAACAACTTCCTACTTGAACAACTTACCATTTTCTTGAGGATATTTTATTACTGATGTTGGACTTACAGGAACATGTTAATACTGAAAAGCATTCTGACTCGTAGTCAGCTTTACCATGGTTTCTATATTCCATACTATGGCCCCTTAACTGCCTGTGGCTGGGGTGGTCTATTCCCACTGCTCCAGTGCACCACTAGTTATGACAGACAAGGCTGCCAGCCCAGCAATCCTCCCTGCTTCTTGGGATGAGTAGGTTCCGTATTAGCCTCTCCTCTCCTTTCAGGTAGCAAACATTTTAAGCCATTTCATTTTAAAGGAAAGAAAAGCAAGGAAGGAAGGAAGGAAGAAAGGGAGGGAGGAAGGAAGGAAGGAAGAAAGGAAGGAAGAAGGAAGGAAGGAAGGAGGAAAAAGAGAGAAAGAAGGAAGGGAGAGAGAGAGAGAGAGAGAGAGAGAGAAATGAGGATAAATCTGCAGGATGAGGATGGGGCAGTCCAAAGGAAGATTTCCTTCTGTACTAAATACAAATGGAAACAAACAAGCACTAAACTAGAGAAATAAGAAGCAACCTTTCCCTCAACATAAACACAGAGATGTAATGAGCCCTTTTCTGAGTCTGGACAGGTACTTTTTGTTTTTGTATGTATGTGTTCTTGAACATTTTTTTGCTCAAGGCTAGCACCCTACCACTTTAGCCACAGCTCTACTTCTAGCTTTTTGGTGGATAACTGGAGATAAGAGTCTCACAGACTTTCCTACCCTGGCTGGTTAGAAACTGCAATCCTCAGATCTCAGCCTCCTGAGTAGCGAAGATTACAGTTATGAGCCATTGGTACCTGGCTTGGATCTGGACAGTTTCAAGCATCAGGAGCTTGTAGTGATCTGGACAGCAGAGTAGGTATTATTGTTGGATGGAGAAAAGATGGCCACCCAAGAAAGTAGTTTAACTCAGGACACTGAACATTAATGGAATCAGAACAGGAGTTCTGAGTGACACCTGGGTAGATGGTACATGCGCCCTGGACCTTTGAAGGACATGGAATCCTTAACTCACAGATGGCCATCTATCAGTCATTGTACTCACTAGGTCCCTCTCCCCAGCAACATGGGATCACGAAGACAGAGATAGTGGCCAGTTCAATCTTGGTCTTGGCCCTGATTCTTAAGAAAACAGAGCTTTGAGGCTATTAAAATATTGCCACCGCCTCTGAGAGGTGGGAGACCAGGGGACGTCAAAGGTAATTGAAAGGGGAGATGAGACAAAGGGCAATACCAGGCAGCAGCACAGGATGTACCCGACCCTGGCCACTGCCTCACAGGTGGCTGGACCTGAATGCTTTTGCTAGGCAAATCCAGGGCACAGAGGGGAGAAAAGGGGAGAACTTTAAAGGCGGGGGTCTGTCCTCCAGAACAAGCCAGTTCTCACACACCAGCAGCTCTGGTGAGACTCACCAGAGTAGGGTTGCTGATAAAAGACCAAGCAGGAAGGAGTCAGGAAACCTGAGATGACACCTACAATTTGTATGTGACACTATTTGGACCTAAAGAGTTGTCCCAGGGGATAATCCATCCCTCCTCCCCTCATGTCTGTCCCTGTCCTGCTGGGTCCCTCCCCACACTTTCCAGCAAGCCCTCCACACTTCTTCTTTCTCAAAGTCCTTTCCACTTCACCCTTCAGTTTGCTTTCAAAGCAGGTCCCCCAGGGTGAGTGCAAAGCTCCATCTGTGCCTTCCGCAGCAGGTGTAAAGAGGAATTATTGCTACTCCCTGCTCTGCTGGGCCTGGTGGAATTGCCCCAAAGCAGTGTTTATCATGCCATTGAGCTGGATGCCCATGTTTAATGTGCTATCTGCGCTGACCCCAGGTGTCTCTCTGCTTCGCTGCTCTCCTGCTGGTGATCCGACAGTCTGAGGCTTGGTAGAGGGTCACTGCTGACAAGTGTATTACCGGTGTTTATCCATATTAAATCTTAGGCCAGTGACTGCCTTTTACCCAGTTTCTACACTCATAGCCTCCCTTCCTGCCTCATCAGGCCCTCTCAGAAAGGCATCTGAAAGCAGGAGTTCTATTGTGGCTTCCTGACCCCAGATGCTTATGAAGGATAAAGATGTTATACATGGCCCTGCTTCAGAGCTGGAGCCTTCCTGCAGATCTGCTCATGACTTACTTATAATGGCATCATCCAGAGCTTGCCCGTGGACTAGGTGAATGACAATGTTCATCACTGGTGAAGGGCGTGGTGAGCAGCACTTTTTCTCATGTAAGAACTGGGCACAAAACTACTTTCTTTATCCTGCTCCATCCCTGCCCACTTTACAAAGGATTTCCATTTCACTGCAAGTATTTACTGTGTACTTTCCTCTGTGAAAAACATCTGCTAGAGCCAAAATAGAAAGCATTTCTTTTTTTTTTTTAAAGTGTATTTGTCTGTTTTTGTGCTAGGACTTGAACTTAGGGCCAGGACATCATCCCTTACCTTTGTCCCCTAAGGGTTGCATTCTACCACTTGACCTAAAGCTCTACTCTGGCTTTTTTTTTTCTTGGTTGATTGGAGAAAAGAATCTCACAGACTTTCCTGCCTTGTAGTAGCTAGGATTACAGGTATGAGTCACTGGCACCTGGCTTATTTACTTATTCATTTATGTTTGTTTGTTTGTTTATGCTGGCATTAGAACTTGAAGTGAGGGTCTCATGCTCTCATTTGGCTTTTTCCAATCATGGCTGGTGCTCTACCACTTGAGCCACACCCTCACTTTTGGCTTTTTGCTAGTTAATTGCAGATAAAAGTCTTATGGACTTTTCTGCTGGCTTTAAACCTCCATCCTCAGATCTCAGCCCCTGAATAGCTAGGATTATAGACCGCACCTGGCTGAAATCACTTCATTTTGGAAAATAAGAAGTTCTACCTTAATGGAGCTATGAGGAAATAAAAATTATTCACATCCCCAGTCTTGAAAGTTATGCATTAATGTTGACGAGACAAACATATTTTGTACCTATTTAATAACAATCTTTCAGCATAATTATGTTAGTCCTAAGTTAATTTTCCAAAAGTTTTGAGTATTTTCTGGCTTCTTTCAGACAGTTGTCCTTGAGAATAAAATGTAAGTGCAAACATGATCTGTGAGTTTGGGAAGCAAATTCTTCGTTCTTTTTGGAACCAGGAGATTTTGACCATGGGAATTTTTATTTTTCAACTATCATCAGCCAATGAAAAGTGGTTTGTTTGTTTTTTTCCCCTTTGCCAGTGATAAGACTTCAGGAATAAATTTCCTGTACTGCCATTTTAAGTCAATGTTTTATGCTTAAGTTGTTGCAAAAGTCTCAAGAAACTGGGTGAAAAATGAATATGTGTCACAGACAAATATAAGGTCAGGTTATGAAAAAGATCCACAAAGCCCAGATATTGTTGGCTCAACCCCTGTAATACTACTTACACCAGAGCTGTGACCTGAGGATCGCTATGGTTCAAAACCAGCCAGGGAGATAAATCCATGAGACTCTTATCTCCAATTTACCAGCAAAAAGCTGGAAGTGAAGATGCAGCTCAAGTGATAGAGCACCAGCTTTGAACAAAAATGCTAAACAAGGAAGTGATGCTGTAGCTCAAGTGGTAGAGCTGAAGCCTTGAGCTGAAGAGCTGAGGGACAGCGCCCAGGCCCAGAGTTCAAGCCCCACAACTGACCAAAAAAAAAAAAAGAAGAAGCTAAGCAAGAGCCTAAGACCTTGAGTTCAAGCCCCAGGACACACACACACACACACACACACACACACACACACACACACACACTTATAATCCACTGTAATGGATTATAATAGTTAATTGCAGATTATTCATTCAGTCAATTACTAGTTATTCAATGTCTTTTAGCTACCAGGTCCTATGGAATCATTGGCTTCTTTACTATACTTCCTCCCCTTTTCTTTCCCTCTTCCTCCTCTTTCTCTTCTTTCTTGCTGTGTCCCTCCTAATCCTCTTTTTTATCCCCTAGAAATCTTGGCAGGAGCAAGGCTTTTGTAGTCACAATGTTCCCCAATTAGGGAGGAAAGGATCTTTGTTTTTGTTTTTGTCAGTCATGGGGCTTGAACTCTGGGCCTGAGCATTGTCTCTAACCTCTTCAGCTCAAGGTGAGCACTCTATCACTTGAGCCATTGTGCCACTTCCAGTTTTCACCCAGGCTGGCTTTGAACCGCAATCCTCAGATCTCAGCCTCCTGAGTAGCTAGGATTACAAGCTTGAGCCACCAGCACCCAGCAGGATCTTGTTTCTTTGTTGTTGGTAGTGGTGGTGGTCGTTGGGCCTGAACTCTGGGCCTGGGTCCTGGCCCTCAGCTCTTCAGCTCAAGGCTAGCGCTCTACCACTTGAGCCACAGTGCCACTTCCAGTTTTTTCTACTTGTGTGGTGCTGAGGAATCGAACCCAGGGCCTCATGCGTGCGAGGCAAGCGCTCTACCAACTGAGCCACCTTCCCAGCCCCAAGGATCTTGTTTCTAAAGAGAGGAAAACCTTGCTTTGCTGGTCCTCTGACCTGCCTGCCCTCTGCAGCTGCCTCTTCCTAGGAGATCCAGGAAGAGCGGATGTCTGTGGCAAGCAGGTAACTTCAGTGTACTGCCCAGCTTGTGCTGGGGAACATGAATCTTGGGATATGGAAACGAATAAAGTATGGAGCTTGGACTACCTGGAAGGTCTTCCAAGCCCCAATAGGAAATTCAGATAATGACGTGGGTGACAGTGGTGGCGGGTGGAGACCCCACATTGATCTACTCAAAACACCCCCTTCGTGCTTTATTTGGTGCCTCAGCAACAGTGCTCAAGGGGCCTGAGCCTTCTTGCCCCAATAATGGCCCATTACAGCTTCAGGAAAAGCCATCATGTTTCCGCAGCATTTATCTGTCAGCAAGAGACTATTATAGAGCACAAACTCACATTCTATCAGTGTTATCAGTTCATTAGGATCCTTGGGACGGATGCCAGCCAATGGGTTGGCAGTCTGCTGGCCACCACTCGGGGATATAACTCCACACCCCACATTCAAGCATGTGAGGGGACGCCAGGTCCACAGAGGTGTGTGTTGGGGGACATTGATCTGGCCCCAGGGATGCTCAGGTGAGGCTCGCCTTCGTCATGGTGGACTGTCATGGTGTCCTTCCCGGACCCGTTTCTCCCAGCCCTCACAGTGAGCTGGAGTACATGCAAGCTTGGCTTCCAATGCAGACAACTCCACAGAGGCACCCTGCCCACCCCGGGCTGGTGTAAGAAGTGGTTATACACGTTGACAGTTCCCTGCGGCATCGTTCGTACCTGGACCCTGGTCTTCAATGCACATAGGTATGGGTGAAAGAACAGATGATGTTCCTACACAATGTGTCTCTGCCCCTGTTGGACATGGAGAGCAAGGGGCTCACTCTCCAGAAATGCCTGCTGGGTTTTATTGGCTACTGATGAGACCTCATTGAGTGATCAAGTTCTCTGCTGACCTGAGGACCACACTGGGTCCACTAGCTCAGGCTGAGTTGCCTGGTTTGAAAGATGCAAAAGGCCATCTCTTTTTGTGGGTCCCAGAGCCTCACAAGGAAAGGGGGAATAGGAGAACTTGAGAGACATTGCTTGCTGCTGCTGCTGCCTTATTTGTGCAAAATGATGAGCATCAGGGGAGGCTGAGTCAAGGGAAGGAACATACTGCCAAGACCAGGCTCTGTGAAGGATAGAGATTTGCACCAGCTCTTTGCCAAGGGTGCTGTTCTGGGCTTAGCTGTACAAGTTCAGGTTCAGGCATTAGGAGAGCCACTCGGAGGACTGAGCCAGGCTGCAATGAGATGAATCAGGCGGTGGGGTAGTGTCGACCTATGATGGGCCGGATCCATGACCTGCTCAGTGCTCTTCCTGCCTTCCTGCCTGCCTTCCTTCCTTCCTTCCTTCAGTCTTGCCTGCCTGCCTGCCTTTCTGCCTTCCTTGCTGCTTGCTTTCTTTTTTCTTTTCTTTTCTTTCTTTCTTCCTTTCTTTCTTTCTTTCCTTCTTTCTTTCTTTCTTTCTTTCTTTCTTTTTCTCTCTCTTTCTTTCTTTCGCACTAGGGTTTAACTCAGGGCCTTGTGCTTGCTAAACAGTTACTCTACCATTTGGGCTATGTCCTCAGCCCTTTTTGTGCTTTTTCATTATTTTTTTGCATAGGCTTTTGTGTGGGAGTGGTTGTAATTTTTTTGTCCATGGCCAGCCTTGGACAGGAGTCTCCTATCTACAGCCACCTAGGTGGTTGAGATTATAAATGTGGACCATGACACCTGGCTTATTGGTTGAATTGGGAGTCTTGTGGTTTGAGGCTGGCCAGTCTCCACCTCCTGAGTAGTTGTGATTACAGGTATGTGTCATCATGTTCAGCCCTGCTTAATGCCATATTGGCACATTTGCCAGGACTTTTTTTCTTTTTGTTGGTTGTGGGACTTGAACTCTAGGCCTGGGTGCTGTCCCTGAGCTCTTCAGCACAAGGCGAGTGCTCTACCACTTGAGCCACAGTGCCACTTCTGGTTTTCTGGTGATTAATTGGACATGAGTCTCACATATCTTCTTGCCTGGGCTGTTGAGCCTCAAATCTCAGCCTCCTCAGTAGCTAGGATTACAGGCATGAGCCACCTGCACCCTGTGCGTAGTGCTTTTTGTAGGGAGGGAAATGCGGGCCTGAGGAGCAGGGTGTGCTGTGTGTGATTGTGCTTCCTGATGATCTGTCACCTGAGCAATGCTCATGACAGAACAGAGGTCATGAAAATGGCCTCCACCTGCCACACTGTCTTTTGACCTCCCAGCAGGTCATGTGGGGAAGGGTGCAGACACGGAAACCCATGCCCTTACTATCTACTGGGTGGATGGGTGTGTGGAGAGTCATGCTCCTGGGACTGCTCTCATCAGGCCTCCCAGTCCTTACGAAAAAGCTTCAATTAGTGGGGCAGGAGAAGGAGAGAATCTTGTCTACAAAGATTTCAAAGTTGAATGAGTAGAAACCCAGAGACCACAGATGGCATACGTGCTTGTTATTTGCATGTGACCTTGAGAAGGACACTTGGCCACACAGGGAAATATGCACGTTTCTTGATTAAAATGCAGATTCTCCTAGGTATGCACCCCTGCAAATTGATCATCAACTGACAATGCATGGTGTGCACCTATCCTAAAAACATGATAGCTTACTGTGAGAAATAGGGTGCCACCTGAAAGTGGGGACTTAATGTGGCCACCTAGCATTGGCAAGGGAGTCTTGTGCTGTATTTCTCTCTCCTGGGAAAAGATCAAAACTCAGACTTTGAGGTTTATCACAGAATAAACATGTGTGGAGAAGTAACATCGACACTCCCCCTCCCCCCCCATATATAACTCGTATAAGCCAATAAAAAGATCGAGGGTCAGTTTCTTCTGAATTCATGTGGCTTTTGTACCACTGTAAAGACGAAAAATCATATTAAGTCAGTCATGGTAGATCACACCTGTAATCTCAGTACTGGGGAGGCTGAGGTAGGAAAATCACAAGGTCAAAGGCCAGCCTAGGCTACTTCGAAAGAGATCTTGTATCATAAAGACAAAAGAAAAAAAATCTGTGTCAAACTGTATTAGTGGCAAGGACCATCTGTAATTCCCAGAGCCTCTCCCAGCTATAAGGTTATGGGAGTGCTATAAATACCTATGTAAACAAAGTGAGTGTCCACTTATACCTTCTGCAATGTTCACAACCCTGTGTTCCAGGGCTGGACCTGGTAGCCCAAAGAACAAAAAGTCATAAAAAGGATGGCTTACAGCTTTTGCTAGGAATGGATTACTAGTAGCAATTGCTGGAGGTGTCCAGTAAAGGTATAAAATTGTGATTGGCTCTATGCATTTCAAGCTTGAAAGAAGCCAAGAGCTCTGCCAACCTACTTTCTATCCAACATAGCCTTTGTTTTCTGGGGAAAAGATGACCTTGGCAAGGTCACATGGATGAGTGAGGAGAAGATCCCAGAGTCTTCTGCATTGTCCCCACTGTGGTCTCTCCAGCCAGAGCCATGGAACCTGGCCCTTGCTTTAGGAAGGAATCCTGTACTCTGTGAACTGACTGAAGGGCCGGCAAGGAGAGGCTGGTTCTGTGCACAGTGGGACCCAGCCAGACTTGCCTGGAATGTCTCAGGTGAAACTTGGGCTTCCATGTTGAATTATGTCTTGGGAAGGGGTGGGGGAGGGCGTCCTGGCTCCCTGCCCTGATCTTTCCTGGAGCAGTATGGAGGCTCAATCTTGCCAGGGACAGAAAGGGAAAGGAAGGTCCAGGGCAGTGGGGACAGAGCCTTCTGGGGTCTCAAGGACCTTCTTGCTGCCCAGAGGGCTATCAGCTAATGCCTAGAAAGCAGGCCCTCCAAAACTACCATCCTGGAGCCTTGGATGCAGAGGAGGACTGTGTGAGGTCATTATCCCAGCTCGCTAGCCCCCACAGATTTCTTCTCCCTTCTTTGTGTCCAGTGTCCTTAAGCCTAGGGGTCCAGGTGTCACCCTCTGGAGACCCTTCATTCCACTCGGTGCTGTCTCCTGTGAAAACTGATGAAGGCAGCTCAAGAGACAGAGCACTCTCTGACAAGGGCAAAGCCCTGGATTCAATCCCCAGTACAGGGAAACAAAAGTTATTCTGTCTTGGAAAATATGTAAATTGTAGGAATAGTAATAGCAAGAAGGAAAAGAAATTGTGAGCCAGGCCTGGTAGTGCACATCCACAATCCATTCCTGAGGCTGCAGGTACTGGTGGTTCAGATGAAACAATCAGCCCCTTCATTGACCTTCCAGTCTAGTGAGGAAAGCCCTGGTGAGGGGAGGAATGGGGGGGGGGGGTGCCTGTCATCCCAAACACCAAAATACCTATGATTGCTAATTATGAGAAAGCTCCTGAAGGCAAGGGGAATAGCAGAGGGCTGTGGTGCGGTATGGAAGGGAGCCTCTATGTGCAGGTACAAAGATTGGGCCCTAAGGGAAGAGTAGCATGAGTTGTGGAGGGATTCCAGAGACCCAGGGAAACTTGTGAGGATTCCCTATAGGCTAAAGACTGGAACCTCCTTCCTAATTGCAGAAAGTAGACGTGTGTGGTAGGCGCACATCTTACTGCCCCCCAGCATGTGCTTCAAGAATGGATTTCCAGAGCAGAGAAAGGATGAAAACAGTCATGGAGTCCTTCTCAGCAAGAGCTAGGGGTCATAGAGAAGCCAGGCTCTCGGAGAGTGTCTATGGATCCTTCTGCCTACCTCTAACGAAGTCTCTGTTTGAAAAAAGAAGTTAGGAGTCTGCTGGAGGTCTGCTGACACAGCGGACATCTTCATCCATCTCTTGGTGAGATGCCTCTGTGAGCTTCCAGCCTGGAGACTCCCATGCCTTCCTCTATTCAGCCCCCTTCCCCCCAGCCTGCACAGGCACATTTGTTCCAGCCAAACACCTGCAGGGCTGCTGCCCATTCCCCCTAACCCTCCTGAAGCAGCCAGCACCTCCTGGAGCTTGGCACCACCCTCTCTGTTCCCTGTCTTACTCCCCAAATGCATGGTGCTCCCCCAGTTACACACCGTTTAGACATTATTTTGATGATGAAATTATGTCTTCCCTCTCTACTGCTCATTGTCTTCTGGAGAATATAGGAGAATGAGGCGGTGGTCTCTCCTGAGGGCTTTTTTCTGCCTCTTTTAAATAATTCTATACTTGTTCCCCTCCCACACTCATTTGAATCATCAAATTGATTATTATCCCTGTGGCAGGCACATCTCAAAAGATGAAAAGCCCCAAAAGAAGGATTAGAACTTGACTTATAGCTCTGTTCCGTGCAGTGGCAGCCTGTAATATTCAGGCTTCGGAGGGAGCGAGTGGAAGGCAGGGATGCAGGTGCGATCATAGCCGGGGATTCAGGTGCACATTTGAAAGTGTCTCCTTGTGACTCAGAGTGGCTATGGCAAGGCAGGAACGCTGAGGGTTTGAACCACCACTGTGTTTTCCTAAGCTGATGGGGGTTTATGCACAGCCCCTGTGTCCTGAATGCGTGAACCGGCCTCTGTTTACACATCTAGAGGTATTTTTGTGGATGTACACCCTGTACCTAGCCGTATGCCAGGTGATACAGCCGTATGCCAGGTGATACAGCAGCTAGGAAGGGGATCCATTTCCCTTTTGCTCTCTGTCGCTGCATCTCACCTGTGTGCTCACCTGAGCCTTCACAAATTCCAACAGCCCAAAACAAGGCTTTGATGCTTCTCCTTGGTGCTGGGATGGAAAACTGTGATTTATTTAAAATGTACCAAATGAACCCATTCCAAAATGCTGAGGGGGTGATTTTGCTAGGCCTGCTAGTGAAAATGTGGTAGGATGTTGTGGAGATTATGTAGTCCATAACTTTCCCTCTACCCACAACCACAGACTAGCCACTTGGAGACTTACACCCCCGTGTCCCCCCCCCCCCCCCCGCCCTTTTCTCCTCTCAGGTGGGCAAGTTTTAGGTCTTTTAAATCTAGTCCTCCTACTCCTCAGGAGATAGGGACCTTGAGTGTCAGCAAGAGCCAGCCCAGCGCACCACGTTCCATTGAAAGGCTGGTCCCCCCTCCCCCCACCCCAGCTTGATCCTGTCACTTTAAGTCCAGCCCCTGCGAGATAGCCAATGGGAGCCAAACCATACATCAGTCTCTCAGCCTTAAAGCTACAGTAGGGTTAGTGGGCTCCAAGTCTCGGGTGCCCCAGCCTCCTCCACCGCGCGCGTCGCATCCCCCTCTGCCCGCTCTCGCTCTCTGGCTGCGAGTGTGGATGAGTGGGAGCCCGGAGCTGTGCGCGCACGCTCGGCTCCCGGCCTCCTCTGCCCCCCGCACCTCGCCCCTGCCTCCGCCCCGGCTTCTACCTTCCCCGGTCCCGTGCCCCAGCCCGGATCGGATCGGACCGCACCTCGCCGCCGGTGCCCTTCACTCGTCTTCCGCGTGATTTCCCCCGCCGACCGCCTCCAACTGGGAATGCTAAACCGGGACTGATGGACGTGTCCGAACTCTGCATCCCGGACCCCCTCGGCTACCACAACCAGTAGGTGTCCTGCTTCCTCTGTCTGTCTGTCCGCCTGTCCTTCTGCGCGTCCAGCGAGGGGCTCGGTCCTGGCTGTCGCAGTTCCTCTTCTGTACATTTTTTGAAGTGTCGGGGAGCTTTGGGGGGTACGGGGGGGGCACCCAGTGCGGGCCGGGGTGGGGGGAGCGGCACACTTCCTGGGAGTCTCCGCCGGGGTTTGAGTCAACCACCTCTAACTTTTCCCGCGTGCCCCCCGCGTATAAATCCGCACTTGGAGAGGCGAGAGCGGCACTTTCTCGGTTCACTCCGATCTCGCTGGGCGGTGCCAAAAACAACCCCCAAATCCACCTATTTCCGTAAACGGGGTGAAGGGGAGGCGAAAAACCCAGAACAGGTGCAGCCGGGGTGTCCTGTCCCGCGTCCGCCGGGGGACAGCAAGCAAGCCGGCTGCTTTGATTTTATGTCTATTCTGGGGTCCCAAAGTGACCTCCCGCCGGTGGGGGAGACGATCCTACGGACCACCCACGGGAGGAGGGGGGGTAGGGGACGGCAGAGGTCGGGGCTGCGCTCCTCGTGGGGTTCCTCCCCACGGGGCGAAGTGTGTGCGTGCGCGCACGCTGTCCCGAGCAGCCAGCACCCAGAACGCGCAGGAAACAGGGGTCCAAGCCAGGAGTAGAGGTGGCCAGCTAGGCGCTACGGGCCGAGGCGAAGTTACCTGGAGACGATTTCTCTGTCCCCCCGGGGGTTGGCTCTGGGCGGTGGCTTCTCCCCCCCCCCCCCGTTCCCCCTCCGCCCCTCCCCAGCCCCGGTCCCGGTGCCCCGTTGGCCTCCCCAAGCGCACGCACAGACTTTGAAGTGAACATCCGATTCCCGGTGAGTCGCGTGGGAAGCTGTCTCTCCACACCTCCCCCCATCCCCGCCACGCGTCCTGTCCAAGACCTCTCCGGCCACCTGCGACCCTCGTCCCATACCCTCTGCTTGTCATACCTACCAGATCCTCTGCCTGCCTGCCTGCGTCGCCGCCAGCGCGCTGGGCGTCCCGGGTGGCGCAGGAGAAGGGAGCATCTGGGTGCGCGCGACCCTGCGCGCAGAGTGGTCTTTGGGAAAAGGTTTAATTTAAAAAAAAAAAAAAGATAGAAATTGTAAGCTGGAAATTCGATGTTTTCACTCACAGATTTTTTTCCCCCTGCCGAACTTTTTGTACTTCCGCCTTTTCTCTCCCCTCCCCGCCCAAGCAAGCAAACTAAACGGATCAAGTCAGTCTTCCTCTCCGCCTTTCATGTTTGCACCCCTTCCTTCTTCCTATCCCACCTTGGAAGATCCACGGGACCCTATCTGTGGAATAACTGATCCTGTAGGGCTTTCCGACGTGTCTTTTCTCCGCCCCCCCACCCCCCTCCTACCAGACACCGACTTTTTCCCCTCGCTGTGGCCCATGCGGGTCTCCGGCAATTTCCCTAAACGCTACGTGCGAGAGGCGAGAGTTGTGTGGATCAGACGGTGTGGATCAGACCGTCGTGTCCTCCCATGCCGGCCTTTCGGACTCTAGCTTTAGGATTTTCACGAGTCCTTTAGATACGTCCAGAATTTAGACAGAGGGTGGGAAGAAAGCACTAGTCTGGGAGATGGGATGGGGGGGGGGGCTCCTGTATTACAATCCATTAGCCTAGAAAGTGGCTTTTCGTTCTCTTTGAAGGTTCACTCTGATCCCAGCTGGTGGGGGTTGGGGTGAGGGTAGCAGTAGCGCCTTACAAAGCACTCAAGTGGGGAGCACCACAGGATCCTTGGGGGTCAGAGGAGGGCGAAAGTGAGGCTGCGGGATGTTTGGTGCTTGTGGGGCATTTCCTCCCATAAAATTATCAAGGAAGACAAATATTGGATGCTTAAATTATTTAGGATCCTTCTCTCCAGAGGTGACTTCTTCAGTTGAGCTGGAAATCTTTGTGCGTTTGTCCCTGGCTCAAGTCATAGTCAATCAATATGAAATGTGTAAGGGAAAGTATATTCTTTGATTGTGTTGACCAGGAGAGATGGGAGGGTTAGCAACCAGATACTGCAGGACCTGACAGGAACCAAGGTTTGAGTTTCAGGTGAAAATGTGTGAGAAGACACAAGAGGTGTGAGTCGCAAGGTCCTGAATGCCAAGGAAAGGCTCACAGTGAAATCATTTGATTGTAGGTTGAATTCTCCACTGTTTTCTTTGGGGGAAAGGTGGGGGGGGGGGGGGATGGAAAGCGACTCACTCCATGGGGCATAGGAAAAGCCAAAGTCTACCTGCCATCTCTGCTGAAATGTGGTCCCTGTAAGGTGCCATTTCTCAGGTCTGCTAGGCACAGCCCTAAGCACTAATGAATGTCACCCTGGGTAGACATGGGTTCCAGTGATGGTTTTCATTTGGCATGGCACAGGAGAGCATCATTGCCAAGGTCGAGCGTGGGAGGCCAGCCGCTGGTGTCTATGGGAAGCATCTTTCTGACCTCTACCCCAGGACTTTGTGACAGGTAGCATTGGATCATCAGTAATAAAGTCACAAAGGGGGGGAAATGCATGCTTTGGTTGGTTGGAAAGACACTGGATGAACCTGTTTATTACGGTAACACTGTTTTACAGAGAACAGTATGTGAAGGGATCCGTGTGCCTTGCACAGTCAGCTTTTACCCATGAAGATTAGCTGATATTCCCGGGACCTGAAAACACCCAAGGGCACAGGGAGTGGAGTTCAGAGATAAAGAACCTCGCAGCCCACCCTCCTTGTACCACCACACAGAATATTTTGTCATGCGTCCATGTTATCCTCACTTTCCCAGGTCAGAAATGAACACACACACACACACACACACACACACACACACACACACACACGCACGCACACCTCCTCCTACTTTTTCTCCTTTATTTTCCTTTTTCTGTAGCCAATCCTGTGGGTGACTCCATTACCCTTTCTAATCAATATTTTATGTACATATATAATCAGCCAGAGTGGGAGCCAGCGTGCTCCCCTGAACGCCTGTGTACAAGTGTGTCCCTGACAGGATGGCTGGAGATCCCCCCCCCCCCCCGCACAAACCCAGGGGGGCTCAGTGGGGGTGGCCTTACCACCATCCGATGACCACTTTGTGTTGTTACAGAAACAAAGAGCAAGCTGTCCTGAAGGTAAAATGTGTGGGTTCACACGTAGGAAAATGCCACATGGTAATTCAGAATCAGTGACCCAGAGAAAAACAAAGGGGGAAATTAATTTTTAATGGTACATTTTAAAATAAATCAGAGTTGAGGACATTAGTCTTGGTTTTCCAACGGAGGGGCTGCCACGCTTCTGGAGGTGTGGGCTGTGGAAGAGGATGGGGAGAGCCAGTGGGACTTGTTCAGCCCCAGGGTAGTAAATGGAGAAAACATTAGGTCAGCCTTGCAGGGCTCCATCCAAGCCTGGCTAAGGCCCTTTCCGGCTCAGTGAAATCCTGACATCCCTGGAAATTTCCTATTGGAACTGATTCTTTCCCCAACTCCTTTCATTTTAGAAACAATCCTCTATTTTACCCTCTAATTAGGAGAGTGGATGGATCTTCCTTTATTTTTTTAAAAAGGTAGGAAAGTAGACATAAGGAAAGAATGAAGGAGGAAAGAAGGAAGGAAGGAAGGAAGGAAAGGGGAGGGAGAGAGGGAAGGAGGGAAGGAGGGAAGGAGGGAGGAAGGAAGAAAAAGAAGCCAATCTGCCAACAGGCTTCATTCTATGATGTGATGTGAGGAAATCAATGAATATCCTACTCAATCTGAGAGAAAAGGGACAGAGATACTTGGGAGGAAAAGCACCTGGAGGCTGGTGGCTGTGATGGGGATTTCGTGGCACTTGTGCCTTCCTAGAATGCCTGGCCCTAATGCCGCTGTGGGGGGTGGGCTTGTAACTTCCCTTCCTGCTCCTGAAATTGGACATTTTGCCAAATGATTTTTTTTAAAGACTCTATAGCCATTGAACAAGTTTGTCTCCTTTCTCAGTCCTCTGTAAAATACCTTATTTCTTTTGAGCAAAGATCTGCGTTACTGTAGCAGATCTGTGAGATACATTGAGAGACAGTACATCTGGGCATTAGGGTGTGGCTGTGGATAGAGAAGCTGCAGAAGGAGAGAGAATTTGGCAGACAGAAGAATTAAGGCATGATGCTTTGGTGTTGGATCTCCAGCTCCCCTTCCTAGAAGTTGCCTCCTCAGGACTTTAAGTGGCTTCCTTGAAATAATTGAAACTCGTTGTGGTTCCATATTTAAGAGAAGAACTAATTCTACCATAATCCACCCTTCAAAGTAAAACCTGACCCCACATTCTGAGGTCCCCCCTCCTCTACTGACCATCACAGGGTTCTCTGCCCATCATTCTTGACAAGAGACCTGTGAGGTACTCTTGTGCATGACTAAGAGCTCTGCCTAGACCAGCCATGCCTCCTCCTGGCCCTCAACCCCCACTCCGGATTCTAGTGACTCGTGTTCAGCATTACCAGTGGGAAAGGACCCCTGGCTCAGCTGAAATGCGTAGCTTCTAGTGTCCTTCACCATCACCACAGGCCCTAAAGGGCACAGAGGCCCAGAGGGGACTATGGGTGCAGGTCTGCAGAAAGTTCCCAGGAGGCCAGAAAGGGTGAAAGTTGAGGGTGGACTGGAACCAAACCAATAAACCCAGAGGCTACCTAACCATCTTGCCTGTTCACCCTTGAGGCTACTTGCTTCATTTCAAGGGACAAATCAGGGGACTTTTTTTTTATATATAGCACATATGAGCTAGAAGCCCAGATAGAGCTGTATTTCAGTCCAGTCTAGCAAACACACCACTGGGAAATAGTCATAGACATGGTCAGTCCTTACAGGAAGAGCCTATCAGCTTCAGCTGGCCCCTGTGTCCCCTGAGCTATGTGGGGTGGCCTGGAATCGGATTACATCTGGTTGTCCCATCCACGAGTCTGGCCTAGTCCCTGTATGGGGGGAGGCTATGGTGTTTATAATTGCAAATGTAATTAGCACACCAGCCATGGGGGACTGGATGCTCAACTTCTCTGCACATCACGATGACCCCTGCAACAGCTGACCTGGCAGATTAACCCCCGCAGGACCGGCCTGCCTTCTGCCACTGGTGAGACCACTGACCTTCTGCTGACAGAGGCAGCACTGGGTTAAGTCCCAACCCCTTCCTTGGAGGGTCATCAGCTGGACGGGGCTAAAGAGTTGGGGTCCTTTATTCCCTAGGGCACTGGGCTAGTGACCAGCACCTCTTGGGATGTGACCTTACACAAGGCTGGGCTGGAGCAGTTCCTCCCCAGTGTCCCAGCCACCCTGGAGGATGTTCTAGGAAGACTGGGTGTGAGCCAGTCAGCCCTGTGCCTCTGGGTGTCATGCTAGAAAACTCCGGATGCAAAAGTGAACGTGAGATGGCTCCTGCCGGGTGCTCCGGGGGCCGGAAGGCAGTGGCTTGTGTTCGTCATCACTCCAGCCTTCCTAGAACCAGCCTTTGGAGGTGAGAGCCTGCTGGGCTCTGAGTGTGATTCTGCAGAGCGGTCATTTCTGGCCATTCTGCCCCTGAGATCCGTGGGGAAGGCCAGACACTGGCCAGCTCCGCCTCAATGTGTTTCCAGGAGCAGAGACACCCCCGACCTTTCATTCAATCAAGCATTCCATAAAAAGACACCCAAAATAGTGAGGTGAGGACAGTAGGTTCCTGGTGATTTTCCCTCCATTGAGCAGTGCATCAACCTCTTTGAGTAGATAGGAAGATCTGCCCTCTCAAGTGCCTTTTCTTTTGATACTGGTTGGATTTAAAATCAGAAAGGATCTCAAGCGGATCTTTATTTATAAGTAGTGACTTAAGAAAGCGTCAGGCATTTTGGGGGATGTCGAGGTGGTACAGAACCTTTCTATACCCTCAAATAGCAAAAGCTGTGCCCCTTCCTGAGAGTTTGGGGGCTGGGGACATGCTAGTGTGTTGCGGTGGGTGAGTGTGGGCAGAGGGCTCTGCTCTGTAAACGTTCACCCTGTGCCGCTGTGCCCCTTGCCTGGACTGAGGTCAGGCCCAGTGAGGCTCCAAGAGCGGCTGCCCTGCCTTCCACTGATTGGTCCACAGCATGAAAGGGATGGCAGAGGCAGAGGCAGGGGCCCCCCTGGCTGGTGGTCCCTGCAATGCAGAGGGTCTCAGACTTTCTAAACAAGACTGTCTTTAGTTTGCTGGCCTGAGTAGGACTGGGACAGAGCTGGGAGAGGGAGGGCAGGGTCCTCCCCTTCTCTGGAATAACAAATGGCCATGCTGGAAGGAGTACTTGAGCCATCCACCAAGTGGAAGTCCTCTTCCACCTCCTCTGCCTTCCATGGAGGCCACCCTTCACAGACTATGGCTTAAAGCGTCAATGTTTTCTTAAATCAAGGACAATCCTACTGGCTGCTCTGCCCACAGGACTTTCAGCAAGGAATCAGATAAGGTAGGGGGGGAATGACTGGCTACATATCTTAAAATTTGAATTCTCTGAGCTAGTTCTGGTGGTTTATGCCTGTAACCCTCGCTACTCAGGAGGCTGAGATCTGAGGACTGTGGTTCAAAAGTATCAGAGGCAGCAAAGTCCATGGGAGTTTTTATCTCCAGTTAACCATTTAAATAAAAGCTGCAAGTGGAGCTGTGGCTTTGATGGTTGAATGCCAACCTAGACCAAAAAAGCTCAGGGACAGTGCCTAGCCACTGAATTCAAGCCCCAGTACTGGCACTTAATTAATTAGTTAAATAAGTAAATAAAAACAGGATGATCTGAATTTAAATGAAAACTATATAAACCTCAATCAAACAAAGTTTTCCTGGGGGAAAACATTACATTGGCAATGTAATTTTTTTCATCTTTATTTTACCGTACTTTTGAAGCTCTCTATGTTTTGGTCTTTAAAATATTTTATTTTCTTTTAAAAAGTCTCTCTCCTTTGTTCCTTAAGATGCTAAAATATTCTTCTTAATATTGTCATTCAGCATTGACCAGGATCAAAGCTTTTGTGGGAATGGTTTTCTGGAAAAATGTTATTTTCTTCTTCAATGTCATTCCATCCAGGGGTCAAGAAGCAGTTCCACAAACTCTGACAAGGTTTCGTTTTTATCCTCTGGTTTCAAATGTGATCAATTTTCATTTAAAACTATCTCAGGGTCTTCTCCTGCCAATGACAGCTGCCGTCAGCCTCCTGCCCAGACCTCGTATTTCCTAAACGGCTGCATGTGCCGAGCCCAATCCCAGTCAGACTCTTTAGTCAAGGAAGGAAACTCCTTCCTTGACTAAAGGGTAAAGTACTGTTCAATTTGGCTCTTTTATTTCTTGTTGTTTGAATTAACTCAGATATATAAGTTAGGTGCGTTTTTTTTTGTCTTTTTAAAAATCCATTTAAATAATTTTATGATCTTTGCTTAGATTTTTAGCTTGAATATTTTTAACCTAGTTGTGCTTTAAAATACTTTGAAAAGAGTTTTGAACATCCCTGGACTTCTCAAAGAGCTCTCGGCTTCCGAAGGGGGCAAAGAACAAGGATTACAGTGCTGAGAACAGGAGGAACTAGATGGCTGATGTTTTAGATAAAATTTCTCTTATGCTTTACTATTTTGCCTTTTCCTTTGTCTTCATCTATTTTTCCCCTTTCTATTTACATTTGAATTTTGCTGTTGCTTGTTCTTTTCTTGGTAACCTCTCTCAATTTTATATTTGGGAGGAAGGCGCATTGAAGTGTGAGTCTGTGTATGAGTGCGTGTACGTGTGTGCATGAGCGTGTCTGTGTTGATCAGAGGTTCTGAGCGCGAGGCAGGTGAAATCCCCACACAGAATGACTGTCATTGGCGTCTAGTTCTGATCCACTCACCAATTTCCTTATCCACTATCCACTATGTTGTGGATGAAAAGAATAAAAAGTGTAACCAATCTGTTTATAGGGAATTCCAGGCTGGCTGTATCTCTTACCTGGGGTACCAGGTAACAGAGTGAGAGTAGAGGTATCAGAAGAACTAAACTCAGTCCAAAACCAATTTTTTAATCTTGTCCCGTCTCTCTGCCTGGGTCTGGGAGCCCTAGTTTGGGAACTTGGTGGCTGGGAGTAATCTAGTATATGCTTTTGATTTCGTTCTTCCTCATTGATCAGCAGAAAAATCTCCCGTCTGATGGTGAATCAGCCCTTCAGCATGCAGAGTACAGCATTTATTTATGACAAAGCTTTATGCTTTGTCATTTGTCTCTTGGGTGTGTTGACATTGTCTACCTCAACAGTCAAGCTAAGAAGCTTGTCTGTTTAGTAGAAAGGATACTGATTTTTTTTTTCAGCAATCACAGCAATAATGAGATGATCATAATTACGACACCCGTCATAGCTTCTCCCCTTCCTTTTCAAGAATTGCAAAGAGATTCTTACAGTCTGTTTTCTCATAGAAACTGGGTGAGGGTAGCCATGACTTGTATCCCGAATCATAAATATTTGTTATGCAAATGTAACACATAAAGGCTTTGGGTTCGCATGTCTGAAGTCATCCAAGAGCAAAAGCTGGCGGATGTGTGACGATGAAGAGGCAGGTAGAGAATGTGACACACCCGCCTCCGAGTGATGCTGGGCATTTTGCCTTTGAACTCAGAAGGGAGAAGTGTTTCCTGGAAAGGATGCCTGTCAAGTGTGACCCCTCTACCACCAGTGGCTGCGCGACGCTCTGCCTCTCACATCCCCAGCCGGCTGTGTTCTCAGGAGAGTTTTGTAGACCAAAGACACACAGAGGACACAAGGTTATCACTTGGTGTGTAGGGACATTTGGGAAAGAATTGTGTGGAGTCAGTCACTGTCTTGGCCTTTTGGAACCCATGAGAACTCTGTTCCTGCTCTATTCTCCAGAGGCTGGAGGTCATGGGGACCTGAGCCCCGCTGGGTCCCTATCACCCTCTTGCAGCCTTCATGGTGACTCCCAGATCTAACCTCTGCTCATCTGCAGACTGTGTTCATCTGTGGGTTACTTTTGAATTTAGCATTGCCTCTGTTATTTCGTCTCTCATGTGTGTGGGTGTGGGTGTGTATGTGTGTGTGTGTGTGTGTGTATGTGTGTATGTGTCCATGCGCATGTGTGTATACACACACCTGGGAAAGAGGAGGTAACTCTGTTCCATCCACCATACCAGGGTCCCTAGCTATCTGCACCTTTTTTAAATACCTCAATATTCTTCCTTGGGTTCCTCCTCCATTTTATTTTTCTCCCTTAGGTAAAATAAAACTCCAAGGTGTTGGATTATTAATTGCTTATTAACTGATTTAGCAAACCAAACATGCCACCTTAAGGAACACAAGAGTTTGGCCGTGCGGCTCTAGCCAAGAGCAGCTTTTTTTTTTTTTTTTTCTTTTTCTCCTCTCCTCAATCGGTGAGAAATTTTATAGCTGCAATTCCCTTGTTGGACCGTGAGTAAAAAATTAATTCATGAATAATAAAAACCAATCAGTCTTGTTGAGTTTAAGAAGGATTAGGAGAAAGGGTGTTTTTTCTTACAGAGAACATTCAGAATCTGTGTCATTGTCAGCGAGTGTTCAGGGATGGCCCGAGTATGCTTTTATTCACAGCAAAGGAGCTGTTTATTCTTCCCAGGTCTTTCTTACACATCTTCCTCAGTTGTAGGGCCAACTTGCTGATGACAGCTATGCCTTTACCCCCTCCTTCTCTGCCACAACCCCATATTGCAAGCTAGTGGTAGTCTTTTGAAATTAAGACGGCTTCCTGGGTAAGTGGCATGTAACCAATTAACAAGAGACCTGGCATTGCATTTGGAAGAAACCTATTTATCGGCAGTCTGGAGCCCCTTCTAGTTTCTCTCTCTTCTCTCCCAGGAAGTTAACTGAGTAGAAATGTACATGCCTTTATAAGAACTACAGAAATTAGATTTGTAGATTTATACAGAAACAAGTCTTTTCTTTTTCTTTTTCCCCCAAAACCTCCCCCGAAAACCCAGGTTTGGTTGGAAAATTACACTGGGTAATTACCAAAGTGTCAAGTGCATAGTAGGTATGCATTAAATGTCAATATTGCTTTTTTTCCTGTTATTATCTTTGGCAAGTTACTTTTTATTGCTCTAGTAAGGTTTGTGATACTGGTTGTCCCCAGCAATGGTGCCTGAACTGATTACTGTGTTTAATGCAATCATGTGGTTTGGATTTTCTATACGTAATATGAGAGATTAGCAAGGAATTATGATTTGGGGTGCAGATGATGAATAAGGAAATTTCCTCTGAATGAATTCCTATATTTTCAGCCTCTTGGGTAGGGTTGTCTGATTAAAATATGAAATACCAAGTTAAATTTAAATTTAGTTAAACAGCAAATAAATTTTTTAGTATTAAATAAATCCCATGCCATATTTCCCTATTCCCTAAATTTGTCTAAGAAACTCATTCCCACTGACCCCCCCCCCCCCGCTCCCCCCGCCTTTTTTTTTGCCAATCCTGGACCTTGAACTCTGGGCCTGGGCACTGTTCCTGAGCTGCTTTTGCAGCTCCACAGCTCCACTCCTGGCTTTTTCTATTTATGTGGTACTGAGGAATTGATCCTAGGGCTTCATGAATGCTAGGCAAGCACTCTACCACTAAGCCACATTTTCAGCCCTCCCTTATTTTTTCCCCCTGCTTTTAAAACAGGAACAACGATTATATGTGCTGTTGGGGATTTTTTCCCCCTGAGTTCTTTCTTTTAAATGACTGCCTTTAACTTTTCGTTGCTATTAGATGGTTAGGCTGGACATGCCCTTAGAAGTTAGTGGGTACATAGCTTCTGTCCTCCAGGTGTTGTGGCAGAGTTGTAATTAGGCAAATAAATCTGCACGATGGGATCTGCCAAGGCACCCGGGGCTGCTGAATTTAGTCTTAAGGTCGCATCTTTTGAGAGACCCCTCTCCGCCTAGTGTTTCCCTGGCAGGTAGGCTGGAGAGGCGGCAGGCTGAGGGACCCCAGGTGCCCAGCCCTGGAAGCTGCTGCCTGCTGGGCTATGGGGGGGTGGGGGTGGGGTCGTGGCTTCTCTATGTAACCCCTGTCCACACCAGGGTCAGCTGTTAAAGTAGAGAGAACCAGTGATCAAACCTGAAACACAGCCAGCTGGGACTGTGGACCAACTAGGGTTGCCAGCAGGGTACCAGTGAAGCCCGGCTGCCCTCACTCACCTCCCAGAGTGCCAGCCTGCAGCCTGGTGAATACAACCATTGTTTTACTCCTCATGCCCTCACAAACAGGGTAGGGAAATGGAAGGGTTCTAGAGCCCCCTACAGGCCCTGGGTGGCACTGCATCACATGCGTACCAGCCCAGTAACTGGGTCTTCCCCTGGTTTCTTGGGGAGTCTGGGGAGTCCTGGGTCCAGCAGGGGCATCCTTGTGGAAGGCAGGGAAAGAGGGGACCCTGGGGGAGCTGGCTTGGCACTCTGGTTTCAGAAAGCAGCTACAGGTTCTTCATCACAGCAGCTGCTTCTGCATCTAGAATGTCTGTCTCCCCCACACACAATTTCATGCGCATACACACCGCTTGCCTGACCTCCAGACAAGCTGGAAGGTGTTCAGGACTCACTCATCCTGAGGAATGCTCCCTGCTCCGATGCACAGCTGCTGAATATGCAGAGGCAAACTGACCTCTGACCTGGCCATGCAGCTCAGGGCTAGAGCACTTGTCTAGACTGGGGTTTGGGTGGCCTGCACTACCAGAAACAAACAAATAAGAAACAACCTAGGGGCTGGGAAGGTGGCTCAGTGGTAGAGTGCTTGCCTCACATGCATGAGGCCCTGAGTTCAATTCCTCAGCACCACACAAGCAGAAAAAAGCCAGAAGTGGCACTGTGGCTCAAGTGGTAGGGCACTAGCCTTGAGCTGAAGAGCTGAGAGACAGCACCCAGGCCCAGAGTTCAGGCCCCATGACTGACCAAAAAAAGAAAGAAAGAAAGAAAGGAAGGAAGGAGGGAAGAAACAACCCATCCCACACCATTTTCTCAGAGCATGAGGACAGGGTCCAGATTCTTTTCTCTAACAATAATGAAGTGTAGGGCCAAAGATATGTGATGGAAAATAATAGTAAGTTTCTGTGGTTGATGTTTACTGTGTACTTACTATGTGCCAGGGACTGTCCTAGAAATGCTTTACATATTAACTCATGACTTCTTCATAGCATCCCTAAGAAGCAAACTGAGGCATAGGGATGTTAAGTTACGTGCCCAAAGTTACACAGCTGACAAAGCTAAGATGTGCACAAATGCTGGCCAGCTGCATGCCTATGTTCTTTATCAACATGTTTTAGTTCTCAGTGCACCTAAAACTTCAGATTTCTGCCCCTACCCTTAGAGCACCCTTTTGGAGTTGGGTGGAACTAGCACACGGGTAAGGTTTACGGTAGCGATGGAAGAGAAAATTTGGGTCTCCTATCTTGGTCAAAAAAGAAAGTGCCAGGCACAGGTGGCTCATGTCTGTCATCCTAGCTAGTCAGGAGGCCAAGATCTGAGGATTGTGGTTTGAAGCCCACCAAGCAGACAGCTCTGAGCATCCCTTATCCCTAGTCAACCAGCAAAAAGCTGGAAGTGGAAGTGTGGCTCAAGGAAAGTTAGAGCACCAACCTTGAGTGGAAATCAAGAGCGTGGGGACCTGTATGGGCAAACAAAAAGGGAGGGAGAGGAAGAAAAGAAGGAGGAAGGGAGGAAAAGAAGGAGGGAGTGAGAGGGAAGTAGGAAGGGAGAGAAGGAAGGGAGGGAGGGAAGGAAGGAAGGAAGGGAGGGAGGGAGGAAGGGAGGGAGCGAGGGAGGGAGGAAGGAAGGGAAGGAGGAAGGGAAGGGGGGAGGGAGAGAAAAGGGGGGGAAATTGGCATAGCCAATCAGGCTCCAACCTCTGTCCTTACTGGCACCAAGGAAGCCTATAGACGGAACTTTGGACCTTCCCCAAATCATCCTCCAAGGGCAGGATTAATCTCTCTTTGCAGCTGCTCTCTGGCCCTGAGTTGCAGTTCTGGCACATAGTAAGTGCTTAATAAATGCTGGTTGAGACATGCCAGGGAAATTGGAAATGGGTGGAAAACAAGAGGAAGAGGATTGTGGAGAAAGTAACTGTGGAGAATTGCTTGCAGTGGAACAGGGTCACTGTGGACAGGGTTACTGTGTCTGGCCAGGACCACCAAGCCCTTCCAGGAGACAGCAATGGTGTGGTTGGGAGAAAAGCTTGGCTTCAGCTATCTTACTCATGGCCTCAGGGTTGTATTGCAAACAGCTCAAGCTGATAAGAACAGCCAGTTATTCAATTTTAGGGCTGTTGTAAGCAGATTGGTAATCATAATCATTATTGAAAATGAAATGTTTATAAACTTTTACTTAAATATACTGTAATTTTTTTAAAAAAAAGACCATAGTCCAACACTAGTGGCTCACACCTGTAATCCTAGTTACTTAGGAGGCTGAAATCTGAGGATCAAGGTTCAAAGCCAGGTAGGTTGGGCAGAAAGTCCATAAGACTCTTATCTCCAATTAACCACCAAAAAACCAGAAGTGGAACTGAGGTAGAGCACTAGCCTTAAGCAAAAGAGCTCAGGGACAAGGCCAGATCCTGAGTTCACACCCCATAAGGATAAATAAATAACAGAGATCAAAGTCCGTCACTAGTTGCTCATGCCTATAATCCTAGCTGCTCAGGAGGCTGAGATCTGAGGATCACAGTTCAAATCCAGCCTGGGCAGGAAAGTCCATGAGACTCATATCTCTACTCATCTCGTTACTCATATCTACTACTAAAAAAAGCTGGACACCGCTGCTCCCAGCCGCCACCGCAGCCTTCCGGGCCCCAGCTCTACTCCAGCTTGGAAAAAAAATGTCTCAACCTACAGAGACTGAGATTGCTGTTTTCCAGAAGTATGCTGGAAGGGATGGGAACAACTCGACTCTGTCCAAGACAGAGTTCCTAAGGTTCATGAATTCGAACTGGCTTCCTTCACAAAGAACCAGAAGGACCCTGGCGTCCTCGACTGCATGATGAAGAAGCTGGACCTCAACTCCAATGGTCAGCTAGATTTCCAAGAATGTCTTAATCTTATTGGTGGCTTAGTCATAGCTTGCCGTGACAGCTTCCTCCGCTCCCAACCTCAGCAGTGTATCTGAGCATCTGTGGGCCTGGCCTTAAACCTTCCTCTTCCGCTCTAGCCACTCAGTTGTATCTCCTTCTCCCAACCCACGTTTACCACGATCCTAATACACCTGCCACACTGCGCAGCCCACTCCTGGTGGCAGTCATAAAACAATACTTCCAAAAACAAAACAAAACAAAAAGCTGGAAGTTACAGCTGTGGCTCAAGTAGAAGAGTGCTAGCCTTGAGCAGAAAAGCTGAGAGACAGCGCTCAGGACCTGAGTTCGAGTCCCAAGACTGGCGCATACATACACACACACACACACATACATCATAAATATATAAAACATCATTGCCTGATATGTACATGTATGTCTATAAGAGTACTGGGGCTTGAACTCAGGGCTTGAGCTCTCCCTTAGTTTTTTTGCTCAAAGCTGATGCTCAGCCACTTGAGCCACAACTCCACTTCTAGCTTTTTGTTGGTTAATTGGAGATGGAGATAAGAGTCTTACAGATTTGTCTGCCCAGACTGGCTTTGAACCTCAGATCTCAACCTCCTGAATAGCTAGGATTATAGGCTTGAGCCACTGGCATCTGACTCTGACACTTTATACATTTTACTTTACATGTTTATAGAAAACTTAGGTCTTGGTTACCTGTCAAATGAAAACTCCTATGTGATAGGCAGCTGGGGCCCACTGTGTATTCCCTCTGTGGTCCCAACTGTGTATTCAGAGTGGACACAATGGGAGTATTTGTACTCCCGTGAAAACTGACCAGTGTGGCATATCATCAGTCCTTTCCTCTCGGTCAATTGTGAGACATCAACTGTGTGTGGACCACCAGTCCACAGCTCCCTCAAGTCCCGCTGTGGGCGCTGGTTTATGACGTGACCACGCTGTGCCTCGGATTGCTTGTCAACAATAACCCATGCTGGGTTGTTAGAGCTTAAAGCAGAGGCTGGTTCACAGTGAGCACTCATTTTAGTATTAGCTACCGGAATAGAGGCCTTCCCAAGAGAGAAAAGCAAGGTGGGTTTTTTTTGTTGTTGTTGTTCTTCTTTGTTTGTTTTGTTTTTTGTTTTTTGTCAGTTGTGGGGCTTGAACCCTGGGCTTGGGCACTATCCCTGAGCTCTTTCAGCTCAAGGCTAGCGCTCTACCACGTGAGCTACAGCGCCATGATTTTCTGATGGTTAATTGGAGAAAGGAGTCTCACAGTCTTTCCTGCCCGGGCTAGCTTTGAAACATAATCCTCAAATCTCAGCCTCCTGAGTAGCTAGGATTACAGGTGTCCGGCTCAGGTCTAATTTCTTGTCTTTGCTGCTCTCCTGCCCATGGCTTTGGACTTGAGTAGCCAAGAGCATTAAACACTGGTCTTCCGAGGGGAAAGGCCTGATGGAGTGGTATGCTTAAACCTTAGGGCCACAAGAGGGTCACGCCCAAATGTGAAGGCCTGTGGTCACACCACACCAACCTAGAGTGTCAGGTGAGGCAGACAGAGGGGACACTAGGCGAGAAATGGGGCAGATCGGCCAAGATCAAGTGTGAAGGGAGGTCCACTAGAAGGCTGCTTCGGGGTGCAAGCTGGCACCGGGCCGGTGGTGATGCCCATGAAGGCAAGGACCCTCTCTTGTACCAGGGTAGAGAGGATATTCCTCCAGTCTGAGCATGCGCTCTGAACAGCTTTGCTGGGGTGGGCTACAGTTTCTTGTGATGCCATAGGAGAATGGAGAGTTGAGGAAATGGGACCTGCAGCCGCCAGGGTGGAGGAGAGGGCCAGTGGACCAGGGCCCACGCTGCCTTCTTTTTGATGACTTCCCTAAGTCCCAGCCAGCATTGACCTTGGAGCGTGACATTGTCCCATTCAGACCTCAGGCACCAGGAGTTACTGCTCAGTGACCCACATGCAACCCCACCCAGGCCTTGGCCTCCCCACATTCCCAGTGGCACGGGAGCCAGGAGCCCAGGGACACCTGGTAATGGCTGTAACTGCTCAGCTGTGAGGACAGAAGGGCCATCTCCTGGGCAGGGTCTGCTTTTGTATTTTAAACTCCTGGTCTATAGACAAATGCCCTTGGAAGCGACCATGCTAAGAGAGAGATAGCCTGAGCATTAAATGCTTCCTCCTCACACCTCATGAAAGTCTTCCTTTGGCTCTGGGCTCCGCAGGACCTGCTGTGAATCTATCAGCCAGGATCAGATCAGGAGATGCTTCAAGAAGTAGGAAGTGAAAATCTGAATTCCTCTTGAGAAGGTTTGTGTCAGGGCTGACCTGCTCAGTTGTTCAGGCTGCTCACTGCCCAAGAACCTGGCTGAGGAAGGGATATGGAAGGTCGGAACCTAGGTTTGCTGATGCACAGTAAGATTCACCTGGCAGGGAGGAGAGGGAGGAGACAGAGGCATAGATGGGACTGTGGAGCAATGGTCTGGTTCCTTGCCTGGGAGCAGCTCCCTGTCCATTCTTTCTGAAGTTTTCTTTTTTATTTATTTTTTGGTTTTTGTCGGTTGTAGGGCTTAAACTCTGGGCCTGAGCACTGTCCTTGAGCTCTTCAGCTCAAGGTGAGCTCTCTACCAGTTGAGCCACAGCACCACTTCTGGTTTTCTAGTGGCTTATTGGAGATCAGAGTCTTACGGACTTTCCTGCCCAGGCTTTGAACTGTGATCTTCAGATCTCAGCCTCCTGAGCAACTAGGATTACAGACGTGAGCCACTAGCACCCAGCTCACAGTACTGTTTGTCTCTTTCATCTCTATTTTTTTTTTTTTTTTGGTGCTTGTACTGGGGCTTTTTTCTTGGGGGGGAGGGGGGGAGTGTCAGTTGTGCGGCTTGATCTTGGAACCTGGACTCTGTCCCTGAGCATTTCTGCTCAAGGCTAGTGCTCCAGCACTTTGAGCCACAGCGCCACTTTTGGTTTTTGAGTGGTTAATTGGAGATAAGAGTCTCAAGGGTTCCTTTCTGCCCAGGCTGGCCTCAAACTGGGATCCTTGGATCTCAGCCTCCTGAGTAGCTAAGATTATAGGTGTGAGCCACTGGTGCCCCGGCCACAGATAACCCTTCTGACTTTTATTGTTAGTTAGTTGAAGATAAGAATCTTTTGGATTTTGTCTACCTGGGCCAGTTTTGAATTGCAACTCTCAGATCCCAGCCTCCTAAATAGGTGGGATTACAGGCATGCGCCACCGGCACCTGGCTTGTCAATGTATTTTTTTTTCCTTAATGTTATGTTTTAATGCATTGCTTGACACAAGATCAGAGCAGTCCCAGAAAAATAATCAGGACTCTTGGTAGCAGGAGACAGGTCCCCTAGATTGTAGGAGACTACGTCCATGCTGGGTAGGCCTGGCCCCTCCAGGTTAAGCCAGTTCCTCTGCCATTCTGGGCTTTTTCCCATCCCAATTCCTTTGCAGCCCTGAGCTTCTGTCTCAGGTTCTAGGCCAGTTTCACCAATCTTTTTCCTGCTGCTAATGACAACCATCCTAACCGCTGCCCGCCGTGAGGGGGTGCTATGTGAGATGCTCCTGGTGGTGCTCTTGCTGGGCCTTCTTTTCCAAAGACTCGTCCTGGGTCCCCTGAGCACCCTGCATGGCTGTATGCAGGACCTCCAGGGGGAGAAGGCAGACTGTGGGAGGCCAAGAAGGACCTGGGAGGCTCACTGGCTCCAGTGCCCTCATTTCACAGACAGGAAGACTGAGGCCCCACACGGACAATACTTTGTGACAGTGCTAGGCTCAAGTGCAGAACCTGGCCACTTGGCCCTAACCTGGCACTCTGTCCCATCCTTGCTGTCTTTTGTGGCACTGAGTTGATGTGCCCTCTGCTTCTATGAGGCCTCTGACTTGTGACTGATCTTGAGGACTTGAACTCTGAGCCTCAGGGCTGGGTGGTATTGATTGTGATAAATGCCAGGATCCCCGTAGCTCTTCTATCCTAAGTGGAGAGAGGGGACTGCAGGAGTCAGAGAGCCAGAGGAGAGCTGGATAGACTGACCCAAGTAATTCTGATGTGAGAAAATGAAAAGATCAGAAGCAGGCAGTCTTATGTCTATATTTCTAGCTACTCAGGAGCTTGAGATCTGAGGATCAAGGCAGCAGGAGTCGATTCTTATCTCCAGTGAACCATCACAGAGCCAGAAGCAGAGTATTGAAACAACAAGCGTCTTTACATAAACTTGGAATTCAGTTCCCCAGACACATAGACCTCCAGAAGCCAGGTCCCACCCAGCCTGAGCTCTTGTATGCTCACCTCCTCTCCTCTCAGCTCACCAGGAGCTGCAGCAGGCCCAGGTGAAGCTCAGCCCCCAGGTATCCCCTGTAGATCCACACTAGGTTTCTGCCTGGTTGGCAAGAGCTGGCCTGTCCACCAGGTTCTTTCTACACTGCACGCATCACGGAGCCAGGCCCAGGGAACTGCGGAGGATCGTGACTCGCTTACCTGCCTTAGAAGCCATTAATCTTGTGTCTCTGTGGACTCTTGCCTGCTTGCCCGCCTACGCCAGCCACCCTGGCGGGAAAGGACATGAAAGGGGCTCTGGGCTCCTCTCCATCGTGGACTATGACCCTGGAAAATACCATCTGGTTTTTCTGTGTCTCCTGACACCAATTCCCCAGGTCAGGACACATCGAAGAGAGCTGTGCCTGGTGAATTCCTCAGTGCTGTTTCTCTGACAGGACCTGGGGATTCAAGGTCACAGCCAGACATGGACTCCAGAGGCTACCCTTTGGGTCTGGGGCCTCCTGTCCTATAGAAGACTTGAGAAGGGGCTTGCCAAGGCTGACCCGCGACCCTCTTCACTACACCCACCAGGCAAACCCTGCACGCACCACGCAGCTGAGCCCCTGATCTACCCAGCTCACTTTCCCTAAATGGATGGAGTTTGACCTTGGCCATGAGAATCTTGGTTTTAGCCACAGGTCGGTCAGTCTGTCTGTCTATCTATCTATCTATCTATCTATCTATCTATCCTCCAACCAATCATCTATCTGTTTCCTTCCTTCCTTCCTTCCTTTCTCCCTTCACCCTTCTCTGCTTTTCTTGTACAGTAAGAAGGCTGAAGCCAGGCACTGGTGGCTCACTCCTGTAATCCTTGCAACTCAGGAGGCTGAGATCTAAGGGTTACAATTTGAAGCCAAGACCCTGAGACACTTATCTCCAATCAAAAAGCTGGAAGTGGAAGTGTAGCTCAAGTGATAGAGCATTTGCTTTGAATGGAAAAACTAAGGGACGGCACCCACGTCCCAGTACCGGCACAAAAAACAAAAAAAAAAAAACAAACAAAAAAAAAGAGAAGGCAGAGAGTTGGGTATGATGTAGGATGATCAAAGTTCAAGGTCACACTGGGGAAAACAATACAAAACTCCAGGTGAACTCAGGCATCCAGGCCTTGAGTTCAAGCTCCGGAACTGGCAGCAACAAAAGCAAAAAAAAGGCCTGGGGGCTTAGCTTAAGTGGTAGAACCTAGCACATTGAAGGCCCTGAGTTCACACCCCATACACATTTTTCCCCATGAGAATGTGTCCCCCTGCTTCATAGTGATAGGGAACATAGCAATTTCAAGGGATATTCTCTCATTTTGTTTTGTTTGCTTTTGCTCTTTGAAATATAGTGCCTAGGAGCCAGCCTGTCCTTGTTGAAAGTGGTTGCAAGTTCCTTGTTGGAAAATTCATCCAGCAGGTGTCTGAATTTTACCAGGTGCTAGGCACACACAGGCATACTTCACCTAGTTTCTGTTTTTCAATCATACAACTAGGCTACCAGCGGGGTTCATGCAGGTTTTTCCTCTCTGAGAGAAAGTGTATGGTCCGGTAAAGCACAGAGCTCATCAAAGCCAAAGTGAAGATCTGAACCCAGATCCACACCTAGAATCCATGGCCAGTGTTTTTCCCTGTGTTCTTTCTCCTTTTTTTTTTTTTTTCTGGTTCTAGGGCTTGAACTCAGGTCCTGGCATTATCCCTGAGCCTCTTTGTGCTCAAGGCTGGCAACTCTACCACTTGAGCCACAGTGCCACTTCTGGCTTTTACTGTGTAGTTTACTGGAGATAAGTCTCACAATCTTTTCTCCCCTGGGCTAGCTTCAAACCACAATTCTCAGACCTCAGCCTCCTAAGTAGCTAACAGATGGAGTCACAGGTGCCCAGCTCCTCTTCCATTTGTTAGCCTTTACCACATTGGAGTTCAAAGGCACTCAAGATACTTAGTCGTTACTTCTCTGCTACTTACTGTCATGTCTCTATGTCACTCCTACCGCTCTGGATCAAGAAGAAATACCCTTTCTTGGGCTGGGAAGGTGGCTCAGTGGTAGAGTGCTTCTCTTGCACGCATGAGGCCCTGGGTTCACTTCCTCAGTACCACATAAGCAGAAAAAGCTGGAAGTGGCTCTGTGGCTCAAGTGATAGAGCACTAGCCTTGAGCTAAAGAGCTGAGGGACAGCGCCCAGGCCCAGAGTTTAGGCCCTATGACCAGACCAAAAAAAACCCTTTCTTGACAGGATCAAGTGGGGTCGTTGTGGGTTAGGAGGATGGTTAGGAGGATGGTAGGATTTAAAAAGAGAGATAGAAAGGGAAGCTGTCATTGGGCACATATTCATGCTAGGTACTTAGGGCATGAAAAAAAAAAATGTGTAGGATTTTTAAATGTTGTAACTGAGGCCCAGAGAGACTGCGTGGCTCTCCCACAGTTGCTCAGCACTGCACAGTGGAGACTGACTTGAAATTCCTACGCTTCGTTCAGGTCTGCCTCTGTTGCTCAGTAGAGGGGATGTGGACAGCAGTTAGGGATCATTTTAATCCTCATTTCTAGATGTCAACCTTGTGGCCCAGAGTGTCTGGTTGGTTGAACTCAGCAAGGTCCTCCTGGTTCTTCTATGTCCCTGGCTCTAGTCTGCCTCTTTGCAGATAGGCCCAAAGGGCCGATGCTGATTTCTGGGATGTCATTGTTATCCCGGTTGTGCATAAAGGGTGGTTTGTTGTGGGGCTGGTTATTTAAATGAGAATAAAGCCTTGATTTTAAAAAGATGCCATTGAGGGCTGGGAAGGTGGTTCAGTGGTAGAGCGCTTGCCTTGCAGGCCTGAGGCCCTGGGTTCGATTCCTCAGCACCACATAAGCAGAAAAAGAAAAAGCCGGAAGTGGCGCTGTGGCTCAAGTGGTAGAGCGCTAGCCTTGAGCTGAAGAGCTGAGGGTCAGCGCCCAGGCCCAGAGTTCAGGCCCCACGACTGGACCCCCCCTCCCCCAAAAAAAGAGTAATTTCTGCCGGGCGCTGGTGGCTCACGCCTGTAATCCTAGCTACTCAGGAGGCTGAGATCTGAGGATCACGGTTCAAAGCCAGCCCGGGCAGGAGAGACCGTGAGACTCCTATCTCCAATAAACCACCAGAAAACCGGAAGTGGCGCTGTAGCTCAAGTGGTAGAGCGCTCGCCTTGAGCTGAAGAGCTGAGGGACAGCGCCCAGGCCCAGAGTTCAAGCCCCACGACCGACAAAAAAAAAAAAAAAAAAAGATGCCATCGCTTTGGCGACCTCACAGGAAGGATCCAGGCCTCTGGTAGTTCTGTCATTTCAGGTGGGTCACTTAGAGCTTTTGTTCTGTCTGCAACAAGAGGCTAACTGCAGGCCAGCTCACGGGGTGCATGCCTGGGAATCATGTTCTAATTAATTACCCTACACTCCCTCCTTGTTCTGTTGTTCTCCATCATTGTCTTTGACTTTTTTGTTTTTGTTATTGTTGCTGGTACGAGGACTTGACCTTTGCTTGCTTGTTCGCAGATGGTGCTCTACCACTTGAGCCATGATTCCAGTCTAACATTTTTGCTGGTTCATTGAAGAGGGAAATCTCACAGAGTTTTCTTCCCTGGTGGACTCTGCACTGTGATCCTCAAATCTCAGCCTCTCTGAGTAGCTAGGATTGCAGTGGCAAGGCGTTAGCGGGCTGTACTGCTGTCTCCAGTGACCAGTGAGTCGTCTTCCTTTGGCATGAGTTTAATTTTAAGGCTGCCAAGGTCATTTGGAGGGCAATCTCAGGAGTTAGCTGGGTGACAAAGTGGAGCAAAGCAGTTTTTCACCAAGGGAGTGAGGTCGTGACTCTTCTTCTCAGCTAGCCTGGCCCTAAAGTCAGTTCCCCAGAGAACCTCCAATAATGCTGTGACCAAAGGGAGTGGGAAGACAAGTCCAAGGTGACCATGTTGAAGGGGATGGCACTGACGGGGTATATAAATATCTGCTGATCACAATGGCTCTCCTGACTTCACAGTCACACCGGCTGCTCCTGACCAGCTGTCCCCACTTTGGAGTTCACATAAGTGTCCCCAGGAACTCGGGTAATGTGGCAGCCACCAGTGAGCCTCCAGCCCTACTTTGTGCAGAATAAGGAATGGCCCAGCAAGAGGCTGAGAACTTTCCCCATCTAAGCAACCAGATGTGCAAATGACCCAGCAGAGCCCGTGTTGCCTTGGCCAGGAAGGGTCAAAAGAACCAGAGCTGGCGAGACCTAGCTAGAGACGGGAAGAAGGACACACAGAGCTCCTCTTGCTCCGTACTCGCTCATTTGCTCTTGAGAATTAGCCTGACAGTGGGCACCCCCTTTTCACGAACTACCATCCTCTGGGGGTTTTCTTCTGGGAAACTTCTAGAGAAGCCATCTGGGAGAAAGAGAGACATTTCAGAGTTGTGCAAAAGAAGATAGCAAGCCTGGAACATCCCTAGAAATACAGCACACAGGGCAGAGAAGAAGGCTGAATCGGGGCGAATGACCTCAAATGCCTTTCTACAGACTTGAGAACAAGGGAAAGAGAACAAGGAAGGAGCAGCAGCTGGGGAATGCTCCAGCGCTCCCTGCAGCCCAAGATTTGCCTTTAGTCTGGGGTTACAGTCTTCTTCATTCTAGGCATGTAAACGGCCTTGCTTTTATGAACCGATGCTCGAGCTCTCTTTCCTGCTATGCTCCTACTTGACAAATAGTTAATTCTGCATTGGTGCATTAGCCCCTGGTTTGGGCAGAATGAGATGGTGTTGGATGTATCTTGTGAGATTGAAAGATGGAGATGCATGGGCTGGGAATGTGGCTTAGTAGTAGAGTGCTTGCCCAGCATGCATGAAGCCCTGCTACCACATAAACAGAAAAAGCTGGAAGTGGCACTGTGCTTCAAATGGTAGAGTGCTACCCTGGAGCTAAAGAAGCTCAGGGACAGTGCCCAGACCTCTGAGTTCAAGCCCTAGGACTGGCAAAAAAGAAAGAAAAGAGAAAGAAAGAAAGAAAGAGAGAAAGAGAAAGACAAAGAAAGAAAGAAAGAAGGAAGGAAGGAAGGAAGGAAGGAAGGGAGAGATGGAGATGCCCTAGAACCCAGAAACAGGAAGCCAGCCTGGACCTCAAGGCTCTGCAGGGACCAGGGGATAGAAATCAAAAGCATGGCACAAGCATTGGTGCCCTCTGAGGAACAGGCTCCTTGGAAATTGTCCTTAGAAGATGCCTTGCCTTTCTGTGTTAGTCAGTGGACAGTAACAAAAGATTTTTCTCTCCTGTGGGCCTGAGCCACAATCCTGCTGCTTCCTGGATTCTGCTCTAAGCTTGGGCCTCCTGCAGGGAGACGAAAGGCGTCCCTTACCTTGGCCACGGTTGCAGCTCAAGCCCTGGATGGTGACGTTCAGAACAACTGGGTGGAGGGCCTATGAGGACAAAGAGCACAGGAGCCAGGAGCAGCCAGTCCTGAAGTGACCATGCACCGAAGAGGCACTGTCCTGACTCCCTTGTGGTCTTTGCAGCCAGGAAGCTTTCCAATTAAAGCAGCCTCAGGTGAGGCCCTGGTAGCTCATGCCTATAATCCTAGCTATTCAGGAGGCTGAGATCTGAGGATCATGGTTTGAAGTTCAGGGTAGGGGCTGGGAGGTGGCTCAGTGGTAGAGCACTTGCCTTGCATGCCTGAGGCCCTGGGTTCGATTCCTCAGCACCACATAAGCAAAAAAGAAAAAAAGCCGGAAGTGGCGCTGTGGCTCAAGTGGTAGAGCACTAGCCTTGAGCTGAAGAGCTGAGGGACAGCGCCCAGGCCCAGAGTTCAGGCCCCACGACCAGAACCCCCCCCCCCAAAAAAAAATGAAGTTCAGGGTAGAAAAGTCTGTGGGACTCTGATCTTCAATTAATCCGCAAAAACCCTGAAGTGGAGCTATGGCTCAAGTTGTAGAGCACTAGCCTTGAGTGAAACCGCTAAGGGACAGCACCCAGGCCCTGAGCTCAAGCTCCAGTACCAGCACAAAAATAAATATAGAAATAGACCCCTGAGCAGGGACTGTAGAGATTGTTAATGGCAGGAAGTGCCCTCTCCTCCCACCATGTCTAAGCTAGGATAGTCCCAGTTTGGAGTCAGTGGGTAGCGAACAGAGGCCTAAGACACTCTTAGAGTCTAACTTTCAGTTACAACCTTCTTTGTCTGGATTTTTTTTTTCAGACATGGGTCTTGAACTTTGGGCCTATGCACTGTCCCTCAGCTCTTCAGTTTAAGGAGAGTACTCTACCACTTGAGCCATAGTGCCACTTCCGGTTTTCTTTCTGGAGATAAGAGTCTCACATACGTTCCTGCCCAAGTTGAACTGCAATCTTCAACTCTCAGCCTCCTGAGCAGCTAGGATTACAGGTGTGAGCCACTTGCACCCAGCCAGAGTTTTGTTTTGTTTTTTGTTTTTTGTGTTTTGTTTTTTTTTTTGCCAGTCATGGAGCCTGAATTCGGGACCTGGGCACTGTCTCTGATCTTCTTTTGCTCAAGGATAGCACTCTATCACTTGATCCACAGCACCATGTTTGGCTTTTTCTGTTTATGTGGAACCAAGGAAATGAACCCAGGGCTTCACACATGCTAGGCAAGCACTCCACCACTAAGCCACATTCCCAGCCCACTGGATTCTTTTTAATCTTTTTTTTTTTTCTTTTGTCAGTCATAAGGCTTGAACTCTGGGCCTGAGCACTGTCCCTCAGCTCTTCAGCTCAAGGCTAACACTATACCACCTGAGCCACAGCACCACTTCTGGGTTTTCTGAGTGGTTTATTGGAGATAAGAGTCTCATGGACTTTTGTGCCCTGGGCTGGCTTTGAACCACGATCCTCAGATCTCGGCCTCTTGAGTAGCTAGGATTACAGGTGTGAGCCACTGGCTCCTGGCTTGGATTATTTTTAATCTGTTTTTTCTTCTTTTTTTGTCTTCTCATTTTTGGTACTGGGGATGGACCCCAGGTCAGTGGTACTTGCTAGGCAAGTGCTTTGCCACTGTGCTGCCTCTCAGCCCTGCAACCATCTTTGAAGCATTCAGAAACTTCAACACTTGCTTGGGGGATGTGGCTCAAGTGAATGAAACCATCCTCCTGTGTGTGAGGCCCTGAGTTCAAACCCTAGTACTGCCCCCCTCCCCCCAAAAAATTAGACCCACAAAACTTCCGTATTGTAAGGAGGTCTTCCAGGCAAAAGGGACAGACCAGTAATGATGGATCTAGATATAGATAATGACACCACATATTTGTATAGCTAAACAAATTTATTACACAATATCAAATCACCTAATTCCAAAGACTGACAAGACCCCAGCCCTGGGAGGTGAGAGAGTAAATTGGAGATCCAGGAGATCAATTGCATATTCTGCTCCAAAGGCTGGTCTATCAGTTTCCGGGAAAGTCCTAGTGGATGGGATTGCCCTTTGATGTTGGATAGTGGGGGAGATTAGAGAATGTGGGGAGCTGAATGCTGGAAGAGAAGAATGACTGTGTGTTTGCTATGGGTTGTTCAGAGGAAAGGCAGAAGAACATGAGTACCGAATGTCCTCGAACCTTCATGTACCTTGCTGGTGACAGAGCACGCTCAGCTGAGCCTTTGCCTGACTGCCAGAGGGCTAGGTGCTCTTGGAGGTGGTCCCTGAGCCTGACAGCCAGGTGGGTGGGCTAACGTGGCAGCAATACCTCACTAATGGGCACAGGACCTCTGGTCTAATAATTGATACGATTCAGATAAGTCTGGGTGCTCTCAAATACCCAGCATGCTCTCTGCCCATCCGTTAAGTGAACAAGGTCACTGCATCAGATTTTGTACTGGGGCATTCGTTACCTGTGCGCATGCACCTGTGTGCATGTGGACACGTGTGTGTGTGTGTGTGTGTGTGTGTGTGTGTGTCTGTGTGTCTGTGTCTGTGTGTCTGTGTCTGTGTCTGTATCTGTCTGTCCTCAGCCACCAGTGTTCACTAGGGACCTGTCCTATGCCATATATAACCAAACCACAGTAAATGTGTTTCTGGATTGCACCATTCTTTTAAATCTACCTTACGTTATACTTCTGTGCTTGGGAATCATCTGCCTCTCTCAGCAGAGTAAAAGACCCCCGAGTTCCCTAAGGTTTCCAAGACCCTATTTCCCTGCCAGCGCTGTGTCCAGGCCTCTAGTGTTGTGGATGAATAACGGGATACACCTCTTTCTGGGGCAGTGCCCTAGATTTCGTCCTGCTATTAACTGCTATCCTTCCACCAAGGGCCCCCCCACCCATTCCCTAATCTTGACTGGAAGAGCAGCTTCCCAGGGACTGGGCCCACTCTGTGATAGATAGAGTGGCCTTGGCCATGTGGGTCCTGTTCCTGTTGGAGCAGGATCTTAAGACTGTGTGGACAGCCTTGCAGAGTGCCCCCTGCTGGCCAGATCCTCATTCTGCCCAGGAAACCAGCTCTCAGGCTGCATGGCCCACCTCCAGCTTCAATCCAGAGCACTGGGATCTGAGCCTGATCAGGAGCCATTGCTACTGCTGATCTCATAGCCTGGCACACGGCCATGCAGGAGCTAAGTCATGGCTGTTGAGTGCTTTACTGATCCAGATTGTGGCATCTATACTAAATGCCCAAACAGTTTTGTGGCTCCAGTGTAGAGCACCTGCCCACAAGCAAGAGGCTCTGAGTTCAAACTCCAGTACCACAAAACAAACACAGTCATTGTCCTAACTTATAATCCAAACACTCTAGAAGCTAAGGCAGAAGAATATTAAGTTCAAGGCCAGCCTGGGCTACATAGTGAGAGAAGAAAGAAAGAGGAAAGCAAGCAAGCAAGAGAGCGAGAGAGAGTGAGAGAGAGAGAGAGAGGAAGAAAGGAAGGAAGGAAGAAGGAAGGAAGGAAGGAAAAGAGAGAGAAGAAAAGAATATCATTGTGTTGCGAAATCTATTGAGAAAAAGGTGCTGTCTGTGGCTTTCTCCTGTTAAGTTAGTCATGAGGCCAGATCTAAAGGATCATAGTTAAAAGCCAGTCTGAGCATTAAAGCCTGAGAGATTTTTGTCGCTAAGCAGCAAAAAGTAGGGCTGGAGGCATGGCTCAAGTGGTAGAGTGCCAGCCTTGAGCCAGAAAGCTGAGCGGAAGTGCTAGGTCTGAGTTCAAACCTCAGTATCACCAAACAAACGAACACAAAGATAGGGCCAGAGGTGGAGTTCAGTGGTAGTATACTTGCCTGGCATTGGGAGTGCCTGAGTTCACACAACTCCTCCTATGAATGGAAGGAGGTGGGATGGAGAAAGGAAGGAAAGAAGGGGAGAGAATACCAAAATGGAAAAAGATACTTCCTCTCCCCGAGGAACTTGGCTGAGAAGAAACTCCCAAAGCCTCTCAACGCATGCAGGAGTGACAAGAAAGTTGGTGTAAACAGCTAGCTACGCCAGGACAAGAAGGAAGAGCCAGCTTTACTGAGCACTTTGCTAACACTGGGGCTTTATCGGGTGCACAAACAGAAACAGGTACACAGTCCAGAAACACCAATTGGGTTAATAATGGCATCTTGGTGTAGTAGTGGCTACCTTTGGTGGGCTGTCATGGGGCAAGGGGGCACGGAGATTTCAGCAGCTGGGCCTGGAGTGCACAGTGGCTAAGTGGCGAGGAACCTGCTGAGGGAGGGGCTGGAGTGGGGTTGGTTTGGAAGCGGAAGATGCAGATGTGTGGAGGCTGGAGGTCTGGGGGTAGGAGTGACATTGTTCTAGCGTGTCCCCTACCCTGTGTCTCTTGGAGTTAAGGGCACCACCCTGGCGACAAGCTTCCCCCTTAATACAGCCTGAGCATTTTATCTCTGCATTCCCCTCTGGAAGACTTGGTTTACAGATCCCGGCTCAATACCATTAGTGTATATCTGCAGAGGCCCTTTGTAAAATTGATTAGAAAGTGGGCTTTGGCGTGTGCGGCAGGGGGTGGGGCCGGCCTAATCGGATTTGAGTGTGAGATCGTATCTAATTCTCTGCATCTAGCCACTGGCTCGGGGACCTCCCTGGGAGCCAGTGGCTCCCTAATTTGGTTTGCGAATACATTAGCCAAACAAGCTGAGGGACCTCCTTTAGGGAGAGGGGTTTTGGGGGGTAAGGGAGGGGGAGGGGTTCTGAGGGAGAGAAACAGTTTTTTTTGCACTGGTCTCCAGTATGAACTGGACTGAGATTGCCCTGGGTGACTATTTCTGATGTCTGATGTCTCTCCAGCCCATCTGGGAGAAAGAAGCAGGCTTATAAGGTGATCTGTTGTTGTACTTTTTGTTTGGTATTTATCAAGCCTCTGGGTACCCGTTTTACTTTTCAGTTTTAAAACTAGGACTAGGTGGGGTTTGAACTCAGGGCCCCCCTAGATTGTTTTTCTCTCATAACTGGAAAACTACCACTTGAGCCACACCTCTGTACCTGCGTGGCTTTTTTTCCCCTGGTTAATTGGTGTTGGAATCTCATGAACTTTTCTACCCAATTTGACTTAGAATCTTGATCCTCAGGTCTCAGCCTCTTAAGTAGCTAGGATTCCAGAGGAAACCTACCAATGCCAGCTCCCAGCTTCATTTTTCAGTCTTAAAAAAGGTATCGCATTTGAGCTAGGCACCTGCGGCTCATGCCTATAATCCTAGCTACCTAGGAAGCTGAGATCTGTGGTTTGAAGCCACAGAAAAGTCTTTGAGATTCATATCTCCAACTAACCAGAAAAAAAAAAAAAGAAGCTGGAAATAGAGGTGTAGCTCAAGTGGAAGAGTGCCAGCCTTGAGTGAAAAAGCTAAAGGACAAGCTGGGCGCTGGTGGCTCACGCCTGTAATCCTAGCTGCTCAGGAGGCTGAGATCTGAGGATCATGGTTCAAAGCCAGCCCAGGCACGAAAGTCCATGAGACTCTTTATCTTCAGTAAACCATTAGAAAACCAGAAGTCATGTTGTGGTTCAAGTGGTAGAGCTCTCGCCCTGAGCTGAAGAGCTGAAGGATAGCGCCCAGGCCCAGAGTTCAAGCCCCACTACCGACAAAAAAAAAGCTAAAGGGCAGAACTGAGACCCTGGGTTTAACTCCCAGTACCAACACACACACACACACACACACACACACACACACACAGAGTAACACAGTCACAAGTATAATAATCAGAAAATCAAACTTTAATGCAGCAGTAGTACTCACTAGACACTACGTTGAAAATGAACTATACAACTTGTGGATGGGGATAGGAGGGAAAAACTGGAGGAGAACGAGGGAAGGAGTGACATGGTCCCAAAAGAAATTTACTCTTAGCCGGGCACCAGTGGCTCACGCCTGTAATCCTAGCTATTCAGGAGGCTGAGATCTGAAGATCACAGTTCAAAGCCAGCCCAGGCAGGAAAGTCTGTGAAACTCTTATCTCCAATAAACCACCAGAAAACCGGAAGTGGCACTGTAGCTCAAGTGGTATGCTAGCCTTGAGATGAAGAGCTGAGGGACAGTACCCAGGCCCAGAGTTCAAGCCCCATGACTGACTGACAAAAAAACAAAACAAAACAAAACAGCTAGTCCTTTAGAAAAATAATCTGTTTACGTAATAATAAAATTGCATCGTTTGAAATATAATAAGCTTGCCGGGCACCGGTGGCTCATGCCTGTAATCCTAGCTACTCAGGAGGCTGAGATCTGAAGATCGCAGTTCAAAGCCAGCCTGGGCAGGAGAGTAGTCTGTGAGACTCATATCTCCAATTAACCACCAGAAAACTGGAAGTGGTGCTGTGGCTCAAGTGATAGAGCATTCACTTTGAGCTGAAGAGCTGAGGGACAGTGCCCAGGCTCAGAGTTCAACCCTACGACCCATTGACAAGAAAGAAAGGAAGGAAGGAAGGAAGGAAGGAAGGAAGGAAGGAAGGAAGGAAGGAAGGAAGGAAGGAAGGAAGGAAGGAAGGAAGGAAGGGAAAGAAAGAAAAAGAAATATAATGAGCTTAACACCATGGTACAGAAAGCTGCTCAATAGACATCATTTCCCCTTATCAGCTTAAATCAAGAGCTTGGGTTTTGTTTTGTCTTGTTTTGTTTGAGCCAGACACCAGTGGCTTGCTCCTGTAATCCTAGGAGGCTGAGGCCTAGATCACAATTTGAAGGCAACCTAAGCAGAAAAGTGTATGAAACTCTATCTCCAATTACCCAACAAAAAAACAGGGCTGGAGGCATGACTCAAATGGTAGAGCTCCCTGTGGAGCAAGCAACACAAAATAAAAGAGCTTGGTTTTCCTTTATCCTCATTCTGAGTCTAATTTCTGAACATGGAACCAATGTGAGTCTTTCCTTGGCACATGTATAGAGCACCTGCTGTTCACCAGACTATGTGCTGGGACACAGGAGGAACCAATCTGCCTGGATGGACTAATGATAAATTGAGGCACTAACTGGCTGCACAACAGCAGTCCAAGTGGTTGGGTTGGAGGAAGAAAAAAAATAGATGTCCTGAGAGCTGGGAATGTGGCTTGGTGGTAGAGTGCTTGCCTAGCATGTATGAAGCCCTGGGTTCGATTCCTCAGTACCACATAAACAGGAAAAGCTGGAAGTGGTGGTGTGGCTCAAGTGGTAAAGTGCCAGCCTTGAGCAAAAAAAGAAGCTCAGAGACAGTGCCCAGGCCCTGAGTCCTCTCCTCTCTTCTGTCTCTCCCCCTCCCTTCCTCTCTCTCCCTTTCCCTCTTCTCTCCTCTGCCCTCTCCCTTCCCTACCCCTCTTTTCCTCCCCTCCCTTCTCTCTCTTTTCCCTCTTCCTTCTCTGGTTCTTTATTCCCTCAGGAGGGCTGAACCTAGGCAGGCAGGGAGGCTACCCCTGAGCTACATCCTGGTCCCCCCACTCTGCCACATGTAGCACCCCCTGGCAGCCCTACCACGTCCCCACCTTAAGTATTCACATACCTCCTCACCAGACCTATATCTTCCTCCCTCCCTCCCTCTCTCTCTCTCTCTCTCTCTCTCTCTCTCACACACACACACACACACACACACACATGCATGCACACCCACGTTTGTAGGGACCAGAATATTTCAGCCCCACAAGGTACTATAAAATCCTGAATTACCTAACACCTGATTATGGGGTGATTATTAGCTTTGCTTAAAGATTTTCCGTTTACACAAGGATTAGCTGCCGGGTTCCTTTAAATAGCTAGCTTGGCTAAAGCACTTGTAGTGCAAAGAAAATCTGGGCAGGAAAGAAGAGGCCAGACTTGTGAAGCCTGAACTCCTGGCCAGAGGGGGGGGGGGGAAGCCCCCCCACCCCATGCCTGGCCCAGCCCCAACCCTGCGGTGGACCCGCCCCCCAATGAAGCAAAGGGCTCCTCACTGCCTGGACATGGCATCTGGGTGACACAAAGAGGATCCAGTGGCCAAAGAGCTAGCTGGCCATGCCCACTTCCCCAGCCCACTCTCCTGGCACACCGCCCCCTCACCTGCCCATCACCTGGCTCCGCCCCCTGCCCCACACTCCCGGCCCACCCAGATGGAGCTCTGCCTCTTTCTGGCTTGCCTGGAGATTTGCACCTGCTGTCATTCAAGACACAGACCTGGCTCCACCTCCTCTAGGAAGCCTTTCCAGATCCCTTCTGTGAATACCTCTGTGTGTGTGTGTGTGTGTGTGTGTGTGTGTGTGTGTGTGTGTGTGTGTGTGTCCCAGTACTTTAGGACTCATTATAATCCAGTGGCTTTATTGTCATCCTCACTTGCCCTGAACTAGGTGCTTCTGCCCCTGAGCCTTGTATTTGACCCAGTGAACGTACCAACAGTAGCCATTATTCTTAAGAGCTTTGTTTCTCTGTGTTAGAACCCAGTCCACACCAAGTTCATGCTGGGTTCCAGCCTTGTTCTACCAGGCTATGAGCATCAGCATGGGGGGGGGGGGCTGCTGAGTTTGCTGTCCCCTCTCCCTCTGCCCCCCCACCCTGTGAATTTCCTCATCGCCCCACCCAGTCAGCACAGAAATAATCTGATTTTACTTGATTATTAGTCATGACTTGGTGCTGCTGTTTTTGTCCCCCCCAGCCCCCCCTCCAGCTTTCTAGCTGTCATTGAGCTGATTGATCGGAGCCACGCTGATGAGAAGGGGGGGGAGGGGGGGTAGCCTCCCCTCCCCGCTGGCGCTCACTTCCCTGGTGCCCAAGGCCCAGCCCTCCCCAGGCGCATGGAGAGATGGGGCACGGGAGGGTGGGCTGGGAGCCGGGGCCTGTCCCACCTCCCTGGGTGGCTGGAGAGGCCTTTGTTCTCTTGCAGCCCACCCTGGAGCTTGGCCAGGGGTGTGGTAGGAACCAAGGAGAAAGCCAGGCAAGGGTGGAGACTACCGGACCGAGCTGTTGGGCTCAGTCCAGTTCCACAGGGGACATCTTGCTTGGAAATGTTATAGATCCGTAGAGAGGTACAGGACGCCATGCTGATGATGAGATGAGTCCAGTCCAAAACAAACTTCAACAAGAAATGGGCAATGTGGTATACACCTGTAATCCCAGCACTCAGGAGGCGGAGGCAGAGACTGGAGAGGTCCAAGCATATTTTCCTTGTCATTTTTCTCTTTAATCCTCAAGGCAACCCTCTGAGTAAAAGGAGATGGTGTGAATTTTATGGACAAAACACCCAAGGCTCAGAGAGTCTAAGTGGCTTGGCTATAATCACACAGCAAGTGGGTGGTAGGAAGGAGACACTTGGAACCAAAGTCCGAACTATATCAATTTATGCACACTACTTCCTATGCGTATCTTTCCACAGTCTCTATTGTTCACTCTCAACAGTTTCTTTTTCTCCTCTGGCCTTTGTTCATTGATTCATGTGTGTATCAGGTACTTACAGTGTGTCGTGGCTCTAAGGTAGAGCAATTTGTCAAAGTCTCTACCTTCATGGAGCTCACCTGAGTTGAACAGGTTATAAACAGGTAGTGAATGTCAGATTTTTTTTTTTTTGAGACATGTTCTCTAAAGGTAGCCAAGACTGGCCTTGAACTTGAGATTCTTGAGCTGGAATTACAGGCCTGCTCTACCACATCCAGCAGCCTAGAACATCAGATTCTAAGAATGGCTGTAATGGTGTAAATGATCGGATGTTTAGACATAGTGGCCAAGGTGTCTTCCCAGAGGTAAGGATATCTCAACAGAGTCCTGACTGAAGGGAGGGAGCAGCTATGTGGGTATCTGGATTCTGTGGAGCCAGTGCAAAGGCCCTGAGGCAGCAATGGCACACTTGGGGAAATTTTGAGACTGGAGCATGAGGTGAAGGGTGAGATAAAAAGTCAAAAAGGTGGGCTGGGAAGGTGGCTCAGTGGTAGAGTGCTTGCCTTGCATGCATGAGGCCTTGGGTTCGATTCCTCAGCACCACATAAGCAGAAAAAAAAAAGCTGGAAGTGGTACTGTGGCTCAAGTGGTAGAGTGCTAGCCTTGAGCTGAAGAGCTGAGGGAAAGCACCCAGGCCCAGAGTTCAGGCCCCACGATCGGACCAAAAAAAAAAAAAAAAAGTCAAAAAGGTGGCTGAGCCGGGTCCTGAGGGCTTTGCTGACCATCGCAGGGGCTATGTGTGGTTCTCTGTTGTCTTCTAAATCTTCTTGCTTCAATAACTCCATACAGAGACCAATGGAGGAGGCATACCTAGAGGTTGTTTCTAGCAAGTCTGTTTGCATAAAAGCGTGCACGTGCGTGTGCTTATTTGTGTACTTGCTTCTGGTAAACTCTCAGGTAACTGTAGTCATGAGACCGCTGGTTCAGCTGGTATACCATCCAGGTGCCCAGTGCTGGGGTATGCAGAAGGCTCGGCAGGTGTGGGCCTGTGTGCCCAGGGCTCAGCTAGTGTGGTCACCTCCTAGGGTCAAGCCGGCATACGACCAAGTGTGCAAGACAAGCTACCCTTGTATAGGTCCTTCCCACACTTCTCCAGTTGTTGTTTTTGTTGGTGGTGGTGGTGGTCGTGGACTTGAACTCTGGCCTGATCACTGTCCCTCAGCTCTTTTTTTTTTCTTGGGGGGGGGGGCGGAGTCCGGTCGTGGGGCTTGAACTCTGGGCCTGGGCGCTGTCCCAGCTCTTCAGCTCAAGGCTAGCGCTCTACCACTTGAGCCACAGCGCCACTTCCAGCTTTTTTCTTTTTGCTTATGTGGTGCTGAGGAAACGGACCCAGGGCCTCATGCATGCAAGGCAAGCACTCTACCACTGAGCCACCTTCCCAGCCCCTGTCCCTCAGCTCTTTAGCTCAAGGAGAGTCCTCTACCACTTGAGCCACCGTACCACTTTGTTTTTTAGTGGTTTAATGGAGATAAGAGTCTCACAGACTTTCCTGCCCGGGCTGGCTTTGAACCGTGATCCTCAGATCTCAGCCCCCTGAGTAGCTGGGATTACAGGTGTGAGCCACCTGCGCCCAGCTTTTTTTTTTTTAAATAGTAGTTTACCAAGTTTTTTGTTTTATTTTCAGGTGACATAGTTGAATGTATTTGTGGGACACAGTGTGATAATTTCATACATACGATGTGAAATGATCACAGGCTAATAATGAACATTCCTATCTCTTATCATGGATGAGTTCTTCACACTGGGAAATTTTGAACTCTCCTTTCTTCTAATAGTTTTTTGTTGTTGTTGTTTATTTGTTTGTTTTTATTAGATTTTTTTTTTTGGGGGTCCAGTCGTGGAGCTTGAACTCTGGGCCTGGGCGCTGTCCCTCAGCTCTTCAGCTCAAGGCTAGCTCTCTACCACTTGAGCCACAGTGCCACTTACGCACCACTTCTTTTTTTGCTTATGTGGTGCTGAGGAATCAAACCCAGGGCCTCATGCATGCAAGGCAAGCGCTCTACCACTGAGCCACCTTCCCAGCCCCTATTTGTTTGTTTTGTGCAGGTACTGGGGCTTGAACTCAAGGGTTGGGCATATAAGCTTTTGTGCTCAAGACTAGCAGTTTACTAGAGCTTTTTTGCTGGTTCATTATAGGTAAAGTATCTTCTAGACTTCCTGCCCAGGCTGGCTTTGAACCACAATCCTTGGATGTTAGCTACCCAAATAGTTAGAGAACTTCACTCAGTTCTCTTATAGTTCTTTATCAAATATAGGAGCCTGGGGATGGGAATGTGGCTTAGTGGTAGAGTGCTTATGCATGAAGCCCTGGGTTCCATTCCTCAGTACCACATACACAGAAAAAGCCAGAAGTGGTGCTGTGGCTCAAGTGGTAGAGCACTAGCCTTGAGCAAAAGAAGTTCAGGAGGGCTAGGAAGGTGGCTCAGTAGTAGAGTGCTTGTCTTACATGCATGAGGCCCTGGGTTCCATTCCTCAATACCACATAAGCAGAAAAAGCCAGAAGCGGTGCTGTGGCTCAAGTGATAGAGCGCTAGCCTTGAGCTGGAGCCGAGGGACAGTGCCCAAGAAGAAGAAGAAGAGGAGGAGGAAGAAGAGGAGGAGGAAGAGGAAGAAGATTTGCATTCCCAACAGTGTATAAATTTTCCCCATTTTCCCTGTGAGCTTCTGTCCTTCTGTGGTAGCCTATCTGACGAGAGTGAGTTCATAGCTTGTTTGTGGTTTTGATTTGCTTTTCTTAGTCAGTGATGATATTAATTTTTTTCTCATATTCCTGTTGGCCATTTGTAAGTCTTCTTTTGAGACATGTCTATTCAGATAGTGTGCCTGTTTTTACTTTGATTATTTGGGTATTTTTAACTGCTGTTCAACTTATGTTTCTAATTTCTTGACCTATTTGTTAGAACAGTTTTGGCTGTGTAGAAATACAACTGAGACAACACAGACCTCCTACTAACCTCGTCCCATCTTCCCTGCCACTGGTATCTTGCGTTACCATCGGAGATTGGTCATGCTAAGAAACAGACCTTAAAGCTGGGTGCCAGTGGCTCATGCCTATAATTCTAGATACTCAGGAGGCTGAGATTTGAGGATAGTTGAAAGCCAGCCCAGGCAGGAAAATCCCTGAGACTCTTAACTCCAATTAACCACCAAAAAAGCCTCAAGTGGAGTTGTGGCTCAAGTGGCACTGGTTAGCCTTGAGCACAAAGCTCAGGGACAGTGTCCAGCCCCTGAGTTCAAGCCCCAGGACTAGAACCAAAAAGAGAAGAAAAAGAATCAGATCTGGGACCAGCACTGTGCACTATGGCCTCCAACTTTATTCAGATTTCATTGCTTTTTCTTCTGATGTCCTCCTTCCTCCAGGTTCAGTGCAGAATCAGTGGGGGAACTTACTTGTCGTTGTCTCTACTCTTCCCTGGTCTGTGGCATTTTTTTCAGACTTCCTTTCATTTGGGAAAGTTTAAGGCATGTTGGCCAGGTATTTTCCTTTTTTTTATTTTTTTTAATTTTTTGTGGGTCATGGGGCTTGAACTCTGGGCCTGGGCGCTGTCCCTCAGCTCTTCAGCGCAGAGCTAGCACTCTACCACTTGAGACACAGCGCCACTTCTGGCTTTCTGGTGGTCAATTGGAGATAAGAGTCTCACAGACTTTCCTGCTCCGGCAGGCTTAGAATAGCAGTCCTCATATTTCAGCCTCCTCAGTAGCTAGGATTACAGGTGCCCAGCAGGTGTTTTTACTTTTACTTATTTTTTTTTCAACGTTCAGTTCCCATTTAGGATCCTGATGTTGAGAAGCCATGAGATGCCAGGGCTGAGCTTAGAACTCAGAAGCTGGGATGTGGAGATGGGCGGGCGGCAGATCTGGATTCCAATCCTGGCTTTGCCTCCAACCCACTAAGCTCAGGAACAAGGAATCTGCCCCTTCTCAGCCCCGGTCTACCTTTCAGCTCCAGCCGGGTGAGGTTTAGCTGGGAAGAGACCCCCTAACTGCTCAAAAATCCTTGGGTTTCACCAGCAGTGCGTACCTGGAGGGCCTGGTACCTGAAGGGATGTCTATTTCCTCTCAGGAGCGAGGACAGTGCAAAGCCAGAGGGAGGCTGTGGCCCCAGGCAGGCAGACCTGCGAAACTTTTGCAGATGATAGGCGAGGTGTTCCTCTACCAGGCTGCAAACTTCACTCAAGTAACTGTTAGGTTTTTAAAAAGAGGTAGCCGAGTAAGAACAGCACCAGCACGCACGTGGTATTCAGGTAAGGGGTAGGTTTATTCAGTAGACCTGCTGGGACCAGGCAAGGTTGGCACTCCACATGGCTGGGAAAGGCCTGGGAAAGAGAGAGGAAAGAGAGAGAGAGGAAAGAGAGAGAAGAAAGAGAAAGAAAAGAGCTTGAGAAGAGCAGAGAGAGCTAGAAAAGAGCAGCGAGAGAGAGCCTCTGGGCCTGGGCTAGGCCTTATCTAGGGTATGGGCGGAGAAAGGTCACATCAAATTCAGATGTGACCTCAGCGGATGCAGATGTGACCTCTTCCAGGTGTGGCAGTTGCCTAGGTAACACAGGTACTGGGTGGAGACTTTGCTGCGAGGAGGGTGGAGTCTGCTTGCCATCCAGGAGCGGACCTTACAGTAACCCTGTTTCACAGTTGATCATCTGGGCCTTAGAGAAGGTGGAGAACATGGAGAATCCCAAGCAAGGAGGAAGGGGAAGACCAAGGTGAATGTGGAGGCTGGTGCTCCTGACAGTGGGTGCAGGGCAGAAACTTGGGGTGCTGTAAGTAAAGTCTTGCCCTGGGCCCCTGGGCAGATTTGGGACTGGAGACTAGAATTATGGCTTCTTAGTCTGTCTGGTGACCTCAGGCCAGTGTATTCAGCCAGTGCTTCATTAGGTAATGTGGACTTGTTCTTTTTTTTTTCCTGTTGGTGATTTCATTGTTAACCCTTGTGTTACCTGTGAAATTAGCATAAGCCACGGAGCATACCACATCCAGCTTCCCTGCCAGTCTCAGGACAGGTGAGGTGAGTCCCTTCCAGAACTGCAGTGAGGGCTGGGAATGTGGCTTAGCAGTAGAGCGGTAGATGCTTGCCTAGCATGCATGACGCCCTGGGTTCGATTCCTCAATACTACATAAACAGAAAAAAACCAGAAGTGGTTCAAGCACAGAGAGGCTCAAGGACAATGCCCAGGCTGTCAGTTCAAGCTCCAGGACCAGCAAAACAACAACAGAAACAAAAAAACAACTGCAGTGGGTCACCCCCAAGGCTCTCCAGCAGATGGCCAGAAAGGAGAGTGGAAGGATTCACCAGACAAGGCCAGACAAGGCTGATCACTGTCTGGGCTCTTTGTACTAGGCACAGTAAGATCTTAGAAGATAACTCAAGCTGTTCATTAAGAATAACTTTCAAGGGGCTGGGAAGGTGGCTCAGTGGTAGAGTGCTTGCCTTACATGCATGAGGCCCTGGGTTCGATTCCTCAGCACCACATAAGCAGAAAAAGCCGGAAGTGGGGCTGATGCTCAAGTGGTAGAGTGCTAGCCTTCAGCTGAAGAGCTGAGGGACAGTGCCCAGGCCCAGAGTTCAGGCCCCATGACAGACCAAAAAACCAAAAAAAAAAAAAAAGAATAACTTTCAAGGGCTGAGAAGGTGGCTCAGTGGTAGAGTGCTTGCCTTGCATGTATGAGGGTCCGATTCCTCAGCACCACATAAGCAGAAAAAGCCGGAAATGGCACCGTGGCTCAAATGATAGAGTGCAAGCCTTGAGCTGAAGAGCTGAGGGACAGTGCCCAGGCCCAGCGTTCAGGCCCCACAACTGACAAAAATTAAAAGAATAACTTTTAAGCTGGGTGCTAGTGGCTCACACCTATAATCCTAGCTACTCAGGAGGCTGAGATCTGAGGATCTCAGTTCAAAGCCAGCTTGGGCAGGAAAGTCCTTGAAACTCTTATCTCCACTAAACCACCAGAAAACCGGAAGTGGCACTGTGGCTCAAGTGGTAGAGCACTGGCCTTGAGCTGAAGAGCTGAGGGACAGCGCCCAGGCCCAGAGTTCAAGCCCCATGACTGACCAAAAAAAAAAAAAAAGAAAGACCAGGGAAGGAAAGGCCCGAGACTCTTATCTCCAACTAACCACACAAACACACAAATGTCTCCAGTGGTAGAGTACTACCCTTGAGCAAAAAAGGACGGGCACCAAAATACAAACAAATAAATAATAATCATATTGTGAGTTCCTATTTCACCCACTTTGAACTCTCTACAAGGGCTTGTTAGTCACCTCTCCCTACACACACACACACACACACACACACACACACACACACACGCACGCACGCACGCACGCACGCACGCACGCACGTGCACATGCAGGCCTGTCCCCATAGTGATATCCCTCCTGGCTGTAACTATCACTTTGCTGAGGAACTCAGACCTCTGAATGGCTAGTCTCCAGGTGTTGGGAGTTCAAATCTTGGCACTTCTAGGTACCTAGAAGCTATGTAGCCTAGGGGACCCAACACTTGTGCACCTTGCTTAATTCCCCCCCCCCCCCCAATCTACCCATCTATAAAGCAGTGATCTGGGGACTGAAGGAAGCTGGGATGCGCAGAGCACTTTTGCAGAGCATGCTCCCAGTAGAAAGCAGGCTCAGCACAGTCTCTGGTTAGGTGTGGTCAGCCACGAGACTGCAGCAGCCCTGGGGCCCTTCCCTGCAGGCCTGACTCACTCTTATCCCTTTGGGGCTTACATCCTCCCACCCACACCCAGCCCCTTCCTGGAGGGCCCCCACCCAAGGGTGCCTTAGAGGTTGGTTCCTCCTCTCCAGCCAGGCCTGGGGCTCAGACCTTAGTCTGCAGCAACCAGGCCAGCAGGAAGCAGCTTGAGTGAGCAGTAATTGAAATGCAAAATAACATTGTGATTGAGTCTGCAGGCTGTTTATTTATCAGATCAATAGATGGAGCCCTTGAGGGATGGGATGAGAGATGGTATCTTCTAGGGCCACCAAGACCTCTCCAGCCCCCTTCCCACCACTCACTGCCCAGTTCTGGAGGGCCAAGGAGCCAGGGGTGACCCCATCTCTGCACCTCTTCCTTCTGGGCTACTCTTAGCTGTCTCGTGGGATCTGTGACATCATCCATTAAAGGGCCTCATTATTTTCTGGTACTGGCTAAACTATGACATGTCATCAATTTTGGATGCATTCTGATTGCCAACACAGTAAAATGTGAAGGAAAAAAAAGCCTATAGTTGATGAAATGTGGTATGATGAGAAGGAGTGAAATGAGTAAAGGATTGAATCAATGAATAAATGAGATGGCGCAGGAGCTATTTTTCAGAAGCCTCCTGTGTTGGTTAAGGCAACAGGGAGTCAGGCCAGGCTCACTGACCCGCACAGAGATGCTGTGGGGCTCCGAAGCCACTGCCAGTAGCCACGGAGGGAGGCTCCAGGACTCGGCCCCGGCCCCTTGCTCTACTCTGCTGCCAGCTTCGATATTCTTTCTCATTGCACATTGATGGTGTGTGTGCTCATGAGCTCAGGACTTGCTGCTGCTGTCCCTAGAGAGAGAGGCAGCCCTGACACCAGAAATTTCCTGAGAGGGACTGGCTGGCCTAGGTGCCCATCCTTGGGTCTGTCAGCTGGGCCAGGGTTTTGGTGTGGATGGCAACTTCTGAGGGGGCTCCCCGTGTGTGCGTGTGAGTGTGAGTGTGTGTGTATGCATGCATGTTCTCACGTGTGCATACACACACAGGAGAGAGAGACAGAGACTGAGAAGAGAGAAAGATAGAGGCAAGCACATGGACAGACAGAAAGATAAACAAGTTGAGCTTAGGTACCAGTCCTTGGGAGACAGTGCTAGAGAGTTGGTTTTAGAAGCCTGTGGCCAGGTGACAGTGGTTGGCACCTATAATCCTAGCTACTCAGGAGGCTGAGAGCTGAGAATCGCAGTTCAAAGCCAGCCCAGGGCAGGAAAGTCCGGGAGACTCTTATCTCCAATAAACCACCAGAAAACCAGAAGTGATGCTGTGGCTCAAGTGGTAGAGCGTTCACCTTGAGCTGAAGAACTGAGGGACAGTGCCCAGGCCCAGAGTTCAAGCCCCATGACCAACAAAAGGGCGGGGGGCTTTGCGTGAATGGTTTAGATGGTTGAGTGGACAAATGCACGGAGGGATGATGGAAGGTGAGAGGGAGTAAGACTGTCCTTCCACCAAGTGGGCAACAGTGAGAGTCAGTCACAAGGTCCCTCTGCACCTGCATGAAGGCACTTAATTAAGAGGATCCAGGAAGGAAGTTTCCAGAGGCCATCAGTGGCCAGTGAGCAGTGAGCAGTGAGCAGGTGGACTGGGACCTCCTAGCTGTCCTTCCTGCTTGCACGCAGCCTCTCTCCTCTCATTGTGGTGCACACAGCCTGAAAAGTCATGGATAAGAAACCCTGATTGAAAGACACTAATTGCCCATCATTATTTTCCATGCTATCATTTGTGTGGTACAAGATTTCCATCAGTTGTCTGGGATCAGCCTGGTTTTGGCTAATCTTTCTAATGACAAGATGCTTCATTAGAGATTTCTGCCTGAGCTCTAGCAGTGGTGGAGAGAGGCAGGTCTAGTACATCCTTCTGGCTGGAAGAGGCCCAAGAGGAAATATTCCAGGAATATTCCCCAGGGGCAAGTAACATTTAAAAGTCACACAGCTAAGTGCCTCAGTGGAAAGGTGGCCTGAGACGGTGGCAGGTAGATAGTTTCCTATGTCAGTTCATCCTCCTGGATAGGTCCCTGGATTAAGGTGTCTCTAAACTCTAGGCCAGCCCTCCATGTATCCCTTTCAATCAGCCTGGTTTTCTAGAAGGAACTCAGAGCAAGTCATTTCATTCCCCAGGGCTGTGACTTTCTCAGAGAAGCACCTCTGAGAACTCGTGGTCCAATAAACCCAGCTATGTGTCCCTAGAACGTTATCCACTGTTGAATGATACGTATAAGAATAGTATAGGAATGATTTTTTAAATAGTTGTCTAGTCTAGCGCGGTGGCTCTTTGCCTGTAATCCTAGCACTAGTGCTGGAGGCCCAGCACTCCAACCCTCCAAGCAGACACACGAGTACAAGGTCAGTTGAGGCTACACTGGAAGACTTCATCTAAAAAAAAAAAAAGAACAACAAGACATCTATTAACATAGGCAATGTAAACAATTCAAACTACGTAGGGCAAGGCCTGTTTGAATTGTTGAAAATTTTTTTACCTGTGTATGCTGCTCCTGGAGCTTGAACTCAGGGCTTGGGTACTATCCTTGAGGTTTTTGGTTTTTTGTGTTGTTTTTGTTTTTTTTTTTTTTTGCTGAAGGCTAGCACTCTACCATTGGAGCCACAGCTCTACTTTTGGCGTGTGTGTGTGTGTGTGTGTGTGTGTGTGTGTGTGTGTGTGTGCGCGTGTGTGTGTGTGTGTGTGTGTGTGTGTGTGTGTGTGTGGTTAATTGAAGGTTAGAGTCTCACAGATTCTCCTACCTGGGCTTTGACTACATACAGTCTTCAAATCTCAATCTCCTGAGTAGCTAAGATTATAGGTATGAGTCACTAGCACCCAGCTAAATCAGTAAACATTTTTGAGTAGCTTTTCTTTTTTAAGAGAGTGGTATTGAGGTTTGAACTCAGACCCTTTTGTCTGATAAGACTGGTCCTTTTTCACTTAAGCCATGTCCCAGCTCTGCTTCCTACTGGATGTTTTGGAGATGGAGTCTACCAAACTCTTCTGCCCAGGTTGGCCACAAACCATGATCCTATAGATTTTAGCCTCCTGAATAGCTAGGATTACTGGTATGAAGATAACTCCCACTCCCCTCTCCCCTCCCCGCCTCCATGCAATGTCTTTCTGACTTTAAGAAAAAAATGTCGCTATACGCGGGTGGCTTATACCTTTAATCCTAGCTACTCAGAAGGCTGAGATTTGAGGATCACGGTTCAAAGCCAGCCCAGGCAGGAATGTCTGTGAGACTTTTATCTCCAATGAACTGCCAGAAAACCAGAATTGGCACTGTGGCTCAAGTGGTAGAGCACTAGCCTTGAGCTGAAGAGCTGAGGGACAGTGCCCAGGCCCAGAGTTCAAGCCCCATGACTGACAACAACAACAAAAAAAAAAAAAAAGAAAGAAAAGAAAAAGAAAAAAAAAATGTAGCCAGCAGTGGTGGCTCATGCCTGTAATCCTAGCTACTGAGGAGGCTGAGATTGGAGGATTGTGGTCAAAGCCAGCCCAGGCAGGAAAGTCTGTGAGACTCTTATCTCCAAATAAATCCCCAAAAGCCCAGAAGTAGAGCTGTCAAGTGGTAACTCTAGGCTTGAGCACAACAGTTCAGGGACAGTGCCCAGGCCCTGAGTTCAAGCCAGAGGATCAGCAACCAAAAGAAAAAAAGCAGAGGGGGGTGGGGGGGGGGGAGAGCTGGGAATGTGGCTTACTAGTAGAATGCTTGTCTAGCATGCATGAAACCCTGGGTTCAATTCCTCAGTACCACAGAAACAGAAAGGCTAGACTGGTGATGTGGCTCAAGTGATAGAGTGCTAGCCTTGAGCAAAAGAAGCTCAGGGACAGTGCCCAGACCCTGAGTTCAAGCCCCAGGACTGGCAAAAACAACAACAAAAAAGGCAAAGGAAGGAAGGAAGGAAAAGAAAGAAAGGAAGGAAGGAAGGAAGGAAGGAAGAAAGAGGGAGAAATTTATATATAATTAATGGCATTTTGTGCACAGAATGGGTTTCGTCCTAATCCTTGGCTCATATAGTCTCATAGCCGCACTCACCTCCCTCTCCTCTCTGGCTATACTCTAATCTGTCCATGCTCTCAGGGAAACTAGCCTACACCAGACTTAGGCCTGTAATCCTAGCCATTTAGGACACTGAGATCTAAGGATCCTGGTTCAAAGCTAGCCTGGGCAGGAAAGTCTCTGAGTCTCTCATCTCCAACTAACCACCAGAAAACTGGAAGTGGCTCTGAGGTCAAAGTGGTAGAACAGTAGCCTTGAGCTAAAGAGCTCAGGCACAGCACCCAGTTCCTATGACTGGCAAAAAAAAAGAAGAAAAAGAGAAGAATATACATCTCATGCTTTTGTTGAAAGCATTAAAGCATTGATTACTAAATAAATAATAATAGTTATTATTGTTAGATAGATTCTTACTACATAGCCTAAGCTGGCTATGAACTCAAGGTTTTCGGCCTGCAGTGCCCCCCAGGGCTGGAATATGGGTGTAGGCTCTGTAACATTGATTTTAGAGGAAGTTTAGGGGTTACTTCCAGGTGCTGGAGGGGATGATTTGTAACAAAGCCCTGCTGCTGAGCCTTGAGGACCATTGGGGTTAGCAAGTTAACTTTGAAATTTACATATGAGTACCGAGTTGAAAGGTTCTGAAACCATTTTTCTTCTGTAAAGCAGATTCTCAGTTCTGACTTGCTTTTCTTCTCCTTTCTCTCCCACTTTCTTCTAGTTTTGTTTTGTTTTGTTTGTTTTAGACAGGTCTTCCTATATAGCCCAGGGTGACCTTGAATTCAAGATCTTCCTGCTTCAGCCTCCAAAGTTACTGGGTTTGTAGGTACCCATCTCTACACCATCCTCTCTTCCCTTCCTCCTCCTTTCCTCCTCTCCCCGCCCCTCCCCCAGTACTTAGAATATAACTCAGGGCCAAATTGGTGCTCTCCCGAACTGGTGCAACCCTCTTTGTTTTAGGTTCTTCAGATAGGTCTCCCTTTTTGTCTAGGGCGGGCTTCAGCTCCTACCTTCTACAATATCTGAGACCTGTAGGTATGTTCTGCCGCCAGGCTTGTTTGGATCTTGCTAATTTTTTGCCCCAGGCTGGCCTTGAACTTGATCCTGCATCTCTGCCTCCCAAGTAGCTGAGACTGCAGGTCTGAACCACTCAGTCTATTTATCCTTTCCATTTTCTTGGCTAACCCTTTTTCCCTCCCAGTACATAACAAGTTTCTTCCCAGATTATCCAACCTTGTGGATCTAAGGACCTTGGAAGGGATTAGCCACAAAACTGCCAGCTGCTGGGAGTGGTTTCCTGAGAGACTCACAACCCCAGTACCCACTGAGAGCTGATTTAGGGCCAGCGCTGTTCTAAGCCTTTCCCCCTCATCTGCTCTTGTCACCCAGGACAGCCCTAGGAAGCAGGTGCTGTGATTGGAGAACCGGGAGGTGCAGAGAGGGTGACCTGGCCAATCAGAGTCAACAGTAACATGGAGACTAAGTGGTGAGTCTGTTGCCAGCATGCAGGCTTTCAAAAGGGATTCAGCCTGTCCCTGTGCTCAAGGACATGGTCTGGACTGAGAGCCAGAGGGCTCCATGGCTGCTGTTCTGTATGACCCAGATTCTTGAAAGTGGTAGGGAGATCCCACCCCATGGCAGAGAGTCCTCAGGCCAGTCCACTCTTCTATCTTGTGTTAGATTATTTGGACTTTGCCAGAAAAACCACACAGACATCCAGGTACCGAGAACAAAGGTTTATTGCCAGGAAAGGGGCCAGCAAGACCCCTTCTCACAAGGGAGAAGTGAGAAGAAGCACCGGCTATTGTCTGGGGTGACCTATATAACCTAGGAGGTTGAGGGACCAGAAGGGGCTAGGAGGCAGAGACCCTGGTGTGGACATGTGGGCCAGGGGCTTCATCATGGTGGACCAGGATTTATGGCTGCTATCCAAATAGTAGATAAGGGTCCTGCAGCCACCCAGACCTGAAGGTCACTCTAAGGGGCTCTTGTTGCCTTATATGGTGGTAGATGCCCCAGAGAAGTGCCATCCCAAGGTAAAGGGGGTTGGCGGCTGATTATTTACTGCCTACTAAATGGGCCTAGCACTGCCTAGGAAGGGAGCATGCTAAGCTGTGGAGAAGGGAAGGAGTGTACTAAGCTGGGAAGGGCGCTCATCTCACTAACGTTCTGCCTGCTCACTGGCTGGCTACCTCTAGGAACATACATCCTTGGGATTCCAGCCGAGCAATTGATCATGATCTCTTGCTGATACCCAGGAATTTATCTCCTCTAGAGGTCTGAGGCAAACTAGTTCAACAGTTTGGATTTCATTCAGAACTTTCCAAATTCTTCTGGTCTTCAGGTCAGGAAAATCTTCAATCCCTGTTCAGCGGGGAGAGAGCTCCTCACCCCTACCCCATGAGAAGGCTGGGGGCAGGGCCGGGTAGGGGCTAGAGAGTCACAGGGTGGTGACACTGAAGCCCGGGCTGGCTCTTGCTGAGCTCCAGTTACCACGGATCAAAGGGAATGAGCCTCTAGGGCCTTCGACCACTGACTTTGCTCTTGCAAAGGCTGAGGTGGTGTCTGTCCCTCCTCCTCTCACTAAGAGTCAATAGTCATTGATCCAGTTGGGAACTGGGCCCCAGACAGCCTCAGTCAGTGGCTCCCTCCCCCCAGAGCTGCCTCTCTCCCCAAACAACATACTTGCAGCCATCTCTGAGATGCTAAGGGCCAGAGCCTCAGGTCCTGGTGACATCTCCCAGCCTCCCAACTTTCCCGCTCATCCTCAGACTCCACCCATGGAAACCTCTACACTCACAGCCCTTGTTGTTCTCCCAGATCTTCCCTGCCATCAGCCCCTCTCTTCTGGGACTCGTTGGCTCCTTTTGCCTGGCCCTCCACACCTGTGCCCTTGTCCATTTTCTTCTGACCTCCTATGGCTAAGTCAGAGGTTCTCAAATGGGGGCAGTTTAAGCTCCAGGGGACACCCTTGGCCATGGCTGAGAAAGGTTTTGGTTGTCGTGTCTGGGTCCTGGTTGATATATACTGGTATGGAGGGGGTAGAAGCCAAGGATACTCTTTTTTTTTGGGGGGGGGGGAACTTGAACTCTGGGCTTGGGCACCGCCCCTGCGCTCTTCAGCTGAAGGTAAGCGCTCTACTGCTTGAGCCACAGCCACTACTTCCCGTTTTCTGGTGGTTTATTGGAGATAAGAGTCTCACATGGACTTTCCTGCCCTGGGCTGGCTTTGAACCGTGATCCTCAGATCTCAGCCTTCTGAGTAGCTAGGATTACAGGTATGAGCCACTGGTGCCCAGCCTCAAGGATACTCTTGAACATTCTGTGAGGCAAAGGATCGCCCAAGACTGGCTCAGGCCAAAACATCAGTTGTGCAAAGAGTCTGGGAACCTAGAGCCTAGGTCTCAGCTGCTTCTTCTTTCTTCTGTTTCGTGACAGTATCAGGACTTGAACTTGGGACCCTGATGCTTGTCTTTTTCACTCAAGGCTGGCACTCTATCACTTGAACTACAGCTCCACTTCTTACTTTTTGCTAGTTAATTGGAGATAAGAGTCTCCTGGATTTGCTCCTGCTCTAGCTGACTTCAAACTGCCATCCTCAGATCTCAGCCTCCTGAATAGCTAGGATTACAGGCTTAAGCCACCCAGGCCCAGCCCAAATATGGAACTTTTTAAGCACCAAGAAGACACCACACAAATCAGATCATTTAGGTATACAACCTGTCCTATGCACAAGATTATTAAAGGTATTTTTATAGGGCTGAGAGTGGTACAGCTCTTGCCTGGCAAATGTGACACTCTGGGTTCAAATCCCCTACCTTAAAAAATTACCTCCAGGCTATGTGTATAAGGTGTGTATGAAATGCATTTGTGTATAGAGTTGAGGCCTATCTCTAAGATATCTCATTTGTGTATGCAATATCCCATAATCTGGAAAAAAAAATCCCAAACACTTCATAGGGAATACTCTAGCTGTGATTCATTATCTGCTGTTTTTTTTTTGGGGGGGGGGGCGGGAAAGCAATACTTGATCAGATCTTGAGTGTGCAGGGAAAGCCTCTGAGGATGTCTGTAGGCCCAGGGCAAATTGGAAAGGATGTACATAGTTGTATATAAATGCTTTAAATTCCTACCATTCTCAACACATCCTCTCCTCCTCCTAGAAATTAACAGAGGCCAACTGTATCAGTCCTACTCACACCCCTGCTCTGTATACCTGAGCTGGTCCTGACAGAAGGCCTGCAAGGCCTCCTCTTCTACCTGGAGCAGCTGAACTTGCCGAGTTCATTACCGCCTGCAGCCATCACAATGTGGTGTCTGTCTCAACTCTAGTGCTACATCACATCCTGAATGCAAAGCACAGGGGACACTGGGGACTTCTTCCTTCCTTTGACCCAGTGGCTGCCATCTAACCTGTTATTCACCTTCTACTTCCCATTGGCTACTTCTCATCGTTCTGTGATAGGATCTTTGTTGCTGTTGTTTTTATTTTATTTTATGTTGGCACCAGGGCTTAAATTAAGGGCATTGAACTCTCATTTTTTTTGTTCACAGCTGGGATTCTACTACTTGAGCCACACCTCCAGTTTGACGTTTTGCTGGTTAGTTGGAGAGATGGCATCTCTTAGACTTTTCTGCCCAAAGTGGCTTCAAACAGATCCTTACCAGGTAGCTAGGATTACAGTCCTAAGCCCCTGTGGCTCGACTAGTTTTTTGTTTTTGTTTTAGAACTCAGGGCCTGGGTGCTGTCCCTAAGCTACTTTTGCTCAAGGCTAGTGCTATATTACTTTGAGCCACAGTACCGCTTCCCATTTTCTGGTGGTTAGTTGGACATAAGACTCTCATGGACTTTCCTGTCCAGACTGGCTTTCAACTTACATCCTCAGATCTCAACCTCCTGAGTAGCTAGAATGACAGAAGTGAGCCACCAGCACCCAGGTGGACTAGGTTTATTTATTTATTTATTTATTTTTGTTGCTGGGGCTTGGGTGCCTGGATGTGTTCCCTGAGCTTTTATGTCAGCCACAGCTCCACTTCTGATTTTTGGATGGTCAATTAGAGATAAGAGTGTCACTGACTCTCAGGAAAGTCCTCCTGAGACTCTTAACTCCAATTAATCATTCAAAAACCAAAAGTGGCACTGTGGCTCAAAGTGGTATAGAGCTAGCCTTGAGTAAAAGAGCTTAGGGATAGAGCCCAGGCCCTGAGTTAAGCCTTACAACAGTTGTAAGCGTCAGTGGCTCATGCCTGTAATCCTAACTACTCAGGAGGCTGAGATCTAAAGATTGTGGTTCAAAGCCAGCCCGGGCAGAAAAGTCTATGAGATGCTTATCTCCAAAACTACTTAGAAGAAGCTGGAAGTGGCACTGTGGCTCAAGTGATAATGCTGGCCTTGAGCACAAAGAGACTTGAGGACAATGTCTAGTCCCTGAGTTCAAGCCCCAGGACTGGCAAAAGAATAATAATAATAATAAGTTTACAGCCTGAAGCTATGCATCTTCCTTCCAATTTGTCCATGAAAGAACAATGTTGTAGAAATCAGACTCCCTGAGACCCCAGAGGCTCTGACCTCTTCAGTAGCTTTCTTTGCCCTCCTGGTATATCAAGTAAGGCAGCCAAGAATGGCCCTGTATCTCCAAAGTTCTCTTACATGATAAGAAGTCAAGACAGTCATGACAGTGAGGACCTGGGGTCTGTTGAAGGCCATCAGATATTGGCTGCATTTGAAGGGTTTTACACAGAGGGCAGAGGGTGGGTTTGAGGTCAGGCAAGAGCCTAGAACTGCAATCAGACTGTGTTGGTTGGTACCTCGTTTTACTCATCACTGGAGTAAACTGAACAAGCGCTGAGCTCCAGCCTGTCTCTTCAGTAAAGTGGAGCTAAGAAGTGTGTAGGAGACAGGGAAAGCATTAAATAAGATGTTATAAAGGAAAATCCGGTATGTGCAGCTGGGGCTTAAAGGATAATGGCTGCTACTACCCAGCCTTAGAACAGATGTGTGTGTGTGTACGTGCACATGCGCATGCATGCACAAACACACACACACACGTGCGCGCGGCGCGCACACACACACACACACAAACACACACACACACACAAGATGAACTAGATGAGCCTGGAAGAACCCAGTAAAGAAGCTGTGGCTTCTTCCAGTATATACAAAGTAGGACTTGGCAGGGCACAATAGGGCGCCCCCCCCCCATCAACATAGTTTCTACAAGGTCTTTTCTGAGGCTCTATGCATTTTTAGTTGTTCATTGTTGGATATTTAAGACGGGGCCTAATCTTGAGACACTGGGCTCTGCTTGTCTGCTTTTTGGTCAGGTTGACTCTTAGCACTGAGTAGATGCTGATTGTCCTTTCAAAAGGGATTCCTTTCAACACTTTAATAATACAGAAATGAGAAAGCTTAGCTGGGAGAATGCTGAGCCAGGTGTGGTGCATGCCCATAACCCTCACATTCTGAAGGTGGAAACAGGAGGATTATGAATTTAAGGCCAACCTGGGCTCTATAGCAAGTCTTTGGTATAAAAAGTAAATAAACAGTAAAGAAATGACATCATTTGAACCCATCACCCCCCAGCTGGGATTCAGGCATTAAATTAGCAGGTGTTTCTCCTGCCAACTAAAGGAGGCCGAGATCCATTTGCTTAGCCCTGGAGGAGGAGAGGAACAAACACTGGGTCCTTCAAGATCAAGAAGGGAGGGACAAGAGAGGAAACCAAGAGTTGGAGACACAATCACTAACCATCAGTGTGTCCATCAAGGTTAGCTGAGCCTTGGGGCTGAGAAGGCAGTTGGGCCACCTACCGGGATCGACTTGCTTCCTGGGGTTGATGCTTCTCATACCTCTAAGGACAGAGCTGAAGCACACAGGGCATATAGTACATGCCGACTAAATCATAGCTGTTGCTCAGGACGGTTTATGTTATGTGTATCTTGTGAAATCTTTCCCTTTGGGGAAACCTGGAGAAGACTGGTTGAAGCCAAAGAAAGGGGAGCTCTGCCAGCAGAACTTTACAGCAGGCCTGGCATGGTCCTGTGAAGAGTAGAACATCAGAGTATGTGGTTTGCTGTTCTATGTTATGGTAGGGCAGTGGCGGGGAGGGTTGAGAGGTACACCCCTGCCTGGTCAGTCAAATTCTGACAGATGATGGATATCTTGCCAGACTGATGGCACTTCCCGGGGCCACACCACTGACGTCTGGAGAGAAGGTGGGTGCTTTGCCTAGGGAGAGGTCAGGGCACCAGCCTGATATGTTAAAGGACCTGGAGAAGACCCTCAATGGGAAAACCCTTTGTCAATTCAGAGGATCCCAGGGGGCTTCCGAAATACTCCATTTGAAACAGAAGAGACCCGGAGCCTCCGTCCTCACACACTATATTCCAGGACATTGTAAACTGGAGGGCCAGTCTTTCAGTATCAGGCAGTTACTGATTATTCTGGGCATGTTCGTGTTCAAATAAGGGACAACCTTAGGAGATGTGTTGTCCATGAACTTACCAATGGGAGCAAGGACGGTAGAGACCCCTATACCAGAAGTTTTTTTTTTTTTTTGCCAGTCCTGGGGATCGGCACTGATCCTGAGCCTCTTTTGCTAAAGGCTAGGGCTCTACTACTTGAGCCACAGCACCAATTCCAGTTTTTTCTGTTTATGTGGTACTGAGGAATTGAACCCAGGCCTGCATGCATGTGAGGCAAGCCACTCTACCACTAAGCCACATTCCCAGCCCTATACTAGAAGATTTAACAGATAACTTTGAGGTCTTGGGATATGGCCAAGGACTTTGATGTAAGGTGGATTTGGTAGTCTATGGAGGTAGCCCCTTTGCCAGGGAGTATCCAGACTTTTCTCTAGGGGGCTGCCTAGAAAAGACAGTGCTGGTGGCTCACGCCTATAATCCTAGCTACTCAAGAGGCTGAGATCTGAGGATCATGATTCAAAGCCAGCCCAGGCAGGAAAGTTCATCAGACTCTTATCTCCAAATAATCACTAGAAAACTGGAAGTGGTGCTGTGGCTCAAGTGGTAGAGCTCTAGCCTTGAGCTGAAGAGCTCAGTGACATCACCCAAACCCAGAGTTCAAGACCACAACACAGACACAGACACACACACAGAGGGAAAAAAAGAAAAGATAGTGCTGACAAGAAAGCAGTCATTATCTCTGAGTAACGCTGGAGGTAGAATCCTGGCAGCTCCACGGTGGTCCCTCCTACGTTGAGATTTTGGCTTTCTTTTTTGTTTGTTTGTTTTGTTTGGTGCACTGGACAGAACCCTGGAGTTGGCTTGGCAGGCATCCAAGATCTTTCCCTTTCCTCTTTTATTTTTTATTTTTTGTCGGTCGTGGGGCTTGAACTCTGGGCCTGGGACAGTGATCCCTCAGCTCTTCAGCTCAAGGATAAGAAGTTGAAGATAAGAGTTTCACGGACTTTCCTGCCCGGGCTGGCTTTGAACCGTGATCCTCAGATCTCAGCCTCCTGAGTAGCTAGGATTACTGGCGTGAGCCACCTGTGCCTGGTTCCCTTTCCTTTTTTATCTGTCCCTGGGGCATAAGCATCATCTTCCTCTTGCTCCTTTCACAGAAGCGGTGGAGAGAGTGGGGCCACCTGTGGCTGGACCCCAGGCCTCCTGACTCAGATCCCAATCTAGCCTGCAGTGCAGGGAGCAGCTGTGCTCTCCTGAACACAGCTCATCGCCTGCTGGGAGCTCAGCCATTCTGCATCTTCAGGCTGAGGGAGGCCCAGGTCCCCACTTGGACCTGGGGATATGGGAGCTGGGATATGGGAGGGATATATCCTGGCTGCCTTCCCTGCTACCCCACAGGGCTCTGGGAGGAGAGGCTTCCCGTTCTTGGAAACTTGCGATTTTCTGGCCATGACCCGCCATATTGGTGAGGCTGTTTTGTTCTCCTGGTGAAGCAAGGAGCTTCCAGGCTAAGAAACTTCAGGTTAAGGGCTGTAGGTATAGCTGAATGTGAAAGCCTTGGAATTTGAGGCCGGCCTAGGCAACTAAACCTTACCACAGATGGGGAGGGAAGGAGAGGTGTACACAAGCAGGGATGGGATGGGTAGCCTGCCTTTAGCATTCTGCTGGCTGCACAGTCTTGGTGGTAGGTGGGTTGGGTGGGAGCCAGGGGCTAGGAAGGAAAATGAGAGGGGGAAGGGTCAGGGAGCTATAAGCCATCTGATAAGCAGTCCTGGGCCTGGGGCAAAACCCAAGGGCTACCAATCTGGGTTGTAACTTTCCCTCACACTGTCTCTCGTGCCTGGGTCTGATGACTTGACCTCCTTAGTCCCAGTGTTGCTGAAAGAACCAGGAAAGCACTAAGCATGGGCTGGTTTCTCCGCCCAGCAGAGTCCTTATCATGGACAGCTCTTACCATGCAATGAGCTGGGTTCCTGATGCAGGGCTGGACACATTGGGATAGTTATATTGTAGCCACTACATTGTAATTACCGGGCGGGAAGTTGGCCAAACATTGGGGCTGAAGAGTTGTCATCTTGTGTCCTCCACAGGCTAGCACTTTGCTAAGTGGGAGATGTGTGACTTGAGCTGGGGGGCTGGTGGCTCATACCTGGAACCCTAACTATTCAGAAGGCTGAAATTGGAGGATGGTAGTTCAAACCTAGCCGGGGCAGTTAACTCCGTGAGCCTTTTATTTATTTATTTTTCTCATTAAACACCAAAAATAAAATAGAATAAAAAAATACCAGAAGTGAAGCCATGGCTTTGCCTTAAGTGGTAGAGTGAGAAAGCTAGGGGCAAGACACAGACACACAGACACAGATATACACACAGACACACAGACACAGACATACACACAGACACACACACAATAAATAAAGCAAAACAAAACAAACAGCAGTGTCTAGGAGAACTCAGAAGTTTGCAGAAACTTGCCGTGGGCTGCACCAAGCGGACCACCACTGCATCTCAGCAGACATTAGCTGGAGCCCCGCCTACCAGACCCTCCCACCTTGACTCGCCTGCTCTCTGTCCACAGGCTGCTCAACCGGATGTCCGCAGACGACCGGCTCCTGGGCTCCAGTTGCAGCTCTTTCATCAAGACGGAGCCGTCCAGTCCGTCCTCGGGCATTGATGCCCTCAGCCACCACAGCCCCAGCGGCTCGTCAGACGCCAGCGGTGGTTTTGGCATGGCCCTAGGCACTCACGCCAATGGTCTGGACTCGCCACCCATGTTCGCAGGTGCAGGGCTGGGAGGCCCTGCCTGCCGCAAGGGCTACGAGGACTGTGCCAGCGGCATCATGGAGGACTCGGCCATCAAGTGCGAGTACATGCTCAACGCCATCCCCAAGCGCCTGTGTCTCGTGTGCGGGGACATTGCCTCCGGCTACCACTACGGCGTGGCCTCCTGCGAGGCTTGCAAGGCCTTCTTCAAGAGAACCATCCAAGGTGCGTGGTGGTGGGCCGAGCAGTGGCTGGGTGCAGGTGTGTGTGGGGGGGCGGTGCTTCCAATGGGGTCAACTCAGGTCTGGGCGTCCAGGAAACAGATTCTCCTTTGCTATCACTCAAAGTTCCCCTGTATACGATTCTGGGACTTTTTCAACAGTTGCAGACACCTGTCTTTACCGGAGCTCAGAAATGCATTACAATCCACACTCGTGCCTAGCCCTAGGGGTCTCTCACCTGTACAGTGCCAAATGTGTGCCCTGCAGAAAGCTTATTTTTCTGGGGCAGGGGGAAGCATTATTTGCTTTGCCCCAGTGTAAGTCTATTGGCAGTGTTAAACTTGCTAGGAAAGCACTTCGCCCTACCTTACCCCTTGAGCCACACCTCCAGCTCTTTTTTTTTTTTCCAGTCCTGGGGCTTGAACTCAGGGCCTGGCTGCCATCTCTTTTTTGCTCAAGGCAAGCAATCTACCGCTTGAGCCCCAGTGCCACTTTCAGTTTTCTGGTGATTAATTGAAGGTAAGAGTCTCGTGGACCTTCCTGCCTGGGCTGGCTTTGAAACACAATCCTCATATCTCAGCCTCCAGAGTAGGTAGGATTACAGGCATGAGCCTGTGGCTCTCTGCCAGCCCCCATTTTTTATCTTCTTTAATTGCACAGGATCGTGACTATTTTGCCTTGTTGTAGGGTCTAGGCTTGTTCTCTAGGGGATAGGAACTAGCCTTGTTGTGTTCTTATTGTGGCCTATCTTTAGGCCATTTAAAAATATATTTGCATATCAGTCCTGCCACTGCCTTTTCCTGAGGGCCCTAGAGTGACTCCTTCTGCACGGCTTCCTGCGATTCTGCAGGTTAAGTTGGGGATAATGGTCCATCGGACATCACAGGGCCGTTTCAGAGTTCACTGTGCAGAGAGGCTGCTTGGTTACTATTGGAGCAGGTCTAGGGCACCTCCACATACTCAGCCAGCTTAGCTCCTGAATGACTACTAAGCACCAAGCAGTGTTCTAATTGCAGGTGACAGTACTACACAATCGAGCTGGGCACTGAGCTGGAGGAAACCCTGGAGGCTCAGTTGTACCCCATTGGATCCCTCCATGGCTCAGCCATGGTCCCTAGAGGTCCTCTCTTCTCCCCCTCTGTGCCATTTGCCTTTTTGGAAGAAGAGGCTGGGCATCCCTGGGATGATTTTGTTTATTATTGGCTAAAACTTGTTTCTTTTTTGCCAGTACTGGTGCTTGAACTCAGAGCCTAGGCACTGTCCCTGAGCTTCTTTTGCTCAAGGCTATCACTCTACCATTTGAGCCACAGCACCACTTCTGGCTTTGTTTTTTTTGGTCGGTCATGGGGCTTGAACTCTGGGTTTGGGCACTGTCCCTGCACTCTTCAGCTCAAGGCGAACACGCTACAGCTTGAGCCACAGCGCCACTTCCGGTTTTCTAGTGGTTTATTGGAGATAAGAGTCTCACGTGGTCTTTCCTGCCCTGGGCTGGCTTTGAACCATGATCCTCAGATCTCAACTTCCTGAATAGCTAGGATTATAGGTGTGAGTACTGGTGCCTGGCGACTTCTGACTTTTTCTGTTCCTGTGGTACTGAGGAAGCAAATCCTGAGCTTCATACATGCTAGGCAAGCACTCTACCACTAAGCCACATTCCTAGTCCTGGTTAAAATTTCTTCAAATGAACAATCTATTAAGCTAGTTGACGGCATTAGAATTGGACATGCTTTAAAAAAGAATTGGAAGTCAGGTGCTGGTAGCTTATGCTAGTAATCCTACCTACTCAAGAGTCTGAAATCTGAGGATCAAGGTTCAAAGCCTGCCCTGGCAGTCAAATCTGTAAGCCTCTTATCTTAAATTAACCACCAAAAAACAAAACCAAAAACATCTGAAAGCGAAGGTGTGGCTCAAGTGGTAGAGTGCTACTAGCCTTGAGCAAAAAAGCTAAGGAGCAGTGCCCAGGCCAGTACTGGCCTGGGCTATCCAGAATTAGACCTGGGTTACCTTCTGGGTCAGAGGGTTCTTGCTGGGCTTGCTGACTCAGTTTCTCATTTCAGTTGCTTCATCTGTAAAGTGAGACATTGTTCTTAAATCATCTAGACCCTGTCAGAGGGAATTAATACACAGACACAGACACACAGACACACAGACACACAGACACAGACACAGACACACACACACACACACACACACACACACACACACACACACACACACACCTAGAGTATTGTCTGGGGCCTACGAAGTGCTTAAAAATGGATGTTTACAATTATTACTTTCACCTTAATATCACTTAAGACACTGTTACGTAGACAACACAATTCGATCTTACAGAAGAAAAAGCTTTTATAATCTACAAATCTTTAAATCAGTGCAATTATTATCTTTCTTTCTCTTTCTTTCTTTCTTTCTCTCTCTCTCTCTTTCTTTCTTTCTTTCTTTTGTTCATCATGGGGGCTGAACTCTGGGCCTGGGTGCTGCCCCTCAGCTCTTCAGCTCAAGGCTAGCACCCTACCACTTGAGCCACAGCACCACTTCCGGCTTTTTTTCTGCTTATTGGTGCTGAGGGCCTCATGCATGTGAGGCAGACACTCTACCACGGAACCAACTTCCCAGTCCAACAATTATTATTTTCATCTAATAAGATTTAGATAATCTTACCTATTTTAGTTATAAATATTGACTGAATCTCTAAAAATATGGTAAAGGATGGGGGTGTTGCTCAAGTGGTAAAGTACCTGCTTAGCAAGCTACTAAGCATGAAGTGCTGAGTTCAAAGCTCCAGTAAAAATTCAAACGTGGTGAAAGAGGAAAAGCAACTTTTACTAAACCCCCAGACCTTAGTTTCATTATCTCTCCTGGAAGGAATCCTAGTCCCAGCTTTACCTAGTAAATATTTATTTAGCTTCTTCTGTATTCACTTTGTGTTAGCCTCCAGGGCATCCAGGAATGCATCCTGGGCTGGGCCAGCTTCTGTTTTTCTTCAGGAGTGGAGATGGGTCCCAGGGCCTGGTGAATGCTAGGTACCTGCCAGCCTTCCATTGTCTGCACCTTCAGGAGGCCCTGGCATCTCAGTAAAACACATTATGGCAATTTTTTTTTTTATCATCATGGGATTGGAACTCTGGGTCTGGCACTGTCCCTGAGCTCTTCAGCTCAAGACTAGCACTACCACTTGAATCACAGCACCACTTCTGGTTTTTTGGTGGTTAATTGGAGATAAGAGTCTCACAGACTTTCCTGCCTAGGCTGGCTTTGAACCAGGATCCTCAGATCTCAGCCTCCTGAGTAGCTAGGATTATAGGTGTGAGCAGCCATTGCCCAGCTCATATGATAGCAATTCTGTTTCCTGTCTCAGCAAGACTGAGACCCCCTTAGAAATGATTGTGTAAATCAATATTTGACCACATGAAATATTTTAACCAATTTAAGTCACTGAAACAACTCCTCCCCACCCCATCCAAATTGGTGAGTTTTCATTATTTTAAACAATCTACAAGATCAGTGTTTAGAAAATTGCAATTAAGAAGACAATCAGATTTTTTTTCTTTTCCACACTGCTCTTCAATGGGGCTGGAACATTCTAGATCCCATTTTTCTAGAAGCACAGGCTACTGTTTGTAGACTCACAGACCCTGCTGCTCCCTCACTGGAGCCCAGGCTAGCTGAGAATGTTCTGAGGCAGTTTGTGGAATCTGAAGGAAAGGTGTGTAAATAGTCTTAATTATTTTCTACCAAGAAGAGGATACTGATCTCTTCATAGAATTATTAGACAAACAGGCTCGTTACCAGCAAGAGCCTGTCCTCCAGACCAAGGAAAGCAAGCTTGAAGGCAGATAGACTGCTCAGGTATTTACAGTTTACTTTTTGATTTTGTTCTAACAGATTTTTTTTTTTAAATTTTTGTTCTCTCTAAATGTCGTTGTAGAACATTTGGAAAACCAAAAACCAGAAGTATACAGCTAGGAAAAAAAAAGACATATGTTAGAACCACTAGAGACAAGTTAAGCCAGGTGCTAGTGACTCACACTTATAATCCTAGCTACTCAAGAGGCTGAGGTCTTCAGGTCACGGTTCAAAGCCAGGTGGGGCAGAAAAGTACAGGAGACTCTTATCTCCAATTAATCACCAGGAAACGATAAGTGGCACTGTGGCTCAAAGTGGTAGAGAGCTAGCTTTAAGCAAAAGAGCTCAGGGATAGAGCTTAAGCCCTGAGTTCAAGTCTCACAACTGACCCCCAAGACAGTCTAAGAAATGAGAAAAGAGTTAGTATTGAGTCTTGCTTTGTGTAAGACAGACAGAATGGGGTCATGGATGCTGTTCCCAAAAAGCTGGATTGCCATGGTTGGTGTTCCTGAGTCTATGTGTACAATCAGGGACCAAAGTGGGAGGACATTTAGCTCTCTCCCCTCCCCTCCACTGAGGTATACTCTCAAGCCCCCAGGCCAGTTTCTCATATATAGAAAGTATTAGTCTTGGGAGGATCTATTCCCCAGTGTATGGAAAGAAAGGCTCTGGAAACCATACTAGCTCCTACCCTACCTCAGGTGTTTCTTTTGTTTTTCTTTCTCACGAGTACTGGGGCATGAACCTAGGGCCTTGATCCTTGGTACTCTCCCTTGGCTTTTTCTGTTCACAGCGGTCACTTTACCACTTTAGCAATGCCTCCAGTCCCAGTTTTTGACAGGCTCACTGGAGATAAGTGTCTGGTGCACTTTCCTGCCCAGGCTATCTCTGAACTGAGATTGTCAGATATCAGCTTCCGGAGTGGCTAGGATTATAGGTGTGAGTCATCAGAGTCTGGTTCTTATGTCTTGAGTCTGCTCAACCCAGCAGTTATAGGAGCATGTGGAGAATATTTACATTGCAGAAACAAGTATGTCACAGAAGAACAGACCTTAGGGTGAATGGCCTTAGTCCATCCTCCTCAGATTGGCTAAGCAGGGTGCTAGCCCAGTGTGGGTAGGGTGGGAGGGAAGGCTTAGAGGAGGCTGGGGAAATGGGAAAGATGGACTGATCACTTCCCCGGCTCACTGGCTTTTGTGAATCTAGTAGGGTTGGGAGACCACCACCCTTATTAATTTACAAATTGTCTCTTGACTGATTTGAATACAGAGTTGTTACAAACTGGTTGTCTTGTGACCAAGAGTAAAACTATCAGCCCTCTACAGTTCCCACTCTTCTGCAAGGCAGAATATGCCCTCAACTCTGTGGGGCTTACAATCAGTCCCTAGGTGCCTGTGAAGTGTTTATACCTACTCCACCCAGTTCTGTGCTCCGGTCCAGAATTTCTCCTCAGTGCTTGGAGGTGTGGCTGTGGGACCCAGATCAGAGGCGCTCACAGATGAGAACAATTTAGGCATCTTCCTATGTATGGGACATAATGGCTCCAGGCAAAGCAGAGAGACTAGAATTTCATTGAATTTACTAGCATATCTAAAGGAGAAAATGGCTCTTCTACAGGGATTGGTCTGCCTTTGAGGCAGAAAGAAAGGTAGATTTAGGCAAAGGTACTACCGTACCCTAGAAAAGGGACTTGTGGCCTAGGGACAACCTGATGACTATTAAGCATTCCCTTTTCTGGTGAGCAACTTTCTGATTATGATTAGGTCCTCCTATAGGTTTCCTGCAAGTGGTGAGCTTACTGCTCTGACCAAACAGGTCTGATTCTCCAGGTGTTTGTACTGGCATCTCTGGGCTTAGACATCAGGCTCCTGAACTTGGACAGTGGACCTCTGTCTCAGTGAGGGGGAGTCTCTGCCATGGCTGGAAGAATCTGGTAGGGGGGGCAATGCAGTGATTTGGCCCCCTGAGGAGCCACTTGGAGGATTTTCCCATCTGTATGGAGTCCTTGACCTCTCATTCTGAGCAGTGACTGCCTCCAGCTTCAAATGGAGACTCCCTCACCTCTTCTCCCTGAAGTTGCACCTGCTGACTCCATTGTTATTGCTTAAAGAAGCCTGCCTACCCCAGGCATAGCTGTTTGCCTCCACCTTCTCCCCAGAGATTCTCTCACCATTTTCCCTTTTTTCCTCCTGTACTTTCTAGCCTCCTTTTTCCCTTCCTTCAGTTTTGTTTTAGTTGGTTTTGTTTTTGTTTTGTTTTTTGGTACCAGTGCTGAGACTTGAACTGGGGGACTGGGTGTTGCTCCTTAGCGTTTTGGCTCAAGGCTGGTACTGTACCACTTGAATTACAGCTCCACTTCTAGCTTTTTGCTAGTTAATTGGAGGTAAGAGTCTCACGGACTTTATTGCTCCAGCTGGCTGTGATTTGTGATCTTCAGATCTCAGCCTCCTGAGTGGCTAGGAGTACAGGCAGGAGTCACTGGTGCCTGGTCTGTGAGACCCTGTTTATTTAAAAGTGCTGGGGATATGATTCCACGATAGAGCACATGCTTAGGATGAGTCTTGGATTCAATCCTTAACACCACAGAGTAAATGCTGGACTGTGAGGAGGGTGAAGTGGGATTCCACCCCTCCCTGACTCAGGAGAGAGGGCCAGCTTCGCTGGCTGTGTGAGGAGGGTGAAGTGGGATTCCACCCCTCCCTGACTCAGGAGAGAGGGCCAGCTTCGCTGGCTGTGTCTAGGGAAGAGACACATCCAGGATGTGTCCTGGATGTGTGACTTAAGACAAAGAGGAGCAAGTGAGGCAGAGTCCTGGCAGTTTTCCCTCTACTCACCTGGGATCCGGATGTAGCCCTGGAAGGAAAGTCCCTAAGGAGCCTGGCTGGGCATGATTGATGGGTCATTCTGCCTTGGACCACCTCCAGGCCTTTTGTCCTGGAGAAGTAGGCTGGCTGGCTAGCACATCCCAAGGGATCTAAGTCAATGTGATGGAGACAAAGCCCAGGCGTGTGGTAGGAGCGAGATCTGGTTCTGATCCCAGACCAGTGAGTCACCAGCTGCTGACCTTGGCCAGGAACTGAGGTCCCTGAGTTTCTCTAGCCTCAGTTTCCTCGTCTGTGCAGAGACACTCCACCCCACAAAAGTGTAGCTGTCTGAAGGGCACTGAGGGATCAGGGAGAGCAGCTCACGGTCCCTCTTTGGAGACATTGGCAGGGTACAAGTCAACATGGGGTTGGTGTGTGAGCCAGGTGATACCCAGAGCTCCTCTGTTTAGCCTGATCAACAATCCCACCTTTTGTTTTTGGCTTTGCTTTTTTTATGCTTTTTGTGCTGATACAAGGGCTTGAACTCAGAGCCAAGACACTGTCCCTTAGCTTTTTCACTAAGGATGGTGCTCTGCCACTAGAGCCTCAGCTTCACTTCCAGATTTCTTTGGTGGCTACTTAAGAGAGAGATAAGCTTCTGCTGGACTTTCCTTGTCAAGTTGGCTTCTAAGCCATCCTCAAACCTCAACCTCCTGAGTATCTAGGATTGCAGGTGTGAGCAAAAGCCCAAATGGACTGAATTTTTTTTTTGGGTCCGGTAGTGGGCCCTGAACTCTGGGCCTGGGCGCTGTCCCTCAGATCTTCAGCTCAAGGCTAGCGCTTTACCACTTGAGCCACAGCGCCACTTCCAGCTTTTATCTTTTTTGCTTATGTGGTGCTGAGGAATCGAACCCAGGGCTTCAGGCTTGCAAGGCAAACGCTCTACCACTGAGCCACCTTCCCAGTCCTGGACTGAATTTTTAAAGTAGAATGACTGCACAATGGAGACTGAGAGGAATCCTGAATTTTTAACTGCTGCAGAGATCAATGGGATGGCAAGACCACCATGGGAAATGAAACCTGAAACGAAGTGTTCAAGGGGGTGTAAGGGTAGATGATGAAATTTTGGACTTGTTCAGTTCCCAGAGACCACAGAGAGTTGGGAATTAGAGCCTAAAGCTGAAGAATGACATCCAAATGGGCTGTTGGGCCTAAAGAAAAGGGCTGTGGTTTACTTACCTTGCCCCCGCCCCCGCCCCAGGGTTTCCTTTGGAAGTTCCTTAGAAATGCAAATTGACAGTGCCTCCACCCTCCCCCCCCCCCCCCCCCAGCCTGCTGCTTAGCACGTGAGAGCCTTTAGGTTGGGCTCAGCAATCTGATTAGAATGTCCAACTCTTTCCCTCTGAGATTGGTGCATTCTCTACTTCGAAAACAGCTGTAGGGGGGGGGGGCGGGGGAAGCTTTTGAAGTTGGGGGCAGATAAGACTGGTGGAGGGGAGCCTGGGAGGAGTTGGTGAAATACTTCCTCTGTCCCAGATTCACATTTTTCTGTGTATCTCTCAGTGGAGGCACCTGGCTTTACCTTGTTTATATTTATTTTATTATTGGGAGCTTTTTGAATCTTTGTTCTGTTATAGAAACTTCTTTTAAATTTATTTATTTATTTATTTTGTGCCAATACTGGGGCTTGAATGCATGGCCTGGATGTCCCTTAGCTTTTTCATTCAAGGCTTGAGCGCTACCACTTGAACTTGTGATACAACTCTACTTTTGGTAGTTACTTATAGGTAAGAGTCTCACAGATTTTCCTGCCTCAAGCAGGCTTGGAAGTACCATCCTTAGATATTGGCCTCCTGAATAGCTAGGATTATAAGTGTGTGTGACAGGCATCTGGCTTCGTTATTGAAATTTATTTTTTTGCTGGTCTTGGGCTTGAACTCCGGGTCTGGGCTCTGTCCTGAGCCTCTCTGTGCTCAATCTAGGTTAGCACTCTTATCACTTGAGCCACAGCACCACTCTTTTTCTGAGTAGTTTATAGGAGATAAGAGTCTCACAGACTTTCCTGCGTGGGCTGGCTTTGAACCATGATTTTCAGATCTCAGCCCTGAGTAGCTTGGATTACAGGTGTGAGTCACCCGTGCCCAGCTCATTATTGAAATTTTATAATTAAAATAACGTGTTTTAATTGTAGGTTTATGTGTATATTGTGTGTGTGTGTTGTCCTTTGAGGTAATTACAGATTTATCTATAGTTGTAAGGAAAGACTCAGTGAGTTTCCCTCTAGTAACTTCATATGTTATATATATGATGTTGGCGGCTGTGTTGGGACTGGGGCTTGCAGTCAAGGCTTCACATTCTCTTGCTGTGCTTTCTTACTCTGTCACACCTCCAATCCATAAACATGCCCCTCACTCCCCCACTGGTAACTTTTTTTCCACTTGTGGGGCTTGAACTCAGGGCCTGGGTGTTGTCCCTGAGCTCTTTTTGCTCAAGGCTAGGGCTCCACTACTTTGAGCCACACCTCCACTTCTTGTTTTTTGGTTGGTTAATTGGAGATAAGAGTTCCTTGGTCTTTCATGCTTGGACTGATTTTGAACCTTGACCCTGATCCTCATCTAGGATTACAGGCATGAACCACCAGAGTCTGGCTTGGTAACTTCTTAAACAACCAAGAAATTGACATTGATACTATCTACCAACCTTAATCTGGTTTCTTGCTAGTTGTATAATTACCCACTGGTGTGTGTTTGTGTGTGTGTGTGTGTGTGTGTGTGTGTGTGTGTGTTGTGTTTTTACTTGCTTATGTTAATCTACTGGTCCTGGTCCTGTTCTGGTGGCCATGGGGCATTCTGGGAACATTGAGTCCACTTGGTGTGTGTGTGTGTGTGTGTATGTGTGGTGTTTTTACTTGCTTATGTTAATCTACTGGTCCTGTTCTTGTGGCCATGGGGCATTCTGGGAACATTAAGTCCACTTGGTGGTCTTACATCTATCCTGCTGTCAACTCAGCCTCCCGCTGACCTCAGGGGATCCTGGGGTCCATGTCCAGCATATCACTCCCATGGGTTCCCCAGAGATGATGTCAGTTTCCCCTTGTGCAGAGCTTTGGAGGGATTCTTGGATGATAGCAGGGATCTGAGCAGCTGAAACCCTAATACAGATGGCCAGCAAAGTCTGCGCTCAGCCTCCCCCCACCATCGGCATCTGAGGCTGTGCTGTACAAATGCATGTCTCCAACCCCCCCCCCCCACCCTTTTCAGCCAATTGCGTTTCTGCCCCCTCCACTCCTCTGAGAGGTTTCTTCCTCAGTGCCACTCTTTGGCAGCTTTGGGGAGAAGCATAAGAGTGTGTGTGTGTGTGTGTGTGTGTGTGTGTGTGTGTGTGTGTGTGTGTGCGTGTGCGTGCGTGTGAGTGCGCATGTGTGTGTGTGTGTGTGTGTGTGTGCTGTGATAGACTACAGGCGGCCTGTCTGTGGTTTGCTCAGGAAGAGTCCTCGTGTCCTCTTTGGGGCAATAGAAGACAGGCTGAAAGGAAAGTGGAGATGGTGGAGGCAAAAGGTGAAGTGTCTGGGGCTGTTAGCAGGTCAGAAGAGTGCAGGTGTCTCCTCAGCATCTGCCCTGAGTCACAGGTGGATGGAGTCCCTTTAACTGCTGACAGTAGAGTAAAAGGAGGAGGTGAGGGAAGGTGAGTTTGAGAGAGCCAAGATCCTCAAGGGACCAAGAAGGAGGCAGGATCAGGAGTCAGGAGTCAGATCATGGAGCTATAGGAGAGGCTGGAGGACCGATTGCACTGGCCATCCAGGGTGGAAGGAGCAAGGCGAGGAAGGGAGCCTAGCCCTAAGGTAGCAGCTGCTTCCAGGTCAGCCAGCCTCAGCCCTCGGGTCCCCATGGGCTGTTAGAACTCAACAGTCCCATCCCTGAGCCTGGGCAGGGCTGTTGTGCTCCTGCAGCTGTTTCTGGACAGCTGATGGGGGTGCCACAGGGATCCCCTTCTTAGGGTGGCCCAGGATCCCAGAGACTTGGTGGAGCCTCAAGGTCACCAGCAATCCTGGCCAGGTTCTGGGTGTTTCTGTCTCCTTCAGATGTAGATGACAGACTGTGTGCGTGCATGCATGCGTGAGTGTGTTTGTGTGTGTGTGTGTGTGTGTGCATATGCTGTCCTGGGGCTTAGCTCAGGGCCTGGGCACTATTCCTGAGCTTTCCTTGCTCAAGTTTAGCACTTCCAGTTTTCTTGGTGTTAGTTGGAGGTAAGGGTCTCATAACCAGCTGGGCACTGGTAGCTCATACGTATACTCCTAGCTACTCAGGAGGCTAAGATATGAGGATCGAGGTTCAAAGCCAGCCTGGGCAGGAATGTCTGTGAGATTCATCTCCAATTAATCACCAGAAAACTGGAAGTGGCGCTGTGGCTCAAGTGGTAGAGTGCTGGCCTTGAGCTGAAGAGCTCAAAATTAGAGCTAAAAAATAAAAAAAGACTGACACTCATCACTTAAGCCAAAGCTCCACCTCTGGCTTCTTGGTGGTTAATTTGAGGTAAAGGGCTTATGTACTTTTCTGCTGGGGGGGATGGGTTTGGACCTCCTTCCTTAGTTCGCAGCCTCCCGTGTAGCTAGGATCACAGGTGTGAACTACAAGAACCCGGTTTCCTGGCTTGCTTTGCCCATCTATCAGCCTTCTGAGATGGAAACGGTACACATAACAGAAGAAACCGTGGCCCCAAAGTGAAGTCTTCACATGTCGATGCTAGACATACTCCCAATTAGAACCTGAATTTATACTAGCCATCGGTATGTCCCTGTCTTGTGTGGGTACACCTCAAACTTGCCATACCAGTGTAGGGTCTACATGGGTGTCTATGTGCCAGCGATGTTCCCTCCCTGGTCTTGAGCTCTTCTAGACTCCCCTTGAGACCATAGGGACTGCCATGAACTAATCTCATCACTTTATCGACGAGGCACTTACAGAAATTACAAGACAAGGCCTCCAGCCTGCTTTTGCTGGCAGCCAGCCGCCAGGACCATAAAACAAATTGAAAGGGACAAAAATGAGTACAATTAGAATGTATACACACACACACACACACACACACACACTCTCTCTCTCTCTCTCTTCTCTCTCTCTCTCTTTCTCTCTCTCATGCACTCCCAGGCCTACCCCCACACCCGTAGTCAAGAACTGAGCCCCAGACTGCGGTGAGCACTTGGTCCTCACGTCATGGAGGGCAGCAGGGACAAGCTAATATACATGCTTGACCCTCTCATTCTGGGCAACAACCTTTGATCTACCCTCCCTCAAGTGCTGTGCAGCTGGACATGGGGGCATGGGAAAAGATAGCAGAATGCACAAATGTCCCAAACAACTACAGATACTATACCTGCAGGCTCACTGCCTGCTTTGCCTGCAGCAGACCCTCACACCTGCCACCTAGGTTCCACCAAGTCCCACCCACCCACAGCATGGACTCTGTTCTCTTTCTTTCTCTCTTTCTCTTTCGCCTCTTTCTTCTCTATCTTTTGCCTCTCTTTCTTCTCCTTTCTTTCTTTCTTTCTTTTTCTTTCTTTCTTTCTTTCTCTTTCTTTCTTTCTTTCTTTCTTTCTTTCTTTCTTTCTTTCTTTCTTTCTTTCTTTCTTTCTTTCTTTCTTTCTTTCTTTCTTTCTTTCTCCCTCCCTCCCTCTCTCTCTCCCTCTCTCTCTCTTTCTTTCTTTCTTTCTTTTTTTCTTTCTTTCTCCTGGGGCTTGAACTCAGGGCCTAGGTTAGTTCCTACAACTTGAGCCATGGCACCATCTCTAGCCTTTTCTGTTTATGAGGTAGAGGAACTGAACCTAGGGCTTCATGAATACTAGACAACCACTCTATCACTAAGCCACATTCCCAGCTCAAATGCTACAATTTCTATAGACTCATTCTTCTCAAGTACTGGGATTCTAGGTATTTGCCACCATACCTTGGCTCACATTTGTAAGATGGCGGAAAAAGTTGACTCATTTCTAAGGTGGTCAGGGACAGTGCCCAGGCCCAGAGTTCAAGCCCCATGACTGACAGGGGGCAGGGAAAAAAGGAGCTAGCCTGGGTAAAGGACCCAGACAGAACACTGGCAGAAGGGAGGGGAGGGGCTAGTCAGTAGAGAGGGAACACCTCTCCAGTGGGACCTGGAGAAGCAGCTGGGTCAGGCTGGTATGGGGTGGGGGAGGCATAGGGAGTATGGTAGGCTTGTCCTTAGCTTCAAAAACTCTGGAAGACCAAAGAGCCTGGAGACCACAAGAAACTGGAACTGATAAGTTTGTGGGGTTCCAGGAAGTGACAGTTTTGCAGAGTGATTAGGGAGGAACTCCATAGGAAGGCTGGAGATGGAGAGAGGGTTGGGGTGTCTACAGAGCCCTGATGGCACAAGGGTAAGTCAGAAGTATTTCATATCTATTTCCACTTTCTCTTTTTAATTTTACTATGCTCATGTGACTACTAAAATTATTTTCTAATCCAGGTGCCAGTCATTCAGGCTTGTTATCCTAGCTACTTGAAAGGTTAAAATCAGGAGAATCGTAGTTTGTGGTCCTTGTGGACAGAAATTTTTACAAGATCCTTTCTCAATCCAATAGTGGACACAATGGCACATGCCTGTCATCCTAAGCTATCTGTGAGGCTGAGGAGAAGATCCTGGTTCTAGGGTATCCCAGACAGAGAAGTCTGAGAGATTCCATCTCAACAGAGAGAAGCTGGGCTTGGTGGTGCTTGCCTGTCATCTACCAATGATAAGCCTACAAATAGGTGCTCTGTGTTCCAGGCACATGCCTGGAGAGCAGATCCTACCTCACAAAATAACTAGCGCAAAGCAGGGCTAGAGACATGACTCAGCAGTAGAAGCATTCACCTATCAAGTGAGGACTTAAGCATGAGGTACTCCAGTACCTAGGGGAAAAAAAAAGAAGAAGAAAGTTAAGGTTAGGATGGTAGAAGTGGGTGGGAGGAACACAGAATCGTCATCCCTTCCCATCCTCCAACAGAGAGGGTGACCTCTAGCCCCTCCTGAGGAGACAGGACAAGGAGGAAGGGGAGCCCCAAGATGCTCTAAGGCCCTTGGGTTCCCCTCCAGAATGAGTTAGGCCTGTTGTAATTGGGGCCCAGCGATGTGACTCCTTCAGACACTTTGTCACCGCTGACATGCATCCTGCTTATTTCTAGAAAGTCTGATAGATGGCTGCAGCACACCATCTCAGCTGCTGAGTCAGCAACAGGGCTCCGTCTTTGAGGGCCACGCTGCTGATGGCTCCGAGCTCCTCCTGCGTCCCAAGTCTTGGGACAGTGATATGTCCACTCCCAGTGTGGTGAAGATAGAGGGAGCTGACGTAGTTCATGCAGAAAAGCAGTACACAGCAACTCCTCGCTATTTTGTGTGTGTGCCTGTGAGTGTGTGTGCATGTGTGGCAGTATGGGGGCTTGAACTCAGGGCCCCTTGTACTCTCTTTTAGTTTAGTTTTTGTTTTTGTTGTTGTTGTTTGGCTCAAGGTTTGCCACCTTCCACTTCTGGGTTTTGGGTGATTAATCAGAGATAAGAGTTTCACAGACTTTTCTACTCAGCCTGGTTTTGAAGTAAGAACTCCAGATTTTAGCCTCCTGAGGTGTAGTGGGAGCCACCAATGCCTGGCTATTATTCCTGGCTACTATTAATGTCATGCGGATGGATTACAAGGGCAGGCAGTTTCTCGGTGTCCTTCTGAGGTGAGTATCTCTGTAGGGCTACAATGAGAGACCTGGCACCCCATTGCCTTGGCTTCCAGCTCTAGGAGTGTAATCGGCACGGATGAAGCCACTGTGAGGGGACTGTGAATGTTCCCAGGAGCAGGCCCTGAAAAGAGCAGTGAATGAAGGTCAGTCTAAGCCTCCTGAGACCTGGCTTGTCACACTGCCCAGGAGCACTCTGTGAAGCTGGGGTTTCTCATCTGGTGTGTGTGTGTGTGTGTGTGTGTGTGTGTGTGTGTGTGTGTGTGTGTGTGTGTGTGTGTGTGTGTGTGTGTGTGTGTGTGTGTGTGTGTGTGTGTGTGTGTGTGTGTGTGTGTGTGTGTGTGTGTGTGTATCTATCTTCCATGGCACTCTGTGAAGCTGGGGTTTCTCATCTGTGTGTGTGTGTGTGTATCTATCTTCCATGGCATTGCCAGGAGGCCATCATCTATTTGTACTCCCTCCCTTTCTTCTGGGGACTGGGCCTTCCAGGTACTGTTAGAGTTTGGTGAGTAGTACACACGACCTTCAGGGACTCCCAGCTTCCTGGGAAGCTGGGGCTGGCCACATTATAACCCATTTTAGTGACTGGAAAATTTATCACAAATCCCCTTGGCAGAGGGGAGGACCAATTGTACTTGTCAGAAGACTACCTCACAGGGCTGGGAAGGTGGCTCAGTGGTAGAGCGCTTGCCTTGCATGCCAGAGGCCCTGGGTTCAATTCCTCAGCACCACATAAGCAAAAAGAAAAAAGCTGGAAGTGGCGCTGTGGCTCAAGTGGTAGAGCGCTAGCCTTGAGCTGAAGAGCTGAGGGACAGCGCCCAGGCCCAGAGTTCAGGCCCCACAACCAGACCCAAAAACAAAAAAACAAAAAACCCAAGACTACCTCACATTGACTAACTCTTGACAGTCACTCTTGCACTGGGGATTGAACTCAGTGCCCCCTGCTTGCCCGCCATGCATTCTACCACTTGAATCACATATCCAGTTATTTTTGGTCCTGGGACTTGAACTCTAGGCCTGGGCACTGGCCCTGAGCCCTTCAACTCAAGGTGAGCACTCTATCACTTGAGCCACCATACTGCTTCCGGTTTCATGGTGGTTAATTGAAGATAAGAGTCTCACAGATTTTCTTGCCTGGCTAGCTTGAATTGTGATCCTCAGATCTCAGCCCCCTGAGTAGCTAGGATTACAGGAATAAGCTACCAGCACCTGGATCCCACAGCCTTTTATACTTGTAGACAAATACTCTACCTATTGGGCCCTGTCCTCAGTCCATACTTTACTTTGTGTGTGTGTACAGGTGTGCATACACATACACTGGGGCTTGAACTCAGGGTCTTGCACTCTTAGCTTTTTCACTGAAGTCTGGTATTTTATTACTTAGCCATACCTTCACTTTTGGCTTTTTTCTGGTTAATTGAAGATGAGTTTTTTGGATGTGTGTGCCCTGGTTTGTTTTGAACTACAGTCCTCAGATCTCAGTCTCCTGGGTAGCTAGGATTACTGATATGAGCCATCTGTACCCAGCACATTTTACAGTTGTTGTTTTTATAAACTTTTTTTTTTTGCCAGTCCTGAGGCTTGAACTCAGGGCCTGGGTACTATCCCTGAGCTTCTTTTTGCCCAAGGCTAATACTCTGCCACTTCCACAGTGCCACTTCTGGCTTTTCTATTTATATGGTATTAAAAATGGAACGCAGGGCTTCATACATGCTAGGCAAGCACTCTACCACTAAGCCATATTCCCAGCCCTACAATTTTTTTTTTTTTTTTTTGGTCAGTGGTGGGGCCTGAACTCTGAGCCTGGGCACTGTCTCTAAGCTCTTCAGCTCAAGGCTAGCTCTCTACCACTTGAACCACAGCACCACTTCCAGTTTTCTGAGTGGTTTATTGGAGATAAGAGTCTCACACACTTTCTGCCCGGGCTGGTTTTGAACTGGTATCCTCATATCTCAGCCTCCCCAGTATCTAGGATTACAGGTGTGAGCCACCAGCGCCCAGCTCCTACAGTTTCTTTTAAAGCAACTGTCCAGGCAATGTCTTGTTTAAATCTTTGGTTAGGAAGGAGCATTTGTTGTACAGATGAGCAAACTAAGACTAGGTGAGAGAAAGGTAATGTCTTTCAGGTCAGTAAAGCTTGGTGGCATGGGGCCCTTCCAGTGGGAGACAAAATCCAGACCCTGACCACAGTGAGCTGAATAGCCATGAGGCTTTTCCCAGCAACAGGAAGTCCCAGGCTGGAGGCTGGAGGGGCAGGAGGTCTGGTGGTTTGCATAGGGCTGTGGTCTCCATGGGATAAAAATACCAGCACAGTGAGTTTGCCACCCATCCTGGTGGCAGCTATAGAGCTAGAGAGTGCTTTTCCAAATGTCTATGAGACCACCAACCTTCAGCCTGGAGTCCCTGCAGGGAAGAGTCTGAAACATTCAGCCACACCCCTGCTTTGAGAAGCTCTTCCCTATGGAACCCTAGGTGGGGTGAGTTGTAGCTAAGGCCAGTTAACCTCCTGGCCAGCAGGCCTCCAGTGGGTCAGAGGTCCTGGATAGCAGGTACCTGGCAACCCTCCCTCTCTGTGTTACAGGAAACATCGAGTACAGCTGCCCGGCCACCAACGAGTGCGAGATCACCAAACGGAGGCGCAAGTCCTGCCAGGCCTGCCGCTTCATGAAGTGTCTGAAAGTGGGGATGCTGAAGGAGGGTAAGAGGTGCCCCCACACTACCTGCTGTCAAGTTGGGGTGCAGCTTAGCACTTCTCACTGGGGAGTTTCAGGCCCCTGCACCTTGCCTGGGGCAGCTCAGGTCACCTGCATCTTTCAGGGTCATCCTGGCTACCTATGGCCATCTTCCCATCGCCTAGGCACCTGTCATCTCCTGGGAGACACCTGGACAGCACTTGGCTTGTCTCTCACTCTTAGAGCCTTCTTGGAATAGGCCTCTCCCCACCCTAGGGCTTAGGTTTTAATTCTCAGTGCTCCTTCGTTAAAGATTTGGGGGTGGAAGGACAGAGGTGTTAAGGCCGCGAGTGATGACTAAATACCACAGCTTTTGCCCACAAAGGCCTTTCTCACCTACAGAGGAGCCTTGTTTTCTGGGTCAGTGGGATCGGGGGTGGGGAAGACCGGACACGGCTCTCTCTTGGTAAATGTTTCTCTTATCACTCTTCCTGCCATCTTATCCTTCTCTTCCTCTTCTTCTCCCTGTTTCTCCTCGTAGATTTGCACCATCTGGTATGGCAGCCACAGCCACAGGTGGTGACTAAGTGTTAGACCTAACCAGGGTGTGTGCTAAGTGAAATATATACACTGGTGGTGTGGCTCACGCCTGTAATCTAAGCTACCTGGGAGATAGAGATCAGGAGAAATGTCACTTGAGACCAGACTAGGCACAAAGTTTGGGAGATGCTATTTCAACCAATAAAAGCTGAGTGTGGTAGCTTGATGGTACATGCCTGTTAACCCAGCTACACAGGAAGTATAAGTAGGAGTGTTGTAGTTCATACCTGCCTGAACGTAAACATAAGACCCTATTCAAAAAATAACTATAGGCCAGGAGGTGGTGGCTCACGCCTGTAATCCTAGCTTCTCAAGAGGCTGAGATCTGAGGATCGCAGTTCAAAGCCAAACTGGGTAGCAAGTGTGTGAGACTCTTCCAATAAACTATTCAGAAAAAGCCAGAAGTGGTGTTGTGGCTCAAGTAAGGGTGCTAGCCTTGAACAAAAGAAGCTCAGGGACAGTGCCTACGCCCTGAGTTCAAGGCCCGAGATTGGCAAAAAACCAACAAACAAAAAATAACTGCCCTGCCTAGTAGGCACAAAACCCTGAGTTCAATCCCTAGTACTGGCAAAAACAGTGACTTAAAAGGATTAAAAACAAAACAGGGTAAATTGTGGCAATTATCATCGGAAAGATAGATTTCACACAACTGGAAGCATGGCTCAAGTGATAGAATATGGGTCTTGAACAAAGACGCCAAGTGAGGGTAGAGAGGCCCTGAGTTCAAGCTCCAGTACCAGGACACACAGAAAGATTGCCTGCAGATACAATAGTATTCTGGATCCACTGGGTGCAATGAACCCTCTCAATGCCTTTTTATCTTCTTTTATGTGGCTTCTAGCAAACTTGACATGATTTGTGGCTCACGATGTAGGCAAGTCTCCCTCATTGTCCTTATTCATCTGCTTAGTTTGACAAACCCCATTTAGTGCCATTGTGTGTGTGTGTGTGTGTGTGTGTGTGTGTGTGTGTGTGTGTGTGTGTGTGTGTGTGTGTGTGTGTGTGTGTGTGTGTGTGTGTATTTCCTGCAGCTTTCACAGGGAGTCACTGGAACTTCTTCTTATTTATTTATTTATTTATTGGGGGGGTCCGATCTTGGGGCCTGGACTCTGGGCCTGGGCGCTGTCCCTCAGCTCTTCAGCTCAAGGCTAGCGCTCTGCCACTTGAGCCACAGCGCCACTTACGGCTTTTTTTTTCTTTTTGCTTATGTGGTGCTGAGGAATCGTACCCAGGGCTTCATGCATGCAAGGCAATCGCTCTACCACTGAGCCGACTTTCCAGCCCTCACTGGAACTTCTTAGAGATCAGCTTCTGGGTAGTTGGCTCCTTCTAGAATGGGAAGAGGCAGGAAAGAGGTTTGTGGAGATGGCTGGGAGGGGCTGTGTTGAGGGCAGCCTTCTGGGAGGAACAGGGAAGACATTGATCTCAAAAGTTTAGCTCCCACCTTCACCCGGCCCCACTCCCCCTCCTCTGGAATCTTCTAGCACCCTCTGGAGAAGGGGATCCAGATGAGCTTCTCCTGTGAGATAGATCAGATGGATGTTGAGGAAACAGACCACTTCCATGTCTGTGCCAGATCCCACTTTTCACCTGAGTGGTGCAGGTACACCAGCACCTGTACCAATAAAACAGGTGCTTGAAAACAGGTCCTCCGTTCTCCTGGGCTCTACATGGCATATACCCTTTACAGTATGTTCATCGTTTAGTCACCTCTGTGATGGAGAGGGCCCCTCCTCTCCCACACATGTGCTGTCTGCACACAGCCTTCTTTCTAGGTTTAAAACCTTGGCTGTTCCAGACCTGATGACATTTCAATCGTGGGTTCATTTGTTGTTGTTTTTTTTCTTTTTGCCAGTCATGGTGCCTGAACTCTGGGCCTGGGCGCTGTCCCTCAGCTCTTCAGCTCAAGGCTAGTGCTCTACCACTTCAGCCACAGCACCACTTCCAGCTTTTTCTGCTTATGTGGTGCTGAGGAATCGAACCCAGGGCCTCATGCATGCAAGGCAAGCACTCTACCACTGAGCCACCTTCCCAGCCCCCTCGTGGGTTCATTTGGATCACACGGTTTTGTTCTTGCTGCATATAGGATGTGACCAAACTAGTGGCTGAGCCCTTTGTCCCCAGCTTCTTCACTAGGCTGCCTGCTCCTTCAGCATCTTCTGGTGTTCCTGGGTGAGGAAGCAGGTGTGGAAGGGCCTCAGCTCTGGTCTCCTATGGAAAGCTGGAGGCTTGAGGGCTTCCAGGTTTGGGAGTCTTCACTTGGAGAGGTGGAGCCACCCCTGTGCTATACGCAGGGGCTAAGGACAGGCTGTGGCCAGCTGCCCAGTGCCTTTCCTTGCTACATGTGCAGCTTCTCTGCTTGGGCGGCTGAGGGGCTCAGAGAAGGAGGCCTCCTTGAGGACCGGGGAAAGTTAAGGTGAGATGACTCTCCCAGCCTTAGTCACCTGCTGGGTTGAGGGGAGCTGCACCCAGAGCTTCTGCTCTGTGCTGTGTGTCCAGACAAAGGTCAGGGATAGAGGTGGGAAGGGTGGACGACCACTGAAAACCCTTGGAGTGTCATTGCGGTGCACAGAGGTCTCTTTGGGGTTTCCCCAGTGTTGGAAAGTAGGAGGCACTTTCTAGTGGCTCCTCCCCCCTCTCCCCAAAAAAGGTGATCTGCTGCTGGCTGGAATGCACGGGCAGTGGTGATACCAGGGTCGGTGCTGTGCATGCTCACCATGGTGGGATGATGAGCTGACAGGGTGGGGGGGACCTGCAAGGGAGCCCACGGCGGCCCTATCACATCATCAATACCCCCGAGGTTGATGGACGCACAGGGTTGAAATCAGCGTCCTGGGCAGATGTGCTATGCTTGAGTCCTGCCAGGAAATGCTGCCTGGGAAGTCCCCAGAACAATCTCTCTCCCTCCCCTCCAACGCTGGCATGTCTAACTCCAAAATGGGAAAGATGACACATGGCTTCCTGAGGATGGGGGAGGCGCGTGCCTGGCTCCATTTGTGTCCCCACGGAGCCTTGGTGAGGTCCTGGAATCTGGGGCTCTGCAGGGACCAGCCCCCTCAGGAGAAGCAAGAGAAGCAGACTTCACTCAGTAGCCTGGGTTCTTGCCAGGCAGAGGCTCTTGGCAACTACTCTAGCTCTAGCTTTTGTTTGGGTGTCCCTACTGGCCTAGCTCCCCATACCAACCTGGGCTCCTCCCTCTGCCTTCCCAAAGTTGTGTGTGTGTGTGTGATTAGAGTTAAGAATCTCAGAGACTTTTCTGCCCAGGCTGGCTTTGAACTGAAATCCTCAGATCTCAGCTTCCGAGTAACTAGGATTACAGGTGTGAGCCACTGGTGCCCCGGTTTCTTTCCAATGTTACTCTTAAGACATGAACCTATTATCCTGCCCGTGTAATTGTAACCCCTCTGTACAGTATGTTCTCAAATAAAATAAAATAAAATTAAAAAAAAAAAAAAAAGACATGAACCTCGCCCTTTCTGCAGCTGTGTTATGAGTTAGGGTTCCACATTGGGCCCTGGGCTGGGGGCCTGAGTTTCAGAGTATGATGCTGTCTGCTCTCTTCTTCCCCCATCACCTGTGAGTCTAAACCTCTAATACCCAGCAGCTCGAGATCTTTGATGACTTTTCCTTTCTGACTGCTCAGTGGTTTGGAGGCCCCAACAATGACTGGGAAAGAAGTTGGACATAAGAATGGCTTCCTTCCTCTCAGGGCATCAGATATCTCAATTTGGGACTAAGTGTTTGCCCTTCGTGGCTCTCCCCTGCACTGCCTGGAACTTCAGGCAGCTTGTGCAATGGAGTTGATGTCCATGGTCTGCTTTTCTTTTTTCGTTTTTGTTTTGTACTGGCACTGAGGCTTGAACTCAGTGCCTTATGGTCTCCCTTGGCCTTGGAGCCTTCATCTTTACTTATGGCTTTTTTGTTAATTAGAGATATGAGTGTCACCCGCTTTTTTGTCCAGGCTGGCTTTGAACTGTGATCTTCAGATCTCAGTCTCTAAGTAGATTTACAGGTGTGAGCTGCTAGCGCCTGGGTCTGTGTGCTACATTTCATAGGGGGCGCTCCAAGTGTTGAGTATAGCTCTGAGATCCCAGCAACTTCTTAGTCAGTCTGTCCCTTAGTCAGTCTGTCCCTGTACACTCCTCCTTCTCTTCTCCCTCCTACCAGCCATCAACCTCCCCACACAGCCCCTGCCCACTGCTCTCACTCCCCAAGTGTTTTCTAAAAGATATTTGATTTCAGTGAGAGCTGGGCCTCTGTCCACACAATATGCTCTCCCCCTCTCTTTTTGTGCTTGTTGGGAAGGTGGAGGGCTCCTCGGGGGATTCTGGATAATTGGGTTAGTGGCCAGCTCGTGTCAGGAAATTAAAAGGAGGCCCTGATCATGTTCCTGCTGCATGGGCTTTAATGGTTTTGTATTTATAGAGAAATCTGCCCCCAGCCCAGGCCAGAAATACCATTTATCTAGCCCTGTGCATGAAGAAAGAGAATGAGAGATGAGTTGTCTTTAGAAATTCTTTTTCTTTTCTGAAATACATTCCTGTTTTGAAACACACCAGCTTGGCAGCACTTCAGAAAATAGCATTGATCTACAGCCTGAGAACTCTTAACATAGGTTTGGAGCCTCCTGTACTTTCCATCTTCCATTCATGCCTAACTGTGCTCCCTTCCGTCACTCATGGGACCACTTTGGAGATCTTGCCGTGTGCTCTGCAGCCTCCTGTGCCATGACTTCTGGATGGACACGTGTGGATGGACACAGATGATCCGCCCTGTGTCAACCTTCTTACTGTTCACTCTCAGGGCATGTGGCACATTGGATAATAGATCATTGAGATAATGATATAAAGCCCCGGCTTCACCAGCTTTTTGGGCAAGTTGCTTAAGCTTGGAAAGCCTCTCCTTCCTCCTGTGAAATGAGAGCCACAGTAGTGGTTATTTTCATCTCACTCCTCATCTTCGTGGATGTTGCTAGCATTCAACCATAGGCTCTCATGTTGATCACTGATTTGAGATAGGTATTCTTCATCATGCTAGACCCTTGATTTTTTGTTTTACCATATTTTGAATTGAAAAATCATTGTGTGTAGTTATGGGGGTATAATGTGATGTTTTGATCTACGGGTTGTTAAATACTCATTCAAACCAATGGATGCATCCATTCCTTCACTGGTTTATTTGTTTGTTGTTTTTTAATGTGGTAAGAACATAGAATTCTGAGGACTTTAAAATACACAATACATGATCATTACTGTTAGGTACTGTGATCACTAGGGAGTATCATGAATCACTAAAACACAATACTCCAGCCAGACTTTGTATTCCTTTCCCATCTTTGCTGCAATTGATTTTCTTCTTTAACCCAGGAAGCAGTTTTGGATACCCCATAGCCTCTTTCTACACTGCATAGGCTCTTACTTCTTCGTTCTTTCCTTCTTTCCCTTCCTTGCCCCCTTTTCTTTGTGTGTGTGTGTGTGTGTGTGTGTGTGTGTGTGAATGTGAATGCACACATGTACCAGTATTGGGACTTGAACTCAGGACTTCTCCCCCTTGTTGGCTTTTTCACTCACAACTGGTGGTCTACCACTTGAGCCATGCCTCTATTCCAGCCTTTTGCTAGTTAATTGGAAATAAGAGTCTCAGACTTTTCTCTCAGATCTGGCTTTGAACTGTGATCTCCAGACCTCATCCTCTTGACTAACTAGGATTATAGGCATGGACAACTCTTTTATTTTTGGCATAGTGTAGTTTGAGTTCAGGACCTCCTGCTTGCTACATAGGCACTTTCCCACTTACGCCACACATCTAGCCTTCCTTCTCTCCTTCCTCCGTCCTTCTCTCCTCTTTTCCTTTCTTCTTTTATTTTTGTTTATTTATTTATTTATTTTTGGGTCTGGTCATGGGGCCTGAACTCTGGGCCTGGGCACTGTCCCTCAGCTCTTCAGCTCAAGGCTAGCGCTCTACCACTTGAGCCACAGCGCCACTTCTGGCTTTTTATGCTTATGTGGTGCTGAGGAATCGAACCCAGGGCCTCATGCATGCAAGGCAAGCGCTCTACCACTGAGCCAACTTCCTAGCCCCTCTTATTTATTGTGAAGTAATTTATTCGTTTTCCTTCTCTCTCTCTCTTTCTCTCTTTCTTTCTTTCTCTCTCTCTCTCTTTCTTTCTTTCTTTCTGGGGTCCGGTCGTGGGGCCTGAACTCTGGGCCTACGCGCTGTCCCTCAGCTCTTCAGCTCAAGGCTAGCGCTCTACCACTTGAGCCACAACGCCACTTCCGGCTTTTTTCTTTTTGCTTATGTAGTGCTGAGGAATTGAACCCAGGGCCTCATGCATGCAAGGCAAGTGCTCTACCACTGAGCCACCTTCCCAGCCCACCCGCCCTCCCTCTTTCTTTCTTTCTTTCTTTCTTTCTTTCTTTCTTTCTTTCTTTCTTTCTTTCTTTCTTTCTTTCTTTCTTTCTTTCTTTCTTTCTTTCTTTCTTTCCTTCCTTCCTTCTTCCTTTCTGTCATCAGGCTTGAACTCAGGGCCTTTGTGCTATTCCTAAGCAATTTTGCTCAAGGCTAGTACTCTATCACTTTGAGCCATAGTTCTACTTCTGGTTTTCTGATGGTTAATTGGAGATAAGAGTCTGATGGAGAAGTCTTGCCCCAGCTAGCTTTGAACTGTGATCCTCAGAATTCAGCCTCCTGAATAGCTAGGATTACAGCATGAGCCACCAGTGCCCAGCCCTTTTCTTTTTTTTGTGCCAGTCCTGATGCTTGAACTCAGGGTCTGGGTATTGTGCCTTAGATTTTTTTGCTCAAAACTAATACTCTTGGGCTGCATCTTCACTTCTGGCTTTTTGCTAGATAATTGGAGATAAGAATTTCATGAACTACGGGGCTGGGAAGGTGGCTCAGTGGTAGAGTGCTTGCCTTGCATGCATGAGGCCCTGGGTTCGATTCCTCAGCACCACATAAGCAAAAAGCCAGAGGTGGTGCTGTGGCTCAAGTGGTAGAGCGCTAGCCTTGAGCTGAAGAGCTGAGGGACAGCACCCAGGCCCAGAGTTCAGGCCCCACGACTGGACCCCCCCCCCCCCAAAAAAAAGAATTTCACGAACTATTCTGACCAGGCCGGATTTGAACCACAATCCCTAGATCTTAGCCTCCTGAATAACTAGGATTGTAGGTATGAGTCACTGATGCCCAACATAAACCATGATTAATTTGCATTGTCTATCTCAGACTAGCGAATGGAAGGTGACAAGTATCTGCCTGGCTTGATCTGACCCCTCTGAGTTTAGATGATTTTCGCGGGGCCATGCAGCTGGCCAGTGACAAGCTGGGTGAGGTCTAGTCTTCTGGGTCATTACAAGCCTTGCTCAGCTGCCAACCCCATATCCCCTCAAAGGCCAGTGAAAGGAAGGGAAAGCTGTAGAGAGGCTGGCTGAAATGACTTCCCTGGGGATGTAAGCTCCAGACATCTTTTGGTCTGTGGCGCCTAGGGCAAGAAGAGTCCAGAGGAGTGAGTGGGAGCATGCTAGAATGCTGGGACTCCATCTTACCCCATAGGGTGGGTAAGATTCTCCATCGGAAAACAGAATGCTAGGGCTCCATCTTACCCACTAGGCTGCCCAGAGTTCACAGAATATTTACTGGTGCCCCCAGAATATTAGGTGTTTGCATAACTGCCAGGCTCTCTCTTGGATTTTAGAGAGACAGCTGTGAGATATGTCACCAAGTCCAGCCCCAAGTCCTCTGGGTAGAACAGTAGTCAGATAAAAGAATCATTTGAGTCCCAGACTTGGTCCACAATCAGAACCACTAGAGGAACTCTGGAAGGTAGCCATTCTTGAACTTACCCCAGTCAGCACTTTCCAGATGACTCTGATGATTAGTCAGGACTGGTGGCAGGGAGTTTGGGATGCACCACATGGGCATTTGTAAGTCAAGGTTCCCATCCCCCAACTCTGACATTTCCTGGCACCGTGACTGCGCAGGTCACTTATTTTTCTAACCCTCCAGTTTTCCCTTGGGGCTGATAACAGTCCACTCTCCATCGAACTAGCTTTGCACACAGACGTGGATCTGCTGTGTCCTTAGTAAACCAAAGATGTTGAGTTGTGTAGTGATGAGGATGAGTTCTGGATAGAGAAAGAGAAAAGTCTTGACCATGAACACCCTGCAAGGCCAGTAGGTCCTGCCTGCCCTTCCCTGGCATTGAGCAGTAGTAGCTCAGGAAGAACTCTGGTTTTGAGGTCTTTCCTTCTGTCTAAACCTACAGGCAGCTGTGTGGGAGGGGCCGGGCTGGGTCAGATGCAGGGACATACTCTGCAGAATTTTTTTTTCTGGTTATATTTAGTGCCTGGAAGAAACTTAAACTGACCTCAGAGGCAGATGCCCTGCACATGTGACTATTTTTACTTCTGAAAGACTAGGATCTCCTCCAGCTTAGGGAGGAAAAATGAAGAGAAAGAAGGAGGGGTCATTAGTAGGAATGATTTTACTTCTATTATGAAAAAAGTCAGAAGCCTGGTACTATCAATTCAGCAAGTTCTCTGATGAGAAACAAGAAGGTACTATTGAGTGTCTGCTATCTACTCTGCTACATGGTTCACACATTTTGTGTTTAATTCTGTTAATCTAAGAAAGGTGGTTTTGTGTGTGTGTGTGTGTGTGTGTGTGTGTGTGTGTGTATGTGCACACGTGTGCAAGTCCTAGGGCTTGAACCCAGGACCTCCTTACTGTTCCTTAGCTAGCACTCTACCATGTGAGCCACAGCTTCACTTTGTCTTTTCTTTTTTCCAGTTGGTTGTGGGGCCTGAACTCTGGGCCTGAGTGCTGTCACTGAGCTCAACGCTGGTGCTCTACCACTTAAGCCACAGTGCCACTTCTGGCTGTTTTTGCATATGTGGTGCTGAGGAATCAAACGCAGGGCCTCTTGCATGCAAGGCAAGCGCTCTATCACTGAGCCACCTTAGCAGCCCACTTCCATCTTTTTTGTGGTTAATTGGAGATAAGAGTCTCAGAGACTTTCCTATATAGGCTGGTTTCAAATCAAAATCCTCAGATCTCAGCCCCTTCTAAGTACTAGGATTACAAGTATGAACCACCAGCATCTTGCCAAAAGGTGAATTATAAAAAACTCTTTAAACTTGTTTATTGAGATATAGCCTACCTTTTTAAAGTGTGTAATTTCAGGCTGGGAAGGTGGCTTAGTGGTAGAGTGCTTGTCTAGCATGCATGAAGCCCTGGGTTCAATTCTTCAGTACCACAAACACAGAAAAAGCTGGAAATGGTGCTGTGGCTCAAGTGGTAGAGTGCTAACCTTGAGCAAAAGAAGCTCAGGGACAGTGCCCAGGCCTTGAGATCAAGCCCCAGGACTGGCAGACAAACAAGCAAACAATAAAGTGTATAATTTCACAGTCTGGCATTTACATTACTATTTTCTGTAAACTGTAGTAAAATACCCTATAAAATTTACCATTTAAAAAAGTTTTTTTTTTCTCCAAATTATGCTGATCCTGGGTTTCAAGTTAGAGCCTGGGAGTTGTTCCTGAGCTTTTGTGCTCAAAGCTAGTGCTCTATCATTTGAGTCACAGCTCTATTTCTGGCTTTTATGGAAGAGTCTCATGAGCTTTCCTGCCTGGGCTAGCTTTGAACTGCAATCCTCAGATCTCAGCCTCCTGAGTAGCTAGAATTACAGGTGTGGGCCACTGGTACCAGGCTAAAAAAAAAATCTGAAGAACAAAAACAAAGCTTTTTTTTTTTGGTCTGTCATAAGGCTAGAATTCAAGGCCTTGGACACTGTCACTGAGCTCTTTTGCTCAAGGTTAGTGCTCTACCACTTTGAGAAATAGCTCTACTTCCAGTTTTTAGATGGTTAATTGGGGATAAGAGTCTCATGGACTTTCCTGCCTGGTCTGGCTTTGAACCTTGATTCTCAGATCTCAGCCTCCTCCTGAGTATCTAGGATTATAGGCATGAGCCACTAGCATCCAGCTAAAAATGAAACATTTTAAACTCAGGATTATTTCTGTAATCCATGCAGTCAGGAGGCTTAGGAAGGAGGATCAAGTTTAAGACCAGCCAGAGTTATATAATAAGAACTTGTTGTCTCATTTAAGTATTCAGTTCAGTGTCAATAAATGTGTATTCTAAAAGGTTTTCACCAGCCCAAATGGTAATGCTGCCCATCAAAAACTAACTCCTCATCGCCGCCCTTTGCTCTTCCTATCTCCAGGCTGCCAGCAAGCTCCATTCAGTCTGTCTCAGAATTTGGCTGTCCCAGATGCCTCAGATAAAGGGAATTATACAATACTTGGCCTTTTCTGTTTTCTTCTTTCTTTCTTTCTTTCTTTCTTTCTTTCTTTCTTTCTTTCTTTCTTTCTTTCTTTCTTTCTTTCTTTCTCTCTCTCTCTCTCTCTCTTTCTTTCTTTCTTGTTTCTTTGTTTCCTCCTCCTCCTCCTCCTCCTCCTCCTCTTCTTCCTCCTCCTCCTCCTCCTCCTCCGCCTTCTCCTCCTCCTCTTCTTCTTTTTTTGGCCAATCATGGGCACTGTCCCTGAGCTTCTTTTGCTCAAGGTTAGCACTCCACCACTTGAGCCACATCACCAGTCTGGCCTTTTCTGTTTCTGTGGGACTGAGGAATTGAACCTAGGGTTTCATGCATGCTAGACAAGCATTCTACTAGTAAGCCACATTCCCAGCTCTCCCCCCGCCCCCTCTGCTTTTTTTCATTTGGTTGCTGATCCTCTGGCTTGAACTCAGGGCCTGGGCACTGTCCCTGAACTGTTGTGCTCAAGCCTAGAGTTACCACTTGACAGCTCTACTTCTGGGCTTTTGGGGATTTATTTGGAGATAAGAGTCTCATAGACTTTCCTGCCTGGGCTGGCTTTGACCACAATCCTCCAATCTCAGCCTCCTCAGTAGCTAGGATTACAGGCATGAGCCACCACTGCTGGCTACATTTTTTTTTTTTCTTTTTCTTTTCTTTTTTTTTTTTTTTGTTTTTGTTTGTTGTCAGTCTGGGGGCTTGAACTCAGGGCCTGAGCACTGTCTTTGAGCTTCTTTGGCTCAAGGCTAGCACTCTACCACAGTGAGCCACAATGCTTCTTTCTGTTTGGGTGGTGCTGAGGAATCGAACACAGGGCTTCATGCATATTAGGCAAGCACTCTATCACTAAACCACATTCCCAGCCCTCACCTTGCAATTCTTTTGGGTATCTACCTAGGAGTAGAACTGCCAGTCAGATGATAAATAGATTTAGCTTTGGCAGCAAAAAACAAAGTGTATTCTACCAACAGTTGCACCATTTGATTTTTCTACCAGTATTAAAAATTAATTAAGTTTTTGTTTTAAGATCATTGTAGACTCAGTTGCTCTTTTTTGCTCAGGGACAACAACGTGGAGATGGGTCTTTGCTGGTATTACAAAGCTTTCTTAGCCATAGTATCAAAGTCTCGGTTCTTTCTTTCTTCTGGAGTATCCTTTAGGTGTCCTTAGGTAGCTGCCTCATAGTTACAAGGTACTTGCCACAATTCATTGCCACAAAATCATTTCCAGAAGCTCCTACAATTCCCATTGGCCAGAAACAGGTCATAGGTCCCACCGGGATGGGGGTGGAGTATGTAAGAGGGCCAGAGTATCAGCTGAATATTTGGATTGTCTGGAAATGCTGTCTTCAACAATAAAAAATGCTTTTCTTTCTTTTTTTTTTTTTTTTTTGCCATTCTGGAGCTTGAACTCAGGGCCTGGGCATTATCCCTGAACTTGCTCAAGGCTCACACTGTACCATTTGAGCCACAGCACTACTTCCGGCCTTTTTTTTTTTTTTGGTCGGTCATGGGGCTTGAACTCTGGGCTTGGGCTCTGTCATGCGCTCTGCAGCTCAATGTGAGCTCTCTATCAATTGAGCCACAGCACCACTTCCGGTTTTCTAGTGGTTTATTGGAGATAAGAGTCTCCCAGACTACTTTTCTGCTGCCTCCTGAGTAGCTAGGATTACAGGTGTGAGCCACCGGCACCCGGCTCAGCCTTTTCTGTTTATATGGTACTGAGGAATTGAACCCAGGGCTTCATGCATGCACTCTACCACGAAGCCACATTCCCAGCCCGTGATGTACTTCTAATAAGAGTCCTAATGCAGGACAGGTAATGTGGCTTCGTGGTAGAGTGCTTGCCTACCATGCATGAGGTCCTGGGTTTGACTCCTTGGTTTCACATAAACACAAAAAACAAAGTTAAAAAAAAAAGTCTGACAGTGAGGTCAAATATGTGGTAACAGGTGAGAACTAGGCCATCTCTTATGTCTTGGGGGGGGGTACTTCTTATTTATTAAAATTGTGAGCAGCTTACTCAATAAAATATAAAACGTATAATGTCAGATAATAAGTGTAGGCACAACTAACTGACCAGTGTCTGCTTTAGCAGTATGCAGAGGGATTGGGACATCTGTTCATTATCTCTGCCCTTGAGGCGCTGACAGTGTTCAGTTCACGAGAAGACGGTATCAATAAAGACAAATATGTGGAAGGTAGGGAGATGACAGGTCTGAAAGCATTATGCAGATTGAGACAATACAGGCTGCTTGCCAAGGAAGGAGAGTACCCAAGTATGTTCAGATTCATAAAGGATGGTAGAAAGGGAGTTGTATTGCTAAGTGGCATAGAGGATAGGAAAGGATCAGCAGGTAGAACACTGTTCAAAACCAGGGGAGACTGTCATAAGGACTGGTCTGCCATGAGGGAGTAGACCTCTCCAGTCTGGTAGGACATCAGGAAGCTATGAATGTGAAAGGTCCGTTGTGATAGGTCCGCTTGCTGTCCCTGAGCTCTTTTGTGCAAAGCTAGCACTCTACCACTTTGAGCACAGTACCACTTCTGGTTTTCTGGTGGTTAATTGGAGATAGGTGTCTCATAGACTTTCCTGCCTAGGCTGGCTTTGACCTGGGATCCTCAGATCTCAGCCTCCTAAGTAGCTAGGATTACAGATATGGGCCACTGGCATCCAGATGGAAGGGTTCAGTTTTTTTTTTTGTTTTTGGTTTTTTTTTCTGGGAGGTGGGGGTGGGAGGAGGGGAGGGTTTGGTCGTGGAGCTTAAACTCTGGGCTTGGGTGCTGCTGTCCCTCAGCTCTTCAGCTCAAGGCTAGCGCTCTACCACTTGAGCCACAGTGCCACTTCTGGTTTTCTGGTGATTAATTGGAGATGAGTCTCACAGATTTTCCTGCCTGGGCCAGCTTTGAATGGTGATCCTCAGATCTCAGCCTCCTGAGTAGCTAGGATTAAGGCATGAGCCACCAATGCCCAGCTGGAAGGGTTATTTTATTTTATTTTTTTTTGGTTCCAATCATGGAGCCTGAACTCGGCCTGGGTGCTGTCCCTCAGCTCTTCAGCTCAAGGCTAACGCTCTACCACTTGAGCCACAGCGCCACTTTCGGCTTGCTTATGTGGTGCTGAGGAATCGAACCCAGGGCCTCATGTATGCAAGGCAAGCGCTCTACCACTGAGCCACCTTCCCAGCCCCCTGGAAGGGTTCATTTTTAACTCATTATCATACCTCTGGGCTGGGTGCTGGGCTTGAAAGTCCTGATTGATGTAGGAGCAGCCAGGGGTCAGCAGGATGGTAGGTTTTTATCATTACTGCTGTGAAAGAGAATGAGGTTGTGGCTGTCTCTGTCCTTGCTTCCAGAGGGGCTTTGAATGGATAGCAATTGCCTTCTGGAGCCATGTGGGCAAGAGGAATATGGTCATTTCACATAGGTGGGGCCCACTGTCCAGACCCTAGACTTGAGCTCCATGGGGGTAGGAAACATCTGAATGACCAGTAGCAAAGCTAGATCTAGGGGAGTGCTGCAGGCCTGGCTCCTTTTCTAAGACGACTGAGGAAAAGAGTTGAAGGATGCAGAAGGAAATAACCCCAAGTTGCTTATAGAGTACTGGGTCTCAGTAACAGGAGCTGGCCACACACAAATAACCCTTTGGACTGCTTTATAATCTATCACAAAGTCATTCAGTTGTCACAGGTAGTGGGCAGAATGGGTGCTACCAGGCCTCTTCACTGTGCCTGATGATGAAAGTGAGGCTAAGAAAGCATACCTAGTTCAAGGCTGTATGGAGAGGAGCCTGGAGCAGTCACAGGATCCAGTGAGGCCTACCTCACAGGCTGCAGCCGTCATGGACTCGTGCAGAGGGTGGAGCTGTCAGGAAGCACAAGCAGGCTCATTTCACCAGGCCTCAGAATATGCACAGTTACACCTAACAGGCTCCCTAAAAGAAAGGGGGGAAAAAGCTGGGCGCCGGTGGCTCATGCCTGTAATCCTAGCTACTCAGGAGGCTGAGATCTGAGGATTGTGGTTCAAAGCCAACCCGGGCAGGAAAAGTCCGTGAGACTCTGATCTCCAATAAACCACCAGAAAACTGGAAGTGGCGCTGTGGCTCAAGTGGTAGAGCGCTCGCCTTGAGCTGAAGAGCTGAGGGACAGCACCCAGGCCCAGAGTTCAAGCCCCACAACCAACAAAAAAAAAAAAAAGGAAAAAAAAGCTTATAATTGATATATTCTTTCTATCTATCTATCTATCTATCTATCTATCTATCTATCTATCTATCTATCTATTTTTGGGTCTGGTCCTGGGGCCTGAACTCTGGGCCTGGGCGCTGTCCCTCAGCTCTTCAGCTCAAGGCTAGCACTCTACCACTTGAGCCACAGCGACACTTCCGGCTTTTTGTTTTTCTGTTTATGTGGTGCTGAGGAATCGAACCCAGGGCCTCATGCATGCAAGGCAAGTGCTCTACCACTGAGCCACCTTCCTAGCCCTTGAAATATTTATTGATGAGAACCATTGATCACTAGGGTATAAAAGATCTAGAGGAGAAAAATCTAGAGGAGTGTTATCTTTTTTGGGGGGGGGGGTCCGGTCGTGGGGCCTGAACTCTGGGCCTGGGTGCTGTCCCTCAGCTCTTCAGCTCAAGGCTAGCGCTCTACCAGTTGAGCCACAGCGCCACTTCTGGCTTTTTTCTTTTTGCTTATGTGGTATTGAGGAAGTGAACCCAGGGCCTCAGGCATGCGAGGCAAGCGCTCTACCACTGAGCCACCTTCCCAGCCCGAGGAGAATCTTTGCTGTGACCTGTAGGCCATTCCTTAGAATGGTGAGACACTCACTACTGATTCTTTTGTTGGACAAATCTCTCTCTCTCTCTCTCTCTCTCTCTCTCTCTGATTTGTAAAATGAGAGTAATAGTAGGTTAAATAGCATACCATTTCCAGAAAATCCTCCAGAAAGCATGCTGATGGCCATTATCATTGTTACTGTGAATTACCAGAAGGTGTCCATAGGTGCTTTTCATAAGCACCTACTATATTCCAGGTTCCCTAACAGTCCTTGAAAAGAGACCTCAAGATTCCTGCCCCTGGCCTTAAGGGCCTTAAGGGGTGCCTGGTCAGTAGGGGAATTCCAGGTGCTATTGAAGAAGCATTAGCCTCGTGTGGAATGAGAAGATAGTAGAATGAACATTAACTAAGGATCAGGTCCTGTGTTGGGTCAGAGAACATTCCAGAAAGAGCCATCAGCAGAAGAGGTCACTGCCCATCTATCTGTACCTTGCTGAAGGTAGATGTCTCGTTGCCTTTTGTCCCAAAGTTGTCTCTGGCTGATAGCTACCTAGGACAAGATGAGATCTTAGAGTAGCTTCTGGCAAGGAAGTGGGAAGGTGGGTCAGGCCCCCCCCCCCCCAAGGGGAGAATGCCCCAGCATTTGGTGGGTGCTCTAGAAATACGGTCCTCATTGTCCTTTGTGAGTAAAGCTTGATTTTCACTCTTGGTCTCTTCTGGAATTTTACGAGGACACAAAACTCAAGTGTGGATTGGTTTCTTAGGTATGGTATGCAGGGTCTTCTGTGACAATGTGTTGCAGAATGGGGTCAGAAATGCTTCTATGCAGAGAACTTCAACCACAAGCTCCCCTTGCTGTGTGTGTGTGTGTGTGAGAGAGAGAGAGAGAGAGACAGACAGACAGACAGAGAGACAGAGAGACAGAGAGACAGAGCGACAGAGACAGAACAAGAGAAGGGGAAAGTAAAGGGGAGAGGGTTAGGATGCAGGGGTGAGGGTAAAGTTGAACCACAGTCCCTCCAGCAGGCTGTTAGCTGTGCTGGGTAGGCTCAGCTGTTCCCTAAGGTCCAGGGTGCTGATGGAGATGGAGGCTACAACCATGTGTGATGGCCAACAGCAGCACCTGAAAACTGCTTCATCCTACAAAGTAGTAGATTGATGGGCACTGCTGACCTGTGGCCCCCCCACTTGGAAAGGCAGTGGAGACTGAGCATGTTTTATTCCGTTATGTGCCCCTGACACCATCACAGGCCTCAGCTGCCTGTCTCTATCCCTCCCTTCCCCATGACCCAAGTTTCTTATTGTTACTGGAGACCAGCACAAATGTGGGCAGAGACAACCATGTCTGAACCTCTGGGCAGAGTCAAGTCATTAAGAGTCTATTGGAGGTCAAGATGGGGACTGAGAACCACACTCCAAGACCACAGATAAGCCCATGAGCCAGGAATTACTCATCAGTGAGGTCAGGCCTCAACCTCTGTCATGTCTCTGTGGTCAGGTTGGTTATGTCTGTGTCTGTTCTCTTGAGAATAGGGAGAAGAGAACCTAGACTTCAGGTATTAAGTGGAAGGCAGGGCAAAGTCCCTCAAGATGGTAGGCGAGTCCTACCATCTTGGTTTGGTTTGGTTTTATTAAGACAGGGTCTTGATAGTATCCCAAGGCTGGCCTCAAATACATGATCATTCCTGCTTCTGCCTTTCCTGATCCTGGGATCACAGGACTGCATCCTAAGGCCTGATGGGAGTTGCCTTGAATAGAAATCACATGTGATGGGGATGCTGAGTAGCACCCCCATCACTACCACCACATTCAAAGCAGTATATGGGTGCTGGGAAGGTAGCCCAGTGGTAGAGTGCTTGCCCAGCATGCATGAAACCCTGGGTTCGAATCCTCATCACCACATACACAGAAAAAGCTGGAAGTGGCACTGTGGCTCAAGTGGTAGAGTGCTAGTCTTATGCACAGAGAGGCTCAGGGACAGTGCCCAGGCTCTGAGTTCAAGCCCCAAAACTGGTAATTTAAGACCCCCCCCCAAACCCAAAACAAAGCAGCATACAGAACTAGGTGCCAATGGCTCATACCTCATCTAGCTACTAGGAGGCTGAGATCTGAGGATCCTAGTTTGAAATCAGCCCAAGCAGCAAGCTCACTTAACTTGTAGCTCCAGAAATAGAGGTATGGAACAAATGGCGGAACTCCAACCTAGAGCAAAAAGGCTTGAGGGACATAGCCAAGGTCCTGAATTCAAGCCCTACCTCCAGCATAAAACAACAACAACAACAACAAAGCTGTATATGGGCCTCAAAGTACAAAAATTTCAAGGTGTAGGAGATGCTGCTGATGAAAATGATTGAAAAGCAAGAGAGAACCCCTTCTGGTGGCTAATGGAAGGGGCTGAGGGGGGGGGGCAGGTCCTGAGCCTCTGGGAAGAACACGTGGGCTTCAGTCACTAACTGGAAACTGTATAGGTGTCCTCCCTTGCCCCTTATCTATTTAAATGAATTGTTCCTACCCCACCCATCCTACTATTTCCGTAGCTCTGTGCTACTGGGAACTTCCCATATCTGTATACTTAAAAGCTCCAAGAAACAGGTAGGAGACTGCCCCTTGGCATGAATGAGGTCTGAAGCTTTCTTCCATTGCTCTGCAATTTTCCTGATTTCCTCCTTCCTGGCCTTGGGAGAGAAAAGCCTGGCTGGGCCTAGCTGGTTTGCTACCTCCCTGGGAGGGGTAGGGGGGAGGTGTGTGGATGAAGCCCAGATTGGGGAAAGGGCTTCCCTTCTGCCTGGCCACTCATCTAGATCTGTACCTGTTGTATCTGTACCAGCACTTGGTATGTCACCCAGAGGCTGAGGCAGCTGCCATACTTCCTTTCTCTGATTACTCTGGTCTCCATGTCTGACTTCTCTTTTATAGTCGAGGAACATTTCGTGATCAGGACAAGCTGCTCATATTAGTTCAACTTAAGGAGCCCAAGGACGGGCCTGAACACCAACAGGTGTTGGAACCTTGGGCAGAAAGGCAGAAGTGGATCCCAGGCTTCCAGGGACTCCAGTACCCTGGTTTGGGTACCTACTCAATGGGGCTGCACTTTAATTTTACTTCCTGTTCTGTCTCATTCCCCCCTCGCCCTCCCCCCCCCCCCCCCCCCCCCACACACACCCCTTGTGCTCTCCGTGTTCAAACTTGGGAGCTAGTTTGACAGCTTCTGTTGTAATTGGTGCCATCCTATATCCCCATGATGGCTGGATTTGGGGGGTGGTGGTGAAGACATGATGTAGTGCCCCATCCCTGGAGAATACATCCAGAATTTTATTTATTTATTTATTTTGCTGGTCTTGCGGCTTGAACTCTAGGCACTGTCCCTTAGCTTTTTATGCTAAAACTGGTGCTATACCACTTGAGCTACACTTCTACTTCTGGCCCTTTTTTGTGGTTAGTTGAATTTAGAGTCTCATGGACTTCCTGCCCAGGCTGGCTTGAACAGCCATCCTCAGATCTCAGCCTCCTAGTTGCATAGGTTATAGGCATGAGGCACCGGGAAAGCACTGACATTTGTAATGAAAGCCCACAATGTATGTGCTTCTGCCCCTGTTGGGCAGTTACAAAGTATCTGCCAATATGGCTCCTTCCCATCTGGACAAGAAAAACTCTACCTTCCTCTGATGCTGGCAGAACTAAAACACTGACACATTTTCCTTTTGAAAGACAAAGGCTCTGGGCTAGGAATGTATGTGGCTTAGTGGTAGAGCGCTTGCCTAGCATGGGTGAAGCCCCCGGTTGGATTCCTCAGTACCACAGAAACAGTAAAAGCTGGAAGTAGCACTGTGGATCAAGTGGTAGAGCACTAGCCTGGAGCACAGAGAGACTTAGGGACAGTGCCCAGGCTCTGAGTTCAAGCCCCAGGACTGTCCCTCCCCACCCCCCCACCCCCAAAAAAAGACAAAGGTTCAAGGAAGTCACTTGGGATGGATTTCAGGAGAATGTGGAACCAGAGAGGCAGGACCAGGCCTGGGACGAGTGTATGCCATTAGTGTTAGACAGTTGTTGTAAGATTGTTCAGCTTCCTAGCCTGAGGCTGGTTGGCCACCAGGGCAGGACCATGGAGGACTTAGCCAGTGCTGCATCTGAAAGTCACTGCAGCACCCTTGGAGATGTCGGCCAGCTCCTAAGACTGTCTCCTTTCCTCCCTGACAGGTGTGCGTCTTGACCGTGTGCGTGGAGGCCGTCAGAAATACAAGCGGCGACTGGACTCGGAGAGCAGCTCATATCTGAACTTACAAATTTCTCCACCTGCTAAAAAGCCATGTGCGTACCAGGGCATCCAGCACCTTGTCCTAGAATATTGGACATCCCTTGGGGAAATGCTACCTCTCTACCACTGGGCCAGGGACAGTGTGGATCTGGAGTGGAAGGGACATCAGAGCATCCCCTGGGGAGAAGGATTGTTTCCTGGCTTTATATTGAAAGTCCATCCAAATGGGACTTCACAGAGCTCCCAAGGAAGCATGATCTTAAGAAGCCAGAGACCTGGGGCTGGGAATATGGCTTAGTGGTAGAGTGCTTGTCTAGCATGCATGAAGCCCTGGGTTCAATTCCTCCGTATCACATACACAGAAAAGCTGGAAGTGGCTCTGTGGCTCAAGTGTGGAGTGCTAGTCTTGAGCAAAAGAAGTTCAGGGACAGTGCGCAAGCCCTGACTGAGTTCAAGCCCCAGGACTGGGGGAAAGATTAAAAGAAGCCAGAGGCCCAGCATCAAGTAACTCCCCGCCCCCCCCCCCCCCCCACCTCCCCTTCAAGGTGCTTTGCAGTTTGCAGGTTTTTCCTGGGACCATTCATCAGGCAACTTCCTAGGAAAGACCATCTGACATCATAGCTGCCAGCAACTTAGTAGAGTCAAATCACAGTTGTGTTTGAACTTCCTGAGGCTCTAGGAATCCTGGGAATCCTGCTTCTTCTTGACTTGTCCTAAGCTCTGCCCCGCCCTCTTCCTCAGGTGGTCACCTTTTTTTTTTTTTTTTGTCAGTCATGGGGCTTGAACTCTGAGCCTGAACACTGTCCCTCAGCTCTTCAGCTCAAGGCAAATGCTCTACTACTTGAGTCACAGCACCACTTCCAGTTTTCTGGTAGCTGAGTGGAGATAAGAGTCTCATGGGCTTTCCTGCCTAGGCTGGCTTTGAATTACGATCCTCAGATCTCAGCCTCCTGAGTAGCTAGGATTACAGGTGTGAGCCACCAGCACCCCACGAAGGTGTTCACCTTTCTGTCTTTGGTCCTTGCAGTGACCAAGATTGTCTCGTACCTACTGGTGGCTGAGCCAGACAAACTGTATGCCATGCCTCCCCCCGAAATGCCTGAGGGGGACATCAAGTCCCTGACGACTCTCTGCGACCTGGCAGATCGGGAGCTTGTGGTCATCATTGGCTGGGCCAAGAACATCCCAGGTGAGTCATGGGGGTTGTGGGAGAGTGTGGCCAAGAGCTCACCCCAAGGCCTGTTGTGTAGCTGTGGTTTGATTTGTGGTGCCCAGCCCCTGGGTAGACTGGGAGGTCCTTTGGCAACCCGCTCTTCCTTGTGGTCCTTTCTCTCAGTGGGATTTTAGAGAGTTGCGGGTATGGAAGGTTCAGTAATTTCTAAGAACTTTATGAGCTCTTAGTCATTCTGGAAAGAGTTATATTTTTTTTTTTCTTTTTGTTGATTGTGGGGCTTAAACTCAGAGCCTGGTCAATATCCCTGAGCTCTTTTGCTCAAGACTAGCACTCTATCACTTTAATCCACAGCACCACTTTCAGTTTTCTGGTGGTTAATTGGAGATAAAAAATCTCATGGAGTTTTCCCACCTGGGCTGGCTTTGAACTATGATCCTCAGATCTCAGCCTTCTGAGTAGCTAGGATTACAGGCATGAGCCACTGGTGCCCCGTTTACTATTTGTTTGTGCCAGAGCTAGGGTTTGAACTCAGGGCCTGAGCACTTTGTCTGAGCTTCTTTTGCTCAAAGCTAGAGCTCTACCACTTGAGCCACAGCTCTACTTATGGCTTTTTTGGTTGTTTATTGGAGATTAGAATCACAGACTCACAGATAAAGCCTAGGCTGGTTTTGAAGTCAATCCCCAGATCTCAGCTTCCTAAGTAGCTAAGATTACAGTTGGCACTGGCCAGGTCTACTATTTGTAATATTCATAAAGCATCCCTAAACCTTTGAAGGACAGAGCAGGGATGTCTGGTAGACCTTGTGGGGATTATGCTGGAAAGCAGATCACAAGAGGGGTTGACTGTTCTGGGCAGAGCATGAGTTAGCAGTTGGCCTGAGATTTGAATTCTAAGTCTCATGGCCTTTCTTGCCCAGGCTAGCTTTGAACCTCAATCCTCAACCTCTTGAGTAGTTAGGATTATAGGTGTGAGCCACTAGCACTCAGCCTAGATTCCATGATTTTTAAAAAATATAGTATACCATTTAATGTTTTAGCATATATGTATATATATATATATACATACATACACACACACACACACACACACACACACATGGCATACCTTATATATGCTTATGAAACTTAGCAGAGTCAAAATAGTGTGCATATTCTATTGCCTCATACTCATCTGCCCTGTGTGTGTGTGTGTGTGTGTGTGTGTGTGTGTGTGTGTGTGTGTGTATGAATGTGTATGAGTGTGTGTGCCAGTCCTGGAGCTTGAGCTCAAGGCCTGAGTACTGTTCCTGAGCTTTTGTGTTCAAGACTAGCACTCTACCACTTGAACTACAACTTCACTTGTGGCTTTTTGTTGGCTAATTGGAGATAAGAGAATCATGGATTTTCCTGCGTGGCCAGGAAATCTCTGCCTCTTGAGTAGCTAGGAGTACAGGTGTGAACCACCAGCACTCTGTTGGATTTCATGATGTTAAGAGTGTTTCTGAGGTGAGAAGTGTGTGCAGTGTATCTCAAGCCCTATGGGCTTTAACCCTCTTTTTTTTTTGGTTTGTGTAAATGGCAGGAGCTGATTCTTCATGTTTACACACACAGTTCTACATTGTGCACACTTTAAGGCACCTTTTTGGTGCCGTGTGGCTGCTCTTCTTTGTTCTAACACCCTGACAGAGTGTGGCACATAGATCTATCATGACTCCCTCCTCCCCACTCTAGTTCTAGCTGGTGGGATGGCTTGTCTTCCTGTCTTTCCATCCCTTTCTTTTGTCTGCCATGGCCCCGAAAGGTGAATAGGCTGGTCACGGCTTTAGAGCAGAGGGATTCCAGCCTCTGAATGCCAAGGCCCACAGTGGACTTGGGTGGGCCTATGTGAGAGCTCTTGTGTGCCACGCGAGGAAGGAGCCTTCCTGTAGGCAGGGCTCTCAGAGAGGCTGGAGGCGATAGGGGTGCTGCTGGCAGACAGTCTGGGGGAGTCCCTGGTGATCCCTGGACTGCAGGACAGGTTTGCCAGGGACTTTGCCGGTCCGCCCTTGCTGAGGAGCTCAGCCTCTCGAGGGATTACACACTCAGTAGTTTTGAATCTGCCCCGTGCTGGCTCAGCACCGATGTGGGGTCAGGCCACTGCTTAAGACACCTCAGCCTAGATTGCTCTACTAACCCAGGGCCAAATTGGGTACAGCCACCGGCCCTGCCCCCCCACATTCCTATCTGGGTCGGCCAGATACTGCATTCTAGAAACAGCTCTGGAGTGGCGCCTGGTGGTTTTTGGGGTCACTGCTTCTCCTGCCATCACCTCACTTCCCTTTCTGAGACAGAGGTGCAGGACCAGGAGACTGCTACCCATCAATGCCAGACCAGCGGGAGGAGCAGAGCAGCGTGGTGGCTGGGGCACAGACTTTGAGTCACTTTCATCCCCTCTCTGTATTCACTGGCCCTGTGCAAGAGACTTCATCTTTGTGAGTTATCAAGTGGGACTCACAGAAGAGCCTCCGCCCCACCCCCACCCCGTGCAGGATTGCTGGGAGAATTGACGCCTGCTCCATGCTCAGCAGTGCATCGGAGCCTCTGGGGAGGCAGTCACAGCATGGATGCCATTCCAGCAGCCATGCCAGTCCCTTTTGTACCTGCATGTCTCCTCATCCAAAGCTAAATTCCTTTAGATAAAAGAGGAAAATGAGCTATTCATGCCTGTTATCTTAGTTACTCAGGAGGCTGAGATCTGAGGACCACTGTTCAAAGCCAGCCCAGTCAGGAAAATCCTTGAGACTTTTTTTCTTTTGCCGGTCCTGGGGCCTGAACTCTGGGCCTGGGTGCTGTCCCTCTGCTCTTCAGCTCAAGGCTAGCGCTCTACCATTTGAGCCACAGCGCCACTTCTGGCCTTTTCTGCTTGTGTGGTGCTGAGGAATCAAACCCAGGGCCTCATGCATGCAAGGCAAGCACTCTACCACTGAGCCACCTTCCCAGCCCCTCCTTGAGACTCTTAATCTCCAATTATTGGCTAAAAGGCTGGAAGTAGAGCTGTGACTCAACAGTTAGTACTCTAGCCTTGAGCAAAAATGCTCAGGGACAGCGCCAGGGCCCCAGCACCAGTACACACACACACACACACACACACACACACACACACACACACACACACACACACACACAAAATGAACAGTTGTCTGTCTCAAACACAGATTTGCCTATTTTGCATAAATCTGCATATTGAATTATTTGGGCTTGACCTTCCAGTGTTTAAGGTAAAATTAATGAGTGGAGTCTCTTGCTACTGCATGTAAACCTCATATGACAGAAAATGACACAGTATGCACCCAGTAGTTTTAAACTAATTGACTTAATCCCATCTCCAATTAGATGGAAAACTCATCAGAAGACAGGCTCACTAACAAGAGAGAGATGGACTGAGAGAGAAAGAGACAGAGAAAGACAGAGAATGCAATTTGTGTGGGGGGGGGGGGGGAATGGAAGCTGAAGCCTACGCTGAACACACAGTCTAGTGTGGCTCCTGTCCACTCTGGTCTGGGAGGGACGAGGGAGGACGGATCACTCAGAGTGCTTTGGCCTGGAGCTCTGAGGAGACTCAAGTGTACACACCAAAGCTCATGCTTCAGTGTCTGCCTGCTCTTCAGGTCCAGAGCCTGGCACACAGAAGCCATGCCACACTTGCTTTTGTATGCTGAGACTGAGCACTCACTATATGTAGGGTATCTTACCAGAAGTACTGGCCAGACAGAAGAAGAAGAGCACTCGTATTGCATGGGGGTTATGTTCTAAGACCCTCCGTAGATGCCTGAAGCTTTAGTTGGGGATGCCTGAACCCTATTATACACTATTCTTTCCTGCATTGTTATATAACACCAGAGTTACTCCCTCCCTCTTTCCCTCCCTCCCTCCCTCCCTTCTTTCTTTCTTGTTGTTCTAAGACCTGGACTCAAACTTGGAACCTGACTCACTCATTGGCTGGCGCTCTACCAATTGAGCCATGCCCCCAATTCCCCATCACTACTTTTGTGGTTTGGGGCCATCTTAAGTAAAATAAAGTCTGCCTGAACACCTGTACTGTCAGTTGATCTGGTGATGGTGGGCAGCTAGCATATACAGTACAGATATACTGGACAATGGGATGATTTGTGTCCTGGGCAGAACAGATTGGGATGGCATGAAATTCCATCACACTACTCAGAAAGTTCCACAGTTAAAAAGCTAAGTTGCTTATATCTTTATTTTTGGACTGTGGTTGGCCTTGGATAACTACAACTTCAGAGAACAAGATCTCAAAACAAGGGGAGAGAAAGTACTGTAGATTAATTTCTGGCCCAAGGTTCTCCTGGGACATGAATAAGTTCCCTGGGAAAATTTGGGGCTGTGATTTGCCATTGTTCCAGTCAGTCTGAAGCAGTTCTATTCCCAAGTGCAGGTTTTTTAGCTTGAGTTGAATTCTCTAAGCATTTAGGTAATTGGAGGACATGTCCAAAATCTCTAGTATTTAATTGTTGTTGTTATTATTATATGCTTTTTGGGGCTGGTAGTGGGGCTTGAACTCAGGGCCTGGTTACTAGAGCTGGGTGCCATAGGACTTGAGCTACAACTCCATTTATTGGAGAGAAGAGTTTCACAGACTTTCCTGTCCACACTGGCTTTGAATTGTGATTGATCCTCAGATCTCAGCCTCCTGAGTGGCGAGGATTTCTAGGTGTGAGCTACCAGCACCCAGCTAAACCTAAGTCTTTAGAGTACCCACCTCTTAGTTCTGTGAGCAAGCAATTAGAGCCCATTATCCTTCCTTAGGCCCTGAGTTACCCTGTCCAGGAAGCCTTCAAGGGAGTCCCGAACAGCCTGGCCAGCCCCGGCTGCCTTGTGTAGTCCAGCCATCCCTCTTCACGTAGGGTCCCCGGGCAGCCTGCTCCCAGGTAGCCACCGTCTGGCTGGATGAAAGATGAGCTGCCGAGTGACAGCAGCTGTGTCTGAAGTGGCCCCAGATCCTATAATTACATCTCCCTTTATTACCTCTCTAATGGCCCTCCAGGTCGGCAGAGACAATCATAAATTAATAGATTATGAACTCCACTTGCCACAAATTATGTGCTTTTTTTTTTTTTTTTTAATTCTAGGAGCCTGTGGTGCCAAATCACAGGAGGAGGGATGACGGTTTGGGCCGGGCCTGATCCGTGGGTGCAGATAAAACGGTTTTCCTGAGACAGCAAAGCTCAAGGTGGGAGGCCTGGCAGCCAGGGCCTCTGAAGGAGGTCAGCCCAAAGGCCCCAGACACACAGCATCTGCCAGGACTCCTGCACTTGGGTGGAGATGCCCAGGGCAAGAAGGGGAAGTAGAAGTCAGGGAGGTGCTTTGATTTTGTGCGTGTACGCATGTGTGCACGTGTGCATGCACATGCATATGTGGGACTTGAATTCACAATCTGGGTACTGTACTTTAGCTTTTTCACTCAAGGTTCTTTGTTACTCTACTATTTGAGCTACATCTCCACTTGCAGCTATAGCCCCCCCTCCCCCACCCCAAAATAATGATTCATTGGAGATAAGAATCTCAAGGACATTCCTGCCTGGGCTGGTTTTGAATGGCAAGCCTTAGGATCTCCGCCTTCTGAGTAGCCAGGATAACAGGTGCAACCACAGGTGCCTGGCTTCTTTCAGGTTTTAAGTGGAGAGTGTGGGCTTTTAGCGAGGATGTCAGAAGTGAACATCTAAGCATCCTGGAATTTCCCTGTGTATGCACAATTACTGTGTATGGTCTGAGTGTGTAGAGTGCCCCACACTCAACCCATGAACTGTTTCACACACTATGTACTACACGTGAGCACATGAAGTCCAAATACCTGCTCAGGAACGAGCTATGAGGAGCCCAATTCCAGATGAGAAATGCAGGCTCAGCAAGGGAGGCTAGTCTGGTTACTTCCTGTCAGCAGAGCAGAAGTTCTGCCTGGCTCTGGAATCTGTTTCCAAGCCTACACCTTCCTTGAGCTTCTGGTTGTGGAAACATCACATACACAGACACGTCACAGACACCTCTTTCTAAAGGCTTCTGATGTGGCGTTCAGTTAAATGAAAATGGCTTCTATATAGCAAGTACAGCCATCTCAGCACATCTGAGTTGTTTTCTGCTTTGTCATTTCAAACGGTGATCTAACAAACCCTTTTTACATATTCATCTTTAGCTATTTGTGTATACATCTCTTTGTGGGAAGGCATTCCTAAAAGTGGAATTGCTAAATAGAATGGAGCAAGCATTTATTTCAGTTTTGATTGAATTGTACTTATGCTTTGGTTTTTGTTGTTTAGCATCTTAAACACTGACAAGATTCAAAAACCAAGAGTTGGCCAAAAAAAGTGCAGAGTTAGCTGCTCTTATCCCTCTCCCTTCCCTGGCCACTCCTTTTCCTTTTTCTCTTTGTACAGTCCTGGGGTTTGAACTTGGGGCCTGGGCACAGTCCCTGAGCTTTTTGGCTCAAGGTTGGCGCTGTATTTGAGCCACAGCTCCACTTTCTAGCTTTTGATAGTTAGTTGGAGATAAGGACTTTCTTGCCTAGGCTGGCCGTGAACCTCTATCCTCAGATCTCAGCCTCCTGAGTTGCTAGGATTTTAGGTGTGAGCCACTAGTGCTCAGCCTTTTTCTTTTTATTCCCCACCCCCAAAATATTGGTACATTTCAAATATTAGAAGATAGCATGCATTCTTCGCCTCCTCGTCCTGTGTGTATTTACAGCACTTTGAGGTATCTGTTTGGGTTTGCTGAATCTTTCCAATTTTTTTCCCTTATATGTAACCCAGGTTGGCCTCAAACTCTCAATCCTTCTGCCTTAGCCTCCTGAGTTCTGGGATTACAGGTATGTGATACCATGCTTCCTAGGACCTTTATATATGCTCAAGGAGAGAAATCAAGAAATGAGACTACTGTTCACATTTTCAGGTAGCTGTCTCCCATGTCTCCCACACCCTACAAAAGGGCAGAGCAGGCCAAGAACATAGGCAAGCTAAAATAATAAGCAGAGGCAGGGAAATCTGAGTTCTAGGACCCAAGAGGCTCTAGGTAGGCAAGTGCTTTGGACATATTTTCCTACCATACAAGGACTCCAGGCCTATGGCATTTTTGCATTCTCTCTTCTGCAGTGAATTATTGTCAGGTCCCTTCTGCTCTAGACTAGGTGCTTAGTGTAGTAGGTAGGAAGATGAAGAGCCTGTGTCTGTGCATCTCGGAGCTCATAACTAGTGTGTGGCAGCCTTCAGATCTCCTCCCCACCCCTTTAGAGCTCTGTCTCCAAACCCCTGTTGTGCAAAGTTTCCCAGACTCCTCTCCGTTATTTGTTTTCCAGTCACCAAAACTCATCTTGTCATCATAATTGTGCTTGATAAGCCAGGCACCAGTGGCTTACACCTGTAATCCTGGCTACTCAAGAGGTTGAAATCTGAGGACCATGGTTCAAAGCCAGCCTGAGCAGAAAAGTCCATGAAGCTGTGGTTCCAAGTGGTAGTGACACCCTGGAGTGAAAAAACTCAGGGATTTTGCCTAGACCCTGAGTTTAAGCCCCAGTACTGGCATAAAAAACAACAGGGCTGGGATGAAGCTCAGTGGTAAAGTGCTTGCATAGCAAATACAACAAAAAACAAACCAAGATGGGTGCTCGTGGCTCATGCCTATAATCCTAGCTACCCAGGAGACTGAGATTGGAGGATCACAGTTCAAAGCCAGTCCAGGCAGAAAAGTCTGTGAGAGACTTTTTTTTTTTTTTGGTTGGTCATGGGGCTTAAACTCTGGGCTTGGGCACTATCCCTGCAATCTTCAGCTCAAGGCGAGTGCTCTACCACTTGAGCCATAGCACCACTTCCAGTTTTCTGAACGACTTTTCTGCCCGGGCTGGCTTTGAACCGTGATCCTCAGATCTCATCCTCCTCAGTAGCTAGGATTGCAGGTGTGAGGCGCAACTCTTATCTCCAACAAACTATTCAGAAAAAGCCAAAAGTGGCCCTGTGGCTCAAGTGGTAGAGGGCTATCTTTGAGCAAAAGAATCCCAGGGACAGTGCCTAGGCTCTGAGTTCAAGCTCCAAGACCGGTAAAAAACAAAGCAATTAACATCCCCCCTACCAAAAAATAACAAACAAAAAAGTTTCTACTGGTTGATCACCCATGACAATTGCTTCACTAATAGTTCTTGAAAGCAGGTTTCAGTCTTGAAACATATTACCCGTCCCTAGGGCCTAATATGGGCCTGCACTTTACAGGTGCTTAGTAAATGATTTGTTGAGTGGCCAAAGGTAGAAGCATGCTGGGACGGCTCTTGTGCAGACAGTATCTATGTGTTAGTCTCTTGAATCTTTTCTCTAGAAGCCTCATTCTTGCTCTACCTTTCCTCGGTGCTACTTCTTTTTTTTTTTTTTTTTGGTCCAGTTGTGGGGCCTGAACTCTGGGCCTGGGCGCTGTCCCTCAGCTCTTCAGCTCAAGGCTAGTGCTCTACCTCTTGAGCCACAGCGCCACTTCTGGCCTTTTTCTTTTTGCTTATGTGGTGCTGAGGAATCGAACCCAGGGCCCCATGCATGCAAGGCAAGCGCTCTAACACTGAGCCACCTTCCCAGCCCTCGGTGCTACTTCTTAGTACAGTTGTTTATTAATTTCTCCCCTGCCCGCCATTTCCATCTTCCCTACCAGTCTGTTTGCTCTCAGACCCCCTCCCAGTATAGCCCACCACCTCAACACACACACACACACACACACACACACACACACACACACACACACACACACACACATCCTGTGCAGGCTGATTGGTATCTGTTAATTAATGTCGCCTAAGGCCTCTCTTCTACCCAGGGACCTGATAAGGGGAATTGGATGTCCATCTTTTATTACCACCCAGCTCCCTGGACACTGTAGGCTCTTGTGCCAGGAATCCGGATAGCACCACACACACGGCTGACACCTCTCTGTCCCAGCCTCTCCCCTGAGGAGATATATCTATCAATGGTTGCCCCTGTTGCCCTGATCTCTGGTTGGTCACCATGGAGTCCTGTAGCCAGATGGTGATCCAAGGCCCAAGTTGTACAGATAGGCTATTGAACATGGAAAATAGAGGGTCAAGGTAGCCTGTGCCCTTGGTATACCCTTGAGGGTGAAGGGACAAGGTGCTGGGTAGGAAATAGAGAGAGAGTGCAGAAGCCCCAGGAGGGAGGCCGTGGAGGGCTGGACCACTCAGACTCCAGGCAAGTCCAGAAGAGAAAGGTGCAATGCCACCAGTGTGTAGCATAGTGGCAGTGAGGGTCACTGCACTCAGGGCCAGCACTCTGCTGAGACCTGGCAGGTGACCACATGTACGCTCTCTTTGTCCTTAAGGCACCCCCACATCAGAAGGGCATCTAAGCAGGGCTAGGTCCTGTGTCAGTGACTTTCTTCATTGATGCATTTAATTACCTTGAAAAAACTAAAATTTGTTCAAGTTGTGCACGAATGGCTTTGTGAATCATCTCCTTTAGTACATCTAGCATGGTCGGAGTTGGACTTAGCCTCTAGTTTTGGGATGAGTCTCCAATGAGTCCTTGTATGTGATGGTAAGCAGTGTGAAAAATCAGTGGACTAGTCTGCTTTTCACACCCTTTCATAAATCAAGTTATTAATTGACTTTTTTGGTGTGTGTGTGCCTGCGCCACTACTGGGCCTTGAACTCAGGTCCTCATGCTCTTAGCTTTTCTGCTCAGGACTGCTGCTCAACTACTTGACTTACTCTTCTGCTTTCAGCTTTTTGCTGGTTGTGTGATTGTTTTGTGCCAGTTCTAGGGCTTGAACTCAGGGCCTATGGACAGTGCCCACACCCTGAGTTCAAGCTAGCTTGAAGCTACCTCTTGTGCTCAAGGCTAGTATTCTAACATTCAGATCACAGTTCTATTTCCAGCTTTGGAGATGAGTTTCACAGACTTTCCTGTCTGGTCTGGCCTTGAACCACAGTCCTCAAACCTCAGCCTCCTGAGTAGCTAGGATTACAGGCATGAGCCATTGGCACTTAGCTATTCATTGACTACCTAAGTTACATTCATAGCCAGCGCAATGCCAGTTTGCCATCTTTATCTGTCAGGTGAAGACCTCACCGTTAATAAAGGCTTAGCACCAGCTTGCCTGTTCCATGATCACAGTGATGTTTAGTGCTCACAGCAGCTCTGAGCAGCATCCACACTGAGGCTGGTCTCACAGGCAAAGGCTCAGGTTACTAAGTCCAGCTAACAGCCCCAAGCAGCCATCACAGCACACTGGACAGGACAATGTCAGGATTCTGGCACCTTCCCAACCCTGAGTCACCTTTCACTATGGAGTCCGCCATCATAGGAGGGGGAAGTTGCGGCGACTCAGTTCCCAGAACAGAACAGCTAGGTCATCATGAAGAAAGAGATAGCCTGGGCCCAGGGCTCCACCCCTGAGAGCACAGGCTGCCTGTGAGAGAAAAATGCCCCGGACCCTGGAGGCCTTGACCTCCTAGCACCCCCAGCTTGTGGTGGCTGCCCCAGGCCCGAACAGCTGAGTCCTCATTGCTGGCTGGAGACCCGGCATTAGGATCAGGGCTCATTTTGAAGCACAAAGTCCCCTGGCCCAGCATGAGCATTGAGAGAGAGAGAGAGAGAGAGAGAGAGAGAGAGAGAGAGAGACAGACAGACAGACAGACAGACAGACAGACAGACAGACAGACAGACAGAGACAGAGACAGAGAAGAACCTGGAAGCTTCCTAGAGTAGAAGAGCCCTGTACTGCCACCTCCTGATTTTGCTCTGAATCCAGCAAACTCTTAAATTACAAAGGCATTTAATTAATCAGAATGCCTCTTGGAAATGACACTTGCAAAATACCCTTAAACTAACCCTCCTAACGATAATAACTGTCAACATTGACTGAGCCCTTGTGATGTAAACCTTTCCCATGAATTCCAGCATGACTCACACACCAAGGAAAGGACAATGAGTCTGGCAGTGGCACAGGAATCTTCTGCCCCTGAGCCTGACCCTACTCTGCCCCCCAGTGAGTCCTAGGAGGCACCTGCTCTCCCCTACCTCCTCCCTCCCACTCCTGACCACTGTCTCCCTTCCCCACTCCTCCTACAGGCTTCTCAAGTCTCTCACTTGGGGACCAGATGAGCCTGCTTCAGAGCGCCTGGATGGAGATCCTCATCCTGGGCATCGTGTACCGCTCGCTGCCCTATGACGACAAACTAGTGTATGCGGAGGACTACATCATGGATGAGGAGCACTCCCGCCTGGTGGGGCTGCTGGAGCTCTACCAGGCCATCCTGCAGCTGGTGCGCAGATACAAGAAGCTGAAGGTGGAGAAGGAGGAGTTTGTGACCCTCAAGGCCCTGGCCCTGGCAAACTCAGGTATTGGGGGGGGGGGGGGGGGGCGTGTCTCAGCATGCTGGGATCTGTAGGAGAATCTGCAGGAGCCTGCAGGGGCCTAGCCAGGAGTGTCTAGCATGGTGAGCAGGGATGTATGAAATGGGGAAGAGTTGAGGGGAAGATGCTGATACCATGCTCACCAAAGACTGCACGGGTGGCACGAAGTTGAAGCAACACTGATGAAGGCTAGCATTGGTTGAGTGTTCTGTAGGCCTTGATATCCAGGCCAGCGCCTTAGGGAAAGTATAAAGATCCTAGAGCTGGTCACTAAGGTTCAAATCCACAACTACCACCCAAGCAAATTGCTTTGCAGTTAAGATGAGGACAGTGAGCAGCTTTTATTCCACAAGACTATTAGAGAGGGTGTGTGTGTGTGTGTGTGTGTGTGTGTGTGTGTGTGTGTGTGTGTGTGTGCGTGTGTGTGCGTGTGTGTGCGTGTGTGTGCGTGTGTGCGCGCGCGTGCGCGCACATGCCCTTGGTAGGGCTTGAACTCAGGGCTTCACAGTCTCACTTGGCTTTGTTTACCTAAGGCTGGTGTTCTACAACTAGAGCCACATCTCTACTTTTTTTGAACTGCAACCCTCAGATCTCAACCCCCTGAGTAGCTAGATTTCCAGGCATGAGCTGCTAACACCCAGCTCGAAGGCATTTGCCTGTATATTTGTATTCACATATATACCTGGCACATACACGCGCAGTTTGCTGAGGTGGCTCTGAATTTACTTCTTTTTTACAAACAGTCCCGTGAGCAAAGTTATTGCAACCCCATTTTACAGATGTGAATACTGAGGCCAGGAAAATCACACAGTTCACCCATGGCAGTTAGAAGTAAAAACCAACATTGTCTAATTCCAAAATCAGCCCTGGCTTATACCAACTCTTTGATTCTTTTCATCCACTGCCATCTATCTACCTATTGTGGCACTACTGGGGCTTAAACTCAAGGCCTAGGCCCTTTCCCTTAGCTTTATCACTCAAGGCTGATGCCCTACCACTGAGCCACAGCTCTACTTCTGTTTTCTTCTTTTCTAGAGATAAGCTAGTTAGAGAAAAGAGTCTCACAGAATTTCCTACCTGGGCTGCCTTTGAACCACAATTCGCAGATCTCAACCTACCTAAGAAGTAGCTAGGATTATACATGTGACCCAACAGTGGCTGGATCTATTACTCTTTCTTAACCTACTTCACCAGCATTTGAATATACTCTGTGTCCATACTTCAAGCACCTCCACGCTATGTAGGGTGTTGGGGTTACCACAGGAGAGGACACTCAAGGTCCCTTCTTGAAAACAGGTGTCAGAATGCCTGTCCACAAGGATGCAGGATAGTATGTGGCAAAATTAATTGCTCTAGTCTGGGTCAGGTCCACAGATCCAAGTTCAAGGTTTTCCCCCAAATTCAAATGATATCTCTGACACTAGCAGTGTAACCTGGGGTTAACTAAATGTCCTTGTGTGTTCAATGGGGCTCTTTCCCATTATCTCCTCGGAGCACTTCTGTGAGCATTAAAGATAGAAGATAATTCCAATAGCCCAGTGTTTTGCCTAGGGGGAAATATTGGGTAAATATTAATTATTGGTGTTACTCTTCCAGTGTTAAGAGGAAACAGTGTTGTCCATTTGTGGTAGGAGAAAGCAGGATCCGGGATGGAGACATACAGCTGATTTGCTCTATAGGATGGACTTTTACTGAAAAAGCACCACAGCCAGGAAAGCCCTCAGCATCTGGAAAACTGGCATGGTGGATCATCTTAACACACGTGGACCTTTGAGCGTCCAGGGACATTCTTACTTATCCTTCACCCAGCTAGTGGTCCCATCCTTACTTCCCTGCTGAGTCTTCCAACTAAAAGCTCTGACTGCCCCAGCTGAAAGTCTAGACTAGAGCTGGACAGCAGAGCAGGCTGAGCCGTGGCTCTCTTACTCCTTCCCTGTATTTCCTGTCTCTCTTGTTCTGAGCACAGCCTTCTACTAATCCCAGAGCCCTAACACCTGTCTTGGGCTCTGCTCCTGGGGAACCTGACCTAATTCAGATGAGGATACAGCTTCTGCTCCTTTTTATTAGTAACAACGGAAGGCCAAATAGTAGTTGGAAAATATTACACAATTCATTTATATATCCAGATTCCAAAAGTGTAATGGATTTGTTGGTGGCTACTAAATGCTGTATTTGAGTGTTTTAAGTATTATAGATTTACAGAATAGCTGAGGATAAAGCAGAGTTCTATGTGTTACTCAGCCATCTCCTCTCTTAAAATCAGTGAAGCAATTTTTTTTTTGTCAGTCATGGGACTTGAACTTTGGACCTGGACACTGTGGCTGAATTCTTTAGCTCTAAGCTAGTGCTCTACTACTTTAGCCACAGCACCACTTCCAGTTTTCTGCTGGTTAATTGGAGATAAGAGTCTCACAGACTTTCATGCCTGGGCTGGCTTTGAACTGTGATCCTCACATCTCAGCCTCCTGAGTAGCTGGGAGGCAGCAATTGTTTCCATTAACGAGAAGTGCATAGCTTCTGCTAGGTTTCACTGCATGTTGTACTCTTCTCCTCGTACTGTCATGTTTCTATCATAACGTGTAGAAGAACTTTAGCACCTCCCCTCCTTGGGCGTGGCCCTTTCCCAGGGAAACCTAAGATGTGTTTAGTATCCCAAGAGTCTGAATGGCAGAGGAGGAGCCAAAGCAGCTAGAGCAGAAGGTGGGTAGATGAGGTTCTAGATGGAGGCTGGCCAGGCATAAGATGTCAGATCCTCAATTTGGGACTCCCGACTAATTCATTCTAGAGCCGTGATTGGCTCTCAGTGCGGGAAGGCAAGTGTCCCCAGTGGGAAAAATGAGAACATGGACATAACCAGAGCAAGAGGTGAGACGTGACTTAGTCAGATTTAGCTCTTGGTGAAGGTGGGGGTAGGCCTTCAGTTGAGGAGGTGGCCCCCTAAGCTGGGCCAATAGCAAGAGAAGCCTGGTCATTGGGCCTTCCAGTACAAGATGGGTAGAAAAAGCAATGTGGTATCTTACTCAAGGGTACTGAAGACTAGGTTGGAACAAGGTCAACAAAGGGCCAGGCAATGTTACAGGAGCATGAAGAATCTGTAGCTTTGAAGCAGCAAAACTCACCCATGCTGAGGAGGGGTGGTGCAGGAGGCTACTAAGAAGTCTTGGTGGCATCACCTAGGCCACTGTGGGTGCCACAGTGACTAGATGGGGTGACAGAAAACTACCAGAGCCAGACTGGGCCCCAGATCCCTATGCCTTGGGGGCCTCTGGGCTGTCACTCACCCTGCATTTCAGCATCTCTAGGGTTCTGTGGTGGCAGGAAAAATTCATAGCCATTGATTTTGTAATTAACAGTTTATCAATGCCATCGATACAGACTTGCTGATGGATTGCAAAGAAATTAATCTTGCAATGTTATTTTATTTCATTTTTGGTTGAAGGCACCTGCCAATTGTAGCCTCCTTGGGGAGGTTGGGGGACGGTGATGGGATGGGGAGGGGAGCTGGCAGGCATCCCAGGGCCCGGCCACATTTTGAGTGACTTAGAGTACAGGAATAAAACCATGTTTCAGTGCTCAGTTGGCAGAGGAGTCCTGGCTGCCTTAGTGGAAAAGAACAGAAAAATATGGACGACACTTAGGTATGGTCTCAGTACTGCACTGCGGTGCCGGAGTCCCAATGACAATGATCATTGTGGCTCACACCTATAATCCTAGCTACTGCTGGGTGCTGGTGGTTCATGCCTGTAATCCTAGCTACTCAGGAAGCTGAGATCTGAGGATCATGGTTTGAAGCAAGTCCAGACAGGAAAATCCATGAGACTCTTATCTCCAGTAAACTATTCAGAAAAAGCCAGAAGTGGTGCGGTGGCTCTCAACTACTAGAGTGTTAGCCTTGAGCACAAAGAGGCTCAGAAACAGTGCCCAGGCCCTGAATTCAAGCCCCAGGACCGGCCAAAAACAAAACAACAACAAAAATCTAGCTACCCAGGAGGCTGAGTTATGAAGATATGGGTAGAAGCCAGCCACGGCAGCTAAATCGGACTCTTATCTCCAATTAACCAGCCAAAAGCCAGAAGTTACAGTGTGGCTCAAGTTGTAGAGTGTCAGCCATGGGTGAAAAAGCTAAACAAGAGTGAAAAGTCTTGAGTTTAAACCCCAGTACTGTCACAGAAAACAAAAAATAGTTTACAGATGAAACAATTTGAAAGAGACAAAGTAACTCAGCCAGTGTGAATCTTTTGTATGTAATTGTATTACTCCTCAGCCAAGAGAAAGGCTGGAAGGCCTCAGCTGGATGTAGACCCAGAAAGTCTGGTGAATCACCTGGGTGAGCCAGTTGATGCAGCTTCCCCTAGCAGTGTGGGATCTAAGCCAACCCAGCATGAAAAGGACTCACCTGCCCTTTCCTGAGAGATTCAGAACATTTACACAGCTTTCGTGCATAGCTCCCACTGTCCACCACTGCTGACACCTGGCAAGTCTTAGCTATGGTTAGGATGGTGGTCAGATATATTGAGGGAGGGCAGAAGGAAGAGAGTCCCTTTGCTTTGTTGGGCACAGACCTAACTGACCTGTGTCTGCCAGTGCATCCCTGCTCTGCTGGAATTTGTATTAGTCTCCTTCAACCTCAGTTTCATGGCCCCCAATTCAAAGCCCTCCCCACTGTTTTTTGTCAGTCATGGAGCTTGAACTTAGGGCTTGGGTGTTATCCCTGAGCTCTTTTACTGAAGGCTAGTGCTCTACCACATTGAGACACAGCTCCACTTCTGGTTTTCTGGTAGTTAATTGGAGATAAGAGTCTCACAGACTTTCCTTCCCTGGGCTGGCTTTGAACCTCTATCCTCAGATCTTAGCCTCCTGAGTAGCTCGGCTTATAAGAATGAGCCACCAGCACCTGGCCCAATTTTTTCTTTCTTTGAAGTATTGGGGATCAAGCCCTGGCTCGGCAAGATTCCAGCCACTACGTTATTCCCCCAGCCCTGCCACCAAGAACTGAGAACTCCCATTGGCTTTATTCATTACCCCATCCCACAATCCAGCAAAGGGCACTCCCGCCTAGAGTACAGGCCCTGTGTCTGTCTGTTTGTTCTGGAACCAGCAGGAGTATGTGGCTTAGTGACTGCACTGCAGGCTGGAGGAGCTGTTCCTGGTGCTGGGCATTCTCTTACCCAGCTACTCCTTTAACCTGGCCAAGTGTCACTATAGATATTATCCTACTTTCCAAAAGAGGCACAGAGAAGTTAAATAACTTGCCTAACAGCTAGCAAGTGCGGCTCACAGGATTCCAGCTCTGGTCCCTCTGGCACCTCCATCTCTGCTCAGGTTCAAATCCTCCAGCATCTCCACAGCTGCTTCCAGACGCTCTTTTAAGAATTGTTTCCCACCAGGCACAGGGGGCTCATGCTATAATCCTAGCTATTCAAGCTGAGATCTGACGATTAAGGCTCAAAGCCAGTGTGTGCAGAAAAGTCCATGAGACTCGTATGTCCACTTAAATAAAAAAGCCAGAAGTGGAGGAAGGACTCAAGCGGTAGAGCACCAGCCTTGAGCAAGAAAAGGTAAAGAAGAGTGTGCAGCTCGGAGTTCAAGTCCCAGTTCTGGCACACACACACACACACCACACACAAAGGCAATGTTTCCCATAGATGTGGATCTGTCAAATGTAGCCATTATATTTAATGTACTGTATAACTTGAGGATAGGAATTGGAGGAGGAAAATGGGAGAGAATGATGAAAGGGGTGACACTGACCAAGAAGCATTGCACTTATAATTTGACTTACGGAATTGTAACTCCTTTGAATAACTAATTGATGATGATGATGATAAGTGTTTCCTGTAGATGTGTATCTGCCCCCAAGCCTGAGCCCACTTGCTCTCAAGGCAGCAATCCCCAGCTGGGCCAGGCACTGACACTCTACTTGTCCTCATAGATTCCATGTACATCGAGGACCTGGAGGCAGTGCAGAAGCTGCAGGACCTGCTGCATGAGGCGCTGCAGGACTATGAGCTGAGCCAGCGCCACGAGGAGCCACGGAGGACGGGCAAGCTGCTGCTGACGCTGCCCCTGCTGCGGCAGACGGCCGCCAAGGCCGTGCAGCACTTCTACAGCATCAAGCTGCAGGGCAAGGTGCCCATGCACAAACTCTTCTTGGAGATGCTGGAGGCCAAGGTCTGATGGCCCCGCATATGGACCGAGAGACGGATGGACCTACTCAGAGACCTCCACAGCACCAGCCTCGTCCTCTGACCCCTACATCATGACTCTGTGCTGTCCCAGAGAAAGGGGTTTCCTGCTTCCGGCCATGTGTGAAGACTCCCTATGGGCAATGGGGACAGGGGACAGGGATAGGAGGGCAGGGGCCCAGGCTCACCTGCAATCTGTCATGGGCTATTTCTTTGGTATGTATTTCCTTCTCTGTGGGTAGCACTGAAGCCTAGGTCAGGGCTGACTCCCCTTGGGACTGGAGTCCACTGAAGGAAGCACCCCTACCCCGCCAAGCCACTAAGAGGCAGCATGTCCATTGCCTGGGCCTTCCATGTCCACAGCCTAGGAGGGAAGCACTCAGCATCCAGAACTCTGGCAGCTCAGGTTGGGAACCACTAAGGTACTCTCAAAGAGGGCAGGTCCTTGGAGCATCTTCCTGCAGAGTCTGCCTGCTCTGATCTCTTTGGGGCCCCTCTAGGGGCCTCCACACCTCCACAGTCCAGATGCCTCTCTGCCTCCCTCCCTCCTTCCTCCCAACCAGGAGCAATCGCTGGAGTTTCCTAGGCACCATTCTGTTCTCTCAGCTACCAGCCATTACAGTCCTGTGCCCCTTCTCACTCCCCCACCCCCAGCACCCCGTGGCTACTTCCTTCCCCTACCTCAGAGCTCAGAGATGACTTCAGGGTCTGTTGGTGGGAACAGGCTGCCTCAGAAGAGCAGGGTCCAGGCCTCGCCCTGTGCTTTCTCTCCACCTCCTCCACAGGGCCTGGCCCCATCCAGGGTACCCTGGCTTTGGCAGGTGGCTGGTGGTGCTGGGAGGGATATGGGAGGGTGGGGAGAGGCCCCAAGCTTTCTTTGTCAAGCACAGGAAGGTCACTAGCAGAAATAAGGTACAGGGTAAGCCTCGGAGAGGGATTTGGGACATCCAGCCTGCCTGGTCCCTGCTGGCAGTTGACACAAATGCCCTTCTGCTGCGTCCCAAAGGACAAGCAGATGGTACCCCCAGAGGGCGGCTTCCTGCCAGTCCTGAAATAAGGACCTGGGTCCCGCACCTGGGCCAGATCTTTGGCAGGGTCTCTGCACTCCAGAGCTGCTATGTAAGGTTGACCCGCCATCCTGCTTTGCCCAGGACTTTCATGCTGTGGCATGGGAAACCTCTCACTCAGACATTCAGGCACGGTTGGTTCTGTGGGTGACAGCCAAAGTCAGCTTTCACCCACTCAAGGAGTTCCTAATCCGTGCTCACGGGATGGCCATGCAGGGCGGAGCTCCTAACGGGGGAGGGTTCAATCCCGGGTGGAACACAGATCTGCCAGTCAGCTATCTTCTACACCTAGCTGGGAGACTTCAGGGAGTCCTCATTGCAAGCTAGCCAGAGGAGGTGGGCAGCTCTCAGTCTGCACTGGGACCTCTCTCTGGCCCCTCACTATTGTCTCCTTTGCTGTCAGCCCGCACAGTGCTGGGACATGCTGAGCTGCCACAGGAGGCTGGTGAGACCCCACTGCTGTGCAGAGCCCTGTCCTCTGTGGAGGTGGTCCCCCTCCCTGTGGAGAACCTGAAGTCTGAGTCACTGGAGGAGCTGATGCTGTAGTCAGCAGTGCCAGTCCTCTGGCTTTCCATGCCCACCACATTCACAGCAGAGGTGACTTGCTGGCATTTGGAATTCAGGCTGAATTCCAGCATACCGGTTAGGGGTAAGGGCCTGGCCAGCTGAGACTTCTTCATGGGAGAAGTTGGGGTATGCTCCTGGTGTTCCCCCCCCCCCCCCCGCCCCAGCCTTTGTGTGCATCTGAGGGGACAGAGGGAGATATTGCCAGGGATTCAAGTGCTCTGCTGGCTGGTCTGCCTGTGCCAGCCCCGGCTTGTGCATCACCCACCTTTGTGTCCTGTGTCTTCTGAAAACTGTTGGCATGAGCTCATGGTGTTGGGGGTGGGGAGCAGGGTGGCCTCCCCAATAGGAGCAACAGGAAGCAGGTGACAAGGGAGCTCCACCTATGGGAAAGCCTGTTGTGCAACCCGGCTGGGTCCAAGGGAGCTTCCAGAGAAAGTGGGGGTGACTTCATAGTTAAAAGCCTTGCAAGAGGTGGGGTCTCCTGGGGGAGGCTGGGGCAGGGCAATGGCTTAGTGGGAGCTCAAGGGGACATAACTTTGAAGAGACCCCCAAGCCCTCAAATAGAACTTAAGTTTATCCCAAATCTGCCATTTCTGGAAAAAGAAATCTGTAAGGAGGAAACAGCCCTTCTCAGTTTTAACTCTGAGACAAACCAAGAAATAAAACATAAAATCAACCATGGAGAAGGTGGTGCTCTCTGTCCTTTCTAAAGGTGCCCGATGGCTTGCTCACCAGTCCTCCAACTTTTGCATGCAGAAGTCTTTTCCGGGTAAGGGCCCTTCTCTCCAGATTTCCCTCCCCCCCTACCCCCGTCAGGGGCAGAAAAGAGACCAGGTGGGCGACAGTGTCAAGCTTGTGACTAGGAGACTGAAGGGCCCAGAGCTGTTGACCACAGAACAGCTCCCAAGAAAATCTCTGTCGAGAAAGTGCGTTCTTGTCTGATATTGATAGTCTAGCCAGAGTGGTTTCTTGAGATGCCAGCAGCACTGCCTCCTACCTCAGTACCCACTTCCATCTTCTCCATGTTCTCCCAAAGTGTACCTTCCCCCCAACCTTGATAGTCACATGGCCTAGGGGTCTCCTATCTGGTCCTGTGGATCTGGACTCTATCCAGGACCTAGTGGGGAGTATCTGTGTATTACCTGTCTAAACTGCCTTCTGAGTGACATTCCCCTCAGCCAGATGCTAGGAGAGGATTGAGGAAGTCTGGAGGGCAGAGGTGGGTTACATGGACATTTGAAAAGCATCATCAGTGCTTGCCTTGCATGCACAAGGCCCTAGATTCAATGCCAGCACTGCAAAAACAGAAGCAAATGTAGGGTCATAGCAAAACTCAGAAGTGTACTTTGAGAAGTCTGAGTCTGAGCAGCTCTTTGTAAGGTGCTCAGTAATTTCAGCAGTGCCAGAAAAATGGGACATCAATAGACATGAACCAGAAAGAGCACAGCCCATGTTTTAAGAGAAGCATAGGAGAGGGACGAGCAGCATTCCATTCAAGTAAAAGGTTATAGGAGTTTATTTGCTTTATACACACACACATTTCAGAAGTGGTGCAGGCATCAGGCAGGGTTTGATCCGGAGGATTGCAAAGTCAGAAGAATTAAGGCTCATCTGTTTTTGTTTTTGTTTTGCCAGTCCCAGGGCTTGAACTCAGGGCTTGGGCACTGTCCCTGAGCTTCTTTTGCTCAAGGTTAGCACTCTACCACTTGAGCCACAGGGCTCATTAAAAAACAACAACAACAAAACTCATTTCTGTCTGCTTCAGTTTGTCCTTGTCCTCACACTGGTCTATTCCATAGTAAGAGGCTGCTAGCTTTTTTGTTTTGTTTTGTTTTGTGAGTGTAATTTCATACAAGGAAATGTGGTAGGATCACATGGAAGTTGTTCAGCATAGCTAATGTGTAAGTTCACTGGGGGAGAGGAGGAAGGATAAATGTGGGAATGAAGGGCTCTAGCTTGTGGATTATTAGTAAGTATGTTTTCCCCCACTCTCGTACTGGGCATTGAATCCAGGTCCTCAAATATGCTAGGCAATTGTTCTACCCCTTGAGCCACGCTCCCAACACATATGTTTGTATTTTATTTCTTATATGCTCTTGCTAACTTTGCCTGGGCTGGCCTTGAACTCATGATCCTCCTGCCTCCACATCCTGAGTACCTGTGATTACAGGCATGAACTTTCCTTTTTTCCACTTTTCTTTTAAATTCTTTATTAAGCCACCCCAAACAATTCCCGTGTTTTAAATAGCTCTTAGTAAAGTACATTGTTTTGATTGGTCTGTTCCATCAGTAGCTGTTAATCTCTCAGTGTGCCTAATTTATAAATTAAACTTTATCCTGGATAAAGTTTAACCATGGATAAAGTTTGTATGCATAGATAGGAGAAAGCACTATCTTTGGCTTTCAGGCATCCATAATAAGAAATAGAGGGAAATGTATTTTTTAGAGGATATGGGCTGGCAATGTGGCTTAGTGGTAGCATGCTTGCCTAGCATGCATGAAGCCCTGGGTCTGATTCCTCAGTACCACATAAACAAAAATGCTGGAAGTGGCACTGTGGGCTCAAGTGGTAGAGTGCTAGCCTTGAGCAAAAAGAAGCTCAGGGACAGTGCCCAGGCCCTGAGTTCAAGCCCCATGACTGGCCAAAAAAAAAAAAGAGGATAAAGTGTTTGCATGTGATAAAGTATATGTGTGTGTGTGTGTGTGTGTGTGTGTGTGTGTGTGTGTGTGTGTTAGTTACTTGGGGCATGTGTCTGTGCTGGTACTGAGGCTTGAACTGAGGTCACTGTCCCGTAGCCTTTTTGTTCAAGGTTGGTGCTCTACTATTTGAGCCACACTTCCAGCTATTTGGTGGTTAATTGAATATAACTAAGAGTCTCACAGACTTTATTGCCCAGGGTATGTTTGAACCACCATCTTAAGATTTCAGCCTCCTGAGTGGCTAGAATTATAGGCATGAGCCACTGGTGCCCAGGTCTTAGTGGATAAAGTTTATTTTTATTTTTTTGGGTCCGGTCGTGGGGTCTGAACTCTGGGCCTGGGCACTGTCCCTCAGCTCATCAGCTCAAGGCTAGCGCTCTACCACTTGAGCCACAGCGCCACTTCCAGCTTTTTTCTTATGTGGTGCTGAGGAATCGAACCCAGGGCCTCGAGCATGCAAGGCAAGTGCTCTACCACTGAGCCACCTTCCCAGCCCTGAATAAAGTTTAAATTAGATTTGGATAAAGTTTAAATTTAGATTTGCAGAGGGGGCTTGGAGACCACCTTTGTATGTCTCTAGGAAGCTCGCTAGCCCTGGGGCTACACAGCTGCTTGGCTAGATTAGGCCAGCAGTTTACAAGTGTGTCCTCTGAAGAACACAGGCCTCCATCCAGAGACATCATTTATTATCACACTCAGGGGTGATGCTGGCATCGAGTGAGTAGAGGCTGTTAGACTTCCACCTGTGCATGACAGTCTCCCCCCAACTGGAAGATTGTCCCCTGCCAAAGGCCAGCACTGCTGAAGTTGAAAAGCCCTAGGAATTATCAAAGGAAACCATTCTGGAAGCCACTTTTCAAGAAGGAAACAGGATTTGGGGAGTGTCAGCTCCCGCTTCCAAGCCCCTCCCACTGCTTGATGCTTGATGCATCCCTCCTGGCCCGACTCTCGCCCCAACACGTCCACGTGCAGCATGCAGACCTCTGGACTTGCTGCCCAAGAGCTGAGAGGACAGAGGCAAATGTCCGTCTTCTTCCTGTCCCCATGTGGCCCTAGCTGGTGACTGTCTCCTCTGCCCCTGTGGCCTTTGCCTGAAGTGGGCAGCGGGGGTGGGGGGGCAGGGTGAGTACTGGGGTTCCACCATTCAGAGCCCAGTGTCTGAGGTGCACAAGCCAAGCCTGCCACTTGCAGGATGGGATAGGAAGGCAGAAGGCTTCCCTCCCTTGTCAGCCCCAGCACCCAGCCCACCTGTGCCGACATCCCAGCGGCCATGATCACCAGCCAAGCCACACCATGAGGCACAGGGGGCTCTAACAGGGGGACTCCGATATCGCTCACATTTCCCCGAGAACAGGAGAATCAAGACCTCATCCCCTCCTTCCATCCACAGATATGACAAGCTTAGAGCGAGGCTAAAAGCCTGCCAGGCTTGTGGGCCAATCAGGAAGATTTGTGGATGACCCATCTGTCACTTCCATCAGGGACTCATGCCCACCAAGACCCCATGTAAACACATGTCCCAGATAAAGCCCCCTGCCACGTGCAATGCTCTGACAGTCATTTCCCAAGAACAGCACAGCCAAACACAACACTGCAAGGAACCACAGTCTTAGCCCCAGCATTACCAAGCAGGAGCTATGCAGAGTTTAATTCACTGCAAGCATCATCAGCGGTGTCTTTCTCTGTAGTTCTCCACACTGCTCTCAGCCCTCCCTGACTCAATTCAGCCTCCTCAGGCTCCCTCATCCCTCCCTTCTCTGCCTGATTCCTTGATCAGTCAGGAAAGTCCCTGTGACACTCATCTCCAGTTAGCCAGCTAAAATCCAGAAGTGGAGGTGTGGTTCTAGTGGTAGAGCACTAGCCTTGGGGGAAAAGAAGGGAGTCAGGCAAGGAAAGCCAAGTGAGAGCACAAGGTCTGAGTTCAATTCCCAGTACTGGCACACACACACACACACACACACACACACACACACACACACAATTCAGGCACAGACACACATAGGAATCTAACAAAGCAGATTCACTGAAGCAGAAGCTAGATTTTATTGAAGTACAAGAAATGGCTGGATGTCAGTAGCTCACACCTGTAATCCAAACTACTCAGGAGGCTGAGATCTGAGGATTGTAGTTCAAAGCCAGCTCAGGGGAGGAAAGTCCATGAGACTCTTATCTGCAAGAAACTGCTCAGAAAAAGCTGGAAATACCACTGTGGCTCAAGTGGTAGAGCACAAGCCTTGAGTTCAGAGGGGCTCAGGGCAGAGCCCAGGCCCTGAGTTCAAGCCCCAGGAATGGCAAAAAAAAGAAAAGAAATCATAAAAGCAGCCAGGCAGGCTGGGATGTGGCTTAGTGGTAGAGCGCTTGCCTAGCATGCATGAAGTCCTGGGTTCAATTCCTCAGGACCACAGACACAGAAAAAGCCAGAAGTGGTGCTGTGTCTCAAGTTGCAGAGTGCTAGCCTTATGCAAAAGAAGCTCAGGGACAGTGCCTAGGCCCTGAGTTCAAGCCCTAAGACTGGCAAAAACAAAAACAAAAAAACAGCCCAGTGCCAGTGGCTCATGCCTATAATCCCAGCTATTCATGAGGCTGAGATCTAAGGATCACAATTTGAAGCCAGCCCAGGCAGAAAAATCTGTAAGACTCTTATCTCTAATACACTACTCTAAAAAAGTCAGAAGTGGTGCTGTGGCTCAAGTGATAGAGCACTAGCCTTGAGCACAAGGAGGTGCAGAGACGTAGCCCAGGCCCTGAGTTCAAGCCCTATGGTGGGGGGGAGGGGGCAGAGAAAAAAATCATAAAACAGGAGTAAATCTCAAAAGGAGAGTGAGGGCAGGCAGTTCAACCAATCATCTTAGTGGCCTGAACCCGTAGTCTTAGACACTTTTATGGAGAGGGTTTAACGATTATGCTAATGATATGTCCATATCTGTGGCATTTTCCAGGAAATGAGCATTTCCAAGGGGAACAATGAATGGCTTACCTAATAAGGTATCCTCAGAATCAAGACAGTAATTTGAGGGGAGGTGAATGCGTAAAAATGCAGCTCTCAGGAGATATAAATAAGGATTAAAAGCATGGCTCAAGTGGAAGAGCACCTACTAAGCAACCAGAAAGCCCTGAGTTCTAACCCTAGTACCACCAAACAAACAAAAAACTGTTAAGATACAAATGACCTCTACAGTTGGGAAAGTCTGTTGGAGTTATTGCTAGGGATCACTGGCTTCCATACCAAGAAGCAGCCTTAATCATGTTGGCTGTTATTCTAGGACAATGATGAGGCAGAATGTTTGGCAAAAAATACCCTGATATTCCATGACCTAGTCCTCCCCCCTTCCCCCCCCCCCCCGTCACACATTCCCCCCCCCCCCCCCCCCCCCCCAGCAGTGCCACCAGGGACAACAGCCTCTGCTTGCCTAAGAAAACCACCACATCAGTCTCTGCCTCTGGCTCCTGAATTCAACTTCTGTGGCTACACAGATCTCCTTAGCAAAAGCTGGGTAGGGTTATGGAAAAAATGAATCAGGCATCCACACTGTGGGAGAGAAAGAGCAGGACAGAAGATCTAGTTTTTGGTGAACCGTACTAGTGCATGCCACCGTACTTTGGGGGCAGCAATGGAACCAATTCCATGTTGTTTTGGACCTACTATGTCCAGCATAGGTAACTTTGAGTAGTTGTAGAATATTGAACTCTGCATCCTATGCCCTTTTTTTTTTGGTCAGTCTTGGGGCTTGAACTCTGGGCCTGCGCACTGTCCCTGACCTCTTCAGCTTAAGGCGAGAGCTCTACCACTTGAGCCACAGCACCACTCCCAGTTTTCTGGTGGTTCATTGGAGATAAGAGTCTCATGGAGCTGGGCATTGGTGGCTCATGCCTGTAATCCTAGCTACTCAGGAGGCTGAGATCTGAGGATCACAGTTCAAAGCCAGCCCGGGCAGGAAAGTCCGTGGTAGAGTACTCGCCTTGAGCTGAAGAGCTGAGGGACAGTGCCCAAGCCCAGAGTTCAAGCCCCACACCGGACAAAAAAAAAAAAAAAAACAAAACAAAAAACACCAAGAGTCTGATGGACTTTCCTTCTCTGGACTGGCTTTGAACTGTGATTCTCAGATCTCAGCCTCCCGAGTAGCTAGGGTTACAGGTGTGAGCCACCAGTGCCTGGCTGCATCCTATGCCTTTGGGGCTCTTTCTCAGTCTCCTTGGAACCAATCACCCATGGAGACCAAGGATCTGTTATACCTGAGAAACACACTGAACAATTCTTCACCACTTACCTGAAATTCCAAGCTAATGGGCAACTTGCATGTCTATCTGGGATGATATGTTCTCATTGTTGAAGGCCATGGTGTGGAGACAGGCTGAGAGACTAGCAGGCAGGCTTGGTTGCAAGCCCCAAGTCTTACATTCAAATGCATCATTTTTCCCTGGATGGTCAGACGCTCAGGCCTGGGGCATTCTCCATACACATCCCAGGGAAGGATAGGGACTCACTGTCCCAAAGCCCAGCAGCAACTTGTTTGGAGCTCTGTCCTTCACTTGACTACTCAACAGCTCCATCCCTAATCCAAGAGCAGCTACCCTGAAGAAGGGAGGAGTTGCAAGGGCCCAAGCTGCCCACACTGTTGGGCACAGAAATGGACCAACCAAGCCACCCACGAAGGCCCAGATTCTCTCTCTCTCACTGTTCGTTATCAAGCCTCTTGCGGTGAGCTGCCAGCTACCCCCTGTGCTACTCTCCTGGCCTGCTGTCACCCGCACACACCTGATTAGGAGATCGAGTGACTTACAGGGCCTTCTCTTCCCCAGGGTCAGGATTTGCATAGGGTGATGGATGCTGAGATGTCATCTAAACACAGCTGCACTTTGCATATTAAACAAAGCAATTTCCAGGGGGAAGCTGGGAGAGCTTGGCTTCCAGAACATTTCCTTGAAGTCAAACCCGCTTTCAGCTGTCTATCTCTAGTGCCTCTCCTCACGTGGCCTGAGGTCCCCACTGGTCTCCAAGTGGAGCAGAGGTTGCATGAGGGCATAGGACAGAGGACACAGGTGCCTGGTCAGGGCCAGGTAAAGGCCACCCACTCTCCCTCTCTACTGGGTGGCCCATGTCTCAACCTGCAGGAGACCTGGGACTAGGATGGGAAGGTAATCTGAGTCACTATGGTGACTTTATGTATGAAAATGTACAAAGTAGTGGGATAGACGTGGTGGCCTGCACCTGTAATCCCAACTACTCAGGAGGTGGCGATAGGAGGATTAAGGTCTAAGGCTGAGCCCCATCTGAAAATAAGCCAAAAGCAAAAGGACTGGGAGTGTGGCTCAAGTGGTAGAGTGCTTGTCTAATAAGTACGGGATGGTAAAGTAAGTCCCTCCCCTTACACAAAATACACAACACAGAGAACCAAGTATAAATGGGGTAAGTAGTAGTTTCCTCATTAGCATTCACTTCTTCTAGTCTAGATGTTTGCCTTTTCAGGGATATGGTTTAGTTTGCCCTATGGTTCTCTGTGATCCTTTCAGGCAATGCAGGATCTCCAATTTCCTGTGGATGTAGGAGGATGAGATGTTGATCATTTTCCTTTACTGGAGTCTACAATTCCGCCTTTCCAAATCAACGTGTTTGTTGATTAACAGTGGTGACTGTTGCTAACAAGAGATCTACTTATCCTTGAAGTCAAGGCTTCTGGTGCCCCCTCGGTCCCTCTTCTGCTCCTCTGGACCCACCCTGGGCCCACTCCAGTTTACTTCTGCTGCCCCACACCCTCAGCAGCACGTTGGATCTTAGATCTAGTTCATGCAGTTCAGGACTTTTCTCTGGGGGGTAAATACATGTCTTCCAAACAAAAAGGCAAGCGGATGTCCCATGTTCGCATCTCTTGGCCAGGCCAGACCTAGCGTCTGTTGCTTTGGTGTCTATAGTGAGTGGGAAGTAATGGGAGATGAGATCATTCTGAATTCAGAGTGGCTCTCAGTCCAGACACTGGCATCCTCCTAGGAAAAGGAGAGCACACAGAGATGCTGGAAAGAAGGTGACATGAAAATGACAGGAGGGAACGGAGCAAGGGCTAACACAAACCAGACAACATCAAATATGACCACCTGAACCCAGGAGCGAGGCCTGGAACAAACTCTCCCCACAGCTCCCGGGAGGAAGCATGCCTATCACTGCCTTGATCCTGGTTTTTGCCTTGGGGACTGTGAGCGAACAGATCACTGCTGCTTGAAGCTACTCCTTGCAGTATTCTAGACAGCAGGCTTAGAAAGTGACTCCAATGACAGATTGAAAGAATCAAGATAAATTGCAGGAGAGCTGCGGATCTGGCCAGACCCTCCAACCTTCCCTCCCTTCCTCCCTCCATCCCTCCCTTTCTCCTTCCTTTTCTGCTATAACCCCTTGTCTTTCACAGGGTCATCTTCAACCCCAAGAAAATCCTCCATCTCAGCCTCTGCTGGCTGGGAAACCCGGATGATAAAGTTGTTCGCTGCAGCAGGAAGTCCAGAGCAACAGCTCTGTGTTAGGGAAGTTTCTCGACAGGAAACTGACCAGGCCATTTCCTGGGGCTGCCCAGAAAAGCCTTGGCTCTGGCTGTAGGGCTGGCCCAAGGTATTCCCTGACCATGCCTGGAGAACCTGTAGCCATTTGGGGTGGGGGAGGAGGGCAGGAAGAGCAAGGTGTTGCTCTCCCACACCTGCCCCAGCCAGCAGCATGCTCGTCCCCAGATTGATTTTCCTCCAACTTCCCCTTCATCAAGCCTTTCAGAAATTGCCCACTGGAACCCTGATATCTAGTAGGGATGACTGACCTTGTGCTGGAAAGTGGTAACCTTGGACCCTGGGGAAAACTGCCCAGCCTCCTGATGAGCTCTTTAATCATTGCTTCTGCACTCCACCAGAATTCAGTGGTATGTGGTCAGTCACAAAGCACATGGAGACAGTTGTAGCCCCTGGACTCCTGAAGGTTATACATGCCTTTGGGTAAGTCAGAAAAGGAAGTAAAGGAGGAGAAAGAGGAAGGAGACGGAAGAAGCTAATAAATAACTGCAAGTGTATGTGCTAGAAAGGAATAAAGGCAGAGCTGAAAAAGGCTCATTGGAGTAGTTGGGGAGAGGACCCACTTTAGAATTACTAGATCACTTTGAGAATCGCTGGGAAAAGCCACTCTGAAGAGATAATAGTTAAGCCAAGATCTGAAAGGTAAGAAAATTCTAACCATGTAAAGAGCAGGTGGCAATATGCTCTAAATCCAAGGAATAGTGTGTGCCAAGGTCCTTTGGTGAGACCGAATCTCAGCAAGGACCTAAATGTCAAATTTTTCATTTTTTCTTGGTTGTGAGGCTTGTACTCAAGGCCTGGGCACTATCACTGAGCTCTTTTGCTCAAGGCCAGTGCCCTACCACTTTAAGCCATAGCATCAATGCCAGGTTTTCTGGTAGTTCATTGGAGATAAGAGTCTCCTGGGCTTTCCTGCCCAGGCTGGCTTCTAGCTATGATCCTTATATCTCAGCCTCCTGAGTAGCTAGGATAATAGTCATAGGCCACCAACACCCAGCTCCCTCTCCCTCCCTCTCTCTCTCTCCCTCTCTCTCTCTCTCTCTCTCTCTCCCTCTCTCTCTCTCCCTCCCTCTCTCTCTCTCTCTCTCTCTCTCTCTCTCTTAACTTCTCATGGTTTCTCAGTGGAGAGTCCAACTTCCAGAATCCTTTTAGTTTTACTTCTGATGCTGGGAATCAAACTCAAGACCTCATGTATAATGAACAATCTACTCTACCATTGAGTTCTATTTCCCTAGCCCTCAATCCTAAACTCTGCAAGTGACCTCACCAACACAGATCCTTTTATTACAAAATATTCCTCCAGGCCACACACAAGTTTCTGCCGATCTCCCACTCTTGGAATGCATATGTTAGAATTTCCCTTACAGCTCCGCCCCACCTGACTTAGCCCTGCACCACCAGCCCTTTCTAGGACTTTTCTGTTTTTTGTTTTATGTTGCTTTTTTTTTTTTTTCGCCTTTCCTGGGGCTTGAACTCAAGGCCTGAGCACTGTTCCTGAGCTTCTTTTTGCTCAAGGCTAGCACTACTACTAACCAGTTGTGGCTTTTTCCATTTACATGGTGCTGAGGAATCGAACCCAGGGCTGCATGCATGCTAGGCAAGCATTCTTCCACTAAGCCACATTCCCAGGCCCTCTAGGACTTTTCTCTACAATAATATCTTCCCTTGTACTTTCAACCTCTGTCCATCTCACCACCTCCTCCTGGCTCACCTTCCAGCCAGCGCAAGCACAATGGCCCCTCCTCCACTTGTGGCTTGATCTCTTTCTCTTTCCTCCACTTCCTCCAACCCACCCCAAGATATTTGAGCTTTCAGAGCTTTTATTCTCACTGACTCTCTGTCCCCCATCCCCATGCGCCTTCTGCTCCAGTCACCAACTTCCTCTCTCATGCTCTGGGGCACACCCATATTTTGGGTCTTATTCCATCCACCTAGGATTACATAGCTATTTTCTGGCAAGTTCTCTGCAGGCAGGGGGCAGGCCCCTGTGTGTTAATTGATGTTTTACCACCCACAGTGGCAAGCACACGCTGCCTCACCTGGAGGAAAGGCTCAGCAAATGTTCTGGGATGGAATCTGAGAGATTTTTGGGTTTCTGGGAAGCAGGTGCGTCTCCTCTGGGGGTATCTCAAGGGGGTTCCCCACTGTAGTGAGGGAGCAGGCTGAAGAAGGGGTTTGAACAGAAAAGGGTTCGGTGGAAGATGTGAGCAAGAAGGGGACAGGCGGAGGGTGCCAGCTCTTACAAGAGGATGATAAATGATAACAGTGCAGGGAACAAAACCAAGCATCCTTCATGCTGTCACAGCAATGAAGCCAGCGCGGGGCTGGGTAAGGCACTAGACAGCACCTTGCTTCTGGGAGAGGCAGAGGTACTCTGTCCCCTTCTGCTCCAAGGAAGTGACACGATTTATCTTCCATGGGGTGTCTCCTGACCCTGTGGGTAAGTCGCCACCCAGGGCCCGAGGAGGGAGCGAAGTCAGCCTGCGCCACTTGGTCCTCCCCATAGTGCCCTCCCTGAGGAATAGTCTCCTGCGCCTGTGCTTGATCTTTCTATCCGGAACCAACCACATGGGCTTGGCTTCCAGTTCATGGAAGGGGTTGTGTCTTGCCTTCTTTCATGAAGGGCTAAAAAATGCTCATGTGAGATGTTTTGAGAATAAGCAAACTGAAACCATTGTTACAGGTAAGGAGAGCCCAGAGGACGGGCTGTCCTGTGTTGTCTTGCTGTGAGTGCAGATAGAGCATGGAGCCCTGTGCTGAGTGCCAGGGGTGTCTGCCTGCATCTGGGACTCAGCTTGGCCTCTGAAAGCCAGGGACCCAAAGAAGCTGGCATCTCTGAGGCTGGTGTTTTAATCCTGAACTGGTTGGGAGAATAAACTCTAAGCTGCTTCCGATTGTCCCATTCTGTTAATTCTGTGCAACTTGCTACCTATCATTGTGGCTTTCTTAAGCACAACATCCATACTCTTTCTTTCTTTCTTTCTTTTATTTTATTTGTGAACATACTGTACAGAGGGGTTACAATTACATGGGCAGGATAATGCGTACATTTCTTATCAAGCATTGCAGCCTCCTCCTTTGTTTACCCTTCACATCCCTTCCCATCCTCCCCCCTCCCCCCCCCACTCTTTCTTTATGAAAACAGCCATACTGCTCTCCCTTACTCTGGGCTGGGACCAAGATCTAAGCTCAGCCAATCAGATTCCAGGATTGTGTCACGTGCTGGCAACCTCCAAGGGTCTGCCATGGTTCTAGCTACTCAGTTACTCACACTCTTCCTCTAACCAAGGACAAATTGCCTTTGTCTCTCTGAATAGTTCAATGGTACGCTAATAAAATTCCTCTTCCCCCAGCATCATTGCTAACAGCTTGCAGTGACCTTGATAACACTCAGAATTCTGATGCTATAGACAGTATAATTGGATTGTCAACCACCCTATCCTTAGCTGGGACTCTTAATAGAAAGACAGAGTGACTTCCCTGAGCATCACTGCGTGTTTCCTGAGAGAAGAAGGCACACAGTCAGGAGCTAGGGGTCGGCTGGGGAATTCTGAGGTTCCCTGATGACGTTGTACCCTGAAATGATTACTAATATTTGAACCAGGTGAATTCCTCTGGTTCATTCCTAGGCACAGGTGATACCTGAATGACCCTGTCCAGGCTGGCAGATGGGGATCAGGTGAATCAGCATTTCATATAACTATCTTGATTCAAACTGACCACCAGCATTTAACAAGTCAGTAAGACAGTAGTTATGGGCATCCTCTTCCATGATAAGACTATGGATCTAGAAGGATCTGGGCAAGGCTCTGGGCCTCCTGGAACCTCAGCTTTCATATACACAAAGTAGGAACCATCATGCTTATCTTGAAAGATCGTGAGATTTCATACAGTAATATGACACTTACTTAAAGGTAAACTCAATTTTCATTTCTTTTTTTCATGTTTTAAATTGTTATTATAAAGGTGAGGTACAGAGGGGTTACAATTACAGAAGTCAGGTAAAGAGTCCATTTCTTTTTGGATAATGTCACCTTTTCCTTTGCTTTCTCCATATCTATGTTTCTTATAATCAACAGGGGTGTGTGTGTGTGTGTGTGTGTGTGTGTGTGTGTGTGTGTGTGTGTGTGTGTGTGTGTGTGTGTGTGTGTGTGTGTGTGTGTGTGTGTGTGTGTGTGTGTGTGTGTGTGTGTGTGTGTCTGCCAGTAGGGAGGCTTAAACTCAGGGTCTTATGCTCTCACTTGGCTTTTTTTAAGTCATGACTGGCCTCCGTTTCCTACTTTATACTGCCTAATTGGAGATAAGAGTCCCTCAGATTTGTCTGTCTAGACTGGCTCCAAACAGATCCTCAGATTGTAGCCTCCTGAGTAACTAGGATTATAGGGCTGAACCAATGTAGCGTAGCTTGGGTCTTGCTTTGTGGGGGAAGTGTGGGAGGGGATATCTTGCTTTTTTAAGCCAAGCTGCCATTCTGTCTTTTGATTGGAGAGTTAAGGCCATTACCATCCAACATTAATAGTGAAAAGTATATCATATCTCCTATCATTTAAAAATGGTATTTGCTTTTTTTTCTATTTCTCCTTTACTAATCTACTCACCTAGTAGGGCTTGTTCTTTCCTGTAGGGTTTTTTGTTTTGTTTTGTTTTTTCATTTTCCTCTTCTGTGGGTAGAATTCCTTTTTACTATCTTTTTTAGTGCTGGTTTAGTCATCACGAATTCCTTTAGTTTTTGTTTGTCATGGAAGATTTGTACCCAGCTTTGCTGGGTACACTAATCTGAGCAGGCATTGTACTTTTCTAGGATTTAAGCATATCTTCTTAGTTTTACAGGTTATATTCAAATCCATAAAACAGTTTGAGTTAATTTTTGTATAAGATATCTCTTTCTTTTACTTCACCTTTTATATGTTACCTTCCTTTACTTTGCCTTCTCCTTCTCTTTTCATTCTTCTCCTTCTTCTCTCCTTCCCTATGGGTCCAACTGTTTTAACACCAGATGTTAATTAAGATGACTACTTTTCCTTCTTTGAATTTCTTTTGAACCTTTGTCATAGCTTAGTTGGATATATTTGTGGAAGGTCTATTTCTGGGTTTTTTATTCTCCACTGGCTTGTGTGCTTTTTTGGTCCTAATTGCTCACTGTTTTCTTTTTTATTTATTTTTTGTCCACAGATCTTTTTTTTTTTTGTCGGTCGTGGGGCTTGAACTCTGGGCCTGGGCCCTGTCCCTCAGCTCTTCAGCTCAAGGCTAGCGCTCTACCACTTGAGCTACAGCGCCACTTCTTGTCCACAGATCTTGATATTGTGGAATTGGCACAAATTCTTCCATACGCATTTGATACATCTCTCCAGTGAAATTCTGGGCTTAGAGATTTCTGGTTGGGGACTCATAAATATTAAACATCCCGAAGAGTTATAGAGCTATTCAAATTACTTAGTAGTAGAGGAGTTGTAATTTGTGTTTGGGAGAGATGGGTTCATTTTATAGAAGTTGTCACGTTTATATACTTTGAGTTGTATTAATCAGCATCCTATAACTATAACAAGTACCAGAGGCAATCAGCTTATAAGAGGTTTATTTTGATTCACAGTCACAGAAGTTTTCATCCATGATTGACTGGCTCCATTGCTTTTGGGCCTGTGGTCCTACTGGGAGCATGATGTGGGTGGAAGCCAAAGCAATAAGGAGACAATCCCCTTCGCAGCCACACCTACAGTCATGTAAAGACCTCCCATTAGGCTCCACCTCCTAAGGCCTCCACCCCCACTCACCACCCATCCTTTACCCCACTGGCCCTTGGAGCATACATATCAAAACCATAGATAGACTTTTTTGGTAATATTTTATTATTATTATTCTGAGGTCTGTAGCATTTGTAGATGTTATTTAACTCCTGATATTAGTAATTAGGATCGTCAGTCATTTTCTTCTGTATTGGGCTTGTTAGAGGCTTGTCACTTTTACTGATATTTTCAAAGAACCAGCTCCATTTCTTCTGAGTGTGTGTGTGTGTGTGTGTGTGCGTGCACGCGTGCATTAAGATGCAGAGGGCTGGGATTGTGGCTTCGTGGTAGAGTGCTTGCTTAGCATGCATGAAGCCCTGGGTTCAGTTCCTCAGCATCCCATAAGCAGAGAAAGCTGGAAGTGGTGCTGTGGCTCAAGTGGTAGAGTGCTAGCCTTAAGCAAAAGAAGCTCAGAGACAGTGCCCAGACCCTGAGTTCAAGTCCCAGAACTGGCCAAAAAAAAAAAAAAGATGCAGATATAAAAAAGCTGTCTGTTAGTCTTCTGTTCTTAAATTATGGTCACAGGGAGAATGAGGCTCCCTCCAGCCTCAAGAAGATCCCCAAGGAGCATAGAGCAAGTGCCTGGGTATGGAAACAAGTAACTATAATGCTTAGCAGAAGAACCAAGATCAGGACATCATGGTATGGGGAGTGGTAAGAGAGGCAGACACACAGGTTTAGAGCAGCAGTTCTTCAATCTTCAGGCACATATGAGTCTCCTGGGGATTTTTTTTCCACCATGTGGTTTTTAAAAAAACATTACTATTATTGTTGTTGTTGTTGTCAGTCGTGGGGCTTGAATTCTGGGCTTGGGCATTGTCCCTGCACTCTTCAGCTCAAGGCAAGCACTCTACCGCTTGAGCCACAGTGCCTCTTCTGGATTTCTGGTGGTTAATTGGAGAGAGGAGTCTCACGGACTTTCCTGCTGGCTTTGAACCGCAATCCCCAGATGTCAGCCTCCTGAGTAAAACATTTTTATTATAAAGGTGATGTACCAAGGAGTTACAGTTTCATAAGTCAGGTAATGAGTACATTTCTTTTTGGACAATGTCACACCCCTTTCTTCTCACCTGGGGATTTTTTTTTTCTTTTTTGTCGGTCATGGGGCTTGAACTCTGGGCCTGGACGCTGTCCTTCAGCTCTTCAGCTCAAGGTGAGCATTCTACCACTTGAGCCACAGCGCCACTTCCAGTTTTCTGGTGGTTTATTAGAGATAAGAGTCTCATGGACTTTTCTTCCCCAGGCTGGCTTTGAAATATGATTCTCAGATCTTAGCCTCCTGAGTAGTTAGGATTACAGGCGTGAGCTACGAGTGTCAGGCTACACCTGTTTTTTTTTTTTTTTTTAAAAGATGTAGCTTCTGAGTCAACAGGTCTGGATTAGGACCCAGGACTCCGCATTGCTAACAGTTCAGTGCTAACCTGATGTTATTGGCCTGTGGGTCCTAGCCTCAGGAGACAAGCAGGACTGACCTAGGTGTTCCAATCAACTCACTGGGAAAGTCACCACCCACCCACAGCTTTGTGTTCTCAAAATGAAGGGTTCCGCCTCACAGAAAAGTGCTATGGACTAAAGAGGTAAAGTCAGCCTGGCACCTGGCACTCCAGAGGCTTAAGTCAAGTCTAGAAGCCACACTCCCCTCTCTGCATTTCTCTGACTTCCTTAGGCCTTGATCACTGGCTGCCTGAGCTGCCAGGGCTACATCAACCCAGTGATAGCACCCACAGGGTTAATGCCTTGCTCTTGCCTGAGACAAATGTTTTGTATTGAGCAGTTGCTGCTGGGAAGGAAAAGGAGGGGGAGTGAGAAAGCCCCTTTTTTATTATTCTGAGGTGCATTTTAATTTGCACAAGCCGTGCTATGTCTGTGATGGATGACACAGAGGGAAAAATTACAGCCCAGGAAACCCCACAAAGGGGGAAAACTAAAGGAGACCCAGCAAGGATTAAAACTAGCCCTGATCAGGAGACCATAGGTGGGAGAGGAAGGCCGGGTACCTGTGAGGGGTGGGGAGGGGAAGGGACTGAGATGGAGGGAGCAGAGGGGGAGACACTTGACTGGTAGGAGAGCAGCTAAGGCACTTTACTCCCACAGGCTGGCCAGGCTGGGGCCTATGGCATTTGAAGGAAGGTACCAAGCAGAGCTAGTCTTGCCAACAGGAAGAATCTTGTAGGAAGGCTTCTCCTCTGCCTTGCCTTCGAAGGCAGATGACAGCACCCCAACCTCTGCCTCATCCAGCTGTGAGGGAACCCTCAGTCTCTTCTCCCACTCACAAAACTCAGGAGCCCTTTGTCCCAAGCATATGTACACCCCAGCAGCCTCCCAAGGGCACAACTGGACAACTTACCTAAGCAGCTCGCTGAAGGCCAGCAGCCAGCGGAGCTGCACCTGTTCACTCTTCTCTTAAGGCTGCTGGCTATCAGTAGTTTAGAACATGGGTTCTGGAATCAGGTGTCAGACCTGAGCTTGAAGCTTGAATTTCCTACTTATTAGCTGTGTGTCACCTCAGGCAAGTTACTTAAGCACTCTGGTACTTCTGGGGCTTTCATTCTAGACTAGAGATAAAACAGTACCTGCGTGGCAGAGCTATTGTGAAGATCAAATAAAACGGCGAGAGCAGTCTGCAATGGAAGAAAGCAAGCCAAGCAAGACAGGAGTTGAGTGGGTGGTGACCCCAGTACTGTGACTGTCTATCTCGAAGTGCAGTGGAGCAGCCTCTATGTTGGAGCCCTAGGCAGAAAACAATGATCATCTTCCCTCCTTGCCACCAAGGCATTGTTGAGAGGAACCTGCTAGAAGTAGACGGAAGCTAGCTCTCAGATCAGGCTTGCTCTGAGATCTCTTTCCCTGAAACTATCTCCCCCCTCTCCTCCCCCACCCTCAAGCCTCACCCTTGTTCAGCTTGCTTGCTCATGGCTTGAGCCACACCTCTCGTCTGGCATTTTGCTGGTTAATTGGAGAGTCTTGCAGACTTTTCTGCCCAAGCTGGCTTCTAGCAATGATCCTCCACATCTCATCCTTCTGAGATGCTGAGGTGACAGGCAGGAGCCACCAGTGCCCAGCTTCCTGAGCGTCTTGACAAAGAGCATATTCCTCCTGGGATCATTCCTCCTTCTCTTCCCTCTAAGCCTGTCTCAGGGTCAGGCTTTAGGGGAACCCACCCATCTTTTCACCATTCTTAGTTCACGCCCTTTGGGAAGAGCTGATTCTGCTCTGTCTCCAAGGTGGGCACCTGACCCGGGCTGTGCTAGCTGGGGTCTTTGCTGGGACTTTTCCTGAAACCATGGGAAAGAAACAGCTTTGTTCACTGGCTGCCAAGATCATGGAGGCCTGGAACTTCCAAGATCAACCTAGCCACGGCATTGAGAAAAACTAAAGTCAGGAAGGGAAAGAGGGGTGAAAGGGCGGGACTTCCTCAGAGCACCAGCTCCTAGCCACGCCTGCAGTCACTCGTGGTGGGCTTCTCCAGGATGTGAGCCATGACTCTCTTCTCTCACTGACAGTGCTGTGCCTCTCTCTCAACCACACATGGCCTCCCCAGTAAAAATGGCACCCCAGAAAAGGGGCCCAGGAGTTTCTGTGCTACTTCTGCAGATCTTGTCTCCTAGCACACAAAACCCACAAGATCATTAATTCCCCTTGACAGATAGGTGCCACCTTTCCTGCTACCTCTGACCTGTCTCCCAGCAGCACCTGGGGCTGGCCAGCCTGATCTGTGATGTTGCAGTACCCCCTGTACCATCCCAGCAGCCCAGGGAACAAACTCCCCAGCTCAGCTCTGACTGGGGGCAGGGAGACCCTGCTTTGCAGGGCTAACCTAGCAATGCCGAGATGGGCTAGCCTATCTTAGCTCCAGTCCCTCCCTCCCTGGAGATAGAAAGACAAAACTCTCAACATAGTGCCTGTGCCATATTGAGGACTGAGTACTAGTGCTAAGTACTATCCTAAGTACTATCCAGTATTTTAAGTCTTTTCTTTCAGTTTGGGTCTTTGTCACTTTTCATGAACATCAGCAGCAGCTTCCTAAATCTCACTTCTCACTCTCCTTTGCATTAATCCCCATCCTAGGAGCTTTTGCTCCTCCCTTGATAGGCTCTACTTTTGCTTTTCAACATTCATTTCCATATTTGCAACCACTTCCTTTCCTGCTCCTGCTGAGAACACATTTTTTTTTCTTGTGCTGGTTCTGGGGCTTGAATTCAGGGCCTGGGCATGCTGCCCCTGAGCTTTTCCGCTTAGCACTAATTCTCTACCACTTGAGTCACAGCTCCACTTCCAGCTTTTTTTTTTTTGGATGGGGGCACTTAGTTGGAAATAAGCTTCATGGACTTTCTTGCCTGAGCTGGCTATGAACCTTGATCCTCAGATTTCAGCCTCCTGAGTAAGCTAGGATTGCAGGCATGAGCCACCAGTGCCTGGCTGAGAACACTTTTTTTTTTTTTGTCGGTGGTGGGGCTTAAACTCTGGGCCTGGCCGCTGTCCCTGAGCTCTTCAGCTATGGCTGGTGCTCTACCACTTGAGCCACAGCTCCACTTCCGGTTTTGTGGTAGTTAATTGGAGATAAGAGTCTCATGGACTTTCCTGCCTGGGCTAGCTTTGAACCGGGATCCTCAGATCTCAGCTTCCTGAGTAGCTAGGATTATAGGCGTGAGCCACTAGCACCTAGCAAGAATACCTTTTGACCTTCCTTCCTGTCAAAAATATGGCCAGTCTTTCTGGATGGTTTCAGTGACCTTCTCTCCCTCCACATTAGTCAGGAAGCTGTCATAATAAATTTCCCCATTTTTAGCAGTTTAAGCAGGAGGTTTTCTGGTCTCTCTCAAAGCACAGGCTAGTGGTGGTCTCTTCTCCATGTCACCCTCAGAGGGATAGATTGGCTATGGGGCTCTCCTACCTCCAGGGTGGCCTGTGGCCATTGCCCCATTCTTTAGACAAGTAGAAGCCATGCAATGTGGTCTCCATCCCAGGTTCATTACTGGTTCAGGGACAAGGCTGGTCTCACATTGGCTGATGAGAAGCCAGGAGACTTCCTTAGGGCTATAGGATAGTCATGCCTTTTTTAGCCAAGAGCCACACACAGCACATCAGTTCAAGAGCAAGAGGCGCACAACTTCCCAGCAGGCCTGGCGCTAGCATCCTGAGACTTTCATAGCCAGTTGTCACTAAGTGGGAAGTTTAAACCACAGAAATTTATTCTCAAGGTTGTACATACCAGAAGGATGAAAGCTCACTTTCAGCTAGGCTCAGCAGAGGAGAGGAGAAGCTGCTTTCTCGCCTCTTCTCCTACTTGTTCCAGTGTATACTAGTGTCCGGTGAAAATCCTCCTTGTCTGTGCCACCTGGCAACATGACACGTATTTCATAGCTAGCCATGAACCTCACCTTCATGAAAGTTGTCGATGTGATGGGCATCTGCTTCTGCTGACCCCACCTACAGAGCAGCCCTGGGCCCGCCCCCTCGTCCCTCCTGTTTGTGGCCTCCGTCTATCACACCTGAGTTTATAGCCATGCAGTGGAGCCCCATCCCATGATCGTCGTCGTCCATGCCAATTTAAATTAATTTTGCCCGTCAGATTTCCTAACACACTGAATCAAAGGCTTTTCTAAAATCAAAAAGCACTAAATCTTCTGTGGACTCTCTTCTCACTAATATTACAAATTAGTTAGAATAAAAAAAAATAAAAGCATTGTCGTTTCCCGGCATGACTTCTGTGTAAACCTGCCAGTTGAGTTTATGGCTCAGGTCTCTGTTACCCTCCAGCTGCTTCCTGGATTTTCTACTCATAAAATTTATCGTAAATTTTTAATCATAAAATTTGTTCTATGGCTTGCCTACAAACGGAACTTATGGCTTCCCTGGGGGGAAATTGCTGGAATCGGTTTTCTTCCTGTTTTTCAAGTCCAGTTCTGAGTTTTCCCTCTCCAGCCATCTCTTGCAGTCCACCTTCTGCTTGTGGAAAGTGCATGTCAAGAGTTCTTTTAAGTTCATTAGCTAATTCTGGCAAGGCCTTTCCGTTTTGTACCGCCACAGGACTCTGTGATTGATGTGTCTTGCTAGCATTTAATTTTTCTAAGTGACCCTTTACCTGTTTTTTTTTTTATGATGTCTTACTAATTGCACGTATTTCTTAACTTTGTTTTTCTTATTAAAGATGGGTTTTAATAGCTAGTTCATTTCCCAGCCACTTAAAGACCCTGATGGAGTTCACAACCCTCCTACGCCATCAGAAATAGACCACCTTTCTTGCTAATGTTTTCCAGTGCCTGACCTGGTGGGTCTGGTTCTGGACTGAGAGGGGGAGTACGATGGTTCAGTAATGGCTTCTGTTCACATCTGTGCTGTAGGTTGAGCTTGAACTTCTCATGTCTTCCTTTCCTCATTGATAGCAGGAGGGTGACAGAACTCCCCTAGAACCTCATGGTGAGGTCCCAGAAAAACAACTCAAGGTGCAGGGTCCTGGCCATAGTAAATGCTCAGTAAGCATGAACTATACTTTCTTTCCAGAAAGATCTTTTTCATCCAAATATTCACACATCATTCATTCATTTCTAAGACTTTCTGTGTTTTTTTTTTGGCCCAGTCGTGGGGCCTGAACTCTGGGCCTGGGCGCTGTCTCTCAGCTCTTCAGCTCAAAGCTAGCGCTCTACCACTTGAGCCACAGCACCACTTCCGGCTTTTTTCTTTTTGCTTATGTGGTGCTGAGGAATCGAACCCAGGACCTCAGGCATGCAAGGCAAGCGCTCTACCACTGAACCACCTTCCCAGCCCATGTGTTGTTGTTTTTTTTTTAATTTAAGCAGTTGTACAAGGGAGGTATCACTTAACAAAGTGGCATACGAATACAGTGCATTTCCATCTGTGTCCCCCCTTCAACAATCTCATCCCCTTCCACACACCCCTTCGCTTACATTGCTTAATTTTGTGGTGTCTATGACGAAGTCTTGACTGCTTTCTCCTCCCTTCCCCCTGCACTCATCTACCCCTCTCCCCTTGGCCCCACCTCTCCCCTGCAAGTACTCATTTCTTGGTACTTATTTTGTTGGACTTTGACTTTAAAAAATTATACTATTTCAGTTCTCCATAGCATCTATTATAATTCAGTTGATTAATTTGGAATTGCAAACCACCCAATGTATTCACTTGTAGATTTATAGACACATTCTGTCCACCGCTAATAAGAGAAACCTTTGTTTCTCTGGGTTTGGGCAACTTTATTTACTTTAACTCCTTCCACTTCCTTGAAAAGAATGGTCCAATATCATTCTTCCAATGGTTCTATGTTGATAGCATTATCTCACCTGGTGCCTGTCCCATGGACCCATCACCTGGTGAGAGCTGCCAAGCAAACCCAGCACAGTGTCTATGTCTGGGCTCCGACTCTTTTCTTAGACTCCATAAGTGGCCCTCCAGTGACAGGCTCAGCACTCTTGGAAGTAATAGGATCCTGGGCCTTTCTAGTGTAGTGTATACTAGACTAGACTACAGTACTGCACTATAGCCTCTGGGCACTCTGGGCCTTTCCTGACTAGTGTACTGTGATCTCTCATCTCTAGGGAAAAACAACACTCCTCAAAGCTACCTTAGACAGACCCGGCACCTTTCCCAGCCACCGCTTACATCTGCTCCTGTAAGAATGGTTTTCACCACTTCCAACAAAGCCAATGACTCGTCCTGCAATTGATAGCCACATATCATGATCCAGTTATACAAAGGGTTCCGGAAACCCCACAGAGGGGCCAGGAAAACACTCCAGTGGAAGTCAAGTTTCAGCAAAACCTTGTAAATGGTTGGAACTGAATCTAAGGAGAGTTAAACTAAGTGGGGAAGGAAGATAACACTACGTGGATGAGATATCTGGAACAGAGGCAAAGTTGTGGGAACAAGCATGAGGTAGACTGAGAACCCCAAGGAGTCTGAGGGTTAGGCTGTGACCTTGAGGCTGGCTGAGGACATGGGTGGGCCTGTGAGCCATGGCTAGGGTCATAGTCACTGGATGATGTTTTGAAGGAGATCAACCAGTCTGCACAGCTCAGAGAGGGGCTTTGAAGACTAGGGTCTTGGACAGGAAGAAAGCTCTCTCACATGAGAAGGGATAGGGGGCAGGAGGACCATTTGTTTGCTGGGCAGCAGCTGGTCTGGAGTTTCAGTTAGGGCCTTGTTATAGGACAACCCCAACACAGTAGGGTAGCCAGGGCTGCAGTCAGCTATGGGGTGCTGTACACATGCAAAGCCCTCACAAATACAACCACTGTGGTAAGGACAAGAGAAAGGCTTGGCCTTTAACCTCCAGTCAGTGTAGAAGTCAAGCCCCGTGCTCCTGGGGAGAGGAGGAGGATTGAGGAGGGAAAAAGTGAGCCTTTTAGGAAAGTTTCTTCATTCCAAAAACCTTCTAGCAATTATGATGGCAAAAGGCCAAGAATAGCTGAGCACTGGTGGCTCATGCCTATAATCCTAGCTACTCAGACTGAGCTCTGAGGATCAAGGTTCAAAGCCAACCCAGGTAGAGACTCAGACCTCCAATTAACCACCAAAAAGCCGGAGGTAGAGCCGTGGCTCAAGTAGAAAAAAATAAAACAAAACAACCAAACAAAACCAGGGGCAGTGTCCAGGCCCTGAGTTCAAGCCCCAGGACTGGCACACACACACACACACACACACACACACACACACACACACACACACACACACACACACACATGCCAAGAATACAGCCAGCCCTGCCCAGAAGTTCTGGCTACACCCACAGGGGTGGATTCTTGACTCCCAACTTCATGGTACCTAGGGACTGTCTTGCCTTCACTACTAGACTGGAGCTCAGTTGAGACCCTTCTTGGCAGTGTTTTCTATTGGCCCCTGTGTCTTCCAGGTGCTGATAATCTTCTTCTTGCATCTCAGGATACAGGAAGAGACTCTCAGGGGGATGACTGTCCCGGGAAGGGGTACCCCAAAGGCCCCTTGGCTGGGTCTTTGTTTCCCTACCAGGCTCCATGTTCTTATACACTTACTGTTTTCCTGATATTGTCCCAGCCCTGATCAGGCTGGTGAATAAATGCAGTGAACCAAGAGGTACTCTAGTTTTCTCTGTCTCTGAATTCTTCTACTACATAAGACAGGAACAAGACCACCTTCCTCAAGTCCTTTCCAAAATTTCTTCCCTATTCATAAACTCAACGTCCCAGTTTGCTCATTTCCCTAGCCTGGGTCAGAATGATGCCCTTGAGTTTGTGGCTCCCTTTGGCCAATTTCCATTAAAACAAAATAAAACAAAAAACAAAAACAAACCAACCCTCCTATACTCCCAGGTCTTCTGTCTAAGTTACTGCCAATGATCATTCTCTGTCCTTGGTGCCTAAAAGCAGCCCAGGAGGCTGACATTAGTCTCACTAATTTACAGATGGGAAACAGGGCTGGGCAAGCAGCCACGGGAAGGGTTAGGGATGCTACCCCTCCATACTAGTGACAGTGCTACAGCAGGCTCCAGAGTCTCCAGCATGAGTGTGCATGTATGCATGTGCATGCGTGCGCACATGTGCACATGTGCACTTACTGGTGTTTGAATTCAGAGTGTAGCACTCTTATTTTTTTTTGGGGGGGGGGTCTGGTCGTGAGGCCTGAACTCTGGGCCTGGGTGCTGTCCCTCAGCTCTTCAGCTCAAGGCTAGCGTGCTACCACTTGAGCCACAGCACTACTTCCGGCTTTTTTTTCCTGCTTATGTGGTGCTGAGGAATCGAACCCAGGGCCTCATGCATGCAAGGCAAGTGCTCTACCACTGAGCCACCTTCCTAGCCCAAGAGTGCAGCACTCTTATTTGGCTTTTTTGCTTAAGGCTGGCACTCTACCACTTAAGCATATTTTGCTGTTAATTGGAGATTAGAGTCTCATGAGTTTGTCTACTCAAGCTGGCTTCAGACTTTGATCTTCAGATCTCAGCTTCCTGAATAGCTAAGATTACAGGTATGAGCCACTAGCCATGACAAGTTCTATTCTTGATATTTAGTATTTCCCAGCTTCTAGATCTTTATTCCTAAGTCCTCAGGCTGAGAAGAATTCTAGGACAAAGACATGATTTTTTAACACCTGAGCTCCCTGGGAGTGCATTTTAGGGCACCCATCACTCAGAGCACTGATTTAGGGGTGAAATCTGGAGTCTTCCAACCCTCCAAGCCATGGTTTCTCTCCCTTGGCTGCATTCTAAGAATTTAAAAACACCCAATGGCCAGGGCTTAGGCCAGGTCCCTTCAACTGAAGTCATTGGCCTTGAACTGAGCCAGTGAACAGTTGCAGATGGAAACGAATGAATTCAACTGGTAATTCTCAGCTTGTGGCTTATGGCAGAACCACCTGGGCTCATACCTCAAATTGCTGGCCTCCCTCACTTCTGGGGAGGGGTTAGAGCACTATATTTACATATATATATAAAACTCCATATACAATACATATTATATATATTGATATATAATACTCCACATATAATACATATTTTATATATATTACTCCATACATACACACACATATAAAATCTACCAGCTGCTGCTAGAACCCCTTAAGTGGCATGACTCCCTCAGGTTCTGCTGTCTCATCTCATTGTGCAGACGCTCCTTGGCACCCAGATGTTTCCCTATCCATCACCCTCCCCACGGAGAGCCTGCTCCCAGAGGTCTCTAGAAACTCTATACTAACAAGAAGAAATGACTTTAATAAATAGAAGACATTAAGTGATTTGGCCCCAAATAAACAGGGACGGCTATAAAATGAAAGGACAAAGGGCAAGATAGTTAATTAACTTGAATGTCTGTGTCATTCATTTAATAAAGCCCATCAGCAGGAAGAGGTGATTTTCACCCTGTGGCTAGCTGCTTTGGCCAAGAGACAATGGAAAAACCTCCTCTCCACCCATCAGCCACTTAATGACTGAGGGAATGTGGCCCTGTGGCTCAGTTTCCCACTATGAAAAGTCAAGGTTCTAAGATGCCTTGTTTTGTGATCTCGTGATCTTGTGGTGGGATTAGATTCATGTTGGAGACTATCTACCCAATACAATGTAGTTACACCCATCCTGTAGCACCTTCCTTGGTGCACTGCTGCTGCTACTCCCCATGCAAAGATTCTCAGATGCAAATTGTACGCACTAGTGAGTTCTCTCAGTGACTAGCAGGATGCTTTGATGTTTTCTATTGGTTAACAGCAGCTACTGCGATGTCTTTAGCCCATTTTCTGGTTCTGCTGGCCTTTCCTTATTGGCCTCACCTCCCATATCCCACAGCTACTACGCCACTTAGCTTCATGCCCCACTGGGTTCTAAGTTTCCAAAGAAACCTGGTGATTCTTTGCTGTGCCTGACTGGTGGCGGGCATGGTCATGGTTGGTGGATGGATGTAGAGATCTAAGTAAATACAAGTATTATGAAATCTTTTTTAAAAATTTTAGTGTAAAGATACTATTCAGAGGGTTTACAGTTATACCAGTAGGGTAATGAGTACATTTCTTGGCAATCATTGTTACTCTCTGTTTTTCTTCTACTATCCTTGTCTCCCCTCTTTTATTTTTGGCAATGAATTATAATAAATCAATAAAAAACTAAATAAAAATAAATTAATAAATAAAATAATAAGTTCAGCACATAGTTGACAAATGAGGACTCGTTGCCATTTAAATTTGAGCTCGCCTATAAAATGGATTATATATTTTTTCCCTTTCTTTTCCTCCCCTCCCCCCTTGCCTTTCCTCTCTCCTCTCCTTACCCCTATATATTTTTAATTGATTTTTTTTTTCAGGGCTAAGAATTAAACTCAGGGTCTCACATGCACTAGGAAAATGTTCTCTACTGAGATATACTCCAAGTGGCTTGATTCTAATTAAATTAATAAATTCTTCCTTCTTACCTCCTCACCTCCCACCCTCCCCTTCTCCCTCCTTTCTTCTTTCCTGCCTTTCTTTGGCCTCTCTAAGTCTCCCTGTCCTCGGGTGTGATGTTACCTTCATGTAATCTCCATAATGGCATCTTGTGAGAACAGAGGACATGGCAGATATGGATGCCCCTGGCCCAGGGCCTTTCCTTTTGGATGTTTGGTTGACTGCTGGTCCTTTTCTTGTCTTACTTACAAGAATTTATATCTGGCAACACAGTAGCTTCTGCGGAGCTAGGACTAAGGAGAGGCAAACAAGACAGCCAGAACATGACATTTAAGGACTCTGCAAATACAATCCAAGCCCCTGAGAATACTTTGCTTATAGGATTTCTAGTCCCCAGCCAGCCTGAGCTGTAGGGTAACCTTTTTATATATCTTTACCTTATGCACAATTTCCCCCTGATGATATGTAGTCCATTTGTGCTGCTAAAACAAAATACCTGACACTAGATTCTTTATAGAACAGAAATGTATTTCTCACACTTATGGAGGCAAGGAAGTTCAAAACTAAGCTTCCAGCAAGTTTGTTCTCTGATGAAGATCCAGTCTCTGCTTTTGAGGTAGAATTTTTTTTTTTGGGGGGGGGGGTCCAGTCATGGGGCCTGAACTCTGGACCTGGGCACTGTCCCTCAGCTCTTCAGCTCAAGGCTAGCGCTCTAGCACTTGAGCAACTTCCAGCTTTTTTTCTTTTTGCTTATGTGGTGCTGAGGAATCGAACCCAGGGCTTCATGCATGCAAGGCAAGCGTTCTACCACTGAGCCACCTTCCCAGCCCCTGAGGTAGAATCTTGAACATCACATCCTCCCAGGAGAAGAATGCTGGGTCTTCCCCTGGCAGATGGTGGAAGGGCAAAAGAGGGGAAATTCTCTCCAGCAAGCCCTTTTATAAGAGGTCCTAATCTCGTACGTGAAGGGGGATTGTCCTGACTCAGTCACTTCCCTAAGGCCTCACCTCTCAATAGACTGGGGATTTTCAACTAATGTTTGATGGGTGAGGGGATAAAACATTCAAATTCAACAAGCAGCAACTGTGAGACCACACCAGGGAGTCTCAACACTGCAATTCTCAAACCCACCCAAGACAATGGGTGATGTAAGTCTAACTTGCTAAGCTCACTGGCCAGGCTGGATCTCCATCCTGAGCAGATGCTAATGGAGATAGCCACACCTCCCCTTCCCACCTCCACCCCAGACCATCACCCACTTAGCTGTCAAATTCTGACCTTCTCTGATCTCCATGAGGTAAGAAAGTCAGTCAAGATTCTCTTATTTTAAACACCCAGAGAATGGAGACATAAGTGGCTTTTCTATAGTGACAAAGTAAATCAGATTTAAAGGCCAGCCTAGACTAGTGTTTCTTTTTTATTTTGTTTTTGCTTTGTGCCAGCCCTAGGCACCACCTCTGAGCTTCTTTTGCTCAGGCTAGCTCTACCACTTGAGTCACACCTCCTCTTTGGACCTTTTTGTTGGCTAATTGAAGATAGGAATCTAATAGGTTTTTCTCCTGAGCCAGCTTCACATCTTGGATCTGATCCTCAGATCTCAGTCTCTTGAGCAGTTAGAATTACAGGCATGAGCCACTGGCTCCTGCTGAGTTCATGAATGTATTTTTTTAATTAAATTTTTCTTTTGTCAGTCATGGGGCTTGAACTCAGAGCCTGGGCACTGTCCCTGAGGTTTTTTTTGCTTGGGGCTAGTATCTGCCTCTTTGAGCCACAGAACCACTTCTGGTTTTCTACACATTAACTGGAGATAAAAATCTCACAATGGGCTGGGAAGGTGGCTCAGTAGTAAAGTACTTGCCTTGCATGCATGAGGCCCTGGGTTCGATTCCTTAGCACCACATAAGCAGAAAAAGCCTAAAGTGTCTCTGTAGCTCAAGTGGCAGAGCACTCGCCTTGAGATGAAGAGCTGAGGGACAGCACCCAGGCCCAGAATTCAGGCCCCACGACCAACAATAAAACAAAACAAAACAACAACAACAAAACTCACAAACTTTCTTGCCCCGGGCTGACTTCAAACTGACATCCTCAGATCTCAGCTTCCAGAGTAACTAGGATTACAAGTGTAAGCCCCACATGTCTGGCTCATGAATTTTTTGGAAAAAATGGACTATATAAAACTGCTTTGAAGAAAGTAGGGTACATATGGGACTAAGTTGTGGTCACAGTTGTATGATGCAGTGGCTAGATTCTGGAAGATTCTATGGTGATAGAAAGAGGCTGAGTTGGAAGGCAGTCTACAGACAGTCTCCTCCTCTGTTCCCCAAATACTGTCAGCCACCCTTACAGATGGCAGTGTGTATGATGACTGCTATCACCATGCAAGACCTTCCCGATCTTTCCAACAAGTAAAGGAAACCTCAGGTGGAAGTTTTGTCTGATGCTGTTGACCAAGACACAGGGTGGGGATGGATGCCAAGCTGGGACAAGATGTCGTCCTTCCCACATCTTTCTCAAGTGTTTCCAGGGTGTCTAGTACTCTTGGTGGCACTTTATTCCTATCCCAAAGGGCCACTGAATCTGTTCAGGCTCACCAGGGCCTGGGACACTATGCAAGTAAGAAATGACAGAGATGGAAGAGAGGGGGAAGGAGAGAAAGGAAGGCTGGGGGGAGGGGGAGTGGGGGGAGGCTGGAGGAGAAAGAAGAAAGCAAAGTGAGAGAAAAGCATTTGTAAAATTAAAAGGCAAGGCCCCGTCTGATGGCGTTGGGCAAGGAAAGCGTGTTACAGGCAGGAGTAATTGGTAATCGGAGCTGATGTGAGGAAGGGATGATTTATGGGAGCGTGCAGACAGGGGTGGAATAATTTTTTGGAGCAGAACGGGGGAACTTACTGAACGCCTGAAACTCAGCTACTTATCCACTCGTTCTTGTGATGAATTAGCTCTTGTTTAAAGTAACCGCAGCTCCATTTTTTCATTCTGATTACTACACTTGATATCTTTCTCTCCCTCTGTTTTCCTTCTGACCACTGCCCCCTTACCAGGTTCTGGGTGCAGAGACACTGGGTTTGTAAAAACTCACCCCTCCATCTTTTCCACCTCCCCCTTTCTCCAGCCCCATCCCCAAAGTCACATTAACTCTGCATAGCCGGAGCCTAAAACTCAGACGCTTGATCTATCCCAAAGATTAAGAATGTGCAGAATTAGCAGGGACTTTTGGCTGCAAGACGGGCCTACTTATGCATCCTGAGTGATTACAATTTCTGTGCCCAGCTGATGTAGAAGTCTGTTTCCAGAAAAACACACCCTTTCCTACCCAGAACAGTATTCCTTCTAGAGATGAAAAGGCCTTTGTGGATTCTCAGTAATTAAGGGGTTTAAAGAAAAAGCAATTAAGGGCAGGGATGGAGGAGGATCATGGTTTGAGGCCAGCTCAGACAAAAAGTTATCAAGACCCCATCTCAACCAATAAGCCTGGCATGGTGGCCCACATGTGTTATCTCAGGCATGCACATGTCCATAGGTAGGAGGATGGTGGTGTGAGGCCACCCCAGGTGAAAACTTGAGATCCTACCTGCAAAATACCTAAAGCAAATAATAAAGGGGAGGGGGGATGGGTACATGCTGATCATAGAGACCTTTCCTAGTACGTACAAAGCCTTAAGGAAGAAGAAGAAGAAGAAGAAGAAGAAGAAGAAGAAGAAGAAGAAGAAGAAGAAGAAGAAGAAGAAGAAGAAGAAGAAGAAGAAGAAGAAGAAGAAGAAGAAGAAGAAGAAGAAGAAGAAGAAGAAGAAGAAGAAGAAGAAGAAGAAGAAGAAGAAGAAGAAGAAGAAGAAGAAGAAGAAGGAAGAAGAAGAAGAAAGAAGAAGAGGAAGAAGAGGAAGAAGAGGAAGAAGAGGAGGAAGAAGATGATTTTGGGTTAGGGGTATAGTTCAGGGGTAGAGAACTTGCCTAGTCTGGCTTTAATTCTCAATACTGCCAAAAAAAGTGATAAAAGCAGTTTAAATATTTGTAGCAGTTATTTATGAAGATAACAAAGGAAAAATAATGCTCAGGGAAAACTTCTAAGATACTCCTTGGCATCTTTTTTCTTGCCCAGTGAGCAATTCCAAATAAAAAAATCCAAGCACCAGTGCTGGCTGTGGCTCAATGTCATGCCCACCTGAGCCTTGGCTGGCTCTTTTTCTTGAACCTCTATCTGGCCCTGGGACTGCCCTAATTTCTCTGCCTTTGCTGGCTGCTGGTTCCCTCCTGTATTTCCCCCTGGTCCTCTGTTGTTCTGAGCCTTATCTGCTGAGGTCCCTGGCTCTGCTAGCTCCTCTTTCAGACTTCCTTTTTTTTTTTTAACCTTTTTTTTGGGGGGGGGGGGGGGTCCGGTCATGGGGCCTGAACTCTGGGCCTGGGCGCTGTCCCTCAGCTCTTCAGCTCAAGGCTAGTGCTCTACCACTTGAGCCATAGCACCACTTCTGGCTTTTTTTTTTTTTTCTGCTTGTGTGGTGCTGAGGAATCGAACCCAGGGCCTCATGCATGCAAGGCAAGTGCTCTACCACTGAGCCACCTTCCCAGCCCTCAGACTTCCTTTAATACGAAGGCCTCCATCACTTATTCCTGACCCCTGACTTTTTTTTTTGGTCAGTCGTGGGGCTTGAACTCTGGGCCTGGGCACTGTCACTGCACTCCTCAGCTCAAGGCGAGCACTCTACCACTTGAGCCACAGCGCTACTTCCCATTTTTCTGGTGGTTAATTGGAGATAAGAGTCTCACAGAAAACTGGACATCATCATTTATGGGCTGTTTAAGAAGTATAAATTACTTGGAAAATGAACAACAACAAAAAAAAGAGTCTCACAGACTTTCTGCCCGGGCTGGCTTTGAACCGTGATCTTCAGATCTCAGCTTCCTAAGTAGCTAGGATTACAGATGTGAGCCACCGGTGCCCAGCTTGACTGACTCTTGCACGCCCTCAGCTACCCCCACAGTCCTCATGTCTAGCTGCTGTCACCTCTGACTCCTGCTTTCATCTTTAAAGTCAGCTTCCTGGAGTCCCAATCTGTCTCAAGCCTCTTGTCTGTCTGTCAACATTTTGCTCACCATCTGATTTCCACTCTCTTGGCTCTGGTTCCCCTTCTTCCCTCCCCCCCCCCCCCCCCCGCCTGCCCCTCCCCCCATTATGACCGCCTTGGAGATAGAGGAGAGGGAAAAGAGTGGTTTTTGTTAATAACTATGTTCTGGCATGACAGAGAACAGCTTTGCATTTGGAATTAGGACAGGGATCCAGTCCTGTTTCTTTGTAGGAAACTTAGGTATAGAATAACCCAGTCTGGTCCTAGATTGTTTCTCTGGGAAGATAAAGAGGTGGAATAGCTTGTCCTCAAGAGCCTTTCCTGTGTGGGGTTAGAGCGTAGGTCAATTCCCCTGGCCACCCTCACTGTTGGCATCTTTGGGCCCTTGTAATCTCAACTTCCTGAGTTCCAGTGGGGATTAAATGAGACAGGGAAAGCAATGGCACATACTGCATGCTGGTAAGGGTTCCCTGCCACGGTTATTATTATTAGATGTCACTCTATCATTGAGTTAATTCCAGAAGGCTGTTCCTAGTTGGACTTTTTAATTTATCCATCAGTTATTTCGAGCAGGGCCTCAGCTGTTCCCCTGACTCCTCATGCTTGTTGAATGAAATCCCTTCTGGGCAGCCAACAGAAGTTAACTCTCATTCACCTGGCAGGGCCTATCGGACTCTCCTGGGAAGAAGGAAATGCAGCTTCTATCGGGACTCACAATCACCCTCTTAGATTGGCGCCTCTCCTCACAAGAAAAATTCTCATCAAGAAGGAGCTGCGAGCCAGGTGCTGGTGGCTCATGTTTGTAATCCTAGCCACTCAGGGAGCTGAGGTCTGAGAATCTTGGTTCAAAGGCTAGGTAGGAAAATCTATTAGACTCTTACCTCCATTAACCAACGAAAAGCTAGAAGTGGAACAGTGGTTCAAGTGGTAGAGCAAAAAAGCCTTGAGCAAAAAAGCTCAGGGGCAGAGAGCCCAAGTCCTGAGTTTAAGCCCCAGAACTGGCACCAACAAAACAAAAACAGAAGAAGAAGAAGAAGAAGAAGAAGAAGACAAAGATGAAGAAGAAGAAAAAGAAGACGGAGGAGGAGGAGGAGGAGAAGGAGGAGGAGGAGGAGGAGGAAGAGGAGGAAGAGGAGGAAAAGGAGGAGGATGGGGAAGGGGGAGGAGGGGGAGGAGGGGGAGGGGGAGGAGGGGGAAGAGGGAGAGGGAGAGGAGGGGGAGGAGGGGGAGGAGGGGGAAGAGGGGGAAGAAGAGAACCTGAGTCAGTCCACAATGGAAACCATGGCATAAATAATCAGGGGCCTTTGTTCTCAGTGATGTTTATCCATCATCATGATCCACATGTCTTTTCTGGACTTTTGGAAGAATGCTCAGGTGTGTCCCAAAGTTAATGGCGTCAAGGGACTGGACCCCCAACTGGTATGCAGTCGGCTGGTCCTGTGCAAGTGCAAGAGGGCTGGATGGAGAGGTGGTCAGCCTGGCATGTGTACATTGACAATAGTGATGGGTGGGGAGGGAGGCCAAGCCCACCCTTGCCGGCCTCTGCATACCCACCTGCCCTGTACTCTGAGCTACCTTCCTGACCATAGCAAACTGGGCCACAAGGGCCTGTGTGCCCAGGGGCTGGCCCTTCTTCTGCTGGTTGGGGGTTCTGTGGTATCTGACTATTAGACAGAAATGCCATAGGACAGTCATTCTGGCTCTGCCAATAGCAGTGAGGACATATGTCACCGCCTAGCTAACACCAGCCACAATAGATGTTTTTCTCTTTCTGATTGGGCTTTTTTTTTTTTTTTTTTTTGACTGGGGCTTGGATTGGCACAGTTCCTCTGAGCTGAGCTGGAAGCTTTTACTGCTTAGAAGTGTGGATCTCAGTCATGTCTGGGGTCTTTTTTTGGGGGGGGGGGTCCGGTCGTGGGGCCTGAACTCTGGGCCTGGGCCACAGCGCCACTGCCGGCTTTTTTCTTTTTGCTTATGTGGTGCTGAGGAATCGAACCCAGGGCCTCAGGCATGCAAGGCAAGCGCTCTACCACTGAGCCACCTTCCCAGCCCCATGTGACTCCTCACCCTTCTACCTGGGAACCCAGCATTTCCTACTCAACATTCACCCATTCCAAAAACAACAACTGGACACTCTGTGCCAGGCACTTGATGGCAGTTGGAACTGATAGCCAGCTCAGGCTGGAGGGCCAGCGAACTAGCCTGCCTTAGAGGACAAAACTCACCCAGAACACCAACCTCTCCTCTCTGGGGGGAGAGTAAGCCAATTCCATCAAGAGAGCAGAAACTACATCTGTCAAGTTCATCACTGCTTACTTCTTAACAGCATGTCTGAAAATCAGCAGGCCCTTGGAGAATATTCCTGGAAGGAATGCTTCTTCTAGAAGGGATGGCAGATAGGTGACCCTGCCATCCCTACCCCCCAAGCAAACAACCAGTATCAGCAGCTATTAGTGACCCCAAGGCATTGTGTCTACCGAGTTTATGCATACACACGTCAGTCCACACTCACCGCCCCTCCCATGTGCAGGAGGCTCTCTTGGGAAGCCCAGCCATTCCTCACGTGACCCCATTCTAACAGCCACCCAAGAGGGTGCCATTGTTATCACACTCCTACTATAGTGGAATAAGCAGAAATGGAGAAAATAGAAGTCTCTGGCCCGCTGGAAATTAAAGCCAGCTTCCTGGGGCTATGTCTTTCCCCTGATCTGCAGCCTGAAGCACACCATTGAGGAGTTTGGACTGAGGCTAAGGAGGTGGGGAAAGGAGAAGAAATGGCAGGCAAGAAAAGCAGAGAGTGCCAATTTTGGAACCCAGTGGGGGAACAAAAAGGAGTAAGGAGTGTCTCCTAGCCGGGATATAGAATGTATGTACGAATGTATGTACCTGTAGGGTGTGTGTTCCTGGCAGGGGGAGGGACCTCCAAGCCCATCACCCAAATAAATATTCAGCAATTCTGATTGGTTGCCAATGTGGAAGGGCGGGGAAGTCGGGGAGGTCTTGGGCATGGTGTGTGGAGAGCAAGACCCAAGTGTGTGGGCTCTTCCCAAATGGTAGGATGGGGTGCTTGGGTTCAAGCTTACCTTGAGGGACCAGAGCAGATTCAGGGACCAAGGCAGTGGCAATGAATCTGATTGCTGAGCAATCAGATTGAAATTCAGTTGCAATGAATCTGATTCCCCAGGAGCCCCCACTCTTAAAAGGAGAATTGCATATCTTTAGTTAATAATTAACTTGTCATTGGCTCCTTCAATACCCTATCAAGGGAGTGACAGAAGGAGAGGGAGGGGGTGGGAGGGGAAGGGGCCTAAGCCCAGCACCCCAGTCACCACAGACCCTGCTCATCTAGCCCATAATAAATAGCATGAAAGGCACTTCTGATAAATGCCCATGTCAGGGAGAGATTTTACCTTCACTCAGAAACAATGTAATATCTCGGCTATTACCCCAAATAATTTATCAATGTGTAATAGCTTTGTGCAGGCCTCAGATAGGAGGGGAGCCGCGCTATCAGAGATGGATGTAGCCTACCTTCGGCTTTTAATTTTTAATGTTCGCAGCCAGCTTTGCATTAAAGGCCAGGTGTCATATAAAGACTTAATGTAAGAGGGGAGTTCATGAATTCTAATCGCGCAGCACTCCCTGGCTGGCTGCTGTCATTTCCCCGTTCTTATTGATCTTTTGTTTTCTCCCCTCCTGCCTCTTCTGCCTCTTCCTTCCCCTCTCCACTCATCCCACCCCACCTCACCCTTCAGTCTTGTTCCTACCCTTCCCTGCCCCTCACTGGGCTCTCCTTGGCTCAAGACACTTTTTTTTTTTTTCCTTCCTGCCCTAACAGGGCAGTGAATACAAAGATTCCCTAATACTTGAACCAAAAGCCCAATCTTGAGATGGAAGACATTTCTTCCCCCCCTCCCTCTCCCTCTCCCTCCCTCTCCCTCCCTCCCCCCCTCTCATTCTCTGTCTTCCTCTTTCAAAACCTGTCTGAATGTCCCTAATGGGCTCAAGTCTGTGCTAGGCTTCGTTTCTGTTCTTAGAGGAGTTCATAGTCTTTCTGGTGACATACTCATTCATGAAAGCACACAGGTGAAAATGTGACTTGAAACAATTTTGTGACATCTAAAAGGAACCCTCAAAGGCCACCTTCTCCATGATGCACACCTAAGAATATGCATGTGCATGCGCTCTCTCACTCACATACACATATACTCCCCTCCCCCCCCCCCCCCCCCCCCCCACACACACTGCCCAACATTCATTACCTTCTCTTATGCCCTGGTTTCCTTTAGTGTACTTACACCTTCTACTACTGTGTTAAAAAAACGAACTTTTCTTTGCAGTGCTAGGATTCAACCTGGGGCCTCATCCAAACAAGGCCTGTGCTCTACTACTGAGCTACACGACTCCAAGCAACAAATTAAACTTTTTTTTGTATATGTGCTGGATCAGGGACTTGAACTCAGGGTAGGGTGCTCTTGCTTAGTTTTTTTGCTCAAGGCGGATATTATACTATAGATGTGAGCCACATCTCCATTTCTGGCTTTTTGCTGGTGAACTGGAAATAAGAATTTTTAAAGCTGGGCACTGGTGACTCACACTTGTAATCACACTTAGGAGGCTGAACCGCAGTTCAAAGCCAGCCTGGGCAGAAAAGTCTGTGACACTCATCTCCAATTAACCACCAGAAAAACTGGAAGTGGTGCTGTGGCTCAAAGTGGTAGAGCCCTAGCCTTGAACAAAAGAGCTCAGGGACAGTGCCCAGGCCCTGAGTTCAAGCCTTAAAACTAACAAAAATACACACATACACATATACATACATACATACTTACATACATACATAAAAAGAGTCTTTAGGATTTGTCTGTTCAGGCTGGCCTTGAGCCCTGATCCTCTGATCTCAGCCTTCTATGTAGCTAGGATTACAGTCATGAGGCACTGGTTCTGCTCAGTGAAATGAGCCTTGTGCATAGAACACTGCTGGATTTGTACCAAGAGCTCAGTAAAGATTTATTGGCAAGGAGAGGTGTTCAGAGGATAGGAGCTGGGACACAGCTGTGCATTGGGGTGTGTCACTGGAAGATGGATGAGTGGGTTCTTTAAACTCAGCTTCCGAGTTTCCACACAAATACAGGAACGTAGGAAGTACATGTGGACAGCATTCTGAGGGTCTCACCACAAGAAGCATCTCACAAGGTGAAAGTTTTAGCAAGGATTTAGCTTCGTATAGAAGGATAAAGTAGGGAGAAATGGAAAAGAACCATTTCCTGCTCCCTGTGCAGGAAATGGAAGTAAAGACACACATCACAGCTCTCGGCTGCCATCTTTATCCTTTCTGAGGTGGGGGAATACCCTGATCTCTAGCCAGTAGACTAGCCAGGTGCATACGGTGTCAGGCAAAACCCTAGGCATGTGTGGCCATGCTTGATACAGCAGGGCAATCTAACCTAAGCCTGGCTGCCAACATCCCATTGTGGGCCTAACTCTGAGGCTGAGCTGTGAGGCCAGGAAAGGGTTAAGAGATTGGAAGACTGAGAACTGGACCCTGAGAAGGTCAGTCAATGCAAGACAAATGTAGAGCTGTTTGAGCATTAAAAAGCTTGAGACCTTGGATAAGGGAGTCACAATTATCACTATGTATACTTATCCTATTTTCTGCCCTCACCTGCAGTAACCTCCTCCATCGTGGACTAAACTCAGACCTCATAGAAGCCTAACTCCCAGCCCACCCCCTTGCACAACCTCCATTCCCATGGGAAGGTTGTCACCCCTTCATTGTTATGCCTCAATTCCAGTCCTCACCTGCTGAGAATCAAGTCTGGCCTGTTCCTTTCTCCATTTTTCCTAACAGTGAAGATGGGTGCTCATTAGTATTTTGAAACCTAGACATGAGATATGGGCCCAAATACAGCAACAATGAGCTTCAGGGTTCGCTTTAGTCAGGCATATAATTTTTTTTTTTGTCTCTCTTCAAGGAACCGTAACATCTCAACGGAGAAGGCAGGTGCAGATAGCACCTTTACTTTTATTCTTGTAACTGAACATCAAATAATAGATGTCTGGGGAGTAGCCAGGCACTGATGGCTCATGCCTATAATCCTAGGTTGAGATCCGAGGATCGAAGTTCAAAACAGATAAACCTGAGAGACTTTCATCACCAAATAACCAACAAAAATCCAGAAGTAGAGGTGCAGCTCAAGAGGCAGAGTATTCTGTAATTGAAAAAGCTCAAGGAGATCATAAGGCCCTGAATTCAATTCACACTTGTATGCATGTGCAAATACACACACACATACCCACAAAATAAATAAGTAAATAAATAAATAGGTGGTGGGAGGAAACTAGTTTCGTCTTTTTCTTTATTTTATTTTATTTTTTTGTCAGTCGTGGGGCTTGAACTCTGGGCATGGGTACTGTCCCTGCACTCTTCAGCTCAAGGCGAGTGCTCTACCACTGGAGTCAGAGCGCCACTTCCAGTTTTCTCATGGTTTATTGGAGATAAGAGTCTCAGGGACTTTCCTTCCCCGGGCTAGCTTTGAACTGCAATCCTCAGATCTCAGCCTCCTGAGTAGCTAGGATTACAGGCGTGAGCCACGGCCCCAGGCTTTATTTTTTCTTTACTTGACTTCCTGGTTCTAATGACTGATGGTATAGTTTTATAATACGTCCTGATTTTAGTTTCATTCTCTCTTCATTTTATATCCTGTCTTAGGATACTCACATTCTAGCTTCAGGCTACTCTAACTCCTCTGCCCCTGGTCTGTCCTGCCCTACGGACCTCATCCTCTCAAGTGCCCTTGTTGATCTCTCAATAGTTTTCTTCTTTCCTATTGGACAAGCCACAGCCCAGCCCAGCCCAGCCCAGCCCAACCCAGTCCCTGAATGCCTCTCCTTGCTAGACTCTAGGCTTCATTGTGTCTGTCCTCCCACTAACCTGACTCAGCCTCAGGCTGCCCCAGAGCTGAGGGAGATGGATGTCCACCCGGCCAGGAGTCCCCCAGGTAAGCTTTCCATCTCTGGAGTCCAGAGCATGGCTGCTGGTGTGAGGTTGGAACACGGGCAGGCTTCTTTATGTGAGGTGTATTCGTGATACGTTCTTCTAATCTCACACTTACAGAATGTAGGATTCATAGGAGCAGATAGAAAGTAGGATCTGCATTGTTTCCAATTCTACACCAGTCAGACTTTATTTCTTTATATCATCCCATTTCTGATTTGCTCAAAAATACCAGTAGTGATGTGGCACTGTGTTGAATGTTAGAGACAGTGGAGAGGGCAGGCTCCCCCCTTCTCAATTTAGTCCTCTGCCTCTTCCCTCTGCCAAGGACCATCTTGCACGGTTTCCAAGGTCAAGATCCCCTCCCTACAGCTCTCTTCGTTTCTCTCAAGACTAGCTGCAGAAGCCACTCTCCCTTCTCTACGCTCAGAGAATTCTGTTCCCCCATTTGTCACAGGCAGTTGAATTGTAAATGAGTTGTTAATGGGTCAGTCTCCTCTCTTAGATCTGGAGTCCTTCAAGACAGACGCTATGTCTAGGTCATCTCCTTCACCCTAGTACTTTGGATCTAAAGAACAAACCAATGGATGGATGGACTGGAGCCCAGTTACTCCAGCAGATGTCCTCCAAAGTCAATGCATATTGGGAGGATGGGGGCAGGAGGCACTGTCCCTGAGCTATTTTTCTAGCACTCTACCACTTGAGCCACAGCTCTACTTCAGGCTTTTTGGTAGTTCAATGGAGATAAGCGTCTCACAGTCCTTTCTGCCTGGGCTGGCTCTGAACCACAGTCTTCAGATCTCAGTCTCCTGAGTAGCTAGGATTATAGGTATGAGCCACAGAGGCCTGCCTGGCCCAATATACATTGTTAAGGCATCAAAATACCTTTAGTGCTTAAAACAACCAACCAAACCAAATCAGAACAGTGCAGAATCCTGGGCCCTACCTTAAACCTTGCTCAGAAAGTACTCCTCCACGTGCCACTCCATTCTCACTGCACCTCCATTCTGCCCAGAGAGTTTGAAGAACACATGAGTGGGACTATGGTTCTCCCCTCTTCCTCTGAGTCACTAAGTTGCTCTCACAGTTCCTTTGACCTTCAATCCCCCCTTAGAAACGGCTCAGAAATTCCCAGGGATGAGATCACACTGGTTAAAGCTTCTACAGGGAAGTTTAGTGGAGCAAATTCATTGGTGACTGGATTTGCCCATTCACCCAAATGGCTCTTCAAAGTGGTTTGTCAGCTCAACCACTTCTTCATCCCTCAATATCCAGATTTAGTACCCTCAATTCCTTATGTCCAGATCATTATTTGGTATAACCCAACTTCCACTTGCCCAATTCAGTAGGTAGGAAATGGTAGATGATTGCCATATTAATCCAAAAGAGCATTTCAAATATATTTGGAATTATGTTTCTTCTTTTTTTTCTTTCATGCCAGTCATGGGGCTTGAACTCATGGCCTAGGTGCTGTCCTAGGAGCACTCTACCATTTGAGCCACAGTGCCACTTCCAGTATTTTCTGAGCAGTTTATTGGAGATAAGAGTCTCACCAACTTTCCTGCCTGGGCTGGCTTTGAACTGCAATCCTCATAGCTCAGCTTCCTGAGTAGCTAGAGGTATGAGCCACCAGCACCCAGCTTTGAATCATCCTTCAAATCCATTTTTTAACCACTCGTAACTGGATGGTGTTTGTTGTGTTCACTAATCATTGAGGCAATTTACCAGAGTATAAAGTCTCTTTCAGCATGTATTTAAAATTTGTGAGTGCAAACACACACATACACACACACACACACACATACACACACACATTGTGTGTTTTATAGCTTTCACGTTGGCAAAACATTTCCCACTTCAATTTTCTTTTGCAATTTTCCAAATGAGAGAGCTTCTGGGGAGATGCTATTTTAGGGTTTTTAATCATTTATTTCCTGTAATCATTGCTAGCCCACGTGTGATTGGGTTTCAAGACTGCAGTTGGTTACATGGCACATTTGAGCTGGCTGGTCTGTGGGTTGGCATGGCTGCCAAGAGCAACTCTTCAAGTTGCAGGTGTATGTTGTCCAAATATACAACATGAGTTTGTAGATGCTGGAAAAACTGGCTATGAGGAATTTCATGAAAATGCTATCAGTCTTTCCCAACAGAACAACTTTCAAAAGAATTTCTGGTTGGTTCTAAGACCTGTGCTTTGCAGGTTGACTTCAGAAGCTAACCCAAGATAAGGTACATGACCACTCTAATGTTACAAATGGGAACCTGAATGTTCAGGCACCGGGTTACTCATTTATATAAGGAACATTTAGCTCTTGTTATATGTTTGGCTTTTGGGCATCATCTAGACCAGAGGTTGGTAATTTTCTGTAAAAGTCTAGATGGCTTAGGCCCCGTGGATCTACTCAGCTCTATAATTGCAAGGCAGAAGCACTTGTTAATAATAGACAAACCACTGGGATCTGGTGGCTCTTGCCTGTAATCCTAGCTACTCAGGAGGCTACAATCTAAAGACTGCGGTTCAAACCAACCTGAGACATATCTAGCAGCTGCCTCCCACAGGTCTCCACTCCACCACAGGGGGAAAAAAACCCCAAACAAATTAAATTGGTCCTGGAAGATTCCTTGGAAGATGATCTGATACCAAGTCTGAGACAAGATAAATACAAAAGGAGGCTAGACATCTGGTTTGTCAGATAGTAAAATGTGCTTAAAGAACAAGAGAGACTTCCACAGGAGGCCTGCACGCCGCTGCTGGTGCTGCCGCTATGTCTTTAGTGATTCCTGAGAAGTTGCAGCACATTTTGCCAGTACTCAGCACCAACATCGATAGGCGGCAGAAAGTAGCCTTTGCCATCACTGCCATTAAGGGTGTGGGGCGAAGATACGCTCATGTGGTGTTGAGGAAAGCAGACATTGACCTCGCCAAGAGGGCTGGAGAACTCACAGAGGGTGAGGTAGAACGTGTGATCACCATTATGCAGCATCCACATCATACAAGAGTCCAGACTGGTTCTTAAACAGACAGAAGGAAGTAAAGGGTGAAAAATACAGTCAGGTTCTGGCCAATGGTCTGGATCATAAGCTCCCTGAAGACCTGGGGTGGCTGAAGATTCGAGTCCATAGAGAGCTGACCCACTTCTGGGGCCTTCGACCACTGGACGCTGTGGTCGCACTGTGGGTGTGTCCAAGAAGAAACGAGTCTGTAGGCCTTTTCTGTTAATAAATAGTTTACATACTGAAAAAAAAGAACGAGAGAGAAACAAAGTCAACTTAAAGGGATCTCTCTGGCCAAATCTAGGACAATTTGAGAATGAAAATGTATGTTAGTAATGAGTTACAATGAACTGGATAGGACAAAAATATGTCCTGGAGGCTGGGATGTAGCTCAGTGGCAAAGCGCTTGCCTAGCAAGTGCGACGTCCTGGGTTCGATCCCCAGTACCAAAAAAGAAAAGACAAAAAAATACAGTTAAAAAAAACCCAAACAACACAAAAAAAAAAAAAAAAAACCCTTTCTGGGGCTGGGAAGGTGGCTCAGTGGTAGAGTGCTTGCCTTGCATGCATGAGGTCCTGGGTTCCATTCCTCAGCACCACATAAAGAAAAAAGCCGGAAGTGGCGCTGTGGCTCAAGTGGTAGAGCGCTCGCCTTGAGCTGAAGAGCTGAGGGACAGCGCCCAGGCCCAGAGTTCAGGCCCCACGACCGGACCCAAAAAAAAAAAAAATATGTCCTGGAGCTGGGTGTCAGTGGCTCACACCTGTAATCCTAGCTACTCAGAAGGCTGAGAGCTGAGGATCACAGTTCATAGCCAGCCAAGGCAGGAAAGTCCAAGAGACTCTTATCTCCAATTAATCACCAGAAAACCAGGGGTGGTGCTGTGGCTCAAAGTGGTAGAGCACTAGCCTTGAACAAAAGAGCTCAGGAACAGCACCCAGGCTCTGAGTTCAAGCCCCATGACCGATCCCCCCACCCAAAAAAAAAATTGTACTGATATGAAAAGGTAAGTAAATGTGGGAGAAGGATGGCTCTTCACAATAGAATTCCCAGCAACAAATATGCAAGGGATGATGGAGTAGGAAGATCATCAATAGCTGCCAGTCTTGGCAGATGTAAGTTTGAAGTGTGAAGCAGGGCATGTGTACAGCTTCATAGTACCTTCCCACAAATTACTCATTACACAGGGAAGCACAGCAACTTTACACTGGAGAAACCTGGCGGATTGTCACTTAACTGAATGATTAAAGTTAATAGCACCAACATTTGGCTTTAATTAGCATCCTGTGCCTCCTGACACAAAACCCAGAGAACAACACAGCATCACTTCTACAAGATTTTTGTCCAAATGCATGAACTGAATTTAATCACACACACACAGACATACCCACACCAGCACCAGCACCATCAGCACTACCACCACCACCACCACCACCACCACCAACAACAACAACAGTAACCAAAAAAAAAAAAAAAGTAGTGAGGGAAGGAGTGACATTGTACAAAAAAAATGTACTCTTTACCTGACTTATATAACTGTAACCCCTCTGTACATCACTCTTATAATAACAATAAAGGTTTTTTAAAAAAAAACAGACAAACTTAAATGGAGGAATATTCTAAAAACTAACTGACCTGCTCTAGGTTAAGACACATGAGGACATTGAAGAAACTGTTAGATCACAGAAGAAGAAAAAGATGCAGGACACCAGCATCTTTCTTCACCGAGGTGGAGAGGGAGGAAATGGAAAGGCCCAGCATCTTGCTTGCTCTCTTGGATCAGTCTAGCCTGTCCATTACCATCTTCCCTGAAGAGATGGGTGTACTGGTTCTCTAGAGGCAGGGAAGTATTCTAGGACCACAGTCTATGGCTAACCTTCTTCTAGATCACTTTACTCCCCCTACCTGAATGCATCATTTCTAAGTGCCTTTTACCATGACTGCCTCCAGGTCTTTTTACTTCATAGCTCAGACATGAAGACGTCTCCCTTATCACAGATCATAGCTTCTACCCATCATTCTGTGCCAGTGGCTGAGAGATACATGGGGTAGATGGCCGGAAGGAAGGAGAGAGCCCTGCTCATCATCCTCTCCAAATTCCTAGTACTCTGGGCTGGGCTGTGGCTATGTACTTGCCAGCATCCCCTGAAGTGGTCCTTGATGTTCCTGTCATATCTTCAAGGTGTGTGCTGATGCCAAATAGTCCTGAGCTTCTCTAATCATGGTCTCTGGCTGCTGAACCCCCATTGCTAATGTGGTGGCCCTCATTGCTTGTACTACAAATTAATTCATTCCTTTAGGCTTTGCTGTTCAGTGACTGGCTGCCGCAACAATCTCCCTGGGAGCTAATTGAGAGTTGTGATCCATGGCAGTATTCCCATTAGTGGCATAATGACACGCAACTGCTACATCCACAAATACACAGCAACATACAAAAACCTGGGTACACGTACACACACACACACACACACACACACACACACACATATGCTGGGCACATGCATGTCTGCATGAAGACAGAGGTTCAGGCATGTGAACACACACGCACTCACACTGAGGTACCCAAGTTTGTTAGCAAAGAAACAACTGGGAGATAGTGTTGCCTGGGGAATCTCCAGGATTAACGATGGAGCCCCTGTGAACTTGAGACACTGAGGGTAGACCTGCTGGCTGCTGTGAAAACGTGAGCACTCCACAGTGCTCCTGAGCGCCACGTGACTTCCTCTGGCTGATGGGAAAGTCAGGCTGGTGCTCATAGTAGATAGTATGTGTGGATTTCTGTAGTGGCCGGGTGAAGAGGCCCATCATGCTAACTTCAGCCTCCACTGACCAGCTTTGTCTTTGTGCAGGAAATGTAGCTAGATACACTCATCAGCTGGGCCCAGAAGCCCTTGTTTGGCTGTGAGCAGGGTGCCATTCTTGGTACTCAGTGATGGCCACAGGCTGGTTCCCCAAAGCGGAGCCTGCCAGGGCACATGTGAGGTAGTTGACTGGGGATGTAGACAGAGTGGAAGAGAGGGGGAATATCAAGAAAGGGAGGAAACCCGTGCCTGGAAGGCGCAATTCACCACTGTGGGCACCTGGGATCCATTCCATTTATCTGGGATTACAATGGATTACAATCCATTACCTGGGATTACACTGACATTTATCGCCATTGAAAGTTTACCAAGTGTTGCTCCCAGGCCAAGGAGGAAGATGATGGGAGAAAAGGGCAGAAGAGGTGAGTGCAAGGAAAGTGTGCACAGAGAGAGGGGGAGAGAAAGGAAAGAGGGGGAGAGAGAGAGAGAGAGAGAGAGAGAGAGAGAGGGAGAGAGAGAGAGAGAGATGGAGAGAGAGAGAGAGAATGAATATGGCTGTGGTCACAGTTGGGGCATCCTGTCAGTGCTACCTAGGACAGACTCAGTTCCTTTGTCTAAGAAGAAACGTATTTCAAATTACAAGGCCAATCCCTGGCCACAGGGGGCTGCAGTTCATGAATCAGGACAGTGGATGGCTCAGGGCAAGACGGTGGCCCTTAGTAGATCATGGCTGGAGATGATGCTAATTGGAGGCCTCCTCCTGTGGGATTTCCAAACACTGTTTCATACCCCATCTCATCTCTTTCAGTCACTCACCTGAACCCACAGCTTTAGAGGGTGGTGTTCCACAGCAACTTGCCTGGCCTGTTTGCAAGATTTCCTGTCAGCCCCAACCATTTAAACTTGAGCTTAGACTGTCTCTATCATGCTAGATAAAATGGACAAATACTACCCCCAAAGTATATTTCTAGCATTTGATAATATAATAATTCATTAGAGGAAGGGAAGGGATAGTAGGAGAAAAACAAAGGAAGGGGTAACAATGTTTGATAAGAAATGTACTCATTACCTTACTCATGTAACTGTAACGCCTCTGCACAGCATCTTTACAATAAAATAAAATTTAAAACAATGTCATTAGAATGCTCATCTAGAGGTGATTTTTTATTTTTCCTCAGGGGACATTTGGCTATGCCTGAAAATACCTTCAGTTGTCAGCATGGTGTTTTACCATATTGGCATCTAGTGGGTAGAGAGGTTGCTAAACAAAAGTACAAAATATAGGTCAATTGCTACAGAAAGAATGGTGTAGGGAAAAAATGTCAATAGTGCCGTGACTGAAACACAGAGCCATAGATCATGTTACTTCACCCTCAGCCTTCAGTGGCAGAAATTTTCTACTCCGGTGCATGAATGGGCTGCACACAGAGGCATGCCTCTCTACCTGTGAGCCAGCCAGGTGGGCCTGGTAGACTCCCACGTGTGGCCCATTGGCATCCATTAGCTGCAGCCTGTTGGGCTCTTGTGAAAGGTAGCCAGAGTTGAGCAACAAAATCGTTAGCAAGCATTTTTTTTTTCAAGTTTCTCAAATGGGCATAAGCATCGCTATTAGAAAAAAAAGCAAACTGAGACTCAGGAACCTTGCCAAGTTCAAGCTCAAATCATTAGATGCTGATTTCAGGATTAGAAAAAAACTGAAGCAGATTATTTTTCTCGTGTGTGTGTGTGTGTGTGTGTGTGTGTGTGTGTGTGTGTGTGTGTGTGTGCATGCACGTGTGTGTGTGTGCATGCACGTGTGTGTGCACGTGTGTGTGTGCGTGCACGTGTGTGCGTGCACGTGTGTGTGTGTGTGCGTGCACGTGTGTGTGCATGCACGTGTGTGTGTGTGCATGCACGTGTGTGTGTGCGCACGCGTGTGTGTGTGTGTGTGCACGTGTGTGTGTGTGTGCGTGCACGTGTGTGTGTGTGTGCGCGCACGTGTGTGTGTGTGTGCATGCACGTGTGTGTGTGTGCGTGCACGTGTGTGTGTGTGCGTGCGTGTGTGTGTGCATGCACGTGTGTGTGCACGTGTGTGTGCACGTGTGTGTGTGCATGCACGTGTGTGTGTGCATGCACGTGTGTGTGTGTGCGTGCACGTGTGTGTGCATGCACGTGTGTGTGTGCGTGCGTGCACGTGTGTGTGCGTGCGTGCACGTGTGTGTGCATGCACGTGTGTGTGCGTGCACGTGTGTGTGTGTGCACGTGTGTGTGCGTGCATGTGTGTGTGTGTGCATGCACGTGTGTGTGCGTGCACGTGTGTGTGTGTGTGCGTGCACGTGTGTGTGCGTGCACGTGTGTGTGTGTGCATGCACGTGTGTGTGTGTATGTGTGTGTGTGTTTGTGTGTGTGTGTGCGTGCACGTGTGTGTGTGTGTGCATGCACGTGTGTGTGTGCACGTGTGTGTGTGTGTGTGCACGTGTGTGTGCATGCACGTGTGTGTGTGTGTGCACGCACGTGTGTGTGCATGCCAGCATTTGAACTTGAACTTGGGGCCCATGCTCTCACTTGGCTTTGTCACTTACAGCTGGTGCCCTACCACTTGAACCACAATTCTGCTTCTGGCTTTTCAGTGATTAATTGGAGATAAGAGTCTCGTGGACTTTTCTGCCTGGGCTGACTTGGAACCGTGATCTTCAGGTCTCAGCCTCCAGAGTAACTAGCATTACAGACATGAGCTACCAATGCCTGGCCTAGAGCAGATCTTTTGCATATTTGCTGTGTAGCATAGACAGTTAATAGCTACTCCTATTTTATGACTGAAGAAACTCAAGAGGGAACCATTTCCCCCTGCAACATCAACCAGTAACTAGAAAACCTAGGTTCTAATGCAGGCCTGTCCTATCCCAGGGCTAGGGTGGCTCTTTTCCATCATAGAACTCACTCTTTCCATGTTCTCTCCTCTGGTAGGTGGTAGATACTATTCCTTTTGTGGTTAATCTCAACACAACACACAGTATACAACACATACTCAATACATGCTTGTAATTGATCAGAATCATTACTCCTTCCATCCTGGTTTAGACAAAATTCCTGGTTCAACCAACATTTCCTGTCTATAATCCTTGCTGACTCTAAGGCCCACCATGTCTTCCTCTTCCTTTTCTTTCAGTCCTCACTCACTCCCCATCTCTTTCAGAACAGCTCCTCTCATGCCTCTACTTGTTTTCTAATTGCACTGAAGCACTGAATCAAGTAGGGGCAGTAGATATGATGGAAAGAACACAAGGCCTCATGCCAGAAGACCTCTTTGGATCTCTGTTTCTTTTTTGCTTGTCCATCATGGGGTTTGAACTCAGGGCCTGGGCGTTAGCCCTGATCTCTTTTGCTTAAGGCTAACACTCTACCACTTTGAGCCATAGCTCTACTTCTGGTTTTCTGGTAGTTAATTGGAGGTAAGAGTCTCACAGACTTTTCTGTCCAGTCTGGCTTTGAACTGCAATCCTCAGATCACAGCTTCCTGAATAGCTAGGATTACAGGCATGAGCCACCCGTGTCTGGCTTTCTTTTTCCACAAAGTTAAAAAAACCTAAGAAAAAAAATGGTACCGATACTGGAACTTGAACTCAGGGCCTCATGCTCTCATTAGACTAAAGCTCTACCACTTGAGCCACGACTCTACTTCTGACTTTATTTTACTAGTGAATGGGAGTCTCACAGACTTTTCATTTTAAGCTGGCTTTGAACTAAGCTCCTCAGATCTCAACCTTCTAAGTATTTAGGATTACAGGCATGAGCCATGAAGCTCTGGCTACTTTTGAACCCATATTGCAGACACTGGGCCAATGTTTATCTGTTTATTCATTCGTTCAATAAATATTTATTGAGTATGTACTGAATACTTGGTAATGTAGGTGCTTGAGACATTAAGAAGGAAAAATAAAACAAAGCGTAGAGTTTTTTGAATGACTAAATGATTGAATGATTAAATTAGCTATTAGTAGAAACCTGTGGCTTAGGACAACTCATGAAAACGTAACAAAACAGTTCATGGTGCTTTAACTTGTAAATTCAAACCCCCAAAAATGTCTCCAAAGAAGCTAGCAGGAAAGAAGGAGAGAAGAGAGGTCACCCTAGATGACCAATCACTAGTATGATGCTAGACATTTTCCTCACCTACCCAGCCCTTTGGGTTCTTCATTGATTAAATGAAGAGTCTATTCCAAATCTTCTTATCATCAAAAGGATTAAATTAGGAAATGCACAAAACCACTGGGACTCAATATCTGGCACATAGTAGGCATTTGGTATAAGACAGCCAGTCTTGTTTTACTACTACTCAGTGAAAGCACTTCAGCCGGGGCCCATGTACCCCCTCTCCCTCCACCCGAGCCCACCGTCTCCACCCCCACCCCTCGCCTCACCAGCCACAAGGCTACCCTGATGAGCTGTGCAGCTTACTGTGAAATGCAGTGCATTTTCTCCCCAGCTGCCTGCTGATTGCAGTATTTACTTTTAATCTCCCGTGCCTCAATGCCCGATAAAAACTTTGTCACATTAGATGGTGACAGATGGGGGAGGGAAGGGAGGGTGGCCCTGCCAGGGAGCGTCGGGGCCACTCAACAATCCTTCACCAATTACGTCCTTCAATGCTCCCCAGCGTGGGCACCCATGTCAGCCCAGAGGGAAATGGAAAAGCATAAATAAAGACAAAACCAGGCTCGGCGAGGCTTTAATCTGCAGAATAACATTTCTCATTTGTGTGAAATATCACTGGATTCTCTCCCTATGCTCTTCGGGCACACATGAGTGCACACGGACACCTAGGGGGCAGGGGGGAGACTGGGGTTCCTGGGCCCCTCAAGGCAAAGTTAACTGTGTGCAGCATTCCCAGCATTCCCCCAAGTGGGTAAGCCCATCCCTTGTCCCTAACTGGGCTGTCAGAGAGGGCTGCTTCATGTTTGCGGGGCAATGAAGGGGATGGAATCGAGGGGAACCAAAAGATGATGCGAATGGTTAAGAGGTGACTGTATGAACAAGAATGAGGGTAGGCTGCTGCATGGTCAGAATTTGGTTCTGCTACTGCAATAATAGAATAATTAGTTATCGTATTCAAATGTAATTAGTAGTTAACATTTCTAAGCTCCGTTCTTTCACAAGTTCTGCCTACCTTCCTACCTGCTTGCTTTCTTTCTTTTTTCCTTCTTTCTTTCCTTCTTCTTTCTTTCTTTCTTTCTTTTCTTTCTTTCTTCTTTTGTGTACCAATACTAGGGCTTGAATTTAGGGTCTAGGGCTTGAATTTAGGGTCTAGGCTGTATCTCTTAGCTTTTTTGCTGAAGGTTGATGCTCTATCACCTGGGTCACAGCTCTGCTTCCAGTCTTTTGCTGCATATGTGTAGATAAGAGTTTCATGAACTTTCCTGCCTGGAGTGGCTTGGAACCCCAATCCTGAGATCTCAGCCTCCCAACTAGCCAGGATTATACGTGTGTGACAAACTTTGCCTCTCTGATCCCCAACAACTCTGTAAAGCAATAAATACCTCACTCTCACATCCATTCTCTCTGTTTCTATAGAGGTGGAGTGGGGTTGGGTGTGTTTGTTTCCCCAGCACTGCTGTAGCAAAGACATAATCATCTGTGTATCTTGAAAGAACAGACCCTTATGCTGCCAGGCTTCTGGAGGCCACAAGTCTGAACTGGAAATTGTTTCCACCCTTGGTTATTGTGCATGCAAAGTTACTTTGATGGAATGTGGTGGTCACATTCCATCACCGTAGTGAGGCTCCAGGAAGGTCTCCAAATAAGGAGACTTGAGTACTGGGTTCATACTGTGACAAAATAGAATCTGAAGACACATCCGTGTAGAGAGACCAGATGCTGGCTGTGCTAGAGCTGTTTGTAGGAGCCTCCCTTCACGCTCAGCCCTACCCACACAGTTCAAGAATCCAACCCCACAGGTCCTGATCAAACGTTGGGAGACAGCTTCCCACTTGCTCATCACAGCAGGAAAGGGAACATCAGGTTCTGGGTTTGGGCCTCTCTCCAAAGGGCAAGGAAAGTCTAGAACAAAATGCACAGAACCCTGGGAACTTCCAGAGGCCTCGCTGCTCATGTTCAGGCCATGTCAGTGGAGACAGACTCCCCCTCCTGCCAGGAGACTCCTCCAACCTTTTCAGCCCTTATCCTCATGAGCCTTCACGTATTCAGCCTCCCCTTAGGGGAGGATGGGAGTGGAGGGTCCCTCTGACTAGACCCCCTCCTGTTCCCTATAACTTGATATCCTCCCAAGAGGCTGAGACACAGGCATCAGGGAACAGAAAGAGAAAAAAGTAAGCCTGAGAACTAGTCTGATGGTCTATGGAACAGGGGTTCAAGACCCAAAGTGAAAGATAATTTTTTAAGTAGGGGTTATCTACAATGTTATTTCTGATCAACTGTATTTCTGTTTAACAAAACTACACTGCTGCTGGGCGCTGGTGGTTCATATCTGTACTCCTATCCTCTAAGGAAGCTGAGATCTGAGGACTACGGTTCAAAGCCAGCCTGGGCAGGAAAGTTAGTGAGACTTTTTTTGTTTTTTAATTTTGAAAATACTGTACAGAGGGGTTACAATTACATGGGCAAGATAATGAGTACATTTCTTTCTTTCTTTCTTTCTTTTTTTTTTTTTTTTTTGGTTGTGGGGCCTGAGCTCTGGGCCTGAGTGCTGTCCCTCAACATTTCAGCTCAAGGCTAGCACACTACCACTTGAGGCACAGTGCCACTTCTAGATTTTTCTGCTTATGTGGTGCTGAGGAATCAAACCCAGGGCCTCATGCATGCAAGGCAAACACTCTACCACTGAGTCACCTTCCCAGCCCATGAGTACATTTCTTATCAAGCATTGTTGCCTTCTCCTTTGTTTCCCATTCCCATCCCTTCTCATACCTGCCCCCCTCCCCCCCCCTCCCCTGGCCCGGTACCCACCCCGCAGTGAGACTCTTATCTCCAATAAACCACCAGGAAACCGGAAGTGGCACTGTGGCTCAAGTGGTAGAGCACTAGCCTTGAGCTGAAGAGTTGAAGGACTGTGCCCAGGCCCAAAGTTCAAGCCCCACAACTGACCAAAAACAAACAAAAACCCCAAAAAACTGCACTGCTTGTTCTCACGTGAGGTCAGGGAATCTAAAATAACCCCCAAGTTAAAAATTTACCTGCAGGTAACATCTGGGTCTACATTTGTTCAGCTCAGCTTAAGATTCCAAGTAGATGTCATTTTCCCAACATGGCATTTAGTAGAGTACAAACTTTTATCCAAGTACTTGTCTGAAATCCAGATGCTCAGGCAACCCCACTGGAGGAGATCTGTTCTTTTCCTAGGGGCCTCTGCCCGTCAAACTCTAAGAATTGGGTCCTAATGGTTCCCCTTCTCCTAGCTTATCATGTGTCAGTGCTGCATCCTCTGCTATGACCAGAGGTGGGGCAACCCTGCATATGGAGATCGGGAAGGGTGTTTCTCAAGTAGAACCTGAGTGGAACAGGAGGAGAAAGGAGACAGGAGATGATGGCTCAAAGTGTGCCTCCACAGAATTTCAAGAAGCCCTTCTCTTTACTCAGTTCTTAATAAACATTGCTGATGCATCCATACTCTGCATCAGGCCCTTGGGCTGCTCTTTCAGAATGTGAAGCGTGATTGTTGGAGACTTAACTATCTATGTGTCCTCTGCAAAGAAGTAGGAATGAATGACTTCAAGTTCTGAGGGATATGTTTGGACAATGAGACCAATCTCACAGCATGAGAAGCCCCTATACCAGGATGTCCTATACCAAGTAACAGGCTAGGATCCGTAAAGGTTATTTCCCAGGGGCTTCTTTAGTTCTCAATGGCTGCTATAACAAATGACCACATACTTAGTGCCATTAGAAACCCCAGATTTAGGGCTGGGAAGGTGGCTCAGTGGTAGAGCGCTTGCCTTGCATGCATGAGGCCCTGGGTTCGATTCCCCAGCACCACATAAGCAAAAAGAAAAAAAGCCAGGCTCAAGTGGTAGAGCGCTAGCCTTGAGCTGAAGAGCTGAGGGACAGCGCCCAGGCCCAGAGTCCAGGCCCCATGACCGGACCCAAAAAAAAAAAAAAAAAGAAACCCCAGATTTATTATCTACAAGTTCTAGAAATTTGGCATCCAGCATGGGTTTCACCAGACTAAGATTAAGATGTCAGCAGTGCTGTGTTCCTTCCCAGAGGCTCTTGGGAAAATCTATCTCCTGGCCTTTCCAGTTATGAAGAGACTACTCCATCCCTTGGCTTATGGACCATTCCTCTATGTTGAGTGGCTATTGTGTTTTTTTTGTTGTTTGTGATTTTTCAGTGCTAGAGACTGAACCAAGGACTTCATACATGCCAGGCAAGTGCTCTACAAATGATCTGCCAATGTTTTCTGTTTCTTTTTCTTCTTCTTTTTCTTTTGCCAGTCCTGGAGTCCCTGAGATGCTTTTACTCAAGGCTAGCACTCTACCACTTGAGCCACAGTGCCACTTCCAGCTTCTTCTGTTTATGTGGTACCAAGGAATCAAACCCAGGACTTGCTAGGCAAGCACTCTACCACTAAGCCACATTCCCAACCCCAATATTTTCTTGTTTCACTTTCAAAGTCAGCAACTGTGGGTCTAGCCCTTTCCACGCCACACAACTCTTGACTCCTGGGCTATCTCACTTTTCTCCATTTAAGGACCCTCTTGGTTCTATGGGATTGGCTCACACAACCCAGAGGAGGCATCCTGTGTGAAGGTCAGCTGATGAGCAGCCGGCAAACAGTTGACCTGAAGTCTGCTTTCCCCTTTGCCAAATGGCACAACACATTCTTGGGCTCAGGCAATTAGGACCAAGACATCTTTGGTTGACTATAGTCTACCTCCCTTAGGATCTCAACATCCCTTCCTCATCAGAGATCCAGGGAGCCTATGATTGATTGGATCATGCAGCCTTTTCAAGGACAGAGACTCAGACACCACTCCAGATTCCCTCAAGAGCTCAGGGTGTGTGACTGTTTGCTTCAAAACCAGAAGGCAGGTCACGCAGTAATTACCTCTTTGTCTATTAGCTGCAATTATGCTCTAGTCAGTAGGAGGTCTAGAATTACTGTGGACTCAACCTCTTTCCCAGGAAATTCTATTAAGTGTCTGTGTAACTAAGAAGTCATTACAGAGCACTTGAAATTATAGTGTTACTTGCCTTCTAGAAATCCTTTCTGTCTCATGGTGGGGAGGGGGAGATGCAGTGAGGTAGATGGCTTCCTTTTCCTAAACCCTGAAGGCAGAACTGAAATCTGAAGTCTTCTAGACCTTGATAGAGCTCAAAGATAGTGATAAAGAATAATTTGAGGTCTGGGAAGGTGGCTCAGTGGTAGAGCGCTTGCCTTGCATGCCTGAGGCCCTGGGTTCGATTCCTCAGCACCACATAAGCAAAAAGAAAAAAGCCAGAAGTGGTGCTGTGGCTCAAGTGGTAGAGCGCTAGCCTTGAGCTGAAGAGCTGAGGGACAGCGCCCAGGCCCAGAGTTCAGACCCCATGACCGGACCCAAAAAAAAAAAAAATAAATTAAAAAATTGCTGCTTCCGGAGTGAAAGGTTTGGAGCTATGCTTGAGTCACATTCCTGTGTGAAGCTCACTTCTGGGTCTTCCTAGGCTACAGGGAGACAGTAGATAGCTACCCTCCTTTTCTGTAGGAAGGGCAGAGGGGCTGAGGCGTCTCACTCTTGTATTAACAAGCAAGTCTATTATCAATACCAGAAAATGAAAGTTCTCTATACTGCATCTCTTACTCAAGTTTTATCAACTATCTCCTTCTTTATCTCTCTCTCTCTCTTTTTTTTTTTTTTGTCGGTTGTGGGCCTTGAACTCTTGGCTTGGGCACTATCCCTGCACTCTTCAGCTCAAGGCAAGTACTCTACAGCTTGAGCCACAGCGCCACTTCTGGTTTTCTAGTGGTTTATTGGAGATAGTCTCACAGACTTTCCTGCCCAGGCTGACTTTGAACTGCGATCCTCAGATCTGAGCTTCCTGAGTAGCTAGGATTACAGGCATGAGCCACCAGCACCCGACCTCTTTATGTCTTTTAATGGCATTTCATTTTATCCTGGAGATTAAAATATAAATTGTTCTGTTACCAATTACTTATGCTTCATCGTTATTTTATTTTTGGTCATACTGGGGTTTGAATTCAGGGCTTTGCTCTTGCTAGGCAGGTGTTCTACCACTTGAGCCATGCTTCCAATAGTTACTTGTCTTTTATGGTTCTATTTAATTATACTTAAAAATCAGTATTTTTTGTGTATGTGCCAGGCTGGCTCTACCACTTCAGCTACACCTCCACTTTCAGCTTTTTGTTGGTTAATTTTTTTGTCAGTTGTTGATTAATTTCTGTTGTTGTTAGTCATGGGGCTTGAACTCGGGGTTTGGGCACTGTCCCTGAGCCTTTCAGCTCAAGGTGAGCGCTCTACCACTTGTGCCACAGCACCACTTTCTGTTTTCTGGTGGTTAGTTGGAGATAAGAATCTCATGGACTTTCCTGCCTGGGTTTTGGCTTTGAGCTAGGATTACAGGCGTGAGCCATCAGCACCCGGCCACAACTTTCCTTCTCTTCTCTTCTTTCTCCTTCTCCTCCTCCTCCTCCTCCTCCTTCTCCTCCTCTCCCTCCTATTCCCCATCCCCCTCTCCTTTCCCCTCCTCCTCCCTTCTTCTTCTTCTTCTTCTTCCTTCCTCCTCCTTTCCCTCTCCCTCTCCCCCTTCTCCTCCCCCTCCCCCTCTCCCATATTCCCCTCCCCCTCCTTCCTCTCCCCCTCTCCTTCTTCTTCCTCCTCCTCCTTCTTCTTCTTCCTTTTCCTCCTCCTCCCCCTCCTCCTCCCCCTCCTCCTCCTCTTCCTCCTCCTCCTTCTTCTTCTCCTCCTTCTCCTTTTCCTCCTCCTTCTACTCCTCCCCCCCTCTTCCTCCTCCCCCCCTCCTTTCCTCTCCTCCTCCTCCTCCCCCTCCTCCTCCTTCTCCCCCACCCCTCCTCCTCCTTCTTCTTCTCCAGTCCTCAGGTCTAGGCACTTTCCCTGAGCTTCTTTTGCTTCAGGCTGGAGCTGTGGCTCAAGCATTCTAGCTTGAGCCACAGTGCCACTTCTGGCTTTTTCTCTTTATGTGGTACTAAGGAATCAAATTCAGGGCTTCGTGCATGCTAGGCAAGCACTCTACCACTGAGCCACATTCCAAGCCCTGGACTTTTCTTCTTAGGCTGGCTTTGAACTTTGATCCTCAGATCTCAGCCTCCTGAATAGCTAGGGTTACAGGCAGGAGCCAGTGGAGCCTGGCTAAAATCAGTATTTTTTTTTAAATGATTACTTTTTATATGATTTCTGCTTTATATTAGCCTTAGGGTCTGTAACATTACTTTAGATTGTGCATTTGTGCAGGTTGTATTTTATGGTTTCATTTATAGTGGAGGAGGAAGCACTAACATGCCTGGAGGGTGATGACAATGATACATTTCAAATATTTAGGCAGAGGAACAGATGCTTAACAGATAATAGCTGGCTTCGTCGAGGGCTACCTGTGCATTGTTCCACTTAATTTGTACCACATCCCGTGAGGTAATTGCCATAATATCTACTGCACAAATGAGAGCACCGAGGCTCAGGCAGACTATTTGGCTTTCTCAAGATCCTGAAGCAACCGAATGGCACAGCCAGGTGCCTTCTGAGTCAGCAGTACCAGCCCCAAGCCTGGTTGTCCCGAAGCACCCTCATGACCTGTTCTAATAATGCAGCCATGATTACAGCCATCGTCACTTCTACTAACTACATCCTGATGTGTGTCCTAGAATGGGATCTGTGCATTACAAAGCTTTAGACTCTCAACCGCCCTATACAGAAGTGAGTTTTTAATCCTCATCTTAAAATCAAGATGCAGAGACTAGTGGGGTTAAGTAACTTGTCCGTAGTCTCACCATCACAAGAAAATGGTAGTTAGGATTCCATGTGGGTGGTCCTGCTTCAGAGCCCAGGACTTGTACCATCTTCCCATGCTCCCTCATGGGCTCCAAACCATCACCTGGGTTCAAGTTGTGCATCTACCCTAACCTAATCAGACTGTCCCTCAGCTCTCCTGAGGGTCCCAAGCTATCCCAGGCCCAATGTGGGGAGAGGGGAATCTTGAAACAGCTGTTTGGGAAAGGTTGTCTGAGCTTGTGGTGGAGCTCCTGATGGGAGAGAAATGGGAGAACTGCATGTGGGACCCCCATATGCTCTGTCCATGTCCAGATGTTTGAGGACCAGGTCCAAGCCTTGGCCTTCAGCTGTGTCCTGAAGATGGGTCCTACCCTTCATGTGCTGAGCTAAAGTCCCTGAGTGATGAGCACTGTGAACTAAGCTCTTCTTGGCTGTGGCTACCTAGCCTTGGCCAAAAGCTGAGCTTTCTGTAAACACATTGAGCCAACCAGATGCCAGGAGTCTTGTTGACTTAGCCTTTAGCTCCCTGGGCATCTATAAGATGACAGAGAAGGGGATCCCTGATTGGCCTCAGGCCGCAGTTCCAGCAGACGGGCCAAACCTACTGAGGCCAGCCCCTCAGCCTCCTGGGCCCTGCCCACCACTCATCAGATAGGGGGGTGGGGGGACGGCGCAGGTGCAGCTTGCCAGGATGTGTGCACGCTGTAGGGTGGGCCCAGGAGGGGCACTCAGAAAGATTATCTCACAGTTCGAACTCGTTAATGAAAGAAATAAATTAACCAAGCTCATTTTTCAGGGAATTCTTGTGTAAACTGGAAATTTTCCAGTCTGTGAGCCCTGTGCCAGGCCCTCCCATAAATCACAGCAACGAGGCTGTCGGCTCCACGAAGTGGGGAAGAGGCAGAGGGGGGAGACACAAGACAGAGGGGAAGCTGGTGACTGGCTTTGGTGGCAGGGCAGGGGGCACCCGGGCTCCCCAGTCACTTTCCCTGCATGAATGGCAGGGTAAAGGAAGACAGAAAGCTCTAACCAGAGAGCTGTGCCAACAAACAGTGCCATGCATGTGTGCGATATCCCTTGCCCCCTGCACACTCAACCTGGAAGCAGCCCCCCGAAACAGGTCATTTTTTTAATTGAGTACAATATTAATTACCGTGTGCACCATTAACGGTTTGTGGGATTTGACTAATTAATGTAATAGTTTTTGAGTCATGCTCATTAAATATGAAAATTACGCTGGTGAAAGGTATTGGTTTCATTATCAGTCTTGTATGGACAGGACCGGAGGGGGCAGGGAACAGTGAGAGACAGACCTCTCTCCTTATCTGTTCTGGTCCCAAAGCACTGTATTGGGGTCCTCGTTCAAAGGAACCCACAAGGGAGACAGGAAAGAGGGAACAAACTGCCACCAAACCAAACCTAGTGGCCAAACTCAGCTCTGAAAACCAGAACCCTGGCTCCTTTCACCCTAGATTTGCCCTCTCCTTGATTGATTGATTGATTGATTGATCTATTGACGGGACTGATTGATTGGTTGGTTGATCGATCCGTTGAGGCATAATTGAGTGTGCCACAGCAGACCTTGCTGGCTGGCTATTTCCAGTCCCTCATTCTCACTAACCTCTACCTTGAAGACTGAAAAGGAAACATCTTTCTGATCTCACCTACCTTGTTTGGTTTGGGATATGTAACCAAATGCCATATTCTGAGTGGCTTGCCAAACAATAAAAAGTTATTTTTCACACTCAGGAATCTATAAGTCCAAGATCATGGCTGCAGTGGAATCAATTTCTGCTTAGGTCTGCTTCTTGGCACAACACTTTTCGTGCAGCCTCTCATGGTAGAAGGAGTAAGAGAGCTCTCTGAGGTCTTTCGCAGGCAGCTGGTCCCTTTATCAGGGCTCCACCCCTATGACCAAAGGCCCCACCATGAGGGTGAGAATTCCAACACAAGACTTCAGAAGGGACATAAAAATTCAGTCTATTTCCTGGAGTTCATTTCGATAAAATGCTGTTTTCTATGCTCATATGCACATAGCGATTGAGCCTTTTGTGATCTGCTTTGATGAGTATCTCCCTTTGGTTTCACTGTGTGAATGTCTAGAGACCTGTATAATTTATCATGTCCCACTGTATTTTGTGGTTTTTTAAAAAACTATCCAGTGTGTTTACTTGTAGATTTATAGGCACATTCTAGTTACCATAAACGAGAGAAACTATGCAACCCATGTTTCTTTGGGTCTGGCTTACTTTGCTTAATATAATTTTTTCCAAGTCTTTCCATTTCCTTATGAATGGTACAATATCATTCTTTCTGATAGAAAAGTAGAATTCAATGGTATACGTACACAACATTTTTAAGAGATTTGTTGTTGCTGATGCTGCTTTTTTGTTGTCTTTTTCTTTTGTCAATTTTTTTCTTTTTAAAAATTTTTTTATTGTGAAAATACTGTACAGAAGGGTTACAATTCCATGGGCAAGATAATGAGCACATTTCTTATCAAGCATTGTAGCCTCCTCCTTTGTTTCCCCTTCCCATCTCATCCTCCCCCTGACCCCCGCCCAATCTTCCTCCCCCACCCCCTACCAAAGTTGTAAAGTTCGTTTTCGACATAATGACTTGTACGTCTCATTGTTGCAATGGGTAAGGGGACACAGAAAACATGGGATAAAAGGTGAACAAATGCAGCAGTGATACCTACTAGACACTATGTGGAAAATGAACTATACAACTTGTAGATAGGATGGGAGGGAGCAAGAGAAGGGGTGGCAGGGTTAAATAGAAATGTACTCATTACCTGACTTATGTAACTGTAACTCTCATCACCTTTACAATAACAAAACATATATTTAAAAAAATTCAGCCCATTACACTGACCTCCCTAAGGCTAGGAGTGATCATATGACAGTGTCGTGGTCAGTGAGATCCAACGAGGACAGGATCAGAGAGACCGATGTTGCTTGGGGGACACTGTTTCTTTCCTTCTGTATGGGGCTTCAGCAGTTGTTTTTGTACCTGAGGAAAAAGAGACACAGCAATGCTCATCTTGTTCCTTTGGAGATCTGTATCTACCTGGGTCTTGTGAGGCTGAAACAAGGGTTATGGTGCTTTCTAGAAGCTTTAGGGAGACCTGAATATTTGATTCCTGGCCCCCTTCCATCTTCAAAGACAATGATGCTGTTTGTCTCAGAAGCTGATGTAGACTCTTCCACATTTAGGAACCTTGGTGATGGGTGTTGGTGTGTGTCAACTTGGTCGAGCGATGGGGGCTGGCCATGTGGGGTACCCATGTTGCTGAGGAAAAGTTTTAAATGTGATTAACACTTTGAAAGGAGACAGAATAAAGCAGAGCAAAGTCTGGGGCCTTTCAGAAGCAGACAGTTCTACCTCAAACTACAATATAGGAATCATGCTAGACTTCCAGCCTGAAGATTTCAGACTCAAGACTTTAACCTTTGACCCTCAACTTCTCCCTGAAATCCCAGACCAGTGGCCTATTTTGCAAATTTTGTACTTCAGCCCCCACAATTCCTTAAAATAAATCTCTCTCTGATATATCCCTTTCCTAAATGCTATATGCTAGAAGACATTTACATTACACATAAACACACACACACACACACACACACACACACACACAAAACGTATATGCATACACTTGTCTCCTATGTATTCTCTTGAGAATCCTCAAGTCAACCAAGGTAAGCCCCTCATTTATTTTATTTTATTTTTTTATGCCAGTACTAGGTTTGAACTCCAAACATGGGTGCTTTCTCTGAGCATTTTTTGCTCAAGATTAATGTTCTACAACTTGAGCCACCGTTTCACTTCCAGCTTTTTGGTGGTTTATTGGAAATAAGAGTCTCACAGACTTTTCTGCTGGGTTGACCTCAAACTGAAATCTTCAGCTCTCATTTTCCCAAGTAGTTAGGATTACAGGCATGAGCTGCAGGCACCTGGCTAAGATCCCCATTTTAGAGTCAGCTGATTACCAACTTCAATTCCATCTGCTGCCCTTATTCCCTGTTGCTGTGTAACTTAACTTATGCACAGGGTTCAGAAAGTAAAACACAAACATCTTTCAGGGAATTATTCTGCCCACTGGAGTAACTAAACAAGTAGGAATTTATTTTCCATTCTCAATGAGAAGTCTGGAGGTAGGATCTGAGATTTGGGGTTAATGCTTCATGAGTAGGCTCTTTATAATGGTTCATCTATCAGCTTTAGTTCTCAAAATATCACCTTATGCCCACAAGATGGTTGCCTTAGCTCCCAACATCCTATCTTCCTAAAACGATGCTAAGCAGGAAGGAAGAAGATAGAGAGAAAAGCTCTTCTTTTTAAAATATGGACAATGCTCATTCGCTGACTTGTTCTAAAAGCTTTTCTTTTTTTTTTTTTTGGTCCGGTCGTGGGGCCTGAACTCTGAGCCTGGGCGCTGTCCCTCAGCTCTTCAGCTCAAGGCCAGCGCTCTACCACTTGAGCCACAGCGCCACTTCCGGCTTTTTTCTTATGTGGTGCTGAGGAATCGAACCCAGGGCCTCAAGCAAGCAAGGCAAGTGCTCTACCACTGAGCCACCTTCCCAGCCCTAAAAGCTTTTCTTTTTGCATATTGCTAAATCCTAGCCACACCCTGGGCTTAGCTCTATCACCCCAGAGTGGTTTTCTTTTTCTTTCTTTTTGGTGCTGGTCCTGGGGCTTAAACTCAGCACCCAAGAACTGTCCCTGAACTTGGTAGGCTAATGTTCTACCACTTGAGCCACAGCTCCACTTCCAGCTTTTTGGGTGCTTAATTGGAGGTAAGGGTCTCCCAGACTTTCCTGTCCAGGCTGGCTTCAAACTGTGTTCCCCAGATCTCAGCCTCCTGAATAGCTAGGATTATAGTCATGAGCCCATGGCACCTCAGAGTGGTTTTCTACAATGCAGCCTCTATCCTGCAAGATGGCCAGCCAAACTCTTGGCTGGTATTACTGATGACTGAAGTTGATGAACTGGTGTTTGCTGTGTGATGTACAGAGTCCCATTTGAGCCAAAAACTTTCAAGCTGCCAGCTTGAAAGTCTGGCATTGGGAAGAAGGGATTGGAGGAGGAACATGAAGGTAAAGCTCCCTCCAGGAGCATAAAAGTCCCCTTCACGCTGGGCTCTGTCCTCCCAAGCACCGTGAAGGGAGTTGGGGACTCCCTCTTAGTGACTGACAGTGAGTGACTGCCAGGCCGCACAGAGCCCAGGGGAGGGGGCTGAGCCAGTTCCATTATGTTTATAGCCTTGGGCTTGGCAGCTCAGGCCTGCTCCCTGGGTGAGCTCAGAGGTGGCTGTGTGCCAGGTGTGGGGGGCCGGGGAGGCAGTGTCCTGGGTGGGGAGGGCAGGGATGAGAGAGGGAGGGGGAACGAAGGGAGAGAGGAAGGGGCCGGAGGGAACTGTAAGCATGAAGATGAAGCCTGCAGAGATGCCAGCTCCTTTTATTTTGAAGACAGGATTAAGGGAGGTTTCAGAAGGAGATAATAAGGAAAACAGATTCACAAGGGATTGGGAGAGGACAGGAGAAAGACAAGAGGGGACAAGTTAGGGACTAGGAGTAACCATGGGTTGTGTATGGCAAGTGGAGGATGGGGGCAGATCTCAGAAGTGAGCAGAGGCCAGGCTCTTCTACTTCAGTGACCCAGTGAGCAGGAGACTGGAGGCTGGAGACTGGAGGCTGGAGGCTGGCAGGGAGGGGGCGGGGGGTGAGACAGGGAGCTGGAGACCTGAAATGCTGCTCAAAGTGAGGGCATACCTGAGGGCAAGGCTCAGGTAGAAACTAGCCTAGTTAGAGGGGATCTTGGTGCCAACTCTAGGCTCTGCGATTTAGGAAAATTGCTTCAACCCCTGTGCCTCAGTTTCCTCTTACAGAAAATAATGGGTAATAATTGATCATGGGCAAACTGGGAGACTACACTGAGGTGTTAATCAAGACTGCTTGTTAGAACCACAGCTGGCATCCAGTGACTACTCAGCAAGGGGTCAGTGCCACCAGACAACCCCTTATTGACCCAGTCCTTGCATTGTTGAGGATGGAAATATGCCCAGATGAAAAATTACATTTCCCAGCTTCCTTCACAATTGGGCCCATCCCCCAAATATTAGAAGGTTATTGTGAAGGGGCTTCCAGGAAACCTCTCTAAAATAGGCCAATTCTGCTGGTAAGCTCTTCTTTCTTTCCTCCAGCATACCCGAAAGGTGGGTATGATGATTTGAGCTGCAGCAGCCATCCTGTAGCCCTGCAGTAACCTTGAAGATGGATGCTATACACTAAGTATAATGGAACAGAAAGGTAGAAACAGCGTAGGACACTGACTGCATTGTGGGACTGTCACACCAACTCCAACCTTCTGTCTCCACAAGTCCTTTGAGAGAAAAACAAATCCCTTGTTTCTATTACATTATTTTTGAGGAGCTAGGGTTTATATGAATAGAGCCTAAATTGGTGATAGGTAAAAGGTGTTAGGCAGTAGACACAAGTTGGGGAACATCAAGTCTCAGAAGTCCCATGACTTGTCCCTGGGGTCCATGTTATCTGTGAGTCCAAGTTGCGTGGGCTTGGGATTGTGTCATTATTGTCCTCATCAAGGCTAGAAAAGCACAAGGCTATGGGAAGCCAGGGCAGGACCCTCAGTACCATGTCTAGAAAGGAGAAAATTTCTTAGGCAGAGGGATAAGACAGAAGTGCTAGCAAGGGGTGGCAGTGAGGATGCACGGTATAGGGAAGTTCTTGGTCCCATCACTAAACATGGAGAGTTGGCTTCCAGTCTCCATGGACATTCTCCAGGTCTCTGGGACATAAGCACACTCTCTTGAATGTGAATTTCTCACTCAACATTGAGCCAAGGATATTTGCAAATGCAGAATAGACATAGGGCTCTCTCATAAGATATCGCTTGTTCAGGAGCTATGTGCATAGCCAGAACTAAGGGAAGAAGGAGAACTCTACCTTCCACATCTCAGGAACTTGGGACAAAATCTTTAATACAATGGCAAACCAAGGCAGTATCGCCTTAGCAGAAGGCTTCTGGCTCAGGGGAAAAGCATGGATAAAACCCACTTAGGACAGGATTTGGGGAGTTGGAGCTCAGAAGAGCTCCTATGGATGTATTTCCAGATAGAAGAGCAGCCTGAGAGGAATTGGGGTGACTAGATTGGGGTGGCATATTCAGGTTTGTCTCCCCCACAAGAGATGTTACCCCCATCTTTCATGCGTTCATTTAGTTGTTCATTTATTCTATGCATAGTATCTTGCCAGATATAACAATAGCAATTCAAAACAGTATCAATATAAAACATAGCAACCAGGCTAGAGAAGCCAAAATCCAAGTCAACAGCAGAATCTCAAAAAATGTGAGGAGCATACCCACAAACCCCTAAGTATGAGTGAGCAAGGGCAACATTCAGTACCAAAAGGGCCACAAGGTGTCAGTAACTACGGTGGAGAAGGTAGAGACAAGGCCTGGGGCTCCTGAAGGCAGCTAGACCTGAGACCCTTAGCCCAGGGATGGAAGGCCCCTGGGAGAGTAGCAACCAAAGCTAGGAGCAACTTCAACAGGCCCTGGGTTGAAGGACAGGACACACTACAGTCACGTCTGAAACCAACAAATGGGAGGCCTTTCAGAACAGGACACCCAGCCAGAAGAAGAACCCAAAGTAAGATTTGAAGCTGAGGGAGAATGGGGACCATGGAAGCAAAGGAGATGGGAAGTTTTGCTCTAAACTGTAGTATCTGGAAGCCACTAGCCATGTGTAGCTATTCACATCTAAATTCATTCAAATTGCCTTGGAAATTGAGACCAGTGGTTGCCATAAGCCACATCCTAGTGGCTAATCACTCGCTCATACAGCGAGTGGCTTCCATTGTATGATGGACAGTTCAGGTACAGAACAGAAGAGTCTATTAAACAGTGCTAGAGCTCAAAGTCAGGGAGACAAGCCAAGGTCTCTGGAAGGAAAAGGCCATGACTTTTAGCACATCATATAAAACAAACAAAAACAGAGAGGGTGAAGGAGAAGGAGAGAGGGAGAAAGAGAGGAGAGGGAGAGGGAGAGAGAGACAGAGACAGAGATAGACAGAGAGAGAACAACACAACAAATCAAAAAGTCCTATAAAAATCCTGAACAAAATGCTAGGAAAGACACCAAGGCCATATTCTCTGCTCAGCATGACAGACATTCACATCTCACTGGGACAAAAACTATGGCAAACCATTGCAACCAGATCACCAACGAAAGGCTCTATCATTCACAAAGGAAGGAAAATTCAACTGTCATTAGACTTCTCAACAACAATGCTTTGCGAGAAACACAGACAACAACAACAAATCAATTAACTACAGTAATTTGAGGAAAGAAAAAGCCGGTGAAGCATGTCATATCCACATGAGCTGAATTCAGCCCACAGACAGACTTTTAAAATTGTAAATTTTTATTAGTGCATAGTAATTGTACAAAGGCAGTTTGTGCTAGTCCCCAGATTCCTGCTCATAGAAGAAATCTCATGAATCCTTCCAGAAGAATGTACAGAAAAAGTAACTAAGATAATAGCATGATTGCTGTGGCAGCTACTGAGTGCTGGGTATTCAATAGAAAAGCATATTATATTAAATATAGATTGAATATCCCTTATCCATAATGCTTAGAACCACAATTTTAGATTCTTTTCAGATTTGGGAATGTTTGCATAAACATTGGGAATGAAACCTGAGTCTAGACATGAAATTCATTTACATTATAAACAACTTATATACCAACCCTGCTTCACATACACCTCACACACAACCTGGAGGTGACTTGGTAAAATATTTTTAGTGTGTTGCATTGGGATTTCAATCTATTGTCTTAGCTCAGGTGTGGAATGTTTCCACTTGTGGCCTGAATCAGAAACTCAAATGTTTGGAGTTTTTCAGACTTCAGGTTTTTGCATGAGGGACATTCAACTAGAGTATATAAACCTATGCTTAAAATATAAACACAGTTACATGTTTATGAAGATGTACATGAATGTAGTCTAAGTAGCAAAATGGAGGAGAAAGTGAATAATGTTTGCAAACTAAACCAAGCTTGTTCTCCTAGGCACTAATCAGGAGCAAAGGGTGTTATAAGAAATGGTTAGCAGGTGACTAGCATTCCCTAACCTGTGACCTGATGCTCTCGGATCTCAGCTAGAATAAACTCTCCTTTCCTGTCCTGTAGAAGAGGAAAGCATGGTGAGAACTATATAACATCAAGTTACCTTATTCTGAGACCTGAGAAAAGACAGCCCAGCCTAGCACAGAGAGACTGGAGGTTTTTGACCAGGTATATGGGGAAGGGAAGAAGAGAGGAAGGTGTATTGAAGTGTTCAAGCCTTTGCTGCTTCGAGGGAAGAGGTGAAGGAACCTTAGCCTAGTGTAGATGCTCTAACCTGGATTGGGAAACAGAAGGTGACCAGGTGATACATGAAATACACAGACACCAGGTTTTTGCCTTAGGGAAGCCAGTTCCTCAGAGACCTTGACAAATCTCATGCTCAGCAAAGGCAAACAGCAAGGCTTTGAACAGATGGCAGGACTGGGAGAGAAGGCTGAAGACCCGGATGGTGAGCATTGCACCAGAGTCTGGAACAGTTTGGCTGGATGGGAAAAATCAAGACAAGAAGTAGTCATTTGGGGGCAGGGATGAGTCCAGATGAGGGTCTTAGGTCAATAACCCCCACAGGACAGAGAAACCAAAGAAACCTAGCTCAATACAGATCTCAAAGAGCTACCTTTCCTTCTTTAAGAGCAGGAAGGGGCAGGCGACTAGTCAAACTGCATGGACTCAAGGCACACCCAAGACCTTCACAGAAGGTCAGAAGCTGGGTCCCCATCCTCAGGAGCATTCTCTAGGAGCCTTGGGCTGAGCTGGTCCCTGACACCTGGTCCCATGGCCGCTATTGTGTCCCTGATACCGCTCTCCATTTGTCAATTTTAAGTGATAATTTCTATTCAATCTGATACATATTATAAGAATATAAACAAATGCCTCTCTCCCTATCGGCGCCATAATCACTTTCTTTTATAGCTATCATTTATTACAGGACGACAGATGGCCAGTTCGCAGAATTCCAAAGAGGCTACCCGTCGGCCAGTCACCTGGGAGCATGGGCGCATTTACATTTCTCCAAAACAGATGGGAACAGGAGGAGTGAAGGAAGCAGGTTCCTGTCAAAGCTTTGGGGCCTTCCAAAATGTGGATCTTCTGCCTTTCCGTGAATCCCTCTGCTTTACTCACAGATGGTACTTTCCCCTTTCTCCCCTTTCCATCCTCCTCCTACCCTTCCTCTCATCCATTTCCCATCAGCTACAACTGAAGCCACCAGTATGGCAGCCTCAATGGTGGAGACTCTTGGCAGACCATCTTCTGGAGACTTTCAGGGCCTGAAGTTCTCCCTGGCTTATTATTTGGGATTGGGACTGACACGTAAGTACTTTACAGAGGACACATTACTAAAGGCTGCATTTTCCATATAATTGACAAAGCTGGGGGGTTCTCAGCCTGGAATGCACATATTCAAGGTCATCTGAGGCACTTTCAAAAAACATAAATACTTCCAGGCACTGGTGACTCCTGCCTGTAATCCTAGCTACTCAAGAGACTGAGATCTGAAGACCGTGGTTCAAAGTCAGCCTAGGCAAGAAAGTCTGTGAGTTTCCTATCTCCAATTAGCCAGCCAAAAGCCAGAAGTAGAGGTATAGTTCAAGTGGTAGAGTGCTAGCCTTAAGCAAAAAAAGCTAAGGGACAGTACCCAGGCCATGACTTCAAGCCCCAGTGCCAACACACACACAAAATCAATGTCAAGGCCTTATCAAAACAATTAAGTCAGAAGTCTAGGCATGGAGGCTGGCAAGGTATACAGCTGTCATTGAAAACCCATTGCTACGGAATGAGAGAAATTAAGACACATAGAGAAGAGGGAATGTTGTGTGCAAAGCCTTGTAGGGATTGCCATTGGAACTCAATGATATATGATCCATGCTCACAGTTCAGGGGGACAAAGGAGAGTAAACTAAGTTCAAGTATGAGATGGGAAGAATGTACTTGTTGGGGACCTCAACCATATCTCCCTAGGGAAGATGACATCCTGAGTGAAGAAAATAAAGGAAATAAGAGAACAGACACCATAAAGAAAATGACAAATACCTTTGCCTACATTAAAGCACGGCCTTTTATTCACCCAAAGGCGCCATATGGGAATGAGAACAAAGCCACCAACTGGGAGATCACTTGCAATTAGTAGAGGGTGGGTATCCATAAAACAAAAAAATGCATGTGAACCAATATGAAAAGCACATCCCAGTAAATGAGTGGGCAAAGGGCCCACAGAAGAGACTCCCAGTAAAGGAATCAAGAGATAGCCCAACAGCACAAGAGGTGGAAATCAATCGCAGTCAGTGAAAGGCAACCCACACCATGAGGAACTATCATTTCATACCCACTTACTTGCCAAGACTAAGTCCTGACAACATCCAGTGTGATGAGGGTCTTGATGCCAATGAGGTGTATACACGGATACAACAGGTTGGAAAAGTCATTCCATGAAATTGCAATGTCTACCAGGAATGAAAACATGCACACTCTACTACCCAGTACTTTTAATGTCAGTACATTAAAAGTACACACAACACATGCAAACTTGCAATGCACCCAGAGACATACAATAATAAGATTCTTCATAGCAACATTGATCACAATAGTGAAAAGCTAGAAACAATTCAAATATCCATTGAATGCAATAGAGACAAGTAAATGCTGGTGCACAGTGAAAACCAGGTCAACAATAACCACAAATGCCATTGGGGATAAACCTCTAAAACAGAATATTGAATGAATAAAACAGCCAATGAGGGAAGAACATATTAACTAAGATTTTATCAATATGAAATTAAAACCCACGCAAACTTTACAATATATTTTCAGGGATGCCCACATATGTGGTAAAAAGATAAATAAAGACAGGGAATGGTTAACTCAAACTTACTCAAAGTGGAAGTGCTTGGTGGGTACCAGGCATGTTACACACAAGGACAGGTTCAAAGATAATGAGTAGAGCTGGGTGTTGATGGCTCACTCTTATAATCCTACCTACTCCAGAGGCTGAGATCTAAGGATTACAATTCGAAGCCAGCCTGGGCAGGAAAGGCCATCAGACTCTTATCTCCAACTAACCACTAGAAAATTGGAATTGGCACTGTAGCTTAGGTGGTAGGGCACTAGCTTTGATAAAAGGGCTCAGGACAGTGCCCGGGCCCTGAGTTCAAGCTCCACAACCAACCAACAACAACAAAAAGGATGAAGAAGCAAAGATAACAACACTATTCCTTAAGCAGGTAGTGGGTACACCAGACTTCATTTCTTCATCATCATCATCATCATCATCATCATCACTATTATTATTAAAATATATGACCAATGTATTTCATAAGAGAATTTAATAAAAACTAAGGGAAGCCTGGCACCAATGGCTCATGCCTGCAATTCTAGCTACTCAGGAGACTGAGATCTGAGGATCATGGTTTGAAGCCAGCCCAGGTGGAAAGTCTGTGAGACTCTTATCTCCAATCAACTACCAAAATTAAAAAGAGGAGGAGGAGGAGGAAGTATGGAGGAGGAGGAAGAAAGGGAGCTATGGTTCAAGTGGTAGAGCCCTAACCTTGAGCAAAATGGTCAGGGACAGCACCCAGGCCCTGATTTCAAGCTCCAGGACCAGCACACACACACACACACACACACACACACACACACACACACACACACACACACACACACACACCAAAAACAAAAGGAACACCAAAATTCACTCAGATTGTAAATGTTATTCTCTATCCCCAAGTTTGTCTAAGAATGTAGGCCTCACATTATGCACACTAGCTAAGAAATGGAAGAGCCTAGGTGCCTACAATAGATGAGTGGGTCCAAAAAGCATACATACATGCCGTGGAATTGTACACAGCCATTAGAAAGAACAAAACTTTGTCATTTGCCGGGGAAATGGATAGAACTAGAACAAATCATGTTAAATGAGGTAAGCCAAGCTCAGAGAGACAACCTGCACGTGTTCTCTCTGATATGTGGAAAGTAGATCTAAAGTATACTGGGATATGATAGATTATACAGGTTTCTGGACACTCACATACAGACCAAAATAAGATCCTCTTAGGAGAGAAACACAGGTGTGCAAAGCATATATGCCTCTTTATATTTATATAAAATTATACACACACACATATATCAAAACAACCCCCAAGATATGGAAATGAGATCTTTCTTTATGTATGGTGTATTTGTATGTATATCTTCAGGAAGGGGAAGGGAAGGCACAGAACTGGAGGGAAAAGGGTGAAAAAGTGCAACAGTAGAGCTCACTGGACATGGATAAAAGTAAACTATACAACTCATGGGTGGAGACAGGCGGGAGGGACTGAGAGAGAGTGAGGGAAGGGAAGACACTGTATGCAAGGAAATATACCAGTTACCTGACTCATATAATTGTAACCCTTCTGTACATCACTCTTGTAATAACAATAAATAATTTTGGAAAAGAATGTGGCCCTGTTCAGCCTCAGCCTACCCTCCCTTAACTTATTAAAATAGGTAGGAAATGCCTACCCTCCCTTAACTTATTAAAATAGCTTCCTGGGCCCATAGAAAACACTGGGTGGGTGCTGCAGCAATTTCAGGGTTTGAAGTGGTCAGTGCCCTGAAGGGCTCAGTCAGAAAGTCCATGAACACCTCTCCTCTGAAACCCCTTCACGTGAAGATCGGCACATGGGCTGATGATCTGGAGGATAGAATAGTCACTGTGAGCACTACTGATGATATTTTTGTCTCTCATTTCCCTCATTTTTCAACCAGGGTTATCCTTTAGATCTTTTCCAACCCTAGAATTTTTTTATCCTCTGTAGAGTTGGGGCTAAGTTCTATATAATGATGTGCTTATGCAACCACGATGCAAGGAGATAGTCCACGTGTCCCATCCACTCTCATCAGAGATGGCTATTGACAGGACTAGAATGCTGGTCTGATATCAGCATCTGTGCCAAGGAGTACACAGCTCCACCCATGGGGTAGAGCTTCACATGGAAAGGAAAGAAGCTCAAAAGCTTCATTGTCAAGGAAGAGAGGGGCAGCAGGGATGACAGCAATGGCATAAAGATGGCGGATCTGAGAGCCTCACATAGTAGTCTTCTCCTGGAGATAAGTACAGCCTCAGTTTAGTACACCACACACATGACACAAAGCCTAAGCCTAGCAGACGGAAAATGCCCAAGAAATTGTGACAGATGAATGGAATTGTGCTGATGGTGGACACACCCCAGGGCTTACTCTCAGACACTGCACTAAGTCCTCACATGTGTGAGTTCATCTCAGATGGCTCTGAGATCTCAGGGCAGCCTTGATTTCATGAAGAAGGCTTCTGAGGTATAGCGCTCATTGGGGGATGAGCTGGCATGTGCTCGGCTTCTAGCTTCAGACCTCTTGCTTGTCCACTTTGATTCCTGTTGAAATCTTTGAGCCAGCTCTGAGGAAATCATTTAAACAAGAGAGCATACTTTTTTGCTCATTTATTGCAATACCCCAGGGGTTTGAACTCAGGCCTTCACTTACTCAGCTTGCTCATAATTGGTACTTTACCACTTAAGGCATGCCTCTAGTCTGACATTTTGCTTGGTTCTTAAGAGATGGAGTCTTGAGGATTGTCCTTCCCTGGCTGGCTTTGAATTCTAATCCTTCATATCTTAGTCTCTTGAATAACTAGGGCTACAAGCATGAGCCACAGATACCTGGCTTGAAAATGAGACCCTCTCTTAATCATCATTTGATAGAAGAATAGGCTGAAGCACAAATTATGTGACTGCTTATAACCATGCACTTTCCTTCCCAAGTGAGTGGGCAAGAGGTCACAGGAGACCCTGAAGAGGTCAATCTTTGGAGCCTTGTCCTGGGAAAGTGTCTGCACAGCCAGATCTCTTCTGGAGGCTAGGGGACGCACCCTCCTGTACCTCTCTTTCCCATCACTGTATCATAGGCTTCCTAGGGAATCCCAGGATGCCTGGCTCTAGCCTTCCAGCCAGAAAAAGACCTCAGGGGAAGGGAGAATGCTAAAGCTAGTGCCAGCTCCTTCTTGAATCTATCTATGGATCCTCCTCTTCCTTACCATCCTCCTGGTTGAATGCCCCTCCCCTCACCCTCTTTCTCCTTGAGACTGCATAGGAGGAAAAGCAAGAGGGAGAATCCAGCCAACCAGAGTGACAGCAATGCAGGGCTAGAGGGCTGAGACAGGAGTAGGGAAGGGGGAGTAGGAAAGGTAGGAAGAGAGGGAGGGAGGGAGAGATGGGGGATGGGAGAGGGAATGTCTAATTTTTAATAGACTGAGAGATAAATGCAACATGATTCACTTTGAACAGGCTACCTGGATTAGATGGAAGTTAATTAAAACAATCCCTCATTTCTCAGCATTGAAAACTTCTTAAGTCTCACTTGGGGAAGGGTGCGGCAGGACTTTTTATTACTCTTAGATGGTGTTGGGAAGGTCCATAAATACATCTCCTCTTCCTGTGATCCCATTAATCTTGCCGCCTCTCCTGCTCCTCTCTGCCAACAATCAGATCCCAGTAAACAACCTCAAGTGAAATTTGCAACTGTCAGATAAACATTAAAAATGCTTCTCTTGTCCTTTCCCATTGATAGTCCCATTAATATTGTAATGGAACAAAAAGTTATGAAAATGAATGCACGCTGGTTTTGGAAATGAATGATGCCGGCCGCTGCTGGGATACAGACACGCATGCATATGGATGTGCTGGCGGATCACAATTCGACCCGCATCCACAGGAGGCTGCCGATGGGACTGGCCACGAGTGGGCCAGGACCAAGGACAGCGCACTCAGGCTGGGAAAGCACAGCCATGCCCAGGTCAGGGTGGGGAGCGCTGGCAGGTGGAATAAAAAATTCCACCCCAGAGAGGGAGCTCACATTCCTTCCAGCTCGAAACAGAGTAAAGCACAACCTCCTTTTCTCTGCTATCTCCGTTCCTCCCCTTGCTTATCTGTTTGCAGTCCATGGTTGGATCCCTGTAAAGATAGGGAGATAGCCCGATTACTAAGGCTCTCTTGACATTTCTTCCTCATTGATTTTCCATGCAGAGACCTTTTTAATACACATGTATGCGTTTGTGTGTATGTTTATCTAGCTGACAAATGAGGCCTGGAAACAGGAAGGGATAATGTATGGGAACTTTCGTGAGCCTAAAGTTCTCAGAGTAGTTTAGGTTGAAGAGGTTGGGAATGAGTTCAGGTTTTATGTATATTTAAGTCCCCTAGAAGAAGAAAGAAACTGTGAACAAACGAAAGCCCTTTCCCCTGGAATCCTTAGCCCTTTCAGCCCTGTAATGGATTCGAATGACCTCCCAGCCAGGTTTTGTGCTGGCTTTTGGTCAGGGTCCTGGTTGTCACCCAGCCTCTGGCACAGAGCCAGGCAGATAGAGGCTGAAGGACTATGAGCTGATGGGAGAGAGGATGAGAGGGAGAGACACCTGTGGCGTTTCTTCTAGGCAGGGCCATCTTGTCCCATCTGCCAGCCAGAGGGGCAGCGGGCTGTGATATTTTAACATCTGGAGCGTCAGCCTGTAGGTGGGTCTGGGAGTGGTCAGAGGAAACAGATGTGTTTGTTCTTGGGGACAGAAATGAACACATTACAAAAGACTTCCTTTGACCCTCTCCTGTCTATCCAACTTCTATCCTCTCTTCTCACACTTCTTTGTCATGATCTCAGCTGTCATGTCAACGTCTTTCTTTAAAGACTGGGCAAGAGTTCCTGGGAACAAAGCTCCCATAAGACCTTGCCCCACTCACAATCAGGCTTTGGCTTCCTACATTCCAGCCTAGTTTGTCCCCCTTCCTGCCTCAGGCCCACCCTGGAGATTGGCAGGGATCAGTTACACCCTGCTTTGGCATCCCAGAATACCCTTCTTTTCTCTTTGGCAGCTACGCACATGGGTCTTTCCAAACTACAGCACCACCAAGAGCAAGAGTCTGGCTCTTAGCTCAGACTCAATAAATGTTTGTTGATTGACTGTGAGGGAAACAATTTTAAAAGTTATGTGAGCCCAATGTCAGTGGGTCACTCCTTTAATTCTAACTACTCAGGAGGCTGACACCTAGGGACTGAGGTTCAAAGCCAGCCCAGGCAAACAAATCAAGAGGCTCTTACCTCCAATTAACCACAAAAGGCAGGAAGTGGAGGTGTGGCTTAAGTAGTAGAGCACCAACCAAAAAGTTAAGGAAGAATGCCCTGGCTCTGAGTTCAAGCCTCAGTAACAACACAAAAACAAAAAGTTATATGGACTCCCTGGCCTGACTACATCATTTAAAATGGAACAGTAGAGACCACCAGTGTCTTAGCTGAGCAAATCATGGCCTCTTCCCTGATTTGTGTGGAGTCTAGAGGAATTTGTGTAAGCTTGTGTGCCTTAGTGTCCTTCTCATATCCAAAATGACTTCATATAATGCAACTGCAAGGCAGACAAAACCAAATTACATAGAGGCTGCCCCAGGCAAAAGTGTGAGACCCTATGTGAAATACAACTAAAGCAAATGGACCAGGCATCGATCACCTTCTAGCAAGAGCAAGGCCAACAGGTCAAAACCTAGTACTATCGAGAAAAAAAGAATATTTTCTTTTTAGAGGGTGAGAGGCTAGTTCTAGGGGTGAACTCAGGGCCTGGATGCTGTCCCTGAGCCTTTGTGTTCAAGACTAATGCTGTACCACTTGAGCTACAGCCTGCTTTCAGCTTTTGAGCATCTAATTGTTTGAGAAAGGAGCCTCACAAACTTTCCTGCCTGTGCTGGCTTCAAACTGCGATTCTCACATGTCAGCCTGCTGAGTAAAATTACAGATGTGAGCCACCAGCACTCAGAATAATTTCTCTAAAATTTGTAATTTAAAATTTTACTTAAGACTTAGGATTTTAAAGTCAGGCATGGTGGTACACATCTATAATCCTAACGCTTGCTAGGCTAAGGCAGGAGGATTGAGAATGTGAGGACAGCTGGGCTACATTATTTGAAGTCTTGTCCTCAAATAAAACACAAAAGACTAGGGAATTTTGGAACACCTAAGAGAACTTTATGTTCACATTAATAGTTTAATTTCATGGATTTTTGAAGAATCTTAGGCATTTGTTAAGTCAGAATATTGAAGTATTTATACTAAAAAGGCAAATAAATTACTTATTGTTAGGTCTGCCCAGGAGAGCAGCCCCGCCCCCCTCCTCTTCACCTGCCTGAAACCAGTAATCACCTGACTGTCAATCACTTGACTGTGAGTCAGCAAAGCATCTCAGGCTCTGAGATCTCAGCCACTGAAGAAGTCATTTCCAGAACTGCCCAGGTCACTCCTCCCTTGGCTAGTGAGAGGTTCCTCAGGCTCAGAGATCACTTCCTCATCCACCAGGGTGGTCCGGCTTCCCACTTTTCCCCTGTATAATCTGGCTCAAAATGAGTCCTCTTCTCTTTCTTCCCCTCTGTCTCCATATGCCTCCATCTGGTATGGGGCCAGCAGTTTGCTCCCCTCCCCTCCCCCGCCAAATTATTTTCTGCTGGAACCACGTGGCAGTTTCCTTTCAGACAAAACTTACGTTTATAAATGCAGTTTAAAATGCGTGGAAGCATTTAACGAAGTGGGCTTTTCAGTGGGACAAATAGAATTCGGAAGCATTTAAGATGATGGTTAAAATAAGTGTAGCAAAATGTGTGTTCATTCACATCTTCCTCTGGGGGCTAGGTGGAGCTGGAGATTTCTAGAAGAAAATCTGGGCACCACTTGGGTGAGAGAAGGAAGTCTGAGTGGGGAAAAATGATCCGTAATGATCTCTTCGATCTCTTGTGCTCATCACTTATAACGTGGACACACAGAGTAGCCGCCCTTGCAGCTTCTAGGTATGGCCTGCTGCCTCTCCTCCCCTCCAGCTTCAACTATAAGGAGGAGGAAATGAAGAGGTACTTGGGTTGGGGAACTAAAGGGAGCCCTTGCAACACACCTTTGTTCACAACCTTCTCTACCAAGGTGAAAGCCCAAGAATCAAGATCTTACAAGGCCAATTAAGCATTTCTTAAGTAAATAGAAGTGTTTATTTATTGACTACTTGACGAGGCAAATAAATGTCTGGAGCTCTGAGGGAGGAAATGCTCTCCACACAAGCTTGCTGGGTCTTGGAGGAAGTTCTAGCAGGAATTAGAGTGACTGACCAGGTGATAAGTACCTAATTCTTAAAACAATCCTTTCAGTGTCTTAGTATCTCATTCTTAGGCATGGCAAAACCTAATCTCAGAGTGTCTAAAGGGTTACGCCTAATAAAAGGCAGAAGAACTTGCTCCACAAACTGTGCACTCTCACTTGAATTAGATAATTGCTTTAACCTTTTGATGCTGAAACTAAGGCTCAGAGAAGCTGAGTGACTTGACAGATAGGCAAACGCAGGGATTTCAGTTCAGGTCCCCTCACAATAAGCTCTCAGTGGGGACTTAGACCTAGGAGTTTTGAGTTCCTTTAGGTGGTTCATACAGCAAGATGCCTTGTTTTTGCTGGGTACCAGTGGCTCATGCCTGTAATCTTTAGCTACTCAGGGGGTTGAGATCTGAAGATCATGATTCAAAGCCAGCCCAGGAAGGAAGCCCTTCTAGCCTTTTAGCTCTGATTAGCCAGAAAAAAAGTCCAGAAGTGGAGCTGTGATGCCAATGATAGCCTTGAAAAATAAGCTAAAAGCAGGGCCCGGTGGCTCAAGCCTGTAATCCTAGCTATCCTGGAGGCTGAGATCTGAAGATCATGGTTCAAAGCCAGCCCTGGAAGGAAACTCCAATAAACCACTAGAAATCCGGAAGTGGCGCTGTGGCTCAAGTGGTAGAGTGCTAGCCTTGAGATGAAGAGCTGAAGGATAGTGCCCAGGCCCAGAATTCAAGCCCCATAACCGAGAAAGAAAGCAAGAAAGCAAGAAAGGAAGAAAGAAAGGAAGAAAGAAAGAAAGAAAGAAAGAAAGAAAGAAAGAAAGAAAGAAAGAAAGAAAGAAAGGAAGAAAGGAAGAAAGAAAGAAAGAAAGAAAGAAAGAAAGAAAGAAAGAAGAAAGAAAGGAAGAAAGAAAGAAAGAAAAGCTAAAGGACACTGCCCAAGCTCTGAGCTCAAGCCCCAGGACCAGCAATAAAATGAAATATCTTCTTTCTACTCATTCTTAATTTGCAAATCACTCTACTAAACTCACGAACCCGTGTTTTCCAACTAGAGTTAGCTGCAACCGACTGTGTCATCCACAATGACAAAGGGAACCATATTACTATTCATTTCACTAGCATCCAAAAATGGCTCCACTTAGAATCCCCTGGGGTGCTTTATAAAATATTGATGCTGAAGCTCCATGGCACACCAATAAATCAGAATATCTAAGGGACATCAGTATTTTATAAAAAAGCCATCCAGGTAAATTTAATGTACAGGTAAGGCTGAAAACCACTAACCAATCCAAACACAGAGACCCAAATACTTCTTTACTTTCTCCACCAAAGCTTGCCTTTCATCCTTCACAAAATCTGCCTATCTTATGTGAGTAAGGTCCACTCCTGGATGGCTAGCAGACTCCACCCTCCTCCCAGCAAAGTCTCCACCCAATACCTGCATTACCTAGGCAACTGGCACGTGTTACCTAGGCAACTGGCACCACACCTGGAAGAGGTCACATCTGCATCCGCTGAGGTCACATCTGAATTTGATGTGGCCACACCTTTCTCCGCCCATACCCTAGATAAGGCCTAGCCCAGGCCCAGAGGCTCTCTCTCTGCTCTTTTCTAGCTCTTTCTCAGCTCTTTCCTTCTCTTCTCTTTCCCAGCTCTCCTCTCTTTTCCAGCTCTCTCTCTTTCCCAGCTCTCTCTCTTTCCCAGCTCTCCCAGCTCTCTTTCCCAGGCCTTTCCCCACCACGTGGAGGACCAAGATGGCCTGGTGCCAGCCGGGAATGATGAATAAACCTACCCCTTACCTGAATACCACGTGCGTGTTGCAGTTCTTACTCAGCTACCTCTTTTTAAAAACCTAACAATATGGATCCTTGGAGTCTCTTCTGCCTCATTCTGCCTGGGCTCCTCCTTACCCACCCATCCCATCATCCCCTGCCCCAGTCCCTGTGGGTCACAAAGTAGATTCTCACAGGAATGGAACTTGTCTTTCCATTTTCAGTATGGAACCACCATAATGTAGAAAAGACTTTCTCTTGCTAATACTGACAGGTGAGGATAGGCAGGCTTTTTAAGAAAAAAAAATCTGCTATAATTGCAAACTGGAAAGTGCTTGTAGGAAGAGAGGGAAGTAACACAGGCCATGACAAGACCACCTAGAGCCAAAAGGCCTTTCATGTTCTTCTTGATTCACATTTCTGCCAATGAAACCAAACTTCAACATGGTGCCATACATCTAAACTTTGTGGAGGAAGGTGGGGTATCAGGTATCAGGAATTAGAGAAACCATGCTGTGTACCTAACCCTTACAAAAATCTTTTGAGTGCTTTATTATCTCCTTTCTTTTTGTCTCATTCAGCAAGGCAAAATTTACTTCTGCAGAAGGGTGCACCATCAGCCAAAAATCTGACAAGCAAGCACACAGAGCAGGCAGACTGTCCCAATAATTATCCCTAACACAGCAGGCCCTGCCCCTCTGCTCAGATTGGTTGAGCTCAGTTTCACAATCTGTTTGTGACTGGCTCATTTGAATAGGGTAAAGTGTATTTACATAAGGTGATTTTTGAAATAAGACAAATAGCAGACAAATAATCTTGAAATATACCCACACCCTCTGCTATTTCTTGAACCTTCTGGTTCAAGTCTGGTTTAGTCGCAGAGAGACTAAAGGCCTGACCCTTTCATTCCATTTGCCCTTTTGTTTCTTCAACACCTTAACTTTATGGCAGATGGAAGTCCTTTTAAACTTTGCCAGCTCCACCTTTGTTCTAGACCACTGCCATCTTTGAGAGAAGACCAGTCCTATGGTTTTGATGTCAGTTATCCTCCCAGGGTTTTGTGTTGGAGGCTTGGTCCTCAGTGCCGTGAGGCTGAGCTGGTGGAATCTTTAAGAGATAGAAGCCGGGTAGGAGGTCACCAGATCAGTGGGGGCACTGCCCTTGGAAGAGATAAAGCAGTTCTTGTGGGACCCCCAGTTTGTTCCCTTAGCGGAGTTGTTAACTTAGTTTTTCTTTCGATTTAGGGAACCTAGAATATCTGATGACTTTCAGATTGTATCAGAAAGTGTAAGATGGTGCTGAACTTGAAAAAGAGTAATACGTTTGTCTAAAGAATTACAAGATGTAGCCCCAGGAAGTCAAGGTTGAATGCAATACTCCAGCCAAGTTTTTAAAAAGACCATGCCTGGGATGACAGAGATCCCATTCAGCACAGAGCCTTCTTACCCATCATCTACTGCTACTCCTTTGCCTTCCTGTCAAAGCTGTTTTTTGCCTCTGAGATGGGCTTTTGAGGAATAAGAGCTCCCCTCGATCTTCTCAGGTTCTGGAATTTGGATAAACCTGATTTTCTCATTTCCTATTTTAGTTTCATAAGAAGCCTCCATGTTGAATTCCATGGTGGTTATGCTAGTTTACATTCCTACCAAGGGTTTAAGAGGGTTTCTTTCCCCCCTGCATTCTCCTAATGTCATTTTGATTTGAATTTCTTTGATGGCCAGGAATATTGACCATTTTATTCCATGTATTTATTGGTCATTTGTACTTGTTCTGCTGAAAATTATCTGCTCGGTTCATTTGTCTATTGATTAATTGTGCTGTTGATTTGTTGGGAATTTAGCTTTTCAGCTCCCTTTATATTCTGGTTGTTAATCCCTTGTCAGATGAAGAGTTGACAAAGATTTTATCCTATGCAGTAGGCCATCTCTTTAGTCTTGTGACAGTTTCCTTTGCTGTACAGAAGCTTTTAAGTTGGATACAATCTCATTTGTCAATCCTTGTTCCTATTTGCTGAACTATTGGAGTTCTTTGTTAATATACTCTCGTGTTTTTTTTTTCTCCTGTAGATCCTTGATCTAGTTTGAATTGATATTAGTCCAAGGTGAGATGTAGTCCAGTCTGATATGGTTTGTTGAAGAGGATATCTTTTCTTCTCTTTACATTTTGGGCTTTTGTCAAAACTTAGATCGCTGGAGCTGCTTGGATTTACTTCTGCTCCACTGGTCTTCATTATCAGTACCATACTGATTTTGTTACTATGTCTCTGTAGTATAGTTTGAGGTCCAGTATTATGATACCCCCAGAATGACTTGTTTTAGTTTTTTGTTTGCTTATTTGTTTTTTGTTTGGAGTTTGGTTTCATTCTGGAATTTTTCCTCAAGATTGCTTTGGTTATTCAGAGTCTTTGTGTTTCAATATGAATTTTAGTATTGATTTTTTTCTGTCTCTGTGAAGGATGGATGCATTGAATCCGTAGATTCCTTTTGGGTAGTGTAGCCATTTTCACAATATTAAGTCTGCCAATCCATGAGCATGAGAACTCTTCCCATCTTCAGTGTCTTCCTTATTTCCTCAAGTCTATAGCTTTCATTGACGTGGTCTTTCATCTCCCTGGTTATGTTTATTCACAAGTATTATTTAAGGCTATTATGAATGAAATTGTTCTCCTGCTTACTTTCTCAGTCTATTCATTGTTGGCATTTAGAAAAGCTACTGGGGAGTTGGAGGTGAGCCTCAGCTGCTAGATCACTAGCTAATGATCAAAAGTGGCAGGTACTGAGTTTGAGTCCCAGTCTTAGACCAAGAAAGCAAGCAAGCAAGCAAGCAAGAAAGAAAGAAAGAAAGACCAAGAAAGCAAGCAAGCAAGCAAGCAAGCAAGCAAGAAAGAAAGAAAGAAAGAAGAGAGAGAGAAAAGGTACTGATTTTTGTATGTTGATTTTGTATCCTGCTGTACTGCTGTAGTATTTATCAGATCTTGGAGTTCTGTGGGTTTTTTTTTCAGGTCCTAGGGGTTGATCTCAGGGCCTAGGCACTGTCCCTGAGCTTTTTTGTGCACAAGGCTAGTGCTCTACCATTTGAGCCACAGTGCTACTTCTCAGATATAGGAGTTTTGTGGTAGGATCTTTAGGGTCCTTTTGATATAGGACCATATCATAAGCAACTTGGGATAATTTGATTTCTTTCTTCCCTAACTGGATCTCCACTCCTTGCCTTATTGTTCTGGATAGGAATTTCAGTGTTATACTAAGTATGGGGAGAGTAAAATCCTTGTCTCATTCCTGACGTTAGAGAAAGTGGTTTCATCTTTTTCCTATTTAAGATGATGTTGGCTGTCAGTTTGGCATGTTGGCTGTAACATGGGGTTGATGGGACCATGAAGAGGTGAGAACTGGTGGGAGGCCCTTAGCTCACTGGAAGTGTGTCCTTGAAAGGGGTAGGGGGTAATGTAGCTCTTGTGGATACCTGGACTCTAGCATACTCTCTGTCTCTCTTTGTCTCTCTCTGTCTGTCTGTCTCTGTCTGTGTGTAAGTCTGTCTCTCTTCCTCCTTCTCTGCCTGGAAAGGCTCAGAGAGGAAGGTAAGATCTTTCCAATGGGTCCTATATTAGGATGTTATAGTTCCTTTGAAAGAGAGAGAGAGAGAAAGAGAGAGAGAGAGAGTTATAAAACTGGACCCAACACCTGACTTGACTTAGTCTCTGGCTTCCTCCTTCGTGTACTTCTGCTGTAAATCAAAGGGCCCTCATCAGAACCAGATTCATACAATTTGGACCTTCAGCCTCAAAACTATGAACTAAATAAATTCCTTTATCCAGTTAACTTCCTTCTGGTATTTTGTTACAGCAATGAAACTGGACTCATACAGGGAGAGAAGAACTTATCAGTGGAGCAGAGTCAACTCCAGAAGCCTCCATCTCATGCTCCCTCCATCTGTAGCCTCCTCAGTTTATTTCCGCAGGAAGGCCTTTTCCAATGGGTCCCATGCCAGGATGTCACAGCTCCCCTCCAGAGCCAAAATCATTGTGATCAGACAGAGACAATGAGGGTACCAAAGGTTTCCCCAGCTGTAGAAGAAAACTGTGATGTACACAGCTCATGGTTGTTATGAATTTCATTGGTATGGAGGTCAGAGGCCTGGTTGTAATCCTGAACCCAGGACTTGAAGGAGTGGACAAAGGATCAAACTTCTCTGAGTCCATCTTCACCCTCTGTTAGGAACCTCAAGGGATCATTAGGAAGATTAACTGGAAGGATGAGTTTATGTTGTGCAGTGAAGTCTGGAATGTAGCAGGTGTACTGTTTGTTCCTCACAGATCTATGGTGAAGCACTGGGCCTGTCTGCTTCATCAGCCCCAAGAAAAGAGAGCCCAAACATAGAACTTGCTCACAGACTACAGGCCCGATTTCATCCCCTTCCACTAGGAAGACAAATAAAAGGACCACTTTAACTTACATCTTCTGCATTAATTTTCACAGCTAACTGCTGAACTGACTAAATTCTTTTCTTTTCTTAAGGACCTTTATAAATTCCATCATTAATAAAATCAGACATTCAATTAGGAGGGAAGTCTGATTGGTAGCTGATCTTTCCCTTGATACTTTCTCTCTAGGCATTCTTTGCAGACTCCCTGGGTATTCCTGGGCTTTCCCTACTAATGTTCCATTTCCCTTTTTTTTCCCCCTACCCCATGCTTCTCAGTGTCCCCAACAAAAGCCAGAATAGCACACGGGCTGATTCCATTAACCTCTGTCATTGCTTAAAGCTCTCCCTTAATTAACACGAGTTAATATGATTAATCAAAATAAGGAGACAAACCTATTAAATTAGGGGGCTTGAACGACAGAACTCAGCAGGAGTGGTGAAGGCGAGAGGCCAGGTGGGGGTAGTAAGTCCAGGGAGGACAAGGGCAGTGAGGTGGTGGCACAGCCCAGGGCTGGGGGAAGATGGATGGTGGCTTGGAGAAATCATGTCCGAGAGCATGTGCAGGGCTTTCGCTCCTCTCCACTCGTTAGAACTGTGTGCCCACTCTTCTACGGCATTCCAGGCTCCTCCTAAGCACCCTGAACTTCTGAGTCCCTGGAATTGTTCCGAGGTGCTGTCCATTCTGAAAGCCTTCCCTCTTCCTCCTAAGGCCAGGCTCTTGGAAATGGCTAAGTGACTCACCCCCTAGCCTTGTTCTCCACAAAGTGAGAGGCTTAGAAAGAGTTCCTCACCTTCTCCAAGGCCCTGGGAAGCCCAGCCAGAGGAATGGGAATGTTCTTGCTGAGCCTGAATCACTGCTGTGGGCATGCAGAGAAGCACTATCTGGAAACGGCTGCCATGATGGCAGGTCCACTAGGGATCTCTGTTCTCTCCAGTAAGTGTTTTTCCTTCCTCCTTCCCTTGGTATGACTAGGGTAACACCTGGAGATTCCATGGTGTTTTCAATTCTAAACATTTCTGTATACATCAATGTACCAACATTCTTTTTTGTTGGTGATGGTGGTGGTCATGAGGCTTGAACTCAGGGCCTGGGCACTGTTCCAGAGCTCTTTTGTTCAAGGCTAGTGCTCTACTACTTTAAGCCACAGCACCACTTCCAGTTTTTGAGTGGTAAATTAGAAAAAAAGAGTCTCATGGGGACTTTTCTGCCTGGGCTGGCTTCAAACGGCAATCCTTAGATCTCAGCGTCCTGAGTAGCTAGGATTTTTTTTTTTTTTGGTGGGGGGGGGGAGGTCGTGGGTCTTGAACTCTGGGTCTGGGCACTGTCCCTAAGCTCTTCTGCTCAAGGCCAGAACTCTACCACTTGAGCTACAGGGCCACTTCTGGTTTTCTGGTAGTTTATTGGAGATAAGAATCTCACAGACTTTCCTGCCCAGGCTGGCTTTGAGCCAAGATCCTCAGATCTCAGCCTCCTGAATAGCTAGGATTACAGGCGTGAGCCACTGGCACCCAGCTCTAAGTAGCTAGGATTACAGGCATGAGCCATGAGAGCCCAGTTTACCAAAATCCTTACAACGTGCAGATGAGCATTATGTACAGATCATGAGGCTTTTGCCAACCATACTGAGGACCTACTATGTATCAGCTGTTGTACAAGGTCATTGAATGCCCCCCTCCTCCCTGACACTACTTAGGTCTCTCAGCTCCCAGGCCTAAGGGATTTCCATTATCCCCACCCAGAATTTCAAAAGAGCTACTTTAATACTTGCCAAGGGCAGTGCCCCCAATAACTAATGACCTTCAGCAGCTCCACCTCTTAAAAGACCCACACCTCTTAACATTGACATCCTAGGCTTCCAGCTTCCAATATAGGAACTGGTGGACATACTCAAATCATATTTAATCAAAACAGTCAGTGTTCCTCAAACTTAAGTTAAAAAAAAAGGTTGCTATAACCCAGTTTTGACATAGGTATACATTCTGTGATGGTTCATTTTATGTGCCAACTTGAATGGGCTAAAAAATGACCAGCTAACTTCCTAAACTTTATTTCTGGGTTTGTTTATGAGGATGTTTCCAGAAGAAAGTAGCATTTGAATTCGTACTCAGGGCTCAGATTTGCCTCAACAATGTGAGTAGATACCACCTAGCTTGCTGAAGGCCTGGGGAGACTCCCACATGTTAAAGCCTTTGCCCTCTGTGGTTTTACTGGGAGGCAGCGGATCCTTGCTCAGGTGGAGCCTAACAAGAGCATGCCACCGTAGGAGATAGGGGAGCCTCAGTCTCTTCCTTTTTCTCTTTTTCATGAGTAAATCGACTTCCTTTACATGCTTCCACCCTGGTATACTACTGGGATGCCAGCATGGATCCAAAGCAATGAGGCCAGTTGGTGATAGACTGAAACATCCCAAACTGTGAGCCAGAGCAAATCTTTCCTTTTTCTAAGTTGATTGTCTCAGCTTGCAAAGTAATGGAAAGCTGACTCTCACGGGGAGGGTAAGTTCTCTCTCCCTTCTAAGACTCAGTCAATCTCAGACACTGGAGCTCCTGGTTCATGGGCCTGGGACTCTGGGACTTAGATGAATGTCCCATCACCCTGGTTTTCTTGCTCTGCTGTTGGGTCCCTGGTACTCTGGCTCACAGATGGCAGATTGTGGGACATTTTGGTTCCCATAATTACCCTGGTCTTAATTCCAGTAATAATTTCTCTTGTGGATCTCTCTTTTTCTCTCAGTCTCCTACTGGTTTTGTTTCTCTAGAGAACTCTGACTCATGTACACTCTTTATGCTTGTATCTCCTCTATGACTCACAGAACCAACCCCCATTTACAAATTAAATACAAAAAGGCAAAGTAACAGCACCAGTGGCTCATGGCAGTAATCCTAGCTACTTGGGAGGTGGAGATTGGGAAGTCTGACATTCAAGACCAACTTGGGCAAAAAAAAAAAGATTTTCCCCCCAATCTCAACCCATAGCAGGGCACAGTGGTCCCCAGTAATCATCCCAGCTGCTTGGAAGTACAGTTATTTCTGCTCCTGGGGATTTGGTCCATCATTTCTTTCCTTGTTTTGTTTTGTGTCTTTAATCTTTCTCTTTCTCTTCTCTGAACTTTCTCCTGTATCCTGAGTCTTCTCTACCAAAAATGAAATAAGACCCACTGGGATCCATCAGTGATACTTTCAGGTATATGTAATGGGAAACCCATCTAAGATCATGTAAAATCATGACACATATCTCATGTTAGTGAGAAGCTGGCTATGGGACCATCTCCTGGACTGTTAGGATTCAGGTTCTGCTTTCTTCTCACTCTAGCTCCTGTCATGGTGGTTGCCTGGCCCCAGTAGCAACCAATGCCACACAGTCCTTATCCAGAAGAGTTATTCCTTCTATCAATTTGATTGGGCCATAAGATCAAATCCCTAGCACTAGACAGTAGTCAGTGGCCCGGAGAAGGCCTGCAGTGAGGGTCTTCAGTTAGGAATTTCTGAGCTAACCAACATCAGAAGGAATGGGATTACTGTGACTTGCTTAAATTCGTCAGCATCCATGCTGGGACTCTATGTCAAAGGCTTTCACTGCATTGAGGTGAAAAATCTTAACAAAACTGGGATTCTGAGCAAGAAGGGAGGACCAGAAGCCTGGAAGACAACCCACAGGTCTACCATATAGCTTTCTCCAGCTATTGCCCTCGATTTGCTTTGCTCAGCCCTGATCCTCAAGAATCCATTCCATTTGCCATCTTTGCCTCTCAGTGGGATGTAATTGGCTTCCAACCCTGCCACTCAACTAAAATTACTCTTACCGAGAGCATCAATGCCTCAGTGGACTCTGTAGGCTTTAATGCTTGACCCAGCCCCTTCTTCACTCCTTTGTGCCCACTGACAGACCCATCACCTTCCTCTGCCCAGCCCATCCTCTCCCACAACATGCTCCCATCACTCATCAATGTCTACTGCACAAACATTTTTTTGAGTACCCATACTGTCAATTCCCTATCTCTTGCGCATAACATTTACAAATCACTCTTCAATGCATGATTTAGTCACACCATTTTTCACTGTAACAATTGCAATAACTTCCCAATGGGTCCCTCTGCCTCTAGTCTCACTCCCTCAGCAATCTGTCTTCCTGCTCACTGGTGTGATCCTTCCAAAGGCAAGGCTGATCATCATAGTCTTCTCTTACATTTCTCCTAGGTAAGGGAGCCTCAAATCCTCAGCACAACGTTCAAGACTATGGCAGATAGAGGTCACTAACTTTCCTGATGGTAGTCCCCTCCCACTCTCTAAGATCAGCAGATCTGGGCATAAGGAAACATTCTCTCCCAAGCACATCATGCACTTAATTTAAAGCCTTGTTCATACTGTTCTCCTAACTCAAATGCCCTCCACTGATTTCTCTCTCAGGGAAAAACCTTACTCAGTTTTCAAGGCCAGGCTCTATGTCACCCCCCTTAGTGAGGTCTTCTTCCAGGCCAAGTCAAGCCCATGTTCAGTGGTCCCAGAGCCTCTTGTCCAAATCAATCATAAACATGTTTCATAGTGCCCTAAAGATAGGTCTACACTGTGAATTCTTGCAGAGGGAGAACAGCACCTAAATCATTACTGGTTCTATACTAAGCACAAGTGCTGGGCAAATCTGCCTAATATGTACCCTAGAACTAAACAGCACTTTTTTCATGTGCCAGTTCTGGAGCTTGAACACAGGGCCTGGACACTGTCCCTTGCCTTTTTCACTCAAGGCTGGCACTCTACTACGTGAGCCACAGTTCCATTTTTTTGGCTTTTTGCTGGTTAATTGACATTTCAGTCTCGCAAAATTGTCTGGTTTCAAACAAGGATCCTCAGATCGCAGCCTCCTGAGTAGCTAGGATCACAGGTATGAGCCATGAGAGCTCCGTCTGTATAGTATTTCTTATTCCAACCGGATGGAGAATCAAAGGGTGGGAAGGGAGGTGACAGTGTTCTTTCATAGCAAGGAGACAAAACTTCAGTAAAGAAAGAGGTTTTTGTTTTTGTCTCAGAGAACTGAAAACTCTCTTCAAGCACAATTGCAATCTCAAGAAGCATCATCAAGACTGGCTTTGCAGCTCTGTTTTCCTCTCTGTGGGCTTCATTCTCTTGTTCTATGTCACAACAAAATGACTGCCAACAACTCCAGTCTGAACACCCCAGCCTCAGGTTCCCATCAGCGGAAAAGAGGATAGGGAGGAAAAAAAAAACACACCTCTTACACTTTATTACAAAAAGTCTTACAATTTATTCAGATTATGACGAGTCATAATGCTATGATTGGCATGGAGGTCACATGCTCATGGGTCTGTGGTGGGATCAATTCCTCTGAAACATGTGCAGCAGGAATGAGGAGGTGTTATTCCCTCTGAGGACTGCATATAGAACTTTCGGTGACAGTAAGACTCTTTATAGAGTGCCAGCATGGCAGCCACTACATGTGGTTCCCAAGCACTTGAAATATGAGTAGCGTGACTGAAGACTGCATTTTTTACTTCATTTCATCTTAATTAGTTAAGTTTTAAGTTGTAAAGGCTTCACATGTAGCTTGTTGCTACTCTTCTGAACAGCACAACTCTAAGAGAGAAAAGTACCAGAACTCTGCTCAGTCAGATGGCCCACTGTTCATAGCTTCAGGAGTAGTGGACAGACCCAGGTGTGGCAGATGCAAAGATCTCCATGGGCCTCTGGATTGTTTCTGCACAGATCCTTATTTCCAGATCTCAACCTGATCTTGGATATTCTGGTTGTCAGTCAACCAGAAGCAGCGTCTGGAAATCTGCGTTTCAGCTTCCTAAGTGATTGGGTTATGCAACTAATCTGGGGACTTTGGCTATTTGTGATGGGAGTTTATTGAAAGGACATGGAAGGCAGCCTGGGGACATCTCCATGGAAATTGTAATTGTGAATCATTACAAAGCTTCTAGAGCTAAAGTAACCTGCCTTCCTCCCTCCTCTGTCTGTCTTTCTTTCTTTCTCTCTCTTTCTCTCTCTCTCTTTCTTTCCCTCCTTCCTTCCTTCCAATGTCACTATGTTTACATAGGGTCAGTGAGAAGTTAATAAAGACTTCAAAAGTCAGAAGAATGGGGCTCTAATTTAATACATTGGTGGCCTTATAAGAAGAAAAGACACAAAGAACTCTCTGCACCACATGAGAGCAAAGTGAGAAGAAAACCACAATCCAGAAAGAGTCCTCACCAGGAGCCAAATCATCCAGCATCTTGACTTGAGTTTCCAGCCTTCAGAACTATGGGACAGAAATATATGCCTTTCTAAGTTACCCGGGACTGTGGTATTATGTTATGGCAGAATGAGCTGACTAATATGCGAGCATAGTGAGAAATTAACCATATAACCTTGCAAAAACTTTTATGTGGCTGTTTTTGATGTTGTTGTTGTTGTTGGTCGTGGGGCTAGAACTCTGGGCCTGGGTGCTATCCCTCAGCTCTTCAGCTCAAGGCTAGCACTTTACCACTTGAGCCACAGCACTACTTCCGGCTTTTTCTGCTTATGTGGTGCTGAGGAATCGAACGCAGGGTTTCATGCATGCGAGGCAAGCACTCTACCACTGAGCCAACTTCCAAGGCCCTGGCTGTTTTATTTCTAATAACCAAGCACTGGAAATGAAGGATCCAAATGTCATCACCAGATGAAATAATGATAAATTACAAATTCTGGCATGTCCACTGGAAAACTACGCAGCAATGAAAAGTAATTGACTACTACCAATACATACAATGACTCACTAAATTATTATACTGAGTGAAAGACAGAAATGAACATGTACTGTAGGATTCCATTTCTCTGAAATTCTAGTCCTTTAAAACTAATCTATAGTGACTAAAAGCAGGTCAGAATTGCCAAGACAGGGGCTGGGAAAGTGGCTCAGTGGTAGAGTGCTTGCCTTGCATGCCTGAGGCCCTGGGTTCAATTCCTCAGCACCACATAAGCAAAAAGAAAAAAGCCGGAAGTGGCGCTGTGGCTCAAGTGGTAGAGCGCTAGCCTTGAGCTGAAGAGCTGAGGGACAGCGCCCAGGCCCAGAGTTCAGGCCCCACAACCGGACACTCCCCCCCAAAAAAAGAATTGCCAAGACAGAGAGGAAAGGAGAGGGGCAGGTAGAAGTGGTCGCAGAGGGGCAGTAGAGAACTCTAGAGGATCATGCACATGCTCATTACCTTCACTGTGGTGACATTTCTTGGGCACATAAGAATGTCACAGTCCACCAAACAGCAGTGCTTTAACAATGTGCCATGTACACTGATTACAACTCAATGAAACATTCAAAACCAAGAATCCAGCAAACCCTGTTTTTTCCACTGTTGGTGGGAATGCAAACTATTACAACCACTCAAGAAAGTAGTTCAGAGGTTCCTCAAGAAACTACACACAGAACTTCCCTCAGACACAGCCTGGGGCATCACTCTTGGGCATCTAGCTAGAACATTACAAGTCAAGATAACACGAAGACACTTGCACATCCATGTTCATTGCTGCACTATTCACAATAGCCAAATTATGGAAACAGCCCAGATGCCCTACAATAGATGAGTGGATCAATGACATGTACATAAACACAGTGGATTTTTTCTCATCCATTAAAAAGAATAATATTATGTCATTCACAGGAAAATGGAGGGAACTAGAACAAATTATGTTAAGTGAGGTAAGCCAGGTTGAGACAGACAAATGGCACGTGTTTTCTCTCATTTGCAGAAGCTAGATCTAAAATACACTAGGACCTGATAAATTATACAGGACTTTAGGCATTCACACACATTCAGGATATCCTTAGAAGAGGAACCCAAAGGTAACTCCTCTGAACATTTAAAATACTCTTTATCAAAATGAATTCCAGGAAATGGAAACATGGGTTTTTTTTTTTTTTGTTTGGTTTGGTTTGGTGGTAGTGGTGGTGTTTGGGGTTTTTGTTGTTGTTAATTTTCTCTTTTTGTGGGAGCAAAGGGCTCAGAAAGAGAAGGTGGAAGAGCGGACAAATGCAATCATGCTATTCAGTAGACACTATGTGGGAAATGAACTGTGTGGGCAGAGATAGGAGGGGAAAACTAGGGAAAAGTGAAAGAAGGGGTAACACCATCCCCCCCCCCAAATATACTTATTACCTGACTTCTGAAATGGTGACACCACTGTATGACACCTTAATAATAATAATAAAATTATATTTAAAAATAATCATCCATCAGATGAGGAAACCAGGACATTTGTCATCTTGTGTACCCCTATCCCATCTATCAGAAGCTATTCACTCCTGAAAAGCAGAGCCATGTTTTCTGTGACGATGAGTCAGTTACTTAGAGTTGAAGAACAAGCTTGGGAAGATGAGCCTGGATAGAAAGATGACCGGCACAGGATTCTTACTAAAGGTCAAAGTTGACAAAGTTGCTGTGAAAACAGGGCCAGATGCCAAGAAAACGGGACGCTTGATGAACTTTGAATGCAGGGCACAAACTCCTCCTGCAAGCTGTCTGATGGGGAAAAAACTCTGGCTCCAGGGCTCAGAGGATTTTGATTCCTAACATAGCCACACTTCTACTTCCTTATCTGCAGAATGGGACCGTATGTGACACAAAAGCTTCTGGGAAGATCAGTCCAGGTTCTGTTTACAAGAGACCTAAGTTATATTGATTTGAGTTGTAGTCTTTGCTCTGCCAGCATCCCCTTTATGGTCTTGCATTGGGTCTGTGTGGCCCTTCTGTATGGGGGAATGGCATAGGGTCAGGGAGAGGACAGGGAAGCAGACAGTAGATCAGTTCTCCACCCTGCTCAGCCCAACTGAGGATTCTCAGCCAAATCCAGCCCACTACCTGTTTTTGCACAGCCATGAACAAAAAGAGACTTTCATATTTTTACATAGCTGAAATGTTTAAGATTAATATTTTATAACACAGGAAAATTGTGTGAAATCTAAGTTTCATTGCCCATAAATTAAGTTTCATTCAAATATAGCCATGTACATAAAGACTAGAGTCATTGCAACCAACACTATATGGCTTGCAAAGCATTACTTACCATCCAGGGCCAGGAATGGCAGCATACACCTGTAACCCTAGCTACTTGGGAGACTGAGACAGTTGGATCAAGGTTCAAGGTCAAAGTGGGCAAAAACTTACTGAGGGCTGGTCTCAAAAACAAGACTGGTATGTTGGTATATGCCTGTGGTCTCCACAATTCAGGAGGTGGAGGGAGGAGGATTACAATCCAAGGCCATTTTGGCAAAAGAGTGAGACCCTATCTGAAAAACAAACTAAATCAAAATGGGGTAGGGAATGGCTCAAGTGTTGGAGTGCAAGCACATGGCCCTAAATTCAAAGCTCAGTATCAGCAAAAAGGAAAGGAAGAAGGGGAGGGGGTAGGAAGGGAGGGAGGGAAGGAGGGAGGTAGGAAGGAAGGAAGGAAAGGAGGTAGGAAGGAAGGAAGGAAGGAAAGAAGGAAGGAAAGAAGGAAGGGAGGGAGGGAGAGAGGGAGGGAGGTAGGGAAGAAGGAAGGGAGGGAGGGAGGGAGGGAGGGAGGGAGGGAGGGAGAAAATAAATAAGGGTTACTTACCACCTGACTCCTTAAGGAACAAGGTTGAGGACTCTGGAATTAGATCATCAGAAAGAAAAACTTGTTTGTTCTTCCCTGGGCTCCCCACAGAGAAGTGCTCTATGTGCTGAGATTTAATGCAATGCCCTTAGCTTTTATAGGGGTTCATAAGACACAGTTACTTGAATGGAATTTCTGTGTCTTTTGCCATAAATAGTTCCTTGAATTTTATGCCAAGGAAGAAGTTTGTCTGCAGCTGACCTTCTCCACATTATTTTATTACCCCACTGTAACCAGCATATGGAAGGTGGCAGGCAGAATAATTTTAGATAGTTTGAGATGCTATTAACAGACAGGCTCTTGATTTGAACAATTATGCACTTATTTTCATGATAACCCTCTACCTGTGGCTAGTAATAGTGGTTTTCCATCTGAGAAACAATCACACTTTATTTTTTTGTCTGGTCGGTCATGAGGCCTGGGCACTGTCCCTGAGCTCTTCAGCTCAAGGTGGGCATTCTACTACTTGCACCACAGTACCACTTCTAGTTTACTGGTGGTTAACTGGAGATAAGAGTTCCACGGACTTTTCTGCCCGGGCTGGCTTTGAACCGCGATCCTCAGATCTCAGCCTCCGGAGTAGCTAGGATTACAGGCGTGGGCTTTCTTTCTCATCTAATTACATGAATGAATTGTATTGATTTAGGGAAATGTCGGGTAAGCAGTAGATCACAGGGAAAGCAAAAATTTGACACTAGTCCCAGAATAACAAGTTTGTGTGAAACCTTTGTGGATGGTAGGATCTTCATATTTTCCTTTTTACCATGGTTGCTGGGAAACTCAAGACTAAAGGCAGCAACCCTTTGTGGTAATGTCCCGGGGTCTGTAATTTATTCCTCTCTACTTCTTCACGATGTCAGACTGCACTCAGAACCCTCGCAGGCTTCAGGTACCCACTGGGTGTCATGCACACATCCTCCCAAGGCTAAGTTGGAGGGTTCTGTAGCAAATGTTACATAAACAGGAAGGGTTGTGAAACTGAACCATGAAGGGATGCATGCAGAGTAGCATTTATTTTCTTACTGTGTTATTTATTTATAATTATGTATTTGTTTGTTGGCAGTATTGTGGATTAAACTCAGGGCTTTATACTTCCTAGTTAGCCACATGAGCCACAGCTCTAGTCTTTTTTTTTTTCCCTTTGGTGCCAGTCCTGGGCCTTGAACTCAGGGCCTGGACTCTGTCCCTGAGCTTCTTTTGCTCAAAGCTATTGCTCTCCCACTTGAGCTACAACACCACTTCCAGCTTTTTCAAAGTAGTTTAATGGAGCTAAGAGTCTTGCAAACTTTTCTTTTTTGGCCAGTCCCGGGGTTTGAACTCCTGAGCTTCTTTTGTTCAAGGCTAGCACTCTACCACTGAGCCACAGGGCCACTTCTGGCCTTTTCTGTTTATGTGGTACTAAGAAATCAAACCCATGGCTTCATGCATGCTAGCCAAGTATTCTACCACTAAACCACCTTCTCGGCCCTCTCATGAACTTTTCTGCCCAGGCTGTCTTTGAACCATGATCCTCATATCTCAGCTTCCTGAGTAGTTAGCTACCAGCACCCAGCTATCTCTGGCCTTTTTTAAAAGTCTGATTGTGTTTTTAAATATGTTCTTATTTTTTACCTAGGTAACCTAGACTACAGTTTTTTTTTTTTTTTATGCTTCCTACCATACCTGGGATAACAGACATGCACTGTGTTACACTGATACTGGTTGGAATGGGGTCTCAATAACTTTTGTGCATGGTCTGGCCTCAAACCATAATCCTCCTAAATTTAGCCTCCCAAGAAGATGGAATTCTAGGCATGAGCCGCCAGTGCCCAGCCTCCTTACTACTTTTGGTAACTAATTAAGACAGACTCCAGAGAGTCAGGGAAAGAAAGAGAGAGAGAAAGAGAAGCCGGGCGCTGGTGGTTCACGCCTTAATCCTAGCTACTCAGGAGGCTGAGATCTGAGGATCGCTCGTGGTTCAAAGCTAGCAGGAAAGTCCATGAGACTCTTATCTCCAATAAACCACTAGAAAACTGGAAGTGGCACTGTGGCTCAAGCGGTAGAGCGCTTGCTTTGAGCTGAAGAGCTCAGGAACAGCGCCCAAGCCCAGAGTTCAAGACCCATGCCCAACCAAAAGAAAAAAAAAAAACAAAGAGAAAAAGAAAGGGAGGGAAAGAGTGTGTGAGTCAGCAGTCAGCCCCTGCGGAGGAAACAAGATTTGTGAATTACTGACTTTCTTGTCCTACAAGAGAGTCAGCCAGTGGTGGGGAAGGTGGAGAAAGGTTGTTTTAGTGAGTAATTAGAGTGCTGAGTACATCACAGACAGCGAACCACCTGCAGCATCTCAATGAAGCTACACAGTAACCCTGTCCAAGCAGACTCATTATTCATATTTGGTGTTGAAATTCAGGCTTGGAGATATTTGGATTTTATGAATCAATATGATTTAAAAAAAAATCAGAGAAGAAACCCTTCTCTGCTTGCCAACATCCATTTTCTTATAAGGTCAGTAGGAAAGCTATCTCCTACTACCACTATCACATCATAAAAGCAAGTATTTTAACCGTTAAAATGCTATCAGGATCACGAGTCTTCCTACTATGAAAAGCAAGAGTTAACTTGAGAAAGGAATATTGACACTGTTCTTAACTTTCTCATTTCTCCTGATCTTAGTACCAACCAAGTCCTCCTAGGATGCTGGGTGCTCTAAGGAGCCACCACAGCCCACACTTGAGCCAGCACTCAGCACAGAACCCAAGGCCTCTGGACAGGATTCTGAAGATAGAAGATACCGCCACCCACATCAGACATTCTTCAGAAATGAAATGTGTAAGCCAGTCAACCTTCTTCACCTCACTGAGGTGAGAATTCAGCCTCAGGTCAAAGCTCGACAGAATCACAAGGCCACCAGGATTCTAGCTCTTGTATCCATCTTCTCCATTAGCACATCCTGCTCCCTCCCCTCCATCCCTGGCACCTGCCAGGGGCCAGGTACAGAAAGATGCCTACGTGCTACCTTTGCAAGCATCTGTCTCTAAGGCTTGGGTATGGTCGTCCACCTGTCTGTTTCTACAGTTCTGGAAGGATAACACTTCCTTGGAAAGGACAGTTTTGATCCCTTCCACAAACATGCATGAGTAACTCCTGAATCCTGGAAGAAGAGCACACCACACCATGCTACACCCGGAGGCCCTGGAAGGAGTTGGCCAGCACGGAACAGAATCATGGGCACCTGAGACCCCAGCCAGGAAAGAGGCTGTGTTTCCTGAGCTCTACCTTGAGAAGAGCTCACTGGACTTGTGAAGTGGGAACTTGGAGGATGCAGTGAATTGATCTTTCTGGTTCCTCTAAACCCTTTGACATCGGGCTCCCAGAACGATTCCATTCTTCACCATTATCCAGGTGGTGAAAGGTAATCACCTCCTTTCTGCTCAGTGTTTGACCATGTTTATTATATATTAGCACAGACAGGATTGTCTATATGCAATTGCAGAGGTTATGTTAGTGGCACCCCATCCACCCACATGCTGACATCATAGTTCAGTGATCTCTGGCTCCTCCCACCCTCTTCCTGTCCAGGCTCTTAACCTTTCCTCACATACCTTGTCTTCTGCCCTGTCTATCTAGTAGCATCCTCTGCCCCCCTAGGGGGCAGTTAGGGGTCTGAGTTAGGGGTCCTAACTCAGAGCTTCACCTTGTCTCCCTGGATGGGCCCATCAGCTTCACACTTGCCTTCTGCCCATTACAGCCCTCCACATCACTGTTGGTTGACCTCCCAAAACAAGACTGACAGGCTAAGGTCAAACCAAAGTGGACCTACCACTTGCTTATATTTTCAAGTGGTTCTATTTCAATTGGTCATAAGAACACCTACCGGTATCTCAACTTTCCTCTTACCAGGAAAAGCCTAGACTCCCTCTTGTCTGGTCCTTCCCAGATCACCCTTGAAGATCACTGTCATCAGCCTGGAGCTGGGTGCTCTCCTGCTTCTCCTACCAATACCAAACTTCAGTGCACCGCTGAATTCCCAGAGGTGCTGGCCAAAATGCAGTTTCTGGGCCTGGACAACTAGAGATTCTGGCCCAGAGGGACTGAGGTGGAGCTGGAAGGTGGTCCTGCTGTGAGCCGTCTGTCTACAACCACAGCTGTGAGATTCTGCTCTGATCACCAGGACAGCCTGAGTCCTTGGAACACCAGGAATATGATGATGACATCATGTCTTGGCTCTTGGGGGGAGGAGGTCTGTCTGCCTGGAAAGCCTTGGAAAATGCCTATGCCAAGGCTATGTCTTCCTCCCCTCTCCTCTCTGCCTTTACAGCAGATAAGTATCATTTCCTCCTCCTCCCTGCTCCATAAAGCACCTGCCCTTCTGCAGCCAGATGCTGTGCTGCCTCTTCCAAGATGACATCACTGCACTGGGCCCCCTCTCTCACAGGAAGCCCTGGATCGATAGCCAGTGAATCAGTGAATGAATGCACGCTGTTTCCAGCAAGGGTCGGCCTGGATGAGAATTGGGCTGTGGGCTTGGCCGGCTCTGTGACCTTGGGCAGTGTACAACAAGCTCTTCAAGCTTCATGATATCATTTCTAAAATGAGAAAGATGATCCTAATAGCACTTACCTCACTGCATTGCTCTGAGGCTTAAGTGAAATAACCCTAGGAAACTCTTGGGCACAAAGCAAGCACTGGGGACATGCTAATTACAATTGTTGTGTCCTCATCTCCCTTTGTGCTTGCCAAATGTTTGCCCAAAGAGGAGCCTGGCAGGAAGCTGTGGCCTTTGGCGGGGAAGGGGGAGAGAAGGGACAATGCAATTGTGAGACTCAGAGTCAGCCAACCCCCTCCGTCCTGTCACTGGCTCCTAACCAAAAGTCACCAACCTGGGCAGCCGTGTCAAGGGACCTGGGGCTCCAGGTAACACAGGCCTTTGGAGTTTGACTCTAGGGTTCAGAAATCCAGCTTGCAGCTCGACTTTAAAATTGCCCACAAATGTCTTTTTCCTGGTCACCAACCAGGAGGAGGAGAGTGGGCTTGTTTCAGGAGACAGAGGCCACTCAAGCAGTGGAGCAAGCGGCAATCACTGGGCTGCCCTGGAGCACAGCAGGTGACAGCCTGAGCAAGCAACACCGATCGATCAGCACAGAGTAGGGGCAGAGAGCACCACTCCAGGAGAAGGTGTGACCATTCACAGCATGGCACTGCCCACAGACAGCGCCCTGGCACGTCCCTCTGTGGCTGGCCCAGGACAGGGCTCTCCCAAGTTTTTCTTTTCCAACTGTCAAGATAAAGTCCAGGTTCCCCAGTGTGGCCTGCAGGTCCCCCACGGCCTGCTCCCACCTTCCTCATTGACGTGTCCAGCACTCTGTTTACTCACGGCTCTCTGCCCCAGCTCATAGGCATCTGGCAGCCCGATCCTTTGCCACAGTTGCTCCCACCACAGCACCAAAGCCTGTGAGCTTCCCTCTTCCTCCTTCACCCCTATTGGTCCTTCAGACTGCAGGTGGCCCTTCCTGACATCATCTCCACCCAGGACAGCAAATCCCTCCTCAAGGAATGTCATATGCCTGTAGTGACTGTTACAGTATGAACGTGTCTCCCAGAACTTAACCATGTAGCCATGTTGAGAGATGAGACTTATAAGAGCTGAGTAGGATTCATGCAGCTGTCATAGAAATGGGTTAGTCATGTTGGGAATGGGCTCCTGTAAAGGTTTAAATGTGTCCTCCTCCCTCTCTCTTGCCAGCGTGTTCCCGTCCGCCCGGAGACAGCACAGCACAAAGGCTCTCTCCAGATGTAGGCCTCCTCCCCCACCCTGCCTTGGACTGCCCAGACTCCAGAACTGTAAGACAGAAATCTTACCTCTGCTCTAACTGTTGAGCAATGTGGGGACTAAAGCATCCTTCACAAAGCTTGTCATGATTGCATTTTCATCCCTGCTCATGGGGCTTCAGTAATAGCCTTCCTCCTGACCATATAGAATCTCCCTTGCTCACTGTTTTATCCTCACTCTCTAGCAGCTTTCCAGATATAGAGCAAGCACTCAGTACATACCCAAAGAGCAGGAGTGACTTGTTCATAGTGGACAAGCTTAGAGATAACCACACTGAGATTGTAGAATTTGACTCTGCCCAGAATTCATGCCACTTTTTGTCAGGGTAGAGACAAGGGTCCTGCAGCCAGTGGAGAATGGTGGCTGGATGGCACAACCAGACTGTGGAACTGCAGGATGAGAGGATGGAAGCTGGCTCTGCCTTGGACCTTTTCTGAACAATAGCTGCAGGCGGTCAGAAAAAAAGTCACTATTTGGAAACAATTCTACACTAAATTCCCCTCTAGGAGATGCCGGTTCACATCTGTTTATTGAAAACTCTGTGAAGTCTCCAAGTCAAAAGGAAACTTTAACTATAACAAGCAGAGAGTTTTCTTTGCTCAGAGTGAACATTTCTGTACTCCACCAATGAACAGGTCCTAGAAGCAAGCTTGAAGATCACCAGCTCCAGGTAGTGGTGAGTGGACACTAATTCCTGTACTATGCTAAACATGTGCCAGGCACCAGGGAACAGCAGTAGAAAACCAAACAAAGTTCTAGCCTTCAGGGAACTGCCCTTCTGGGAAGAATGTGCCAAACACAAAACCAATTAAGCATGGAACCTCCCCCCGCCCCACCCCAACTAGCCATTAGTTGAAGGTAAAGTAAGAGCAATTAAAATAAGTGGTACAGGTTGATTGCTCAGGGTGTGGGCAACTCCACAGCTGACAGCTTGAGGCCCATGGGCCAATTCGACCGGAAGAGGTCTTATAAAGTTCCAAACCTATTCGTTCTGAATGGTAAGCCACATAAAGCAGGACAGATCCTCTTCCTAGGCATAATCTGAAAAATGAAGCAAGATTAAAATATAAGTGTCTCATTGAGTGCACTTAAATGTTTCTGGAAAGTAAAGGAATTACTTTGATGGAAAATAATTGTTGATGAGCCATTATTACTATTCGAGATGTGTCCAATGACATTGAGATGTTCTTAATGAACTGTCATTACCATCATCTTTGGAGAATATAAAAATAAGTGCTCGGTATAGTGACCGGAATGACCTCACCTATTTTCCTCATAATATCGTGTGAACATCCACCTGGTATTCTCCTGACCTTAGGGGTTTTCAAGAACATGGCACTTAGGACTGAAGTGGGGTCTAAGGCTGAGGCTGTTGAAACATTAGGTAGATTCCTCTCAGGATTCGGCAGAGTGGCTATACAATTGGAAGTGTTACTCAATGCTTGCTCTCTTAGTAAGAAATCCATTTATTTTTTTTGCATGGGATAATGAGGAGAAAATTGGCTTCCCAGCCCAGGATCCCAGCCCAGTAGCTGCCCTGGTTGACCCTGACCAACCGAGCGTTTCCCTATGTGGAGAAGGAGGGGAAGGAATGGAGACAGAAAAATGAGGTTTGCCTGACCCCTTGTGGACGGTGGTTCTCAAAGCCTGCTCATAGTTGTCCAGTGAGGTCAGGCAGTGGAGGATTTCAGCATGAATGGGAGTTCCTGTAGTGGCTCCTGACTGACATGTCCTCACAGCATGACCTTATTTGGGAAAAGGATGTTTGGTGATGTCATGATGTCAAGAATCTTAAAATGAGATCATCTGGATTACTCAGGCCAGCTCTAAATCCAGTTACAAGTGAGCTTATTTTAACAGATAGGAGACAAGACACCCAGAGAAGGAAGGTTATGTGAAGATAGAGGCAAAAGTTGGAGCTACACAGCTACAAGCCAAGGAATGCCAGGGGTTCTGCGATCACCAGCCTAACACAGAAGTGGATGGATTCCTCCGGGAAAAGAAACAAACAAAAACCAACCTTGTCTTTGAACTACTGGCCTTCAGAACTGCAAGAAAATGATTTTCTGCTATGGGAAGGCATCAAATTCAAGGCAGCCCTGAGAAAGCAATACAGTGCCATTTATATTCAAGATGGAGTTAAGGCTATGTTGAAAATGAACTATACAACTTGTGGGTAGGCTGGGAGGGAAAAACTGGGAGAGAGCAAGGGAAGGGGTGACATTGTCCAAAAAGAAATGTACTCTTTATCTGACTTATGTATCTGTAACCCCTCTGTAAAGCACCTTTATAATAACAATTAAAATTTTTAAAGAAAGATGGAGTTAAGGGAGAGAAGTACTTAAAACCAGTACTTTCCTAATATGGGTCTCTGGAGAAAGTGCACCAGAATCACTCTGGCATGTGTGGAAGTAGATTCTGATTCTGAGTGAACAAGCCTGTCCTGGCTGTGGAACCACATTTTTTTTTTTTTTTTTGGTTGGTTGTGTGATCATGGGGCTTAAACTCAGGGCCTGGCACTATCCCTGAGCTTTTTGCTCAAAGTTAATACTCCAGCACTTAGAGCCACAGCTACACGAATGGTTTTCTGGTGGTTAATTGGAAATAAGAATCTCATGGACTTTCATGCCCAGGCTGGCTTTGAACTGTGATTCTCAGATCTTAGCCTCCTGACAAGCTGTCCCTAGTCAATTCTCCTGCACATCCAGTTCTGGTTGCTGCTTCTCCGAACAGCTCAAAGGAATCTTTGCGATGGTTATTAGTGATACAGAATAGCTGTAGCTCTTTTACTTTCTCAGCACAAGATACAGTAGCACTTGCTGTGCCTCTAAGCCTTGAAGAGTGTTAAAGTTTCTGAGACATCAGGCTGTTTATTATTGCACCATACCTTAGCCTGTCCTGGCTGATTTCAATACAGGAATGTTTGGCTTCACTCCCTCCTGAGGCATACTTTGGACAGTGACAGTTTTTGAGCTTGTGAAAATTTGTTTAATAAGGGTCAGGTTCATGGTACTGGGCACTTATAGTATGCATGAGGTACCTCCCAATTTCAATCCCATCCTACTGGGAATTAGAGTTGTACCATATGAATTTTGGAGGGACAGGTAAATGCAGTCCATATTTAGTACAGTCTACAGTTCTAACCAACTCACAAGACACTGGTTCTTCTGACCTGTGGCCCAACTTTGAGTAGCAAGATTTTAAGTAATGCTTTGATGCAAAATTAGTCATGAACCAATGGTTAAGTCCATTTCATGGCATCCATAATGACAGTAAGCCACGTCTGTCTAGCCATCTATGATGCCACATGTGTCCGGCTGCAGCCTCACAATGACCCATGTCTGTAAGGAGAGCGGAGGCAGGTGTTCTTATTCCTGCTTTGCAGGTGAGAAAAATAAGTGCTAAGAAAGATGAAGACATTTTCTTCAGATCATAGCACTAAGACATACATGTCAGAGGTCTAACCAAAACACAGATCTTGCTGATGCTCTCCGATGTGGCATAGTAATAGTAGTACTAGCAACTCTGTCAGTGTCTGAGTCCTGGGCACAATTCTAAACATGATGTGTGTCTGTGTGTGGGTGCATGGCTAAACATGTGCATGTGCATGCGTGCGTACATGCACGCATACATGCACGTGCATACATCTCATTGGAAACCACTTCAAACTCAAATCAATCTTTAAATCATTATCAACTTAACCTCCCCATTTACATTCCACAAGTTAGCTTTGGAATGCCCTCTTTTGAGGAGAACACATTGCCCTCTGGTGGACTTCTAAAGCATTAAATTCTTAGGATACTGCCTTAGCCCATTTTCTGTTGCTATAACAAAAATATCTAACACTGGGTAATTATTCTAGGGAAATTAAGAGCTTCAGGCTACTTCAACTCATTTAAGAGCTTCAGGCTGCTTCAACTCATGCATAAGGGCAAAGCAGGAACATGCAGAAGAAACAAAACATGAGATGTAGCCTTAATTTCTATCAGACCATATTCACGGTAACTGATCTAGTCCCAAGAGAGCAAGAACTCACTCAGCAGAAAGGCACTCAGCATCCTTCATGACTTAATCACCTTTTAAAGGCCCTACCTCTCAACACCATAACAGTGGGGATAAAATTTCAACATGAGTTTTGATGAAGACAAATCACATCTAGACCTTAGCAAACACTACATCTGAATTACATCCTTGCAACTTGGGCTTTATTCCTCCAGTTCTTAGAAGTAATGTATGTAATAGACTCCAGATAAAGGACACAGATATGGCCTCTGCTGTGGGCATCATTTTCTAGGAGTTCTTGAGGCAAGTACAGAGATGACATTTTTCTAGGAAAAAGCTTTTTCCTTGTCTAAAGTTGGTGATCAGAAGAAATAGGTACATTTTAACCTTTAGTGGCTGTGTGATCTGAGACAAGTCCCTCAACCTATTTGACCCTGTTTCTTCATCTATAAAAAGAAGATAAAATTGACTTGCCAGGCTGAGTTAACAGGATAGAGATGAAAGATTTATCTTTCAAACTAACAGGGCTTAGCTAGCACCAGTGGCTCATAACTGTAAACTTAGTTACTCAGGAAGCTGAGATCTGAGGATTGTAGTTTGAAGCCAGTCTGGCCAAGAAAGTCCATGAGACTCCTATCTCCAATTAACTACTCAATTAAAAAGGCAGAAGTGGAGTTGTGGCTCAAGTGGCAGAGTGCTAGCTTTGAGCAAAAAAGCTTGGAGACAGCACCTAGGTTCTGAGTTCCAGTCCCAGTACTGGAAAAAAAGAAAAACTAATAGGACTTGGTAATAGACAAGGTCATGATTCCAAGATGGCACCTGGATTTTGACCAGGTTGACAGGAAGAATTTGATTCCACTGGAAAAGATAAGACAGATGACCAATCTGGGAGACAAAAGGGTAATTTACATTTACCTGGAAGTCTGAAATGACAGCAGGACAGTTAGGTTGCAATGTTCAAAGCAGTTGGAAGGAGATGTGGAAAGAAGACATGGGCTCAGGAAGGTAGGAGAAGGCAGTGACCAGGGCACAGGTCTGAAGTCTAATAGTCTAGGTTTAACTCTCGAACCCATTGCTTCATAGTCAAGTTTTTTAACCTCTCAATGTCTTAGACTGGGCACTTATAAAGGTAAAATAATCATTTCTATGAGAATGAAAAGCATTGGTGCATCTACATGGCTCAAAATATATATCAAATGCTCTCAGTCCACTGGGAACTCTCTGAGAGAAGTCTTGCTGTTTATTTCTGTCCCCAATATAGGGTGAACACTCAATAAATAGTCCTTAAATAAGTGAGTAAAGGATGAATGGATAAAGTCAACAATATAGGTTGATGGACAGAAGTGCTATGGGAGGGCATGTCTTGAGAGAGATGTTTTTATGTTTGCAATTGGTAGGGATGGAGAAAGACTTTGCTGAACAGTTTACAATGGACAGGACAGTCCCAAAACAAAGAATTATTCCCAAATATCTGTAGTGCCAAGTCTTAGAAATAAAAAACACAATTCTAATCTTTCTTGCTAGCTCTGTGGCCTTATTAGTCAAGTCTGTGATCTTGTTGAGCCTGTTTCCTGATGTGTTCAATGGAAACATTCATATCAACAAGATGTGGTGAAGCATAGAATATCATGTGATCCTAATGTCTGCCACATGGTAGGCTCTTGTTAGACCCTATATTCAAATTGGTTATTGTTGTCCTGAAATGAGGCAAAGCACACACAAAGCTTTGCATTTAGGGTGAATTTCTGAGACCAAATCCTATTTACAGAGTTTGATCCACATCACTGCGAAAAAGCTAAATCCACCTATCACCCCTCACACAAAGCAAATGAAGGTAGCAGGGTCTCGCTCCTCCTTTGGTCTGTCCTAAGGATGTGGAAGTTGATCTAGAGCTAGGACTGATCCTTGAACATGAAATGTCCAACAGGAAATGACTCCTCGACTTAGAATAGTTCCATCATCTCATAACCTTGACATCTCTTTATGTACCCGAAGCCTGAGCCAGGCATGAGTTCACAGTACTGGGTTTCTCACCAACCATTTGCCAAGCAGTTACCAAGGTAGGGCACAAGCAACCAGAATTCCAGTGGCCAAAGTACTTGCCATCTTTGCCGGGCCTCCATCATTCCACAGGCAGACACTAGGCAGTCACTGGGACCTGGGACCCACCCCATCATATGACTTCCCTTTTCCCACGCTCCTTAGAACTGCTCTTCATTTTCACCTAAGCTCACCTGGGGAAGACACTTGAGGAGAGGAAAATGGCAGCATGCACTGTGATGGGCTGACCATGGAGCAGACTCTGGAAGCATATGATCGAAGTTGCCAAGCATTACTGAAGGTTTTTGGAAAACCAAGCTTCACAGCAAAGAAACAAAAGTCTGGGCAACTGCTTGTGAAGTTGCGGTCACTTAGACATGTACAGGTAGATGGCCTGACACACACTTGTGGTGTGCATACTGTGCTCCTCAATTCTCTGAATGCAACCACATTAGTGCTTCTTAACACTCCAGTTGAAACCCAGCCATGAGATGGAGTCCCTACTCACCACGTGGTTGTGGCTCTTCCTTTTAGTTTAGCCTGACCCAGGATGCCTTTATGTTGGAAGGCAGACAGACATCCAAGCATCAGTTTTGTCCTCTTTCCTGAAAGTCTCATGGAACTTGACTAGGAGTTGGAGCAGGAAGAACAAAATGGTGTGTGTGAGGGGCGGGGGGGTAAGAGGGAGAGGACTGTTGATGGGAATCAGAGAGTGCCCAGTCAGTAATTGCTAAGAGCTTACCTCTTTTAGGCTTGTAATCAGTGGTAAGGACCCATGTGTTATCTCCGGTGCCCTCTCCTCTGTCCTATGAGCTACGCATGTGAGAATGCCCGCTCTTCTCTCTTCTCTTTCCTCTCTCCTCCTCCTGCTTCCCCCCCGACACACACACACACACACACACACACACACACATCTGTCTCAAATAGGAGCTTAGATGTTTTATTTGCCTTCCCCCCCACCTTTTTTTGCATCTGAAATATACTGCCTGGCTGTAAACTCTAAGACTTTGGAACTGAGGGGAGACTGCACTGCTGTTTCTACAGGTGAGGAACAAAGACACAGAGACGTTAAGAGACCTGCCTGGTGTCATGCAGCAAATGTGTGGCTGCTAGACTCACAGTTTCATAACTTTCAGTCCAACACACATCCCAGGATACCATTTGGCAAATTGGCTGAAGGACCAAGTAACTAAGTGAGGCAGGCAAATCCTAGTCAGGCTCTGTGAGACCTGGGCCATCAGAACCTGACCCCATCATTGATTTCTTCACCAGGCACTCACATTTCTTACACAAAGCCAGTGCCTGTGCTAGAGACTCTGCACCTGCCTTCCTCTCCCACTGGATGGTTCCCCCCTTCCCCCAACCTTTGCAGAGTTCTCTCCAGAGTGCTCAGTCTTCTGCTCCAGGTCCCCATCCTGCCTCTCTCTCTCTCTCTCTCTCTCTCTCTCTCTCTCTCTCTCTCTCTCTCTCTCTCTCTCTCTCTCTCTCTCTCTCTCTCTCATGTCCAGCTACTGAGAGCTCTTCCTGCCTTCTGTAATATCACCTGGGCCCATTCCTCAGTCTTTGTCCACCTCCCAACTGAAGGCCAGGACTTTGCCTTGCTCAACAAGTTATCCCCAGCTCTTGGTAAGTGGTCAACACCCAGTAACTTTGTTTGTCACTCATAATTGTTAGGGACAATATATACCACCAAATATAGGGTGACAAGCACAGCCTGTCAGGAAATTAGTTATCCTAAATCCAAATTGGCAAAGCTGGCCTGAGGTACCTGGATTCTCAACCTCACAAGACTGGATGCTCACAAAGCCTAGCACACCTGGCTCCTAAGGGCGGCAAGCAGGGCCACATCTCCTCCTCTGAGTCAAGATTACTGGTCTAAAAGGCAAGAACCTGGACAGACCATGAAGGGGCGAAGGCCTGATCAAGGTGCTCTTTTCCACGTCCTGTTCTTCCTGGGTAATTGAGTCTTTCCATCATGAGATGCCCACTCTCCGAGACCTCACTTCCCCTGAAGGGCTCTGTGCTCTGTCAGGCCGCATGGCTGCGCTTTCGATCTCATCATCATCTTAGAAATGCAGGTTGTAGGCAGTTACTCCATCACCCACCTGCAAAAATAAAAAAGTAGCTGACACCTTTCAGTATGGAGTCTGGTCAACTCAGAAGTCAGCTAAGAATGATCTCTCTGTCCTCTGGTCCCAGAAGTTGAGACATCAGTGGTGATCAGGAACATGTTTTCAGGTCCTGTGGTCTCCTTTCTATGATTTCTAATACCATAGATCACAAGAAGTCACAGATTCCTTCTCACCTGGTGAATTTCCCTGTCCAGTGAGGAAGAAAAGTCACCATAATGAGGTAGTCTCATATTTTCCTTTCCTGCACCAGCACTGAGATGTTCAGATGGTCTTAATATTAGCCCAAGCTAGAAACTGCACTGTTTATGGAGTGAGCAGCCAGCGAGGCCTGGGACACACTCCAACCATTGGGGAAGGTGTCCAAGGCAGCCCATTCCTCAAAGATAGCAGCAGTATTCATGTTTTGCTATATTTTATGTAATTATTTTAACCAAAGGATTAATAATTATTAATAATAATTATTATATTATATATAATATATATTATTAATAATTATGTACTAGGCAGTTTTCTAAATACACTACTGACAGAAATTAATTTTCTCAATAGGCCTATATAAGCATTGTTTTTAATACCTTCTGTCAAACATGGAAACTGCAGGACAGACTGATTTATTTGCATAAGATCAAACAACTAGTAAGTGTAGAGAGAGGAATTTTAAGCCAATCATTTGGGTCTAGAGCTCCATGCTCTACATTTTTAAGGCTATGAATTAGCTTGGGAGAACGTTAGCTATATCCATTAGTTCATAATCTGTGTTGCTTTCATTATAATAATTTTACACATGTTCAAAAACATGCAGTTATGCTGGGCATAGGCAGCTCACACTTGCAATCCTAGCTACTCAGGAGGCTGAGATCTGAGGGTTGCAGTTTGAGCAAGCCTGGGCAAGAAAGTCCATGAGACTCTTATCTCCAATTAACCACCAAAAAAGCCAGAAGTAGAGCTGTGGCTCAAGTGGTAGAACACTACCCTTGAGCAGAAAAAAAACCCTCAGGGACAGTGCCCAGGACTTGAGTTCAGGCTCTAGGATCAGTACACACACACACACACACACACACACACACACAAAATCATCTGTATCATAATTTTTGACCTAAGAGCTGGTTAGGTGATAATTTAAAATTTTTTTCAATCCTTTTCTGTTTTATTGGTTAGAATTGTCTGATTTCAAGATAAACAACTCGAACTGACTGAAGTGATGCCCAGGAATTTGTTCTAAGAATATAAGGAATTGTGTACGTCAAGATCAAGAATGCAGGCTACACTAAAGAAAAGACTTAAACAAATGGCTGGAAAGTCATCAAGAGCCTCTTCCCCAATCTCTATATTCTCTTACATATCTCTATTTCATTCTTTTCCTTTCCCCTTCCCCTTCCTCTTCCCTTTTTCCTTCCCTTTCTTCTCCTTCTTTTCCTCCTCCTCCTCCCCTTCCTTCGCATTCCCCTCTTTTTCTTCCAATGAATTTCTTCTATTTTTAATTCATATGGCAGACCATGATCACTGAAGACTCCCAAACGTATATATTGTAAGTCAAGTCCCCTAGGAGATACTCATCTCTGTGTGCTTCAATTCCTAGTTCCCTAGTTCATTCCTCCTTCTGAAGCTTAGCTGCTCCCTTTACTCCTCTCCCAAGAAGCCATTCAGTATGTTGGAGCACTCTCTCCTCCAGTGTAAATGAACATGTTCCCCTTTCCCCCACCAGGAAGTCCATTCCATAATTATACATCCCAGACAGCTGGGGTTTTTTTCAGTCATGGGGTTTGAACTCTGGGCCTAGGTGCTGTCCCTCAGCTCTTCAGCTCAAGGCTAGGGTTCTACCACTTGAGCTACAGCGCCACTTCTGGTTTTCTGGTGGTTTATTAGAGATAAGAGTCTCACAGATTTTCCTGCCCCGGCTGGCTTTGAACCGTGATTCTCTGATCTCAGCCTCCTGAGTAGCTAGGATTACAGGCATCAGCCACCAGCGCCCCAGCTTGTTTTCAAACTTCTTTGACAGCTGGAGAACTTATACTTGAATTGAACTAGACTCAAACTTTTCATTCCTCTGTTACTTCTAACCTTTGATGATTCAAACCAAACATTCAATCCTCTCCTTTTTTTGCCAGTCATGGGATCTGAACTCTGGGCCTGGGCACTGTCCCTCAGCTCTTTAGCTCAAGGCTAGTGCTCTACCACTTGAGCCACAACACCACTTCTGGCTTTTTCTGCTTATGTGGTACTGAGGAATGGAACCCAGGGACTCATGCATGCAAGGCAAGCCCTCTACCACTGAGCCACCCAGCCCTCAGTCCTCTCCTGTAGAGCCTTCTCTTCACATTTCTCAGCTCAGTTTCTAGAAACTGAAAACCAGAGTCCCTTTTTCTGGATTCCTTTTCTGTTGATAGTTGCAAATGTATTAACATATCAGAAACATCAAAAGAAAGTGATCTGGAGACCATAAATGTGGCCTTAAGGTGTCAGCAGGGCCACACCTGCTCCAAACGGTCACAAAGAGAAGCCAGCTTCTACTAAGATTCCCATTTGTTAGTCAGTAGTCCCATGGTTCCACCAGCTAAAGGCCAGCCTCTTCAAATCTCTTTCTGCTCTGCCTTCCCAGTCAAATCTCCTTATAATCTTCCTCTTTGTAAGAATACACGATTATATTTATGGACCACACAATAACCCAGGATACTCTTCCCATCTCAAGATCCTAATTTAATCACCTCTACAAAGCACCTTTTTCTCTCTGAGAGAACACTTCTAGTTTTGGGGGTTCAAGACCCAACATCTAAAAAAAAAAATCTAAAAAAAAAAAAGACCCAACATCTTTGGCAGGAGTCCTTATTCAGGCCACCGGTTTGATGTTTGCTCATTCAACAAATACTCCTGAGTATGGACACTATCTAGGCACTGAGCTGGTCTCTAGAAATGCATAGTAGTAAGTGAGGATGATGTATGTCCTCTTTGAATCTACATTCCAGCAAAAGATATCACACATCAAGAATGGGACCAGATGAGCTCAGTCCTTGACTCTTATATTCTTAGATTCACAGTACTCCCTAGCTGATCAGTCACCAAGCAAGGTGAAATCAGAGATTTTTGCAGTAAGAAGAGAGGGAAGAGACCTAAATAATACCACAGTCTCCTTAGCACTTATGCTTTCAGTCCTCTACCAAATGCCCCAATACATGATCTAATCTATTGCTTAAAGCAAAGGTCTGATGATCCCCTTTTATTAATTCTTCAGTTTTTTATTACCATGAATTAGTTATACTAGGGGAGTTTGTGACATTTCCATACAAGGTATGTGCATACAAGTTATCCCAACCAAACTCCCTCCCTCTATCACTTTCCTTACCCCTTCCGTGGTATTTCAAGCATGCAGATATTACATTTTGATGAGAATAATCTTTCTTTACAAATTAAAAACCACAACTGAACCTCCAAGTACAAAATGAGTCTTGTATTAATCCAACTTCTGCTGAAAATGAAATCCAGGCCTGTCATACTCTTGAGTTCTCAGGAATACCTCACCCAAGCCATCTGAGCAGTAGAAATCAGTTGCGTCGTCGATGCTGGGTATCCATGAGCATATAGACAATACAAAGGAGGGAAAACAGGCACAGGCAGTGGTAAAAGCTGAGTTCTGGTCCTTCTTGCTCTTCTTCCCATCTCTGTATCTTTGGGGAAGTCATTTCACCACTGTAGCCTCAGCTTCCCCATTTGCCACATGAGGGATGGGACTCAAGGAGTCGGAAATCTCCATCTAACTCATATTCTCTGCGTATGTAATTGAGAACAGAAAAGTCCTTCACAAACTTCATGCATGTTTCTGGGACAGGATCACATCAGGCACTCAGGATCCCCTAAAGCTGAACAACGTTTGGTACAGTACAGACATTGACCACGGAGCCCTAGATTCAAATTATATCATGTTTATCTCTCACACAAGACTGACTGCTGACTATTTGCTTGGTCCAACCTGGTTCAAAGCTCACAGGCCCTTATGGTGTCAGTGAGCACACAGGTGGAAAGAAAGATGGCTCTCTATCTGACTCTTCAAGGGATGAGGGCCTTGCAGGAGGAATTTCATGAGATATTCCAGGACTAGATGAGCAGCAGAGATCCCCTAACTCTGTGCAAATCTTGTCGATAGGGTGAGGACCAGTGGTCATGTTCTGTGGTCATGTTCTTTCTTACCTTTATTAAATCTCAGGATGCGCTACTCTGAGAAACTCTTGTGGATGTACAGATTGCTGGTAGAGTGGAAAGCCCTTTTGTGGACATCGAGTTCCAAAACCTGGTATAAAGGGTGGACCTGCTAAATGGACCTGTTCAGGAATAGATCTGAAGAAAGGGCTTATGAAAGAGTCAAAACGACTTAGCAGTCACTTTACTTTCCAATGGTATCATGCCTGAAAAGCTGGTGTCTTTGGAGGGAGGAAGTCTGAGAAAGAGAGTAGGGGAGAGGGACAGAGAGAAGGGGGGGACGGAGAGAGAGAGAGAGAAAGAGAGAGAAGAGAGAAAGAGAGGAGAGAGAGAGGGAAGAGTGAGACAAGTAAAATCATGCTTGCACACAATTCACAACTGGCTACTTAATTTTCTATATATTTTTTTATTTGTAGAATAAAATTTTTTATGTGGTGATTTGGTGATCTGGACACTTAACCTTGGAACAGGTCCCAGGAACAGTATGGCCTATTATCAATAGCAAGAAGTGACATCTCTCCCCTGTGATGTCTCTCCCAACATTCTAGTAAGTTCTGGGTCATCTCCCATCAATTGGAATTTGTGTTTTCTTGACTCACTCTGAGACAGATGATCTAGACTCAAAGCCAGGCAGGAGTTCTGGCATTGTATGGGTAGCTTCTCTTCCAGCCCTGCAAGGCCAGATTTTGGATATTACAGGATTTGGCTCTAAAAATTTTGAAATCTTTCTGCTGGGTGAGTGAATTGTAATCCTTTGTAGGTCACTAATGACTATGAAAATCTGATACCACTGCACACACACCTCATAAAAATATGTAGTATGTACAGAAAGAAAAGCTTCTAACCAATTCCATGGGTCTTTAGTCTACCTGAATCTTACTCACAAAAGCTCTACAGCAGCTATGATCAAAACAGTAATCACTGCCACTTGCATTAATGGAGCCCTTAAAATGTACCTGGCACAAGTAAACATTTTTTGTAAGTGTAAACTTCACACTGGACTCTAATGACTAGAAAGGGGGAAACATGAATGTAAAAATATCTCAATAATTTTATATGACTACAGAGTAATACTTGGATATATGGTGTTAGATAAAACATATTATTCAAGTTAATTTTACCTGTTCCATATGTTTTAGGAGACCCTGGATCCCCAAGTTTTAAACGTTTGCTTTGGGTCTGCCCTTCCTGATTCCACACTGGCTCATTTCTTGACACAAGGTGGCTGTCTAGGCAAGGTTCCAATGTTACATCCCTTCTCCTTCCTTCCCCAACAACAGTCCCAACCTACACAGGAGGTGTCTTTTTGAGCAAGAAATGTCCCTGGCCAAATACTAGAAAGATGTAGAAGTCTCTTGAGAGAACACTGAAATCTCACCGGCCTACTAGCTTCAGATGGAAATCCTGAGGCCCAATTCTAGGGTCTGCAGCCCTAGAGCACCTGCCCAGCTTCTATAAAGAGGATGACACACTTTCCTGAGAAGATGTGCATCATCGTCCATCATAGGCTATGTTCCTCACAACGTCAGCTGAGAGGAACCCCAAAACGCCACCTAGTCCTCACTTTTGTAGGTAAGAAACAGACTTGGAGGAGTCCAGTGATGTGTCTAGCCACACAGCTGGTTTGTTATATCACCAGGCTCTAGCAAGGAGCCTCGTTCAGTAGGCAGATGGAGCACAAATGATGCCAGGCAAGAAATTGATTGGTCTGGGGAAGAAAACCAGATCTCTCATTGCAGTCCTGCACCCTTATTACTCCTTTATCCCTCCTCAGAAAGTGCTATTACCATATGGGTGACTGTGAGAGGATGGTAGGAGAAAAGCATAAAATATAGAATTCAGAGCCAGGTGCCGGGGGCTCACACCTGTAATCCTAGCTACTCAGGAGGCTGAGATCTGAGAATCGTGGTTCAAAGCCAGCCCGGGCAGGAAAGTTCATGAGACTCTTATCTCCAATAAACCACTAGAAAACCAGAAGTGGCGCTGTGGCTCAAGCTGTAGAGTACTTGCCTTGAGCTGAAGAGCTGAGGGATAGAGCCCAGACCCAGAGTTCAAGGCCCACGACTGACCAAAAAAGTTAATTAATTAATTAAAAAATATATATATATAATTCAATAGGAGAGATTTGACTTGAGGGTGAGCAAGCGTTTCATTTTCCCACTCATTTCTGAGGGTTCCCTATTGCTCCACTTATCAAACACATTCAAACACTCTACAGCCTACTGAAATCTATCAGCGCCGGACATGTACTTTAGAGTATATAGCTCAATAGAGAATATGGCTGTGCAACTGCTGTTCATCCACCTCCTCTGCCACACCAGGCCTGGTACAAACATCTGGGACCCAATTCTTATATCTACAGGAAATGCCATAAAACTCTCAAGGCAAAGGAGGGGAACCTGGCCTGTGGAGTCAGACATTCCTGAACATCAACCTTGATTCTGTCACCTTATTAACCATGAAAGTTGGGGGGAAGTTTATTAGCTCATTCTTCCATTTTCTTAGCTCTAACATAGGGGAAGTCCTAGTATTTCAAAGAGTCATTAGCTTTGAGGAGGATGTTGTTTGTAACACACCGGGCCTACAGTAATTCTGCTAGTCAGCCTTGATTGTCATCTCAATTGTCAACTTGATTAGTAAATTCTACCTCTCAGGGTGTCTGTGAGGGGTGTTTCCAGAGAGAATTAACTAGGAAGGGCACCTATCCTGAGTGTGGGAAACATTATCCCATAGGCTGGGGCCCCAGATAGAATATAGGGTAAAAAGGAGAAAACCAGCTAGTGTAAACAGTTTCGGTCTCTCTCTCACACTCTCTCTCTCTTCCCCACTTTTTGTCTCTCTCTTGTGTCTCTGTCTGTCTCTGTCTGTCTCTCTCTCTGCTTGCTGACCACCATGCTGTAAGTTGCTCACATCCATGCCATGTCCTTATCACCATGATAGACGGAAACCTCTGAAACATGAGCAAAATAAATCTTCCTTCCCTGAAGCGGTTTGTGTCAAGTATTCCAGCAAAAAGTGATAACACTAACACAGCAGCCAAATTACTTCCTTTTCTGTTCCATGTCACATGCTTCTTTGAATACTCACAGTGTAGCCTCGGAATAAAGTTACACAGCCCAAGGTGTTTGGGAGTGGGGCTTGGGCATGGGTTTGAACCCATATGTGGCCTTAAATTATCTGTGGGACTTTGGGCCAGTTAGTAACTTCTTCCTCTGTAAAAGGGAAATAAAAACAATACATACCTCTAAGGGTAGTCCAAAATATTAAGTGGTCACAAAAGTGTACAAAGTAATGCCATGCACAAAGAAAATCCTCACTGTCCACTGGTTATTGTAATTTTTGTAGTATATGCTCAATAAGTGTGAAGTAAATTTATATTAATCCATAGCTATCCTAGGAAAGAGTGGAGACTCATGTATTAGAGGTTGAGGCCCCTCCTGTCCCCAAAATTTCCCAAAGTTCAATAAAGTTGCAAATTCCATGTGGTCCACATCAAGGGGGTAGCAGAGCCCAGGCTTGAACTCATTCATGTCTTCTAACTTCATAACTAACTTCTAAATTCATTCCTTTTGAATAAGTCCTCAGGTGCTTAGATGCTCAGATGCTCAGGGGCTAAGGTAGCTTTAATAATCATCTCATTAACATCCCAGAGCTGAGCCCTTTCACTGGAAAACCATCCTGTCCTTTCCCTATTCTATGAACAGATGGATGAGCGAGCCAGGTGTAGCGGTGTATGTCTGTAACCCAGCTATTCAGGAGGCAGAGTCAGGAAGATCGTGAGTGTGATACCAGCTCAGGCAAAAAGGTAGTGAGACCCTGTCTTAAAAACAAAAGGGCTAGGGGTCTGGCCAAGTGGCAGAGCATTTACCTTACATAATAGAGGTATTGGGTTCAATATGAAGTATTTTTTTAAAGGATGGCTGAACAGAGAGATGGATGGGTAGATGGATGAACAAATGAGAGTTTCCCCCTTCACAATGCTGAGGCTATATAAGAGATCCATGTGCCCTGTTGTTTGTTTCTATTTCCTCATTACCATTGTTCCTGAGAAGAGACTGCGCACTGGAGTGCTAACCAGATGGCACTGGGACATTGATCAAAGCCACCTGAGCACTGTAAAAGGAAATGAACTATGACCTCAGAAGACATGGACTCCCTTCTAAGTGCTAGTATATGCTTGTGGGTCTACACAAAATTCTTGGCTATTGAACTTTTTGTTGTTGTTCTAGTACTAGGGCTTAAACTAAAGGCCTAGCTGCTGTCCGTAAGGTTTTTTACTCAAGGCTAGTGCTTTTCTACTTGAGCTATAGCCCCACTCTTGGCTTTTTTGTTGGTTAATCAAAGTTAAGAGTCTCACATTAGCCAGGTGCTCGTGGCTCACACCTATAATCCTAGGCTACTCAAGAGGCTGATATCTGAGGATTGGGGTTCAAAGCCAGGCCAGGCAGGAAAGTCCATGAGACTATCATCTCCAGTTAACCACCTAAAACCCAAAAGTGGCACAAAGTGGTAGAGCACTAAGCTCAAGGACAGCACCCAGGCCCTGAATTCAAACCTCACAACTGACAAAAAATAAATAAGTAAAAAGAGGAAGGAGTCTCTCAGACTTTCTTGCCTGGGTTGGCTTCTAACCCTAATCCTCATATCTCAGTCTCCCAAGTAGCTAGGATTATAGGCATGAGCCACTGGCACCTGGCTTACTATTGAATTTGACTCATTTGTAAAAGAAAGAGAAAATTTCAGCCTACAAGGTTATTAACTACTTGAATACAATGAGTGCTAGTTAATTTCTCCAGCTAAGGACACATCCCAGTCCCTTTACATTCTCCCTCTTGATCTGAAATCTAGGGATATCTAGTAGTTCCTTACCTTTATGTATGTACAAGCTGCTTTGGGGACTATGTACCCCCAAGTCTCTTGTGGGCTAAGTGTGTTGTTCTTATTTGATAGACAGCTGAGGGAGTCAGAATGCAGAAGAATGAAGTTCAAGGTGACCCGAGGTCGTCCGGGAGCCATGGGTCACAAGAGAGTTTTAGGGGGTCCAAGTCTCGCTCCAGGGTCTCTCAATTGCCCCCACTATTTCCTGCAGAGTGGGTCTCATATCCAACCCCTCAAATTACCTTTGATATCTTGGAAGAGCCATAGTTTCAGTTAAATTGGTCCCAAACATGTGAAATTAAAAGATAATTGTGAACAGCTGTAAACTTGTCGCTTACTCTCAGAGTGAATGGACTGAAGGAATTCCTGGAAACTATTTCCCTTTGGGATCTTCCCTTTGAGCAACTCATTCCTGGACCTTTGCCCCTCTGGCCTTCAGAAAGTGTTTGTGTCCTGGTTTCTGACACGGGAGACTTTGAGTGGACAGAGCCTATTTATCCTCACTTGCTCTGTCGTCCCTAATGTACTGTCACACAAGTGACTTGCTATGCAGTGCTAGAAAGGGAACAATAAAATGCACAATTAAGAGTGTGGCTAATGCCTGCTGGGGAGTCAGGCTCTCTGGAGGTCACATTTCCCAGGAACTCATTGCCTGAGGACAATCTCCCCATGGCCTGCAGAAGGGCTCAGCTATAGGATGCCTGCCTTGCCCTTTATCCACATTGCCACATAGAGTGGGGGCTTAGACGGAAAGTGGGGGGGGGGGAATTGAGGTGCTGGAGTCCACTGTACCTAGAGACCTTCCAACTTGAGAATGGACCTGCGTGTCCCTTTCTGTGAGATTTATCTCTACTCTGCCTTCAGTTCAACCCTTGCTTCACAGAGCCTTTCTAATTTCTCTAATTTCTATGATGCTGAATAACCTAGAATGATCCTATGATGCTATCATTTTTCTGATTTTTGAGGTAGGTTTAAGCCTTTCTGGTTCTCTCCTTTATGAAAAGACTGAAGGAGTTGCAGCTTTCTGAATTTTAACAAATTCAATTGACTTAACAAAAATGTCATATCCTTCCAACCACGCAGTCTCTGAATAGGGTAGTATTACCCCCCCCATATTGTCAATAAACAGAGATGGTGGTATATTAATCAAAAATTTCCAAGGAAATAGAACCAATAAGACAGAAAGAGATGGCAGGTGAGGAAGAGGAGGAGAAAGAGGAAGTGGTAGTGGGGGAAGAGAAGGAGGAGGAGGAGGAGGAAGAGGAGGAGGAAAGAGTCCATTAAGAGATGAGGAGTTGAAGAAAAGAAAGAAGAGAGAGAACAAAGAGGTTTCTAAGGAATTGGCTAGTGTGATTGTGGAGGCTGACAAGTCCACGTTTAAATGCTGTCAAGTGGTGGAATTCTTTTCCCCTTTATGAGAGGGTCAACTTTTAGTCCTATTCATGCCTTCATCTGATTGGAGTCAGCTCATCCATGTTGGAGAAGACAATCTGTGCTATTTAATTTACAGATTCAGAGTTTAATATCATGCTAAACATCCTCACAAAGATATACAGATAATGTTTGACCAATTACGTGGGCAGCCCATAGCTCAATCAAGTTAACACATAAAATTAACCATCTCATTGTTGAAAAAGTAGGATAGAGAGCCAGCATGCTTTTAATGTAGTCATATGCCGGGCATTTTATATGCCTCTCTCTGGTGTCACACAGCCATATGTGGCAGATCCCTAGTCTGATTCACTCTAGAAGCTGTTTTTCCATTGTGCCTAACTTAGATGATCTTAAATATGACCTTTCCCAAATGGCTCATCAAATAACTCCAATGGCAGCAAAAACCAGGGCACCATTTGCAACAAGTATGTGAGACACAGTCTTTTTGAGGACTATAGTAGGGGCATTAGACCTCATGACCTCATTCAAAAAGTTACATCTAAGTTCCTGTTATCCTAGCTGTTCCTATTCTAGATGAGCTCATTCATATAATCCCATGTGAAAGGAGCATAGAGAAAGCAGGTTGTAAGTAAGTTGTGAAGTAGAAAAGTAGGTTTTCTTCTGCTCTGTCAAGCTGAAGAGGCTCATGGCCACAATGCCCTGTTTTGCACCTTATGGATAGGCTAGTTCTATTTCTCAGGCACTTCAAATCCTAGATGTCACATGGTTCATCTTATAAAGTCATATGATTCCTAAAGCCAGAGAAGTCACATTGACTGGAGTCTTCTGGAGCCATGATCAGCCCTTGGTATGAGTCCTTCAGATTACTGAAATGATAACCACCCTGAAGCCCACGGAGCTGTTGACCAGCCTGCAAAGAGCAGGGGCCAACTAGTTAACTCACCTTCTGCAGCACTTGGAACCACATTTCAGGGTGCTGTCACTCTAACTTTGTTGGCCTGTACCTTAAATTTCTATATCCTCAGTGCTTGCTATTCCACCATATTGGGTTAAAAACTCAACCCACTCACCTTCCCAGCCAAAGACCTCTTTCAAAACCCCATCTAGCCCTGATACTTGAATGCCGGGCTGTGAAGAAGGGCTCATGGCAGCACAGGGCTAATGTTGTGTAGAGCCATGGCTAACCAACTTGAGGGAGAGAAGAGGCTGGAATTCAGGTGCAAAATGAGTTCCAGCAGAGTAGCTGCTCAGCCCCAAGTTAGAGAAGTGCTCAGAAGTAGGTGGAGGGAATTTCAGAATGGGACCCAGTATGCAAGGGTATCACAGCAAACCTTGCTTAAAGAAAGAGACCAAGTTGGGTGCTGGTGTCTCACACCTGTAATCTTAGCTACTCACGATGCTGAGATCTAAGTATAGCAGTTGGAAGCTATCCCAGGAAGAACCAGGTCTCTGGCATTGTTGGAGGGGGTTTCCTAACCATCAGGAGACATAGATAAGGTTTCCAGGCTTGTGGATCTCAAGAAATGGACTCTACGAAACAAACCCCAGAAGCCATTTTAGGAAGGGACAGCAGAGATGTCACAATGCAAATCATGACAGATTAGATCAGCCTCTGTCAAGCTGGGGGTAGCCCAGGATTCTGTCTGTTATGTGTTTAAGTTTTGAGCATTTCAGTCCCTCGGGAATAGGGTCGAGCTGGCAGCAGGCTGGGGTGGATGAAGGAATAACTCTGAGGCCAGGTGGACCGTGCAGGGGAAGGAGTGGAGGGAGGAACATCAGGACAGACAACAAAGCAGGACTACGCAAGGCTCACAGCTCCCGAGCTGAACTTGCAGCTTTGACGAAGCTGACTTTAAGCCGACCTTCAGCCGCGCTTCTTAGCAATGTACACTGGGCAATCGCTGGTAAATCTTTATTAATTTTAATTGGCGGCACCCATTTATAAGAACCATTAAAAAGGATAAATTGAGCCCATCCGGCGTAATGTCTTTTGTTAATTAGTTTGTCAGCACTGTTTTAATATCCCCTAATGACTTCATATTTCAGACCTGACATTAAAGGAGACGCTGTGAGAAAGGAAATGGTCTTATCTCAGTGCACTCTACCGTTTTTCTTTTTTGAACAAAAAGTGTCCTTCCAAATGCTGACCAAGGTTAGGTGTCATTTAATTCTCAAAGGTAGGGGCTTGGAGATTTTAAAGGCCCCCAATTTCTGTCCTACCCCTTCATCATTCCTCAACTTCTCTCTTCCTTCCAACCATCTGAGGCCCTACTCCAACATCTTGATCATTTCTTCTTTCCCTATTTCCTTCATTTATTCAACAAATATTTATTGAGTTCCTCAGCCTCAGAGAGATAAGTTGGTATAAAGTCAAGAAAGATGTGGATACTTTATAAAAAGGGGGGGGGAGATTGAAAATACTTCTAGAAAAAAAGACCTAAAAGTTGTGTTTTCTCTATTGATCTTCTTCAAAGATTCAAAGCCAAATTCAAAATATTTTTGCTTTATTGGTAAACTAAGGGAAAGATGAAAAAGAAAGACAAATAGATAAAGATATGCCTTACCTCCTGGTCCAAACAGTTTTGCTCTTAATTCAGATGAAAATTATAACTGGGACAGGTGTTGATGGCTCACGCCTGTAATCCTAGCTACTAGGATTGGGGTTGAGATCTGAAAATCATAGTTCAAAGCCAGTCTGGGCAGGAAAGTCTGTGAGACTCTTATCTCTAATTAATTACCCAGAAAAGCTGGAAATGAAGCTGTGGCTCAAGGGGTACAGTGCTACCCTTTAGCAAAAAAAAAAAAAAAAAGCTCAGGGAAAGAACCCAGGACTGGCGCAAAATAAAACCAAAATCAAAACCTGACACCAAGGTATTCTTCCTGAAAATGGAAAGAAAGGGAGAGGGAGAGGGAGAGAGGAAGAGGGAAGAGAGGGAAGAGAGGGAACCTGGGGGTGGGGAGAAGAGAGAGAGAGAGATTTGAATCTTAGGGTCACTGCTTTACCAACCCCCATTACAGTCCAGGAGACACATAAAAAGAAACACTGGAATTCTGGAAGCTTCCAGAATTCTTGTAGACACTAAACCGAAATTAACTTAGTTAATGTGTAATGAAAAGTTTTTCTTTCTGTCTCTCTTTCCCTCCCTCTCTCTCTCTCTTCCTCCCTCCTTCTCTCTCTCTCTCCTTCCCTCCACCACTGGGTCTGCATGTCCTAGGGCCTTTGAGACTAGAGGTCAAGAGCAAGGGATCATTCTAAAGAGGGAGGGGACAGTGTTGGCTGCTTGGTGAGCTTCTGGGCTTTCTGTATATTGGTTCAAGGCAGATGTCCTTGCTTGATTACATAAATTTACAAGCAATATTATCTAACTCTCACTGAATTACCTTTACAAAAAGACAATTAGGAATTGCAGCTTAAACCACAAGTTGACATGAAAAATGAGATCTGAAACTGCCCCTACTCCCTCTACAAGCTCTTTGTCAACCATTCAAGATAAAAAATAATGTTGGTCTAAACATATCTGACAAGCAATTGGTTCAAAAAAATAGATATAAAAGATTATTAAGCAGACTATTTAAAATGTGTGTTTACACCCACTATTACTCCCAGTAAACTTAACTGCAGTACCCTGTGCCTTCAGATATTAATTTATGATTATGTCATTAATATGTACTTTCTAGACAGACATAAACTGAGGTACCTGCATGCCCCCCTCTTTTTTTTTGTCAGTTGTGGGGCTTGAACTCAGGCCTGGATGCTGTCCCTGAACTCTACTGCTAGTGCTCTATCACTTTGAGCAACAGTTCAACTTCCAGCTTTTGAGCAGTTAATTGCTGGTGAGTTTCAAGGGGACTTTTCTGCCTGGGCTGGCTTTGAATTTTGATCCCCAGAGCTCAGTCTCCGGAGTAGCTAGGATTACAGGCATGAGCCGTCAGTGCCCAGCCTCAATCCTTACTGATAAGTTATCCACTATAAAAGTATGTGGGGGGGGTGGGGAGGGGAGGGCCGGAGAAAAGAAAAGTATGTCTGGAGGCCTACTTAGTGTGGGATGCTTCACAAGTATATAATTCCATGAATTTCCAATTTTCTCATCTATAAAATGAGAATCATCCCAGTTAGCTTGTGAGGTTGTTCTAAAGATGAGATACAAAGCACTGAAAGTGTCCATCACAAAGCCTAGCACTGGGTGTGGACTTATCAGAGATGGAGCTATCTATCACCGTCACTATCACTACTACCTCATTAATCATCATCACCCACCACCATTATCCCCAACACCATCATCTTCACCATCACCAGATCCACTACCATCATCACCACCATCATCGTCTTCACCATCACACTTCCATGCAATATTCTAGGTTCCCTTTCAAGACAATATGAAGCAATGATTGAATCACTGAAGATTAAGTGTACCTAGGCACTCGTGCATGTGTGCACATGTGTGCATGCACATGCATGCACGCGTGTGCGTGTGCGCACACACACCCACACCCCACATTTGCCTGAAAAGAGGCAAGAGGCAATAAGTTTCTTGCAGGGCTTGAAGCTCTCTGGATATGCTGACTGGCTCAGGAGACAAAATTTCTCATTTCTCCTGGGAATGGAATTGTTAGATTATACACAAAGAAAGAATGTGTGCAGAGTGTTAAAAAACCTAGTCCAGTTTTGCTCTAAATTCAGATGAAAATCATAACTGGGCCAGGTGTCGATGGCTCACGCCTGTAATCCTAGCTACTCAGGAGACTGAGATCTGAGGATTGTGGTTTGAAGTCAGCCTGGGTAGAAAATCCCCATGAAACTCTTGTCTCCAATTAATCAGAAAACCAGAAGTGGTGCTAAGGCTCTGAGTGGTAGAGCACTAGCCTTGAGCAAGAGAGATCAGGGATAGTACCTAGGCCCTGAGTTCAACCCTACAACTAACAAAAAACACACATACACACACATACACACACACCTATTTTACAGGGTCTTATGTCACTTTTCATTACCCACACCAATGTAAATGATCCAGGTCCTACACATAACTATCAATACATTCTAACTTTAGCCATTCTTCAAATGCATATCTCATCATCATTTTAAGTTATATCTCCTTCATAGCTAATGCCACCCAGCTTCTCTTCATGCACATATTTTTCCTGTATCCATCACTGGTGAAATACCTGCTGAAAAATTTACCATATTTTTAAAAAATTAATATCCTCTTCTTATTATTTAGTTTTGACAATTATTATTATTGAGAATTATTACTATTCTAGATACAAGCCTTTTGTCATTTTGATTCTAAATATATTTACTAGCCATTCTTACTTCTGAAAACTTCATTTTATTGGCCCATTTGTTCTTTGGGTGGTTAATTTTTTTATCTCTTTATATATTCTGGGTATTAATCCTTTATCTGTTGAATAGCTGGTGACAATCTTCTCCAATTCTGTGCTTTGTGTTGTCAATAAGCCAAGCTTCTGGGAGGTAACAAATTGTCTGGGCTTACTTTTAAATACAAACTTTTATTTTGTGTCAGTTGATTGGAAAATAGAGATAATTAACATTCCATGTTAATATTGAGAGGTATATGATATTTCTTGTCATTTTGCTGTTCTTGTAATGTTTGCTTCTTTTCTAATCTTCCTTTGCTAGTTTTCTCATCTAGTGGAATTTCTGTCCTTATGGTGTTTATCTTCTTCTTCTGTGTATAGAATCCCTTAAGTATCTTCTGTAGAATTAGTTTAGTATATCTGGATATGTTTCTTATTTTGTCTATTTGGTTTTCTGTGAGCCTCCTTTTCCTGGATTTCTCAAGGTTGGAGATGTTTTCTGCTATCATTCAATTGAATGTTTTCTGTGTCTTTAGCTTGTGTTTCTTCTCCTTATTTTATTCCCATGATTCATAAGTTTGGTCTTTTGATTTGGTCCCAGAGGTCTTACACATTTTTATATTAGTATTTTTAGTTTGTCTTTGATTGATCTAATTCCTCTACCTTGACACTGCATTTTCAACCTTTTCTATTCTCTTAGTAAACTTTCAAATGGATTCTTTATTTCAATAATAAGCTTTTCAGGATTTCACCTAATTTTTAAAGATTTCTATATTTTATTCTTTCATATCCTACATTGCCCTCTTTATTTCATTCATTCTGTATTTGCATAAATATACTGATATAGTCCAAGCCTATGAAAGAAATTAGCTGTCAACCTATATTAATGTATCCAGAGAAACCATCCTTTATAATTGAAAGAGACATCTTAAAAAAATTCCACAATAGGCAAAAGCCAAAGGAGTTCGTGACCAGTAAGCCAGCACTGCAGAACTGAATTCATCTAGGTACTTCTATGTGTCCTCTTTAATTTTATTAATGATTCTTATCATTGAGCTTTGGAGCTCATTGTCTGGAATTTCATTTGCTTCATTATCACTTAAGTCTTGCATTATAAAATTATTGACTTTTGGAGGAGAGCCTGCCTTTTTTTTTCTTTAAACTTAAAAAATTTGATGGTTACTATAAAGGTGACATACAGAGGGGTTACAGTTACATCAGGTAAGAATATGTTTCTTTTAGGACAATATCACCCTTTCCCTCACTTTCTCCCAGTTTTCCCTCCCATCCTCATCCACAAATTGTATATGTAGTTTTCAACATAATGTCTAGTACTACTGCTGCATTTGTTTGTCTTCTTTTTCATATCAATTGTCTTTCTACATTGGGATTTGTACATCTGAGGCCAATTCATTGTTGGAAGTTTTAATCACTTCTAGTCTTTCAGTTGAAATAATCTCTATGTTCAAGCAAGCCGCTGAAGTGACTGAACTGAGGACTTACTCTCACCATTGGATTGGGGGCAGGGCTGGGGCAGTGTAGTGGCTCGGTGGTCAAGTTTTTGTCCACATACTCAGAGCACTGTGCTTGGTCCCCAGTACTAGTCAGATCAAGGTAAATTAGCAGATGCTTCTGGTAGAAGGGTCAGTTGTCTGCACTTGGGCTGCTTCATTCTTGAGGCTTCTGAATTCTTTCTGTAATGGCTTCATATAATGTGTAATGGATCTATTGTTGGCCACCTGGTGGCCAGGCAGATTCCCATTTTCTCCACATACACTTCCAGTTTGTGTCCTCAAGGGTAGCAAGTATCCAACCCTTTGGGTGACCTCTGAATACATCAGAGAGTAGAAGGGAGAGCAGAGTAGCTCCTGTTAGTCTCAATGCCTAGAGACCTCATCCTGCAACTTACTTGTATGTGGGAGGAAGCAATAGAAGTGTAATTCAGAGGGTCTGGACTCTAGGCCTCAGTCCTGACTATCAGCAAACATCAGCACTTGGTTCTCCGGAGCATATTCCAAGTGCTTTCAGGTTCTATACAATTCACCTCTCAGGAGTAGGGGAAGGCTCTGGGCACATGTGGCCAGGAGGCAGGCCCTGGAAGTTCAATACTAATCCAACCATAGCCTTTGTACTTTGTTTCCATCTTAGTCCCATGCTATGGAACTCATTCCTGACCAGAGAGAGTGGAGCCTCCAACTTGGTTGCCAGGGGATTTCTTCACTGCTCAACCTTCTCCGTGGGATCACATCCAGCCCTCTTCCTCTCCACGACTATAGCTCCTGGCTGTCTCTGACACAGGCTCTGGAGTAGGGGGTCTCAAGTCTCCCTGAGCCATAAGTGTTCTTTGTCTTCATGCCTCCAGAGTTCTCAGTCTCAAACAATCGGCCCCCCCTCAAGATCATGCCTTGCTTGTTCCTCTCTTCCAGAAAAGGAGGGACAGAATGTCTTTGTTCACAGAGGCTAGCTTTCCTCACAGAGCAGTTACCATCTCAGAATCCCTGCCATGGACTTAAGTCTTGCAGAATGTATAGGCCCATCTGGCCACTAGCATTGCCAGTCTGTCACTGGCTTACTTTGTGATGGCATTCCGGCTTCTTTCCTGGGAAGAAGGAAAGGGCTTGGAACTGCTCATTGCTTTTCTCTGTTGCTTCTATTACTTGTGGTAGCTCGTTCATGGTTTCTGTTGCTCTCCTTTTCCTGCTTTGGAAATAGAGTCTCTCCTATGTTAACTAACTCTTCTTGCTCATGGAGTTCAACACAGTGAATGCTTCCTATCCGCCATCTTGCCGCTCTGAGCCCCAGGCACCTTCTGTTAGAGTATATTAGACTTTGCCAGAAAACCATGCAGACATCCAGGTGCAAAGAACAGAGAAAAGGTTTATTGCCAGTAAAGGGACCAGCAAGACCCCTTCTCACAAGAGAGAAGAAGCACCAGCTATTGTCTAGGTGACCTGTATAACCTAGGAGGTTTAGGAGGGGCTAGAAGGGTTTAGGAGGCAGAGACCCTGGTGTGGACATAAGGCCAGGGGCTTCATCATGGTGGACTAGGATTTATGGCTGCCGCCCAAGTAGTAGATGATACGGGGCCTTGCAGCTGCCCAGACCTGAAGGTCACTCTAAGGGGATCATGCTGCCTTATATGGTGGTGGCTACTCCAAAGGAGTGTCACGGTAAAGGGGGGTTGAAGGCTGATTATTTACAGCCTTTACTAAATGGGCCTAGTGTTGCCTAGGAAAGGAGCATGCTAAACCATGGGAAGGGAGCTTACTGGGCTAGCACCTTCCACACACTCTGTAGCAGAGGGTCTCAAGATAATTATTGTAGCTAGTTTCATTGTTTGCTTGTTAGGGTATGCCAGTATTGTGTTTGAACTCACAGCCTTGAGCTCTCAGTGTTTTCACTCAAGGCTGGTGCTCTACTATTTGAGCTACCTCTCCACTTGCCGATTTTTATTGGCTAATTGAAAACAAGTGTTTCTTGAATTTCTCTATCCAAGCTGGCTTCAAACCTCAGATTTCAGTCTCCAGAATAGCAAAGGCTAAAGGGGTGACCACCAGCACTTGTCTCCCTTATTCTGCTTATGAGGATTCTAGGTTTTTCCACAGGAAAGGAAGGGAAGTTGAGAGCAGATATGGGTGTACTTCTGCATGGCTCTACTTCCCGGCATTACACCTGCAAGAGCCTGTGAGGGACTGTCACTATTCTTGCTCATTTTGTGGTTTGGTAAATCATTTCATACAACATGTGAAATGATTGACTATGCCAGTGTGTCATACAGGGTGTCCTGCCAAAGCATCAAAAAGCAAATGAAGCCAGGTACCAGTGGCTCACACCAGTAATTCTAGCTACTCAGGAGGCTGAGATCTGAGGATCACAGTTCAAAGCCAGCTGGGGCAGGAAAGTCTGTGAGACTCTTATCTCCAATTAACCACCAGAAAACCAGAAGTGGGGTAGAGGGCTATCCTTGAACAGAAAAGCTTAGGGAGAGTGCCCAGGTCCTGAATTCAAGCCCCAAACAGGCAAAAAAAAAAAGGACAAATGAATGACAACAGTGATCAACAAACCCCCAAGCTGGTGAATGAGCTGTGGGTCATGTGTGCAATGAAGAAGCCAAAGTCAATGGCCTTCTTCAATCACCCTCCCATCCCCGACTCCAGGCAACCTGCTTGCTTGGTTCTGTGGCCAGAAGTACCTTCCTGTCATGTGACCTGATGTGCAAACAGGACAATATCCACCAGGGCTGAAGAAGTAATGGACACATAGGACACCAAGAAGGAAAAGTGTATCAGCATCCAATTCCAAATGAGGTGGAAAATGTGACAAACAGGTCCCACTATCCAACATCTTACACATACAGTGATGACTCTTGGACCCAGGATGGTGTTTATGTTTATAATGATATGCAAGGAAAAATAACAGCAGTGTCAGCCACACCAGAAAATATCTTGAGACTGTACAGAGATAAAACACTAGGTATACTTGATTTGTTTTCTATGTCTGTATTTGCTTAAGCTTTGATCGTACACATACACTATGCATGATGTACCGAGTACTCCTTACCATGTATGTCTCCCTGCTTTTCCTTGCTTTTTTCTCCCATCTGTTTAATGTTAAGCCACACCCAGGCTCCTCCCCCTCCTTCTGACCTCTCCCTCTCCAACTCTGGCCACACCACTCTGTTCTGGAGTCCTGACAATGACCTTCCCCCTTTCAAGCATCCCTTGTCTCCTCTTACTCCCTACTGCGCCTCCCACAGACAGCTCAGCACACTGCAGCCAGCTCAAGCTTTCAACCCACCCGTGTGGTCTACCTCTCTTCCTGATTCTTACTTTGCTGAGGATAAAGAACTTACAGGTTCTTTGTTCTGGTCGCTGCCTGACTCCTGCTGGTTTTTACTTCTTCCCTCTCAGGAAAACCTCACATCCTCTCAGTTTCCTTCCCAGCACTTACGTGCCTGCTTTTATCTCTGCACATGCATGTGTGCGTGCACACACAGACACGTATGTACCCTTTCCCTGGTTAACCCACATGGACCAGCAATAGCACTGACTTCTCAGGTGTGAATCATCTAGTTCATTGTCAATGTCCTCACTTGAGACAGCACATCGGAGCTCTACCCTAAGCCCAGCACCCAGAATAGGGTCTAGCCCCAGTGAAATTTTCATTAATAAAGCCAATCATTTTTCATTAATAATTAGCTAATAGGCCAGTGCTGATCAGTCTTCCATATTTTTTAAGCTACCAATTCTTCTTTTATGCCCCTCAGAGGTGAGAGTATCTTTTATTTGTGCTTTGTGCTGATATTCTTGCCTAGGCTCATGGTCCTATCGGTTGGTCTCGGCCCATCCCTGAGGCTGGATGTTTGAAGTTTCCCTGGCCAAGCCTTTGTCATGTCAGGCAGTGTGTTGTACACATTCCCGAGTCCTAGCATCAAGGCTCTAATTGGAAACAAAGAAGGGATAAGACTTTCCAGTCTTCACCTTCCCTCCTACCGTCAGCAGGGCTTCTAGATCTCCCCGTGCCCCCGCAGCCCCCATCACCTCTTCACAGACACCTGGTCTTCCATGCTGCTCCCTTCTGGCACCTTTAAGGCCCAGAGCCTCTGACCAGGGCTTTGAGCATTCTTACATCCCACTACCTAAGAACTGATGGGCAGTCAGACAGCTCCGGCATTGCCTCTTGTGAAGATATGCTCTAAGAATAAACCCCAGCTGGTATCCCTCCCTACCGCCTGCAGTCTGAGACCACACAGGACCTGAACAAAACTTAACAATTTTAGACCAAAGTGCTGCATGAGGGCTTGGCAAAGCTGCAGAAAGAATTTTGGAGCAATTAACTATGAATTTAAGAAGCCTCCCTGCTCACGTGGCCAGCCAAATCACAAGTGTATTCCCTTTTCTCATCACTATATAGATAACACAATTAAGTATTATAACTGTGGCACAATAGAAATGCTGTAATTAAGGACAGTGGGGGTGAGGAAGAAAGGGGCTCTAATTCTGAAAAGGTTGTGCAAAAGAATGATACACATATTCACCACCAGAGGGCAGGCTTCCTGCTTTGTTCTCACTCAATTTTAATTAACAGAGAAATGATTTCCCAACCAAACAGTCAAACAACCCAGCCTTCCAAAGTATGCAAACACATTTAGACTCCTAGAATGCCAAAGAGAAACAAGTTTTTGTGGGGGTTTCTAGTGGTGGTGGTATTTGGCCAACCTTAACCTTTACAGAGAGAGAATTTTAAAGAAGCAAATTCCAGGTTTACAAATTATCCCTGGCCAGCTTGATTTTCTGTAACTTCATCCTGCCTCTGGACAAAAACCACCTTCCAAAGGGACAGGATGTAAGTGTGCTCAGTTGACTCATGTCTTTCTGTATGGATGTAGTACAGAGAGGCTTGTTTATTGGCTTTCTGCCTTTTGTGCTCTGTGAATCTTATATAATGCCTAGCAAAACCGGCAGTGAGCAGCTCTGAGCTGGTTGAAGAGAATTCAAGTGGAATTCTTCGATCAGCTGGGTGACCAGCCAGGGGATGTGTTTCTCAAGATCTTGATTTCAGAAAAGGAGGGTGTGGAATTCACAGCTGCATGGAAATCCCTAAGTGCAAGATCTGCAAGAGGAATGGTGACTCCAGCACCTGAAATAGTGTGGGACAATGGTCCACTAAGGGTACCTTCTCTTTCCATTTATGTAAGAATGGTTTTCTTTCTATACTTTAATAAATGCATAATACATCACAAGAGATGGAATGAAGTAGATATGAAAATCTATACACTGTACATAAAAGAGGTTTACAAATTTGTAAAATGATACCATTCCATAAATGTCTGTTCTGGAAAATATTGCTGCTTTCAGAGAGCCTATAATCTATGACATTTTGTACTTACTTTAATAAATTGTATAATTTGTATTTTTATATAATTTAAAACGTTGATGAAAGCCAGGCGCCTAGGGCTCACACCTATAATCCTAGCTACTCAGAAGCTGAGATCTGAGGATCATGGTTCAAAGCCAGCCCGAAGGCCGTGACACTCTTATCTCCAATAAAACACCAGAAAACCAGAAGTGGCACTATGGCTTAAGTGATAGAGTGTTAGCCTTGAGCCGAAGAGCTCAGGGACAGCACCTAGGCCCAGAGTTCAAGCCCTGCAAACAACAACAACAAAAATGATAAATAAGTATTTAAAATTTTTACTTACAACAAAGCAAATGTCAAAATGCCTCATGTAAACAAAAGCTCTTGAGAGTTCTCAATCATTTCTAAGAGGGATAAAAAGACCAAAATGTTTAAGAACTGTTGTTTTTTTGTTTTTTTTTTTTAGTATTTTAATCAAGCCAGTATTGATGGTTCATATCTGCAATCCTAGCCACTGAGACCTGGAGGGTCTCAACCTGTGCAGAAAAGTTCAGGAGAGTCCACCTCCAGCAAAAACCTGGGCTGAAGGTGTGGCTCAGGTGGTAAAGCACCAGTCATAGAGCTCATTCGAACTGGGTGAGCATGAGGCCCTGAGTTCAACCCCCAGTACCTGTCCTCTTAACCAATACCTTTCTTTGTTCTCTGTTACTTGTTTTTCATTCTACCAAAGGAGTTATATATTCATGGAGGTTAATTTCAGCATTCTCTACAATAGCAAAGAAAAAAGATGATCTGAATATCTAATACCAGGTAAAGTTCTGATAATAACATATATGAAGTAGTAGCCCATAGTATTCAGTATTACATAATAACAAAATGACTGGATAGTAATGCTAACTGACAAGATATGTCAGTAAAATGTGTAGTGAAGCCTTAGATACAAAAAAGAAAACACTGAACAGATACTACATTCTGCTTTGCATTTTTTCTTTAAATTAGTGGCTGTGTGTGTGTGTGTGTGTGTGTGTGTGTGCACGCACATGTATACATGGGAGTACTACGGCTTGAACCTAGGACCTTGGTGCTGTCCCTGAGCTCTTTTTTACTCAAGGCTGGTGCTCTACCACTTGAGTCATACCTCCACTTCCACCTTATCTTTTTATTATTAATTAGAGGTAAGAGACCACAGTGTTTTCCTGCCCAGGCTGCTTTCAAACCTAGATCCTTATATCTCAGCCTCTAAGTAACTAGGATTACCAGCATCCAGCTAGATATATTTTTTAATAAGCTACCAGTGTCCATATATATATATATGTGGCATGCCCAGCCACCAGCTGGGCATTGGTGGCTCACACCTGTAATCCTAGCTACTCAGGAGGCTGACATCAACCACCAGAAAACCAGAAGTGGTGCTGTGGCTCAAATCGTAGAGTGCTCACCTTGAGCTGAAGAGCACAGAGACAGCACCTAGGCCCAGAGTTCAAGCCCCACAACCAACAAGAAAAAGAAAAGAAAAAAAAAAGTCTTGCGTTTTTTGTGGATGGTTGCTTGGGGCTCCCCCAAGTTTCTTACACTGGGGGCAGAGAACCCACTGTCCTTTTCTATTTAGCAAGCTGAAGAGCTTCCGGATTTTAAGAAGCAACTTGCCCCCGCAGCCCTCACCAAGTCCTAGTCTCCATGCTCAGGGGACAGTCCATGTCAAACTGCAGACCATACAAACCCACAAAGCTGCCCTGGCTGTGGCCGGTCTCGCCCAGGAGAAGCAGGCACCACAGGGAGGTCCCAGTGCCTCCCTCCGGTCCAACTCCCTGCATCCCTCCTCTGGGGTAACAGGGCACACTCACATTTGCTTCACAGTCATGCTAATGAACTCCCTCGCTGCCTTGGAGGGCTTGAAGTGCAAAACTCTACCAGATGGAAGGTTTGTACTTCTAGACAGCCCTCCTCTACCCCATCCATTAACCAGGTTCTGCTCCCATCTCTCCCAGAACCAGGGCCAGGAATTCCTCCTCTAAACTCCAAAGGGAAGGGGCTGGGAAGGTGGCTCAGTGGTAGAGCGCTAGCCTTGCAATGCATGAGGCCCTGGGTTCGATTCCCCAGCACCACATAAGCAAAAAGAAAAAAGCTGGAAGTGGCGTTGTGGCTCAAGTGGTAGAGCGCTAGCCTTGAGCTGAAGAGCTGAGGGACAGCACCCAGGCCCAGAGTTCAGGCCCCACAAGCGGGCCCCCCCAAAAAAAACTCCAAAAGGAAGATAGTTTTATTTCAAATTCTCCAATGGGTAGCACCAGAGGCCCTGAGTTCAAGACACAGTATTGGCATGCGTGTGTGTGCACACACACACATTTTGTCTTGTTTTTCTGGGGAGTGGGGGGATGGTGTTTGCAACTAATAACTAAGGATATATTTACTCAATCTGTTGCAATAGGCAGAGAATTCACTAAAGTGGAAGATGGTCTTCAAGAGAAAGGAGTGAGCCTGGAACTGTAAAGAGGGAACTAAATGAGAGTTAGGGAGGAAGCTGAAATCCTAGCTAACTTGGGAGACTGAGATCTGAGGATTGCAGTTTGAAGCCAGACTGGACAGAAAAGTCTATGAGATTCTTATCACTAGTTAACCAGCAATAAGCCAGAAGTGGAACTGTGTGGCTCAAGTGGTAAAGTATCAGCCTTGGGCAAAAATGCTAGGGGAAAGCAAGAGGCCCTGAGTTCAAGACCCAGAACTGGCAAACTCACACACACACACACACTCACACACACACACACACCCTCACACTCACACACACACACACACACATCTTTTGTCCTGTTGTTCTTTCACTCCCTCTTTCTTTCTCAAGTAACAGGAGGAGGAGGACATGGTTGAAAGAAAAAGTTCAGTTCCTTTCATTCCCCCTAAACACACATTCAAACACAAGGGCTTCTGTTCCAACCTTCTGGAAGGAAGCTGGCTGCCCCCTGGGAACTCCTGCCAAATCATGGGGTCCCTTAAGGGTGTCATTTGAAAAGAAAAGAAAAAACAGATTGCAGGGTAGCTACAGTCATGTGGAGAGTTATAGTTCTCCTGGGCAGTGTCTAACATCTTCTCAATAGACACAAGTCCTTCCCTACCCCCGCCCCTCCAACCCTCTCAGCCAGATAAAGGAGTTTTTCCACTCACCAGGCACAGAGGTTCAAGTGGGAGGAAAGAAGAGGCCCCTCCCCTCCCTGTTAGCAACTCTTTCCAGTGTGTGGAAGGTTTGGATTTGCTCTGCTGGCAGTAGGTAAAACAATCCGGGGTAGGGGCTGCTTTGGACACAGAGAGAAGACTGGCGACTTTTCCATCTGGAATCACGAGGCTCTGGGTGACAGAGCCAGATGGAATCATGATCTGGGTGTGGAGACAAAATGTCTCTTGAAACTGGTCATGCCAAGGAGAACATGACGTTTTTGACCATACCACAACCAAGAGCTGGAGCATGAGATTGGTTGTGACATGCCAAGGGCACACAGCTCTGACTTTGGAGGACGGAGCCTGGGAGGTGATGTAGCCAGGGCCCCTCCCTGAGCTGATGCAAACAAGCATGGTAAGACTTGGTGTTCATGCTGACATGTTGGTTAAAAACTCCCAGTCATCAGGGCTCCATCCTCTAACATCATCTTTCAGCCTGGAATGCACCTGTTTCTGTAGCCTCCGAGTCATACATGGAAGTATATTACTGTTTTAAAAAAAATCTCTAAATGGCGACTTCATCTGTCCACTCTTAATGAACATCCTCTAAGCTGCCAAGTTCCAAGGTATAATTAGAAATACTGAACAACAATACAACGTGGATGGCAGTTTGCTCGAAGCTCCCCCTATCCAATTAGAGGAACGGTAACAGATTTCCCAGAGCCCAAGAGATGAAATCCATCTGTCACAGCCTGCTTCCCAAGTCCTTCTTTCCAGGATAGCGCTTTGTATCACCTAATAAAGCCAAAAAGGAACACCTTCCTGGCCTCAGAGCTCTCAGTGTTCCAACCAGAGATCAGAGAACAATCTGTGGGCTAGCTAATCCTCTCCTCCTGAAGCTTTATTTTTCTCTTCTACAAAGTGAAGTGATTGGCCATGAACTGGTGGCATTCAAACTTTATAAAGCAGTGGAAGCTTTTGGTTTTTTTTTCCCAAGAGGAAGACTTCTGTAAACTTCTCCATCTCACGAGGAAGAAGTATACTAAATGTGCCTCCAATTTCCAGGGGGAAAGAGCTTATCTCATTGTGTCATAAGTCCGGATTGATGATCAGTTCACATGCATTGGATCGCTGCCTGCAAGCATTAAGTACTTAATGTTGAGGAGGGAGATTTGGGCTTCTCTGGAAAAAGTGCATCATCGACACCCATCCTTTCAGGTTATTCCATGGTGATGCTGGGGCCAAGGGATCTGGGCCTGGGGGTCATTTTACAAATCTGGAACTGATAGCAATGCAGGTGGTTCTGGCTCAGAGGTATACAAAGAAATTCTGTCCTGTGGAGGTTTAACTCACTCCGCTCTCCCCATCCCCTATGAGAACAGCAAGTTTCCTTCTATAGTTAGTCCTAGAATGAACCATGATGGAACAATTATAGGCTCCTGCAAGTCTGCATCAATACTTCAACTTATGACCTGTGACCAATCATACCAATGGGCTGAAAGTGCTATGCATACAGTAGAAACTGTATCTCACTGGGCATATGGCTCCTACTTATAATCCCAGTTCCTCAGGAGTTGGAGATAGGGAGAATTGTGGTTTGAGGCCAGGCAAAAAGTTTGCAAGGTCTCATCTTAATCAATTAAACAAAACTAGGTATGATGACACATACTTGTTATCCCAGCTACAAGATAGTTGTAAAAAAGAGGATCAAGGTTCAGGTTGGCCTGGCATAAACATGAGATCCTACTTGAAAAATAACTGAAGCAAAAAGGGCTGAGGACATGGCTAGCTCATGTGAGACCCTAAGTTCAAACCCCAGGACTGGACAAAAGCCAACAAAGTCTACTTTGAATTTTGATCTTTTCCCAGGTTTGCGTTAGGAGGTAGGGGAATACTCTCAATTCTAGGCAGCAGCAGAGATCTGCAGCACCTGGTCAACTACTCCATCATGAGGGGAAACTACTGGAACTTCCCCATGAACTGTGTTCCCAGCACAACCTGGATATTGCTTCTGGTGTTCACATCCCACCAAGTCCACAAAAGCCCATCTCAGCTCCTAAATCCATTATGTCACTCTGGTTTGGTTTTTATTTGCAGCATATATTTAATTAATTATATAAGATATTCAGTGTTTTATTTCTCTGTGTATGCCAGCCAGTACTGTTAGCTATTTTGTTCAAGATTGGTGCTTTCATATTTGAGCCACAGATCCACTTCTGATCTTTTGGTGGTTAAATGGACAAAAGAATCTCCTGGACTTTCCTATCCAGAATTGGCTTTCAACCTCACCCTCAGATCTCAGCCTCCTGAGTAGCTAGACTTACAGGTGTCAGCTATCAACACCTGACTTATACTTTATTTTAAAGTAGCTTTGCATTAGGTAGCTTTGCTTAGCCATAAACTCATTAATGGAAGTGTTCTGAGCAGAGAGCAGAGCAGGGCAGAGGGGACATCACTGTCTTTTAGTCCAACAGGGTCATTTGGAGCGAACTCAAACCATTCTCTAATTTTTGTATTTTTATCGTTATTATAAAAGTGATGTGCTGCGGGGTTACGGTGACATAAGTCGGGTAAAGAGTACATTTCTTTTTGGACAATGTCATCCCTTTCCTTGCTCTCTCCAAGCTTTTCCCTCCAGTCTTCACCCACAAGTTGTATAGAGTTCCTTCTCAACATAGTGTCCAGTGAGGTCCACTGTTGCCTTTGTTCATCCTTTGTCCCTCCATTTCTGTGCCGCCCTTTATACTCCCAAAGACATATAAACGAATAAACGGAACAACAACAAAAAACAGCAAAAAGAAAAAGACGCTCTGGTTTTCATTTCCTGGAGTTCATTTCAATAAATAGTATTTTGTGTGATCAGATGCACTAGGCATTGTGCCTTTCTCAAACCAGCGTGACTTAACTCCACTGTCTTCATCAAAATAATTTTCTAGAGTTGCCAATAACCATCCATCCCAGGAAACTCCCCAAAGGACAAACAAGAAAGCATGCAAAGGTGGTTAACACGCCAAGATTCTTCAAACCTCTCAGCTGAAACTCCTCACTCTGCTCCCTGACCCCCGCCCCCACCATAGTCCTCACCAATCCTAACCAAGCAACCCGCCTCCATAAACCCCTCAAATCAGACTTCAAAGTCCTCACAAATCTCCCAACTTTTCCCTCCCTTACTGGGAAGCTACTAAGGTGCGAAGGTACTGTTGCTGTTCCTTGTCACCAGGAGCAAGAAGTTCAGTCCTGCTTCAGCAACTGGCCGCCATGATAACCCTGGAGAGACAGGGCTCCACAGGAAAGAGATGTGTATACAGGCCGTGTGTGTGTGTGTGTGTGTGTGTGTGTGTGTGTGTGTGTGTGTGAATTATCCAGGGGCTTCTTCCCTGCTCACGTCCAGTGGGGTGATGGCCTAAGTATTCTTTTTCCTCTGTGGATGCAATATCCAGAGTGCTTAGGCTGGACAGAGTCCCAGAAATGACCTCATCTCCCTTCTTTTATGGATTAGGTCATTGGAGGGAGGTCAGCCAAGGAGCTGGGATTGGAACTCTGGGCCTCAGCTCTGGGCCAAGTAGCCTGCACTTGTGCATTCTTTTGTTTGCTTATTTTATTATTAATTATTATTATTATCATCATCATCATTATTATTACTTGAGTAGTCATTTGCTGCATGCAGGGCTCTGTGCCATGTGACAAGTGTTCAGAAGTGAAGTTAAGAATTTAAGAATTTGTACTCTTGTAAGCAAGGCAGGGCCCCATGTTCTTTCCTGAAGAAAGCAGAAGGAAGGCAGGAAGCTGAACCTGGTCTGTGAGAGCACCCAGCTCCTCAAGCCCTGAGATCCAAACACTTGGAAAGCACAGAGAAGAATTTAGAGAAAGACTCAAAACTTCTAGGAAAGGGTGTTCCTGGGCTGGAGTTCGGAGAGAGAGGCTGGGTATGGAAAAAGGGAAGGATCATGAGAGGGACGGTGCCCTGCTCTCGAGCAAAGTACCAGGGACATCCACGGCAGAACACTGACCGGGAGCTCTGTGTGGATAAGAACCTTCAGGGGCTCAGGGAGCTCTGGGACACAAGGCAACAGAGTCATCCATCCCTGCACAGCCATGTGAGTGGCATCAAGGGAGAGCTCAGGGGTGGCCGCTAAGCAGGCCCAAATGTCCTGGCACCATGAAGGTCTTAGCACCTAGATTCTGAATCTTTAAAACCACCCTGAGGAGCTGGTGCTGCAGACCACAGGAGCAACCATAAGAGCTGAGGAGATACTAGGGTTGCTCCCCAAAACTGGGTCAAGGGAATGGTCTTCTCCTTTCCTTCCCAGCCAACACTGGGAGTGGACATTCCAGAAGTCTGGACAGCCTGTTTCCCAAGAATCTGGTTTTAGGAGAAGGAAAAACTGTTTCTTGTGTTTGCTCCTTAAGAAATAGAAATCCATGCAGGCACTGCTGTCTCACACCTGTCATTCTAATCAAGAGGCTGAGATCTGAGGATCCTTGTTTGAAGTCAGCCTGGACAGATTAATCTGAGAGACTTATTTCCAATCAACCAGTAAAAAGATGGAGCAAGTGGTAGAGCACTAGCCTTGAGAAATATGGTTAAGCAAGAATGTGAACCCTAGAGTTCAAGCCCCAGTACTGGCACACACAAAAGAAAAGAAAAGATGAGAAAAGGGGAGAGGAGAGAAGAGGTGAGGAGAGGAGAGGGGTGAGAGGGAGGAGGGGAAAGCAAAGCAAAGCAAGCAAGAAAGAAAGAGAGAGAAAGGAAGGAATAAAGAAAAAAGAAATGAAGGAAGGAAAAAAGAAAGAAATGAAGAAGTCCTGAATAATGTGATATTGGGACAAAATATCATGACTCTATGGTGAATAATGTTGCAATAAACATGGTTGTGCTGGTAGCTTTAGAATTTGGGGTCTTTATTATACAGTTAACAGGCTGCAGGCCGCCCGTTGTTACAAATACACATAATAAAGCTAGGAAGCATGCTAAAGAGGAAAAAAATAACAAGAACAATACCAATAAGCCAATTCAGCTCCAATGGAGAGCAGAATTGGGACTTCATGATGACTGGAGACGAGCCAGGAGACAGGACACAGGACACGATCATGGAGACACACATGGCATGGAGTCCAGCAGCTCGGCTGGTCCTGGCCTAAAACAGGTCAGCACAGGGGGCAGATCCTCAGGAAATTCCCAGTCCCAGACACTAGACTGACAGATTCAGTAACCTATCAGCCAAATGCCTGCCCCTGTCTCCAGGGGTCCGAGTACGCCCATTACCTGGGAGGCAGGTGATGGGGGTGGGGGATGGGGTTCCTTCCCCCAGTATGAAGATGCCAGACCCTACCATCCACCATGTGGCCAATATGGTGCTGACCAGACCTGACCTCCTTATTCAATATGAAGACCAGACTATACACTAGCCATGGCGCCAAAGAACCAAATGTTTACTTGAGGAGCTAAGGTATAAATATGTGCAACATAGCATCTATTTCTATGAGTAACAGAACATTTGTCACAAATCCCCACAGACAAACTTTGAATTGGAAATAATTGACTTATACAGAAAAAAATTCTCAACATATTGCGCATGTTCTATACAGAGGATGTAAGTCAGGCATTGTGAATAGCTCTGGAAAATACCTCCACGCCTTCAAGGTTTTGCTCAGGCACTCTGTCAATCTGACAAAACATTGTCTGGCAGATACAACAAAACCCTTTGTAATTTCTCAGAGTCCCCAATACAGCAAAGCAGCTCTCCGTTTTGAGAACACTTTGGTAGTTAAGTCATGTGACTGGCTTAAACTCCATGGCTTGCCTGTAGGGAACTCGGAAGCTGAGCTGTAAGATCAGGAAAGGGTTAAGAGGTTGGGCTGCAGTTTTACCAGTACTCCCAAGGCTGAGAACTGGACCCCGTTGAAGGGTGAAATAAAGGGAGCAAGATAAATGTCCAAGTCACAGCTGCAGATTTCAGAAATATTTACCCCTTCTCTCTGCCTGGAGTCAGTTATCACTATGTCCACAAACTGTCTCATGTCAATAGCTGTAACAACAAATAGGTTACAGTCTTGCTTTCTGCACGTACCTATGGTACCCTTCCCTGTACTAAACTAAATAAATGGACGTGCTTATGGGAATCTGGTGTTCAAGAGCCTTGAATCCCCCGGTTCCCCACTTCCTCTACTCTCTGTGTGTTTTTCCTCATTTCTTCGGCTCCAGTATCCCATTGTCCTGTCTCAGGTTTGCGGAAAGCAGCAATGCCGGTGGTAATCAGGTCACGGAGTACCACTCGCACCACGCTTTAACTCCTGTATTTGTGTCTCTTTCTTTGCTTTCCAGTATGTGCTAGACAAATAGTTCACATTTCAGCATTCATTAGACTAGAACGACATGAAAACAGTTGTCTCTATGTTTGAGTGTGGTAGAAGATGATCTACATTCATGGTGCTGAGCTCCGTATGACACTGACTCATCTAGGCTGGCGGCCACCTCTACCTCTGAGCAGAATGACTGTATTTGGGAGTCATCTCACTTCCTGCTCCTTTTGCTGTCACCCCACATGCCACAGACCCAGGTAACTGGACTCCATCACTTCCTTAAATTGCATTTGTGAGTGTCTTTGATGAGGGTTCTACCAGAATTAGCATACCACCCCTCTCATCTCTTTCCTCCTATGTCCAATGGCAGGCACTGGTTGGTCTTGTGTTGCTGAAGTTCCAGAGGGCCAGAGCCCTCCCACTGCACCTTCTTTATTCACTCAGCAACTATTTACTGAAGTCCTACTAAGTGCTAGGTGCCCAGAGAAACAGTCATGTTCCTTCAACTTCACAAAGCATAAAATCCCCTGGCAAAGACAAGCCCTATAAGTCCTATTCACATAGTCAAGTAGAGTTCCTCTAAGTGCTTTTCTTGTGCCAGTCCTGGGGCTTGAACTCAGGGCCTGGGTGTTGTCCCTGAGATTTTTTCACTCAAGGCTGGTGCTCTACCACTTGAGCCACAGCTCTGCTTCTGACTTTTTTTAACTAGTTACTGGGCTTTACTGCCCTGGCTGGCTTCAAACTGCAATCCTCAGATTTCAGCTTCCTGGGTAGCTAGGATCACAAGAATGAGCCACTGGTGCCCAACCTTCTAAAGACTTTTTAACTTTTTTTTTGGAATTATCATTATAAAGGTGATGTAGAGAAGGGTGGCAGTTACATAAGACAGGTAAAGAGTACATTGCTTTTTGGACAATGTCATGCTTAACTTTGAAATAACTGTACACATGCATAAAAGTATACAGAAATACCTTAAGTTCCTGTGTACGCTTTACCAGCTTCCTCCAAGGCTAACAAACTTCTACATCACAGGACAAGCTTGGGAACAACGAAATTTACCTGGCTACAATACTTCCACTGAACTGCTGCTCTTCTAAACAGTTATCTGTAAACACCTTTCCATATGTTGATTGATATTCATCACAAGCCTAAAAAGCCAAAACTATCACCATCCCATTGTATAGATGCAGAAAATGACATTGAGAACAGTTAGATAACTTGCTAAAGACAGGATTTACAGGAGAACTGCAACTCCACACAGTTCTGTGGGATTTTCTCTCCATTGCTTGCCTTTTCATAGAAGCCAAACCTGCCCAAGACAACCCAAGCCAGCCCACTCAAACCCAAGCAAACCGAAGCCAGCCTGCTTTCTTGTTTAAAGGCAAAGAATCTATCTGGCTCTCGATAAATGGCTGGGTAACTACTAGAAGTTCTAATGCTTGGAGGCCTCCTTTTAAAGTCAACACATTTGCTTTCAAAATCAAAGTTGGTTTCAATGGCGAAGGCTTCCCAACGGAAATGACTGCTTCCATCAATGTCTAAGGAACAATGTTCAGTGGGTTCACAAAAGCTGAGCTTGCAAACATTTCCCTCCTGCGGAAAAAGGACTTCTATTGAAAGATTGTAACTCTCAGAAGGAAGTGTCTTTGTTTAAAACAACACAAAAATAACCCTGCAAAATTGCAGGTGCCTTTAAGGCAAACCGCAAAACAAAAGCCTCAGAAAACCAAGGGTTTCCTCACTGATGGGGGCAAGGAAAGGGGGGGCAGATGAACGAAGGGTAAGCAAATACAGTCAGTATATCCAGCATACATATATATGTAAAATGGAATTCCAGGGGGGTGGATGGGATTGGGAAAGATGGAGGAGAAAGTGGAAGGGATAACATTGATCAAGATACAGTGTATTCATAATCTGACTAGTTGAAATGAAATCTCCTTGTACAACTACTTAAACATTTTTTAAAAGTGAGAAAAAATATATACACTGTTTTTGACTGCCTTGTTTCTACTAAAGTAGTTAGGAACAAACTCCCCACAAACTGTTTTCTGGTCCTAGCGGCTGCCTCACAGGTGTGAGACAATCCCACAGATCTTTCTTCTGCTTCTTTTTTTTTTTGTCAGTGGTGGGACTTGAACTCTGGGCCTGGGCGCTGTCCCTGCGCTCTTCAGCTCAAGGCCTGTGCTCTACTGCTTGAGCCATAGCGTCACTTCCTGTTTTCTCATGAACTTTCCTGCCTAGGCTGACTTTGAACCGTGATCCTCAGATCTCAGCCTCCTGAGTAGCTAGGATTACAGGCATGAGCCACTGGCACCCAGCTTTCTTTCTGCTTCTTAAAGCGGGACGTGGGACCCCCACCCCAGTACAGAGGAACTAGATTGTTCATCCACAATGAAAAACAGAGACCCAAGGAATTCTATTCTGCCCTTCTTAAAATAACTCCCTTCTAGTAGTTCCATATCATACTCTTTGTGAGGGCTCAATGCTAGCGATACTTTGCGTCTTCATTCCCTCATGCAGGTGCTCAGGCTACATAAAGTTTGTTTTCAATAAATCTGCTCATATGTTCATCAACTCAATGACTTCTCAGGGCTGAAAAGACTTAAAAGGATGGTGGTAAAATTTTGCCTCCTGTTCACCACATACCTCTCAACCTAGTACAACCTACAACCGATGCACATGAATCCCATTACCATTGGAAAGCATCTATTCCAACTGAGAGAAAATGGAGGAAAGAAACTGAACAGGAACAACAAAAACAAAAACAAAAAAGCCCAAAAAACCTAACACCCTTCCATCTCACTGAGCATGTCATTAACAGCAGGTGTCATTAATAAAGTGCAGAAGTTACTTACATGACCACAGAGCGCCCCATCTCCCCTCTCTCCTTCACTCAGTGGTTCTTGAGCCAGCCCAATGGCTGCCATGAAAAGTGTCTCTGGTTTGGCTTGGTTCTGCTTCTTTTTTTCTGCTAGTCCTGGACCATAAGCACAAGGCCTGTGTGCGGTCTCATAGCTTTTCTGCTCAAAGCTGATGCTCTACCACTTGAGCCACAGCTCAACTTCTGGCTTTTTGGTGGTTAAAAGTCTCATAGATTTTCCTGTCCAGGCTGTCTTTGAATCACGATCCTCAAATCTCAGCCTCCTGAGTAGATGGGATTACAGGAGTGAACTACCGGTGCCTGGCGGCAAGAGTTTCTTTTTAAAGGACTTACTGCTGATGTTCATGTTTAACAATCGCATCCACAGTTGTCATTTGAGATGATGCCCATCCTCCGATTTAAACTAGGAAGCCAGGCATTTTGGAGCACTCACCTTGAGCATTTTCAGAGCAGAAAGCAAATGTGCTTTAAGTCAGCATCTCCTTTGCTACTTGATGTTGGACCAAGAACTAAGGAAATGTAGTGATGTGTCCCACCAGAAGAAAGATCCCTCTGGCATGCAGAAGGACGCTTCTAGCTCTTTCTGGAATGCTCTGATGGAACTAATGGCCATGTAGCCCATACAGGGTGCTGAGCTCAAGCACCAAAGGCTTCAAATCCTCCTCAAGAGCCAATTGCCCCAAATGTGGCAGAGATGCTATGTTGGTAGGAGCTGAGAAATAGGTGTGAGGGGCTTGGCAGAGGCCAGGTGAAGCTTTAGTGCCTAAGGCTTTATAACCTGGTGCAGGTGGAAGCCTGGTCTTCAGTGCAATTTCACATCCTGCCAGTTTAACAGGTGAGATAAATCCAGGTTGACTTACGGAGCCCAAAGAAATGTCGGATTTCTTTGGGTGGCATTGCAAATTCTAGGCCATTTTCATACCCTTCCCTTCCACTGAGAAACTGAGTCCCTTCCCTTCCACTGAGAAACTGAGTGTGATCTCTTTTAGGGGAGACAAACTTTACTCTCTTAGGAGCAGCAGGAAGAGGGATGGATCTGCAGTTTTATTGCTTATGGCAGGAGAAAACCAAGAGGTAAGAGCATACAGTGCACACATTTATTGAATACATAAATTTGTGGCACATGTGGCTCATAAGAAACTGAAGACCCAATACATGAAGCTAAACACCTGATTTGGACAGAAGAAGTAAATTAGGAAAATGTGGCAAGGCAAAGGGGCTTCAGCTAGGTAGTTAATTAGGTAGAGAAATAACTAGAATATTTCCTCAGCCTCAACTTCCACTCTTTTTTTTTTTTGGTGCCAGTCCTAATCTTGAACTCAGGACCTGGGTATTGTCCCTGAGCTTTTTTGCTTAAGCCTCGTTAGTGCTCTAGCACTTAAGCCACAGCTATACTTCTGGATTTTTGGCAGTTAACTGGAGATACGAGCCTTCTAGGCTTTCTTGCCTCAGATGGCTTTGAACCACGATCCTCAAATCTCAGCCTCCTGAGTAGTTACAATTAGAAAGCATGAGCCACCAGCATTCAGGTAGATAGATAAATTGGTCCATACATAGATAAGATTTTTTTAAAGTAGCATTTTAAACTTGATGTGGATAGGTACCCCGAAAGCCAAGAGCCCAATAACATTGTCTATTTAATAAGCTAAAGATCTTCCCAATTTTGAAAACCCATAATCCTAGCAACTTGAAGATATCCCAGACAGAAAAGTTCAAGAGACCTCTTTTCAACCCACAGTGGTATGTGCCTGCCATCCCAAGACACATTAAGGCTGAGATGAAGAGCACTGAGGTGCCAGGCTAGTCCAAGCCAAAACAAAAAAGGCTGTGAGACTCCATCTCTGAAGAAGAAAGCTGATGCAGTGGTGCAAGCCTGTGATCCAGAGATGACGGGAAACAGGAAGTAGGTGAAGGGAGACTCAAGTGCATGGCTGGCAGGGAGGCAAGACCTTATCCTGAAAATATGCAGTGGAAACCATGGCTGCAAGTGTGGCTTAGTGGTAGTGCGTTAGCCTAGCAAGTGTGAGGCCCTGAGTTCAAACTCCATAAAAGAAGTAGGAACCAGGAAATGAGTCTGTGGGGAGGGAACAGAAGGAGGGGGGAATGATGGAAGAGAGCGGTGAATCTGATCCAGAAGCACGGCACAGGGGAGGGATCCAAGATTGCGGACTAGGGACAGAGCAGTATCAGAGCTCTGTCTGCTCAATCAGAAACACAAAGCTCTAATCAAGAAATCCAACTCAAGAGTAGACATCAGGCAAAGGCAAGCAATCAGACCCCAGGACTAATCAAGAAATATTAAAACATAGATCTCAGAAAGAAGATAAAAAGCAACATCAACAACAAAAAATACCAGTTCAAGTGAGGTGCTGCTGGTGGCTCATATCTGTAATCCTAGCTACTCAGGAGGCTGAGATCTGAGGATCCCAGTTTGAAGCCAGCCCAGGAAAGTCTGTGAGACTCTCTTTTAAAAATTTTTTGTTTTATTGTAAAGATGCTGTACAGAGGGGTTACAGTTACATAAATAAGGCAGTGAGGACATTTCTTTTTTGGGGGGGGGGGTCCGGTCGCAGGGCCTGAACTCTGGGCCTGGGCACTGTCCCTCAGCTCTTTAGCTCAAGGCTAGCGCTCTACCACTTGAGCCATAGCTCCACTTCCGGCTTTTTTTCTTTTTGCTTATGTGGTGCTGGGGAATCGAACCCAGGGCCTCAGGCATGCAAGGCAAGCGCTCTACCACTGAGCCACCTTCCCAGCCCCAGTGAGGACATTTCTTGTCAAGCATTGTCACCTCCTCCCTGTTGTTCTCCTACTATCCCCTTCCCCCCTCCCCCACCTTCCTTACTCTTCTTCCCCCCACCCCCAAGTTGTAAAGTTCATTTCCAATATACTGTCCTGTAGGTGTCATTGTTGCAGTGGGTCATCCTGTGTCCTCGTTTCAGCATTTTGTGTTCCCCTTCCCCTCCCCAAATTAGACAAATGTATATACAAGATGCAGGGTGCCAAAATCAAGTACAGTGACAACAGGGGATATACCATAGGGGGAAGAGCATACAAAGGAAACAAAAACTACGCAGAAAAAACTGGACGTGGCACTGTGGCTCAAGTGATAGAGTGCTAGCCTTGAGCAAAAGAAGCTCAGGGACAGTGCCCAGACTCAGAGTTCAAGCCCCAGGACTGGCAAAAAACAAAAAAATAAAAATAACAAGTTCACAGAACCAGATATATAGCAGTAAGGCACAGCCCCACGCTCAAAGCCTACCCTACTATATGTTAGATTTCAACCATTCTAGACTGCGATAAAGTACCAAAGCTAACATATATCTCACACCAGTAGAGAACATGCCCCATCTAAAACATCAGCTACCTAATCAACTGAACACAACTCACTAGAAGTTCTCAGGCACTCAAAAGTCAATACCAAAAAGGGCTTCAAGCCAGGCACCAGTGGTTCATGTCTATAATCCTACTTACTCTGCAGGCTGAGATCTGAGGATCCCAGTTCAAAGCCAGGCTGAGCAGGAAAGACCATGAGGGTCTTATCTCCAATTAACCACCAGAAGATGCTGCTGTGGCTCAAGTGGTAGAGCATAAGCCTTGAGCAAAAAGAAGCTCAGGGACAGTGCCCAGGCCCAGAATTCAAACCCCAGGACTGGCAAAGAAAGAAAAAAAGGGGAGGGGGCTTCAGTGGGTAAAACCCATCACAGATATACAAGAAATATGAGAAATCAAGGAAATGCCATATTTCCAGAAAACAACAACCACTCAACAATAGAACAGAAAAATAATGATCTAGAGGAAATTTCATTCACAGGTAGAGCGAAAAGATCTACTGATGAAAATGACTGGTGAGGACTGGGAAGTTGGCTCAGTGGTAAAGTGCTTGCCTCACGCCCTGGGTTCAGTTCCTCAGTACCACATAAGCAGAAAATGCCAGAAGTGGCGCTGTGGCTCAAGTGGTAGGGCGCTAGAGCTGAAGAGCTGAGGGACAGCGCCCAGACCCAGAGTTCAGGCCCAATGACCGACAGAAAACAACAACAAAGAAATGACTGGCAAAAAGATAGAAAACCTCTACCACACATTTCGTGGATGTGATGAGACTAACCGAAGAATAATGGAAGAATTCATGGAGAACACAAATAAAAAGCCAAATGAATTCCAAAAGATGGCAAAGGAGTCCAATGAAACAGTAGTCACTCAATAAAAGGAGAGGAGAGAAGGCACTGATGAGCGAATCAAATTGGAACCGCCGTGCCCAACCTTTTGAAAGTCAGAAAACAAATAAAATAGCTGCAAAGGGTGTTTTTTGACCGAATAGGTGTAAGAATGAATATAATCCAGGGGCTGGGAAGGTGGCTCAGTGGTAGAGCGCTTGCCTTGCATGCATGAGGCCCTAGGTTCGATTCCTCAGCACCAAATAAGAAAAAAGAAAAAAGCCAGAAGTGGTGCTGTGGCTCAAGTGGTAGAGCGCTAGCCTTGAGCTGAAGAGCTGAGGGACAGTGCCCAGGCCTAGAGTTCAGGCCTCACGACTGGACCCAAAAAAATTTTTAAAAAAAGAATGAATATAATCCAGGCTAGACCCATTATTATATGTTTATTACAATATTCACCTTTCTTCTGACTTTAGAAGAAATTATAAATAGAGTATATTGTGGGGTCTCGGCACTAAGATTGCTGGGCTCTTGATGGTCCTCAAGTTTGGACTCAGGGCCTTGTACTCACAAGGCAGGCACTCTACTACTTGAGCTAGTCCTTTTTTGCTTTTGTCATTTCAAACAGGCCATGCATTTTTCTCCAGGCTGTCCTGGACTACCATCTTCCTATTTACAGGATGAAAGGTGAGTGGCACAATCAGCTACTGGCTAGATGAGGTCTTGCCCAGGTTGACTTTAAACCTGGGATTATAGGTGTGAGTCACTGTGCCTAATATGTTGGTTCTGATTCTGAGAACTAGGATATTCTCTCTCTCTCTCTCTCTCTCTCTCTTTCTCCCTTCCCCCCCTCTGTCTTTCTCCTTCCCTTTCTTTCCTAAATGTTTATTCATTACAATGAAAATATATTTAAGCAAAGAAACTGGGAAACATAAGAATATGGCTCATTTTATGACATACCAATGCTGAAACTGAGAGCAGATGCAGGGACCTGGGTCACCCCTCAGCATGGCACTGATGGACCTGCTGGTGCAGCCCAGAACATGATTTCCCACTGAAACCAACCAGCAGGACAAACCCTTTGGTTCTTGGAACAAGATAGCTCTCTGACTTTCCAAAGAGAACAGGCCCATGTCCTTTTCTTATATGCAAAGATGACACCATTATCTCACACTGGCCTTATTTCTGCAGAGGTGGAGATGGCTGGCCTGGCTCCAGCCTCCCTTTCTCACCCAGTCTGATGAGCATCTGGACAAGGAAGACAGGTTGTGGTAGCAGAGAAAAAGAAGAAGTACCCAACCCTTCATATATGAGTTTCATATATGAGACCAGTACCTCATTAGCTGACAATTTTTGTCAAAAGGTAAAGTTAGGCAAGACTTCATAGGTTCAAATTTATGAAGTTAGCCATGGGAAGCCATTTCAGTGTGTAGTAATGGAGTATGTTTGAGCTTTTCATCATAGTGACTCTAAAGAGAAAAGATTTATTTGGCTTCAGGCTCCAGAGGTCTCAGTCCTTGGCCCCTTCACCTTATTGATTTTGGCCTGTGGTGGGAGCATGATGGTAGAGGAGAAACAGCTCACAGAATGGTGTCTGGAAAGTAAAGAAAGGGAGTACTGGGGTCCTAACCTATGCACAGCCCCAGTGACCTAACTTCCTACCACTAGATCCCACCTCCTCAAGGTTCCATGTTCCAACAGTACAACAGGCTGGAGACCAAGCCTATGACATGGGACTTTGGGGGATATTCTAGATCCAGACTATCAGAGTGCTGTGTGGTCATGAGGAGATTGGATGGCCTGAAACTTGGGAGTGGTCTTTGGATCACTGTTGACAGACACCACAAACACAGACTCTTAAGATGACCTCCATGTGGTTTAGACAACTGGAAGAGACCACAGATATACACTGTGGCCCCTAAAGCTTCCCAGACAGCGCTTACTGTCCTTGCAAAATAGTTATTGTAAGTCTTGATTCTTCTGTAAACATTTTCATTTGTGTGTGTGTGTGTGTGTGTGTGTGTGTGTGTGTGTGTGTGTGCGTGTGTGTCTGTGCATGCACATCCAGGCACCCCAGTCCTGGGGCTTGAACTCAAGGCATGAGCACCATCCCTGAACATTTTTGCGCAAGGCTAATGTTCTACCACTCAGCCACAGCTCCACTTCTGGCTTTTTAGGTAGTTAATTGGAGATAATAGGCTCACAGACTTTCCTGCCCAGAATGGCTGCAAACTGCAATCCTTAAATCTCAATCTCCTGAGTAGCTAGGATTATAGGCATGAGCCATCAGCACTTTACATTTTCACTTTTTCTTCTTTAAGACTGTCTTTACAATCTTTTTTTTAGCTTTTTTAGAAAAAGCTTATTAATTTTTTACCAGCTTGATAATTTCTTAATATCTTATTCATTTCTACAAAATAAAATCTTCCAGGATTTCTGAAAGATTGCATGAACTCTAAAGGATTGCAATGATTTGCGAACAGTTGACATCTTCTCAGTCTTCTAGTCCATAAACATCATCTACCTACTAGATTTAGAATATAATTTCTTTTCAATGATATGTCATTTTCAAGCAAGAATTTCTGCACATATTCTATTAGGTTTATTCCAGGATATATAGTAGTTGGCCATTGTAATTGCCAAACACTAAAGATAATTAGTTAAATGAGATAATGTCTGTGGAAAGTAATTTACAAAATTTCAAACTACACAAATTTGAGATCTTCATTCTCACCAACAGACTTAAACACACCATTGTTGAAAGCCAGTAAAATATTTTTGTTGTTGTTGGTGTTGGTTGTGGGGCCTGGACTCTGGGCCTGGATGCTGTCCTGCAGCTCTTCAGCTCAAGGCTAGTGCTCTGCCACTTGAGCCACAGTGCCACTTCCGACTTTTTCTGCTTATGTGGTGCTGAGGAATCGAACCCAGGGCCGCATGCATGCAAGGCAAGCACTCTACCACTGAGCCACCTTCCCAGCCCTCCAATATTCTTAAAACACCCTTCCCAGTAACTACTGAGGCCACACAGCCAGAAAAGAGACTTCAGAGACCAAGAAGAGAATTAATTACTGGCCTGAAATGAACTCTTGAGCATTCTCAATTGGAGACTGATTTTCACACAACAGCCACTAGGGGGCCGTTGGTGGTGGAGCGGGGGAGGAATTTCATCCTTCAAAACCCAGAAGCTCCAAGATAGCATTCAGTCCATGAACTACTGAAACTACCACTGAAAATTGAGGTATCTTCACAGGAATCCTCATCTACAGAACAGACTCAGATGGGCTGCTTCCTTGGAAGGTCCTTGATGAGGAGACACTGGCTTTCAGCTGCCTCTGGGTCTGAACTGGAAACTCCCAACCTTCTCCTGTCCTTCCTTGTTCCATCAGTCTGGAGAAGAAAAAAGACCAACAATGAAACCTCTGGGTCAATAATATTACTTAGACAACACCAAAAGAGAGGAGACAGACAGACAGACAGACAGACAGACAGACAGACAGACAGACAGACAGACAGACTTGTTATCTGCCCCTAGATCATTCCATTTTAGTTCCTTGCATCTCACCTGAATCAGTGTAGCAGTGACTCTGGAGGTGTTTGTTAAGTCTTCCTAATGACTTAGGGGCTGCCTGAGGATTATCTGATTCCATAGGAGTATATATTCATGGTTGTCTATTTTATTACCCTGTAAGGATATGCAGTTTATTCTCGACCATAGATATTCATGCTAGTTCACTTTCTGGCAATATAATAAGACACACCTTAATATCAACTTGTAAAAAGTAAAAGGTTATTTTGGCCCCCAGGCTGCAGTTGATTAATTGGCCTTGTTGCTTTTGGACCTTATGGTGTGAGCAAATCTGCTCACCGCATGACCAGGAAGCAAGTGAGAAAGGAGGCTAGAAGTTCTATAATCCCCTTCAGAGGCATTTTCCCAATGATTGAAGGACCTCCCACTAGGCCTTACCTCTACCTTTTAGTTTGAGAGACACTCCCCACCACCACCCCCTTAAGGAATGATGGTAGAGGTGACATTAAGATGCCTAGTATTGTAATCCTAGCTACTCAGGAGGCTGAGATCTGAGAATCACAAATCAAAGCCAGTCCAGGCAAGAAAGTCCATAGACTCTTATCTCCAATTAACCATCAGAAAACTGAAAGTGGCTCTGTGGCTTAAGTGGTAGTATGCTTGCTTTGAGCTGAAGAACTCAGGGACAGTGCCCAGGCCCAGAGTTCAAGACCCACGACTGACAACAAAACAAAACAAACAAAAATAAACCTCCCCAAAAAACATTGTACTTATAAACTGACATGCTGATTATGAAAGTTTTTTGTGTGTGTTGGTCGTGGGGCTTGAACTCTGGGCTTGGGCTCTGTCCCTGCCCCCTTCAGCTCAAGGCAAGCGCTCTACCACTTGAGCCACAGTGCCACTTGCAGTTTCCTGTGCTTTATTGGAGGCAAGAGTCTCACGGATTTTCCTGCCTGGGCTGGCTTTGAACCATGATTCTCAGCCTCCTAAGTAGCTAGGATTACAGGCGTGAGCCACTGACACCCAGCTATAAAACCTTTTGAACAATGACTTATAGATATTTTTTAATTAAAATAAAAAAAAAACTTCAAAAGGGCGATATTGTCCAAAAAGAAATGTACTCTTTACCTGACTTATGTAATTGTAATCCCTCAATAGATAACCTTTATAATGACAATAAAAAGTAAAATACAATGTTTATTGAAAAAAAAGACCCTCTCTTAAAGTGAAGGGCCTCCAAACATCATTCAAGGTCCAAAATAGCCACATACAAATTAACTTTGTCCAGTAGACATACATGTATTTCGGGGAAAGATAATCTCATTCCAATTCATAAGCAATCAACAAGTTTTATGACCATTGCAAATTTATTTTAGCATTACTAATTATATGTATCTTTAAATTTTCCCCTTAATGAATTTTAACTACTGTCTCGTTCTCTCACTAAGGAGTGAAGTAAATAAAAATTTTAAAACAAATTCATTTTATATTTGTATGAAAGCTATAGTTGTTACATTTTGAAAAGCATATTTTAACATAATGATTCTCAAAATGAAGTCCTAGCTAGTGCCAGTGGCTCACACCTGTAATCCTGGCTACTCAGGAGGCTGAGATCTGAGGATCCCAGTTCAAAGCCAGACAGGGCAGGAAAGTCCATGAGTCTCTTATCTCCAATTAACCACAAAAAAAAACAGAAGTGGAGCTGTGGCTCAAAATGGCAGAATAATAGCCTTGAGCAAAAGAGCTCAGGGACAATGTCCTGGCCCTAAGTTCAGGGCCCATGACCACCACACCTCCCCACTTCTTCCCCCCTCGCCCCCTCCCCCCAAAAAAAGATCCACACCAAAGTCCTAGACCTGCCATAGGATGGGCCTGGAATTTGACAGAAATGATGGAGCTCAGAGATGACCCAATCCTACTGAATGAGAGGTTCTGGGACAGGACCAGCCATCTATGCTGTAAGCAGCCTCCAGTTTCTTCTGATGCTTACTCAAGTTGGTGCAGCCATGCCTCAGCACATTCACCAAGCACCCCTGAGGCACCGCTTTCCCACTGACTCAGCTGAAACGCTGCCACCTGACAGCTGTGGGACTTCTGACACAGCTCCTGTGGCAGGCGAGAACAGGCCAGCCACCCTGGTATTTCATCTCCAGACACCAGCCCAGTGGTCCAGTCATTCACTCCTTGTGTTTCTTCCCACCAGTCAAAGAATAAACAAGGGTCCTTTGTGAGCCCAACAAAAGAGGACTGTCAAGATTGTTTTGAAGGGGTCACCTGGGGCTTGTTTGTACCTGTTGCTTTGACCCTGGAAATGTTAACTACCGCCACCTCAAGCTTCACAGTTAATTTTTCCAAAGGGGCCAAGTCCCCAGAGAGAAGATCTGAGGACAGAGAAACATGATCGCAGCCCAGTCCCAAGCACTGTGCTTATTCTCTGCCTCCTGCAATAATAGAGTGTTATTTCACTGAGGGCAGATGCACAATCACAAACCCATTCTGTGCCAGGCAGGGCACATATGCCACCCATTTGTCTTGCAGCCCAACTGGGCATGCTGCCCTGCTAACAGGAAGCCCTTCCTAACTGCAGAACACCACACAAGCCAGACAATCACTCTGTACCAGGAGAAAAGCTTCCATAAACACTGCCTTCCCTTCATCAGAACAACTGATGGGTGAGGGCATTCTGGTTACCTCCTACCCCCACTGCCTACCATCCACCCACCCCTTCCAAGCCTGCTGGGGCTGGCAGCTGTGGATATCACAAGGGTACAGAAGGGCCAGGGGCAGCACACCAAGGGACAGGCATCTGGGGAAGCACTAGAACATAGTGATCAAGAAAGAGGGGTTCCAAATATCACAGGGCAGGATGCTATAAAGGCACTTGCACACCCGTGTTCATTGCTGCACCATAGTCAAGTTATGAAAACAGCCCAGATGAGTGGTTCAAAAAAAAATGGTACCTATAGACAATGGAATTTTACACAATATAACATTGTTATTTGAAGGGAAATAGATAGACTAAAACAAGTCGTGTTAAGGAAAGCCAAGCTCAGAGAGACAAACAGAGCATGTTTTCTCCCATGTGCAGTAGCTAGACCTAAAATACACAGGGACACAGATATATTCTAAAGGACTCTAGGCATTCACACACAGTGAAACCAAAGGAGGATACTCTTAGGGGAGGAACACAAAGGCTCAATGCCTATATGCATCTAATCCTATGAAATAATATTTATCACAATGAATTCCAGGAAATGGGAACATGAGGCTTTTTTATTGTTGTTGTTGTTTTCTTTTCTTTCTGTCTTGTTTGTTCATTTATCTGTCTTTGGGAGGGTGAGGGGGCAAAGAAATGGAGGGGCAAAGGGTGAACAAATGTAGCAGTGCTACTCACTAGACACTACATTCAAAATGAACTATACAACTTGTGGGTGGAGATGGGAGAGAAAAACTGGGAGAGAGCAAGGGAAGGGGCAACACTACAAAAAGAAAATGTATTCATTCCTTGATTTATGTAACTGAATCCCTCTGTACATCACAAAATTTTTAAAAAAAGAAAGAAAGAGGACTCAGCAAGGTCTGGGTTCAAATTTTACCTTGCCTCATTTAGCCGGGCTGGGAATTTGAGTGTGTTGCTTCCTTCTCTTAACTCCTATTTTCTCCAGTAGAATGGGTGATCAGGGTACCTTCCTCCAGGGGGCTGTAAAAAGTAAAGACCACACAATTATAAGGTCAGCATCACATGCAAAGCCACTCCCCAGAACCCCAAGTTCTGGGTACCTGTCTATAGATGTTGATGGCTGTTCATGATGAAATAAGTTCCCTAAAAATCCCCTTAGCAGGGACAGGAACATTAGCTGCAGTCAAGCTAATAGAGGCTGGGGGGGGGGGGGGGGCGGGGGGAGGAGGAATTAGGTATGGAGGAATCTTTCCATCAGCGAAAACCCCAGTCAGCAGCCAGTGCCAGCTGCAGTCCAACCCCTCAGGTTGAAGAGCATCTTCCTACATATGCATCCCATCCCAGCTATCCCCCAATATACACAACTTAGCCACACCTGACACAAACAAGAAGACCCTCTCCATCGCTTGCCCCTCCCAAGCTCTAAACGGCTCATCTAGAACCAGCTTCTCCCCTGCTAGGGCACACCACAGAAGAGGCAGACTCAGACAGGAATGAAGAGAGCCCTGAGTTCAAGAGTGATCCCCCATCAGACACAAGTAGTTCAGGCCTACAATCATAGCTATTCAGAAGGCCGGGATCTGAGGACTGAAGTTCAAACCCAGCCAGAGCGGAAAAGTTTTATAAACACTTACCTCCAGTTAACCAGCAAAATAGCCAGAAGTAAAGGTATGGCTCAAGTGGTAGAGTGCCAGAAAAAAAGCCAAATGAGAGTAAGAGGTCCTGAGTTTGAGCCCTAGTCCTGGCACACACACCCCCCCCACACACACACACACATTAACTGCCTGTGCAAACCTAAGCAGGTCTTGTTGCCTCTCTGAGCCTCAGCTTGCCATCTGTGAAATGAGATCTAGACAAGAAGGTTATTAAAGGTCCTTCCAGTGGTGATTTTCTGTGCTCTGTCACCAGTAGAGGCTTTGCTTCCAGGTAGACCTGCTGAGTGACACACCCATGAAGCCTGATCCACTCTGTCTGGCCCCTGCCGCTGTCCAAGGTCTGGACCTGTTATTACTGTAGGAGGCGGCCCCCAGGGAGAAGCAGGGGTGTGATTTCTTGGTTAGAATCCTTTAGAACAGACACAATGTGTTCCAGCCTCTTCCCAGCCCTGGCAGCTAAGCCAGGCTGCCCAGGAAGTCTCAGGCAGAAGCTCAGATTGCACAGATATATGGCAACACAGACACTCTGCCAGCCACAGGAATCCAGCCAAGAAGAGATAATGCAGACTCTGAAGCGTGCATCCTAATTGCTAGGTCAGAAAGCTAGCTGCTCCAGGTACAACAGTGTTCCAAGTTGCTTCTTCCAAAAGCCCCTACCTTCCAGACACAAGGGTTTGGATCATATGGGCTCCAAGGCCCCTACTGACACACAAAGATCGCAGCTCACTTGCATGGAGTTTCTTTCCAGTGAAAATCCAGAGCAGAACAAGATGCCTGCCAACTTCCCCAAACTCTTAGCTATGAGCTAGCCACCATGGGGTGGCTAGAATAAGAACTCTGGAGTTGGAATTCTGGCTGTGCAAACTTGGACAAGTTATACTCTTTAACATATTGACTCTGAGTTGGCTGTAAGCATTAAGCTGGTGTCAGCAATACCAGCCTTGCAAGATTGCCCTGGGATGACAGGAAACTCCAGGTGGAGCAACTACATTGTACCTGGTGTTCAGGAAAGGGTAGTTATTTTGATAGGGACATCACTCACTTAGCTGAATAATGCACAAAACACAGGAACACTTTAAGAAAGAAGCAAAATGGACCTCCATCCAAAAGTTCTTTGGGTACTTTACGTAGAATGGATTGGCTTCTGTTTGGATGAAGGAAGTAGACTTATTCTCCTCTGCGAATTTTATATTCAATTTGGACAGATGCCAAACCCACTGAGAACTCTCCAAGTTTGTTTTAAGTCACCTGGAGAAGACTCAGGCTGCGTTAGCTTTGCAGGTTGTCACCACTTGAGGGGTCAGATCTCACTTCAGTGATGCTCAAGCCCAGCTACCATTAGCATTACCAAGCCCCAGCTGTAAGCAATTCCATCAGAATCCCTGAGGCTGGGGTCCAGGTAGCAGTAATGCCAGAGTTCCCTGGGTGGTTCTAACATGAGATCCATTTCACTGAAACATCTCTGGTTGTATCCCTGGGGCCCACCACCAGGCATGATTCAAAGTAGACACTTCCCCTATGCTTGGTGAATAAATGAGTGAAGATTATGACTCACCTTTTTCTGCTGCTTCTGTGTTCATAATTAATGAGGGAAAAAAAGTTCAACCCAAAGTAAAAACTACAGAGAAGCACTTTCCAATAGTAAATCATACAAGGAAGAAAAAGTTCTAAAATCTGTGCTGTTCACCACTGTAGCCACAAGCAAAATGTGGTTGTTGCATACTTGAAATGTGACTGGTATGATTGAAGAGCGAGATTTTCCATTTTATTTAAGGGTAAATTTAAATATCTGCATATGACTCATAGTTCCATATTGGACAACACACATATGGAATGGCTGCATTTATAAGCTATGCCTGGTACACCTCTATATCCCTTTCCAGGGTACTAACAGCAACCACCATTACTCCCTGCCTCACCACCCACAATGTGACCAGATGTCTAATTTAGTTGCCACTCCCCTCTTCCAGCCAGGGGAGAGGCCCGGGACCCAAGCTAAGTTCACCAGACTCTCCTCTCTGGGAATTAGACTCCAGCTTTAGTGTCTCAAGAACAGAAAATGAGTCAGAGCAGATTGGTTAGATTGTTGACGCCCTAAGACACTATGGATTCTTTTCTAGAACATAATTACTCCAGAGTGTGATAAGAACATTGGTAATATACATGATGTGTGAGCTAATAAACATCATTATCATCATTCTTGTTATCATCAAAATCACTGGCACCCAGCAGTTCCGAGGTAACAGTTCTTGTACGGGGGACACAAATGCCTAAGCTTCTCTTAAACATTATTGCTACATCTGTAAAATGGAATCATGCCAGTCCTTCTTCCAGAGTTTTTCTGATGACTGCAAAAAAGTGAGTATGATCGTAATAGCTTGGAGCCAAATAAGGAGTTAACCATATGTCTGTTGTAGGTGCTGCTCCCAGGATGTAGGTGTAGGGGTGTCATGGGAGAGGAACAGAAAGAAGCCTGGGTCCTGTTGACAAGCTTGCAACCTCAGATATTTGTCCTCCTTAGGTGTTTGGCTGAGACTGAGTTCAACTCCTCCCTTTCCAGTTTCAACATCTTTTAAGATATTTGCATATTCCCTTGTCTGAGGCATATTCTTTCCCATTTCTATATATGTGTCAGAAATGTTCTAGTCTGGACCATGGTATCTGGTACCCAATTTATTTCTTCTTTCCTCATCCTCTGCTTTAATGGATATTGTCCTGAGTATGTACTACTTGCTGTCTCAACTAACTCTCTGGCAGAGGATTTCATGTGAATCATGTCTAACCATTTCCTCTACTAGCAGACCCCAAGCACTAAAAGAACAAAGACCACATTCCTCTTGTTTCTGTAACCTCAGTGCTTGGTACAGACCCAGGAAGACAGAGGTGCTACTTTAAAAGTACTTGTTATTGAATGTTTGCCTGAATACTTCCTCTATTATTATTTATTATAAATGCTCCAAATCTATTTCATTTGAAGAAATCTACAGACTCAGCTATGTGATATTGCATAACAAATTACCTCTAAAAATTATCATCTTTAAAAAACTAGTGATCATGTGTTATCCCAATTTTTTTACATTAATGATTTAATAAGTATTCAACCATGGTACTTCATTAAATGGAGGTGTTATCCCAATTTCTGAGCGGGGGAAATGCAGATAGAGAACAGTCAGGTTGGCTTGTCTTTAGTCCATGTTTGGGACCTTGGTGCCAAAGATTGAGGGACTAGAAATCTCTGAAATCCCAGTTTACTAGCTGTCTGATGAGTTTTCTGGCTGCCAGCTGAGGACTTCTTGGGTGATGTCAGGCAGAACACCTTCACCTGGCCTTGCTCTGCAGCTTAGGCTTCCTTATAACATGGAGGGTGATGACTACTGAGAGACTTCTGTCTCCTTTGTAACCTAATCTTAAGAGTCACGCGCTGCCACTTCTATCACAGTCTATTTATTAGAAACAAGTCCCTAAGTTCAACCCACACTCAGAAGCAAAAAAATTGGACTTTGGGGGCTAGGAATGTGGCTTAGTGGAAGAGTGTTTGCCTAGCATGCATGAAACCCTGGGTTTGATTCGTCACTACTACATAATCAGAAAAAGCTGGAAGTGACTCTGTGGCTCCAGTGGTAGAGTGCTAGTCTTGAGCAAAAGAAGCTCAGGGACAGAGCCCAGGCCTGGCAAAATGAAAAAAGAAAAGATTAGACTTTTGAAATGAATGGTAAAGAACTTGCAGACTTATTTTTAACAAATTATAAGTACTTGGCTAACACTATAAGAATAATAGGGTGAAAATTAAGTTCTGGAAGGATTCCAGTTCAAGTTCTGGCTCTGTCACTTTTTAGCTATGTGAGCTTGGGGAAATCACTCTGAGACTTGGTTTTCCCACTTATACATAGAAGGTGGCCGTTGCTGCTCTCTCATGACATTGACCTCCTTGGACTCTCCCCTCAGTAAACCTAAGAGAATGGAGGGACGTTGTTGGATTCCTGGGACCTAGTGTCCTGGAAATGACCCCAGAGGCAGCAAGAGGCCATGACTCAAACTCAGGGGACTCAGGAAGTTCTGGTTTGGGGGAGAGTTTTAAGGAACAGATGGGGAGCCCCTGGAGACCTGGGAATTCTCTACGGCCTTCTTTGTCTCTGACCTAATGGAAACCTCCGAATGTTGAGAAATATAGCAACTATGAACCTAAAGAGTAAGATGGAAGGAACACACTGCTGGAAACGTGTGAATTAGTTTGCTTTGAATTACTACCATGAAATACCTATAGCAATTAATATAAAAAGAAAAGATCCCATGTATAGCTTTGGACTTGAGAATAGGGGAAAACCCTTACAATTCCAGCTTTGGAGGGAGGGTGAGAGAAGGGAGAAGAAGAGGGAGAGAGGGAGAGAGAGATCAGACACAAGGAGAGGGGGGGAGATACCCTGATCCCCAAATCCTCCGGGGGGATCTGCCCCCAATGAGCTAAGATCCAATAGCATCATCGGGGGCCCAAGGCACTTTAATGAATGTGCCTATGGGGGCCTGTCAGCACCGAACTCAGAATTCAAGAACTGGCATTTCCCACGGGATAGGGTTGCGAAGAAAACTAATTACTGGTCGGGGGAAGGGAAGAGTCTTAAAGCACAAACTCCGCTGCGGACTTTATTAGTACAGTTCTTTTTGCTTGTGCTGGCGCGCTGCTGTGTTGCCATGTTCTGGGTGTTACACCCTGTAGAATGGGGGAGGTTGAGTCTCCCAAGTCCACAAACCACACCCAAAGGTCAACTGCACTTTCATTCTTTTGGGGGTGTGGAGGGGAAGGGGGCTTCAATTCCCCCAACCATCGCCTCTGGCTGCTAGGTAGCAGTCCGGCCTCCCTCCACCCTGTTCTGCAGGAACCCGGGCTCCAGAGCGCGCAGTGCAGGGAGGGAGTCGGGGCGACCTCCCGGGCAGCCCCTTCCCATCGGTGCGGGTTATCGTGCGGATGACCAGGTGTCTCTTCAACCCCTTTCCATAGGTGCTCACTCCCAGGCCCTAGAGCTCCTCTCTTTAAGGATTTTTTGCACGGCAAAGGGGACTCTAGTCACCTAGGCTGGAAAATGGGGAAACTGAGGCTTAAAGCCGTACGGGATCTGTCAAACTTTCCCAACCCTAACAAGCGCTTCAAACCCCTGCGCTCGCAGCTTCCCACCGAGGGCCTGTTACCGACCGTGGGAATTCCTGCCGCGCCAGCAATCTCCCGGAGTTTGCGCGGTTGGGCCCGCTGTGAACTTCCTCGGCAGCTCCGCAGTGACTGGAAGAGAGATGGGAGGAAGGGCGGGACAGCCCGCAGCATCCCGGCGCTAACCTGGGGCCGAGCGACGGCTGCGGGAGGCAGAGGGCCCGGCGGGAATGCGCTGGCCCTTTAAGGGGGGGACCAGGCGCATGCGCGGCGCTGGCCCCAGTCGAGCCGGGTGGGCGGCGGGCGGACGGGGTGCGAGCGGGCAGCCGCGGGGCCCTGGGGCGGAAGGGGCGGCTGCGGTGGCCCCCGCCTCCGAGAACCGCGGTGCTGCCTGCGGTCGGTCCATCTGCCGCCGGGCTCCGCGGCCCGCAGGCGGCTCCTCGGGGACCCGCGCCGCCCGCGCTCGCGCTCCGGCTTTGTCCCTCGCCTGCAGCTCATCCTCCGGCCGTGGCTGCCCGAGCCCGCGGGCTTCGGCCGCCCCGCCCGGGGTCCGCTCCTCCGCCCCCTCCGCCGGGCAGCGGGAGCCCGCGCGGACCGCCACTGAGCATCCTCCGCCCGCCCGGGACGCGCCGCCGCCCATGCTGCAGCCGCTCCGGGGCGGCGACCCTGGGGCCCGGAGCCCGCCGCTCGGTGACCTCAGCCTGGCCTCTGCGCGTCGCCCAGGCCGGCCCCGCTGAGCCCCGGACCCCGGCGTCGAACCCGCGGCCCGCCACGGCGCCCCTGGTGCAGCGCCGCGCCGGGTGCCCGCCGTCCGCCCGCTGAGACGCGCGGAGGCCGGGGACCCCGCGGGGCCTCGGCGCCCCCTCCCTCTCGCGCCCACCCCGCCGCTGCGCCCTTTCCCCTCGGAGGGCCCCGCCGCTGCTCGCCGGGGGCGAGGGAGCCCGGGGGGGCCCCAGACAAAGCCCACTTGGTGCGGGGAGCCCGCCGCGGGCGGGGGGCGGGGGGTAATGTACGAGTCCGCGCGCGCCCCCTTCCCGGGCCGCGCCGGCTGCACCCCGAGCCTCGGCACCCCGACCCGTGGCGTGGGGCTGGAGAAGTCGCCCTCCAGGGCCGCCCAGCCGCCGTGGGGTCGGGACTCGCAGCTCACGGCGCCCCACCGGCCCCCGGCGAGGCGCGCGCGCGGCTGAGCGCGCCAGGGTGTTGCAGGGGGCGGGAAAATTGTCCTTCCCACACCCCACCAATTGGGATTCAGGACGCCCCGTCGGCGTGGACACGGGTGCCTTGGCCCCTGGCTTTCCACGGTCGCAGGCCTGAGCTGTCTGGTCTCGGATTCCCTCCGACTTTTCTCCTAGATTGCTGCCTGTCATTGTTCTCGCTGCCAAATGGGGGTGCTCGGTGAGGGCGGCCGAGTTGGGGTTTTCTCAGCAACACCAGGCCTCTCGGGCTGACCCCCGGGCCCCCAGCCCCCGGGCTCTGACTTCTTCTGGTGGCTGCGCGGATTTTCTTTCTTTCTCACCGAGTAGTATTTTATTGTACAGGAGCCACGCCCTAGTTTCTTAAAGGCGCGGCACCCTGTTTGGCCACGTGTTCTCGCTGCAGCTGGTGTGTGGGAAGCCTCCTGTGAGCCACCTATTTTTTTTCCCGCCCATTTTTCTGGTCCATCCTCCCACCCCCGTCAAGGATTTAGGGATGCCCGTGGGGAAGAAGGTGATCGGGACTGGCAGCAGTGCTGTCCCCATTGCTGCCGCCGCTGCCCACTCCGGGATCCGGCGTTTGGAGACCAGTGAAGGGGCTTCAGCCCAGAGAGATGAGGATCCCGCGGAGGAAGGGGAAGAGGACCTGCGAGATGGAGGTGTCCCTTTCTTCATCAACAGAGGTGGTCTGCCGGTGGATGAGGCCACCTGGGAGAGGATGTGGAAGCACGTGGCCAAGATCCACCCTGATGGGGAGAAGGTGGCGCAGAGGATCCGCGGAGCCTCCGACCTGCCCAAGGTGAGGTGGGGTGGCGGGGAAGGTGAGCCCTGGGGTTGCCCTGGTGACCTTGGTGCTAAAGGGGCGAGCCACACACTTCCTCCTCCGATGCATGGAGTTGGAAATGGCCGGTGGGGATTACCATTTTAGAAATAGACAGTCATTCCTATGCCAGAACTTTCAGTCCACTGCTGTTGGGATTGTTGTATGAGGTTCAGGGCCCTGTCTCCAGGAGGTCCTTCCCTTCCCAACCCTGGGGATTTTATAGGTGGGACCACAGATCTGAACTAGCGTACAGATGTGGCTTGAACATCTGTTTGGATGATGTCACATGCTAAGACAGAGACCTGTGAGCAGAGAAAGCATGAATGCCTATGGAGACAGGGCTCTTTCTAGGGTGGGAAACTATTTTCTTGCATTATCTCACTGAAGTCTCTGAAGGACATGGAGTTTAAGCCCCTGTTTTACAGATACAAAAGCTCAAAGTAGAAAGTCAAGCACCCACAGGCAGTAAGTGGCAGGGCTGGGGCTCCATGCCAGGTATTTGGCCTTCAGGTTTCCAGCTCTGTTCAGGAAAATTAAAAAGAAGTGCTCTGGAGAAGCGTTGGAGACTTCTCTACATTAGCTGGAGCCTCTCCTCAGCAGCAATCCTTTGGTTGTGTCTGTGTTGTCAAGGAAGAAGCCAGAGGCTGTGTCTCACTCATCTTTGTCTCTCCAAGCTCTCCTGTGTGCCTGGCACAGAAGGAGCACTGTGTATTGGAGACTGTGGGCTGTATGGCAAAGGGTGCTTTTTAAAAAAATATGTTGATGTCTAAGGAGGCACTGTTCTCAATGTACAGCCCTCGACACCCATCAGAGCTCAGTGCTTGGTCCTGTGCACTCTGGTGAGAAGGGAGGGTGCAGGGAAATGGAGTTAGTGTCACACAGAGGGGGGCAAATGGCCTGTTTGGTTTTCATCAGGTTACTGGTAGAGCTATCAGGAAACGACCCCTGGGGGTTGGGGGGGGGAGGCGGGGAGAATCAGAGGTTAAAGGTTAAGCTGCAGTCTAATGTTTCCAGAGGGGAAAATGTAGGTTGATGTTAAATGACTGCATCATTGTCCTCTAGATTCATAATTTATGTAGTTAATACATGGTCATATATCATGATCAATATTTTCTTTAAATGATCATGGTACTGAATACTCTAAAGCATCAATTTTGGGATCCAGCTCTGATTCCTCCTCCTTTCCCCCTTGGGATAAGCTGGAAGAGAAAGTATTGTGGAAAAAAGGACGTGTGCATTAGTTTGGCTCACCTGCCTGTCTTTGTGGCCTTAGGCAAGCCTGTTTGAACCACAGTGCTCTCATCTGTAAAGTGGGGTTGGTTGTGGGGAAGATGGAATCGGAAATCATGTGTTAAGGCACTTGACAAACTCCCCCTGCCCCAAATACTGGTTACAAGCATTCCGTTACTTTTTCTCCTTTCCTTCATAAGGAGGGAAGACTGTATGGCACTCAGAGCATTTGTGTCAATGAAGCGAAAGCCACACACCTGTTTCACATGGGCAAGTTGGCTGAGCAGACAGCTCTCCAGCCATCTTGCTTATGTCTGAATGGCTTCCTAAAACTCATCGCTCCTGGGAACTGAAAAATCTGTGCTCTCAGATCATCTTCAGTCCTCAGTTTCAGTAAAGACATGGAAGAAGGCGTAAAGCTACTGAGGGAGCGGGGTGGAGACAGGACTCCAGTCAGGTAGAAGGAATTTCATGAGAAGCTTGGGGATATTTTGAAATTTCTCATCCTCAAGTCTTTGGAAAAGTGTCTCAGATGGAGAAGGTACTTTCCTTCCATGTTCCAGAGCAGAAAGGAGTCAATCAGATTCAGGTCTGAGAGGTGTGAAGGATCCTGGGAGGCTGCTGTGGCTGGATGCCGGTCTACCAGCTGTAAAGAGTCTCCACCCTGAGTGGCCATGCAGGTGGGGCTGGCACAGAGGCATCTGCAGAGATTGTACTAGGGTGAGCCCAAGAAGGGCTTTGTTGGGACTGCACAATGTCTTTAAAGACTGCATGAGCCAGAAGTTAAAATTGGAAGATTTCGCACATAAGGATTCGGGGTTCTGGCGTCTTTACAGAAAACAAAATTGGAACAGAGAATCTGCAATCCTACATGGCAGCTGGCAACTGGGGCTGAAGAGAGATTCTCTTTCCCCTACTTTTCCACAAGCCGCCTCCCCATCCCCATCTTCCCAGCCTGCCTTTTGGGTTTGTGACCTGCCAGGGGTCTGCAGTCAGCTGCATCCTGAGGTTTCAGGGTAGTGTGACTAAAGGAGAGCACTCTGGAGTGAGATCCACAGTGTTCAAATCTTTGCTTTTTCATAACAATCTCCTTGCCTCTCACTTTCCACAGCTATCAAATAGGCACAGTGGCAATGCCTGCAACGGAGGGAGGTTGACAGGAAATGTTGATATAATGCATACTGTACCTCATTAGGTGGGCATCTAATAGGTGCCTATTAATGCAAAAGGAGTAGGCATGCAGCACACCAACCCATAAGCACTTGGGGAAAGAGCCTCTGTAACGATGACCCTGATACGGTAAATGACTTGTTTCTAGAAGGATCTCAGTGCCTGCAGCCCTGCATGCTCTCCTGGATATAAATCTTTGTGTTGCAGGTTGCCATCACCTTTACAAGCCTCACAGCCACTTAACCAGGCTCACTGGTTCAAGTTCTGACTGTGGGTCTGGTTACTGATGCCTGCAGAATGGGAACTGGGGTATCTCTGAAAGGGTCACATTGTCTGGGTCCTATCTTTGGTACACACCAGATGGTTGTCAGGAATCGCGTCTTTGCTCTGTGCCAGGCCCTGTTCTGAGTGTCTTCACACAGCATCTCAATGTCATTCTGTTACAATGCCCATTTTAGAAAGTGGGCATCTGAGGCCTGGGAAATTCAGGAGCATCATGAAGTCAGAGCTGGGATTCCATAGTGTCCAGTGCTTGCATCTTCTCTGCCCATCTCTGGGCCATCCTGCCTCTTGGCCACACATCCAGCTGCAGATGCTTTGCTTTCTCCAGGCCTCCTTATTGCACTGGATGGAGAAGCTCCTCCAACTCAGAGGGTTCTAGGCCTCATGGCTGTCAATTTCTGAAACAAGGGACATGATATTCTTGACCTCGGCAGTAGAAGTGGAACCATCCCTGAGCACCCCTAACTGTACCCACTTAATTCCACCCCTCAAAGGCAAGGAAATGTGAGGTGCTGGTAGCTCATGCCCGTAATCCTAGCTACTCAGTAGGCTGAGATCTGAGGATCACAGTTGGAAGCCAGTCTGGGCAGATAAACCTGAGAGACTCTTATCTCCTATTAAACAGAAAAAAGCTGGAAGTAGAGGTGTGGCTCCAGTGGTAAAGCACCAGCCCTGAGCAAAACAAACAAACAACAAAAGCCAAGTGATGCTCAAGGCCCTAAGTTCAAGCCCCAGTACCTGGCACCAAAAATAAAAGGCAAGGAAGTTTTTCCTGACCCTCATTTCAGGGGTAGGAATGTAGGGCTTGTGGGGACCATCCGGATAACCAGGCCCAAACTGGCTTGGTCATGCCCAGTGTTTCTTGACTATGTGTGTGGGTGAATCTGTTTGCAGTGAACATTTGGGGACAGGTGAAGTTACATGGGGTGACATGACTCAAGGAGCTTGCCAGATAGCTCCCTCCAGCTTAGTATCAGTGATGGTGGCCTTTGAAGCCTTCCTTGGGAATCTCAGCTGAGTTTTGACTTGGCTCTTCATGAGCTTGGGTAAATGATTCTTGGACTCAGGCTCCCTCTCAATCTGGAACTTTTCCCTGGGAGGGTACCTCGCATTCCTCCAGGTGGCTGGATCACCACTTGACAAGCAAGTAGAGATTATCTTGCCATGCAGAGAATGCCACCTGAGGTCAAGTGACCAGGTGGATGTGCCATGCTGTTTATAGGAAACAGTAAGTCCTGCAGTACCATTCCCACCTTGCCGATCAAATATCATCCAGGCCTTCGGAGAGTTCTGGAGTCCATTTGGCACAGGGTGGGCAGGAGGAAGAGGCTTGTTTCCTTCTGGTGACTGTAATATCTGGCAGCAGTTGGAGGAGGGGAGCAATGTGAAAAGGGGAAATAGCTTCCCCAGGCGGAGTGGTCAGCTGCTGGGGACTGTCCAAACAGGAAGGAGAGGACTGTCCAAAGTGGTGGGGAAGCAAAGGAAGGGACATTTACATCCAGCTGTGCCTCTGGAGCCAGGGCCCTTCCCTTCTGCATTTCCATCCAGCAAGAATATCTGCTAGATACTGTTCCTGCTCCCCACCATCAGCAGCACCCCAGGCCTTAGAGTGTGGGGATAACTGGTATGCCACTTCCCTTCCTGTAAGAGCTCTTGGCAGCCACATGATTTCAAAGCCTGTGCCTTGTAGGCTCGGCCTCTCCAGAACTGGAGAAAGGACCAAGGAAAAGAAGGAAGGATCGCAAAGCTTCTCTAACACACCCTGAGTTTGCACAGGGGCTTCTGATACTTCTTTTGTTTTCTTCTTCCTATACCTGCAAATATAGGAGAGCTATGTGGCCTTGGGAGGCCAGGGGGTGGCCTGTGAGGTCTGTTCTCCTTGTGAAGAGTCTGAGGCCAGCTCACAGCTGGCTGTGCTAGAGACAGGAAGAGCCCAGAGAGATGGGCCTTGTCCCCATGAGTCTAGTTCTTCTGTACAGGAAGTCAGTTCTGAAACCCCAGAGGCCCCTCACTAGTGCGCCTCCCAGCTCCCTGGGCCTCTCTGACTTAACTGCATAGCCACTTCTTTCCTGGACACTTCCTGATGTCTGGGGCACTGCTGAGGTTCTGCCTTTTCCTATCTGACTCCCAGCAGCTCAGCGGCCACAGCCTACTGACTCATCCTCTGTCTTCCCTTTGTGGGCTTGGTGCTGGGAAACCCCTTCTGGTGGGGAGGACTGCCTTGTAGCCCTGTAGTCTGTACTAGTTGAGCTGTGGTGCTGGTGAGCAAATGAGATGTTGAGGAAGCCTAGGCCTCTATGCCTTTATGAGACCTCCAAAGTGACCATGCCCATTTGCATGTATACATGACCAAACAGACTAAAAACTATGGTATAGAAAGGGACAGGGTTCCATGGTATAACCCATCTGAACAGTGAACAGACAAGTCATCAAAATGGAATACTTGGAGGGAGTTGGAACTGAAGGGGAAGGGGAGGACAAATGGAGAGAGGAAGGGTGGGCACATATGGTCATAATACTCAATGTACTGTGTGAAAATGGAACTAGGAAACTTGAAGGTGAGTTAGGATAGATGGAGGAGGGCAATGATGGCAGTGGTGACATGGATCAAGGCGCATTGTACTTATATATTGACACAGGTTGACTTAAGACCCTTTTGTACAAGTATTTAAAGGTAATTTTTAAAGAAAAACAAGAAAGATGTGTCCCACGTCATATGATCAGAGCTCTTTCTCTGTCCCCAGATTCCCATACCAAGTGTGCCTACTTTCCAGCCGACTACGCCTGTCCCCGAGCGCCTGGAAGCTGTGCAGCGCTACATCAGGGAGCTGCAGTATCCTCTGGTCCACAGCTATGACCACCACTGGTTGGAGTGAAGGCCCCAAAGCCTAAGTGGGGCTTGTTTCAGACAAGGCTGGAAAGAGATCAGCAGAGCTGCCTCCCTCCCTAACTCCAGAGACTCGATTACCAGCCATCTCTGTATCTCTGTGTTCCCTGGAGCTGAGAGGAATTATTTGTCTGCTGAGTGCTGGACCCTCTTGTTCTGTGTGTGTGTGTGTGTCTGTCTGTCTGTCTGTGTGTGTGTGTATGTCTGTGTGTGTCTGTGTCTGTGTCTTTGTGTGTGTCTGTGTCTCTGTGTGTGCGTGTGTCTGTGTATGTCTGTGTTGGGGTAAAGAGAGGGAAATGCCACTGAGCAACTTGCTAGGGAAGAGATGGCCTCAGTTTTCCCTCATCCCTAGGACTACTGAAAATCTGACTATAAAGGTAAGGGAGAAGAAGAATTATTTATGTTCCACATCTTGGAATTTTTTCTCCTGATTCTTGCCTTTCTCTTCCCTCACAAGAGGGCAGCTGCCATCCTACAAAGAGCTGGCCTCCATGAGTCCCCATTCTCCTGCGTCCCCTTGCAGGGGACCTCCAGCCTGAACCTATTTACTCACCCTGGCCCCCACCTCTCATACAGGTGGAGTTCAAGGTGGGAGAACTGGGTATGGGTCCCCGGTGGGGAAAGGCCAGGCAGGTGACTAAAAATGCTGTGAGGGAAAGTGGCTGGACGTAACTGGATTCCCAGTCTTCTCTCTGCTCCCATTGCTTCTTAGCCATTGGGGGAAAGACTGGCTCAGAATTCTGTCCTAGGAAAGGAGTCCAGGAAGAAAAAACCAAGGGCCAAAGATGAAAGGAGGAAGGAGAGGGAAGTAGAAGGGGAAGGAGAAGCTCCATGCTGTGTCCTCCTTTCTCCTCCTGCAGAGTCCCAAATCCTGAGCATCCCCCCAGCTGCCCTGTGACAGACACTATAGGACCCTTACCCGGCCTGCATTGGCAAGCTGCTGGGCTCCAGGGTCTGCGGGAAGGGTGGGGAAGGGGTGAGGAGGAGGAAAGAAAGGACACCCTCTTTCAGACCAAACCAGAAAGCCCTTAACTAGTACCCAAAGGTACAATCACACAGGGACACAGTTCTTTGAAATTAAGAAGAGCAGACCTCTGACAGGGTAAGTATGGAGGCCTATCTCCCAACTGGGCTCATAGAAACCCCAGGCTGGGTTGGATGGCAAGGGGATGCTCTGAGGTTTGCTTTTAAGTAACAGCTTAGAGGGCAGATAGGGACTCTCATCAAGGAAGTCCCTTGGGCAGGTACCACCCTGCGTTCCTAAGGATATCATAAAGAAGAAGAAAAATCTATCACAGATGGACAGCAGAACTACCAGGATGAGAGGAGAGGAAGCCAGAGGCTGAGTCTGGGGGCTCTGTCCAGAGGAACCAAAGCCATAAAACTCCTGGGTATTAAAAGTTAATATAAACCAGGTGCCAGCAGCTCATGCCTATAATCCTAGCTACTCAAGAGGCTACAATCTAAGAATCATGGTTTGAAGCCAGCCCCAGACAGGAAAGTCTATGAGACACTTAACTAATGACTTAAAAACCAGAAGTGAGCTGGGTGCTGGTGGCTCATGCCTATAGTCCTAGCTACTCAAGACATTGAGATCTGAGATCATAATTTGAAGCCAGCCTTGGCAGGAAAGTCCGTGGGACTCTTATCTTCAACAAACTACCCCCAAAAAAGCCAGAAGTAGAGCTGTGGCTCAAGTGGTAGAGTGCTAGCCTTAAGCAAAAAAAAAGAAAAAGAAGGGGCTGAGAATGTGGCTTAGTGCTAGAATGCTTGCCTAGCATGCATAAAGCCCTGGGTTCCTCCATACTACATACACAGAAAAAGCTGGAAGTGGCGCTGTGGCTCAAGTGGTAGAGGGCTAGGTTTGAGCAAAACAAGCTCAGGGACAGTGCCCAGGCCCTGAGTTCAAGCCCCAGGACTGGCAAAAAAAAAAAAAAAGAAGAAGAAGAAAAAGAAGCAACAGCAACTCAGGGATAGCACCCAGGCTCTGAGTTCAAGCCCAGGACCAGTCCCCACCCCACCCCACCCCCCTGCCCCGCAAAAAAAAAGCATGAAATTTTCACATCTCTCCATGTATACTGTTTGCATTCTCAAGAAAGATGCTTTAAATGATTACCTAATTGCCCCCTTTCAGAGCCCCCGGGTGGAACCCAGCCTCCCTGCCAAGCTTTGCTCTGATTTTGCAGCTGTTGAATGCTGGGGTCCTGCAGAATCTGGCAGGAGATGCTACAGTCCAGGCAGCTTCCTGGGCAAAGCCCCAGGGCTGAGGGTAGCATTCAGGGAGGAAGGAGGAGCCAGCCCTGGAGGACTGGCTGTCTGGAAATGGCCTGAATTCCAATTTCAGGAGCAGGCTGGGCAGGCACCAGGCAACTCTGAATGGGGAGCACTTGCCATCAATCAGCAAGCTCTTCCTAAAGTGTGGTTGAGTGAGAAATGTCCAGTTTACTCTAAAGGGGACAAGAGCAATGCCAAGGTCTCTGCCTCCACCTCCACTGCCTTGTAAGCACAATGACGCTCAAGTTCTGGCCTCCATTCATGCACCCCCTCCCCCAGAGGTCTTTGTGCTACAGCCTGAGTGGGAAGAGTAGGTGAAAAGAGGAAAGGGAATGGGAAGTAGGTCTCCTTCTTGATGGCCCTTGGCTGCCTGCCTCATCTTCTCAGGCTCCAGACTTGGGGGAGAGGAGGGAGGGTCTGGGCCTAGACTGAGAGCAGCCTGGGGATGAGACTCCATTTATCTCCCTCTTCCTTTCTCACAGACTGATGGACTTGGCCAAGGAAATGACCAAAGAGGCTCTGCCAATCAAATGCCTGGAAGCCGTGATCCTGGGAATGTATCCTTCCTCTGGCCTCAGCTTCCTGCTCTGGAAGGGTGAGGGGATGGAGCCTGATGGAGGTCCAGGGATTCTCCTTCCCCCTCCCCCCCCCCCCATGCAGTCCTGCACTTGGCCCCTAGGTGAAGGAGCCTCTTCCAGGCAGAGGAGCCTGCAAGTTAGGAATCTCTCTAGGGTGAAAAAGTCTCTGAAAGGATGGAGAAATTGCCCCAAAATGAAGTGATCTGAGGGGCTTGCTGCCTTCCCAGGCTTGCTGGAAAGCTCTTATTTTGAGTCTTGTAGACACAGTTTTGTCCAATTGGGCTAAACAGTCTTGAGAGAGAGAAGCAATCGAGAGGCCCAGTGTTGGCACATCTAGGACATGTATGTTTATAGAGTCTTGAAAGCAAAGATGTGCACAGGGTTTCCCAGCCAGTGTCTGAAGGGCAGAAGTAGGCCTGTTGCTCAGTCAGCAGCATTGGTCACCATGGGGACAGACAAGCTCCCAGGAGAGACTGCCCTCCACAGAGCCCCCCAGTTTTTATGTATAACACATTGAAGCTTATACATGCAGAACACTGTCATGAATCCCTGTGGGCCCATTACTCAGCTTCCCAACTTGAGGCCAGTAGCTCTGGCTTAGAACTCAGAGGACCACAGATTAGGGGGTGGTAAGGAGGGGAGGAGGAGGAGCCTAATGGGACAGGGGATCTGTCCCTAGGACCTGCACCAGGAGGCAAAGGCAAGGAGCCTGCTTTTCAGAGAGGCTGTGATCCAAGGGGTCATGCCCACCCAGTCTTAGCTTAGGTTTACACAGAGACTTCAGGCTCCCCTCCCCACAGAGGTCTTGAGTGCTACCTGCATCATGGCAGTTATTTGTAACTGGGCAAAACCACTTTCAAGAGCCCTGCCAGTGTTGCCCTGTTTATACAGAGTCTTTTTCCAAACCTTCATTGTGCACACAGGCACAGCCTGCTATAGGCAAAATCAAGGTTTTAAAGACCATTCTGGGGTTGCCTGCCAGTTTTGGGGCACCAAGAAAACAGAAGCAGTTCCCTTCTGGGTGAGGGGACCCTCTCTAGTGTCCCCATTGTCCCAAAACATTGTGAGCCTCTGCCGGGTGGCGCTGTGATTTCTTTCTTATCAAGGGACCGGGCTCAGTGAGTACCAGTAAATCAGCTTGCCTATGTAGGTGTATGTATATATGATTATTGTCTTCAAATAGTTGTAGAGAAGGGTTTTGATTTTACATGTCCGCTTATGTGCCCAATGCAACTAGAACTGTGTCACCTCTTCCATCATGCTTCAGCTTGGCTCTTGAAGGTAGTAGGCCTCAGGGCACTGACTTTGGGCTCAGACTAGCTGGGCTGGAATCCTGCCTCTGAGCCTCAGAGTCCCTCCTCTGCCAAAGGAGGTGTGTATGTGTGTGGGGGGGTTAATGATAGTATCTGCAGAAGAGTCTTGGGACCCCGAGTTAGTCATGTATGGAAGGCACAATGTCTGTAAGTGGTGGCTCTTCCATATTTTAACCCATCATACCCATGTGTGCAGCAGTTCTACAGAGTAACTGTTAAGTGCTGTCTCTGTGCTGAACCCTAGAGAAATGGCAAAAGACATGAGTTCCCTGTCTGCAAGAAGCTTACATTCTAGTGGGAGAGCCAGGAAAAGCAAGGAAACAAAGAAAATACAGATCGCACTGTAAGGAGTACAGAAGACTTGCACTTGTGAGGGTGATGCCAGCCAAGCCTGAGGCCTGCGCAGGAGAGGAGCCCTCAGGGGTGAGGCCCAGGTGGCTGGAGAGGAAGAGAAGTGGGAGAATGAGCGGTGTGACAGGCTGGAGTGGGCGTGGCGCTGGCCATTGCAGGCCTCTGAGCTATGGTGAGGCGCTTGATTCTATTTAAGGGCAGTGGAGTTGTGGGGGGAGGAGACTGAATTGTCTGCATCTGTGAGGAATTCCATGTGTGCAAAAGGAAAAAAAATGATTGAGAATGTCTCTGAAGGGCCCAGAAACTGAGAAGTGAATGTCTGACAGGAGCAGGGAGAGGAGGAGAGAGAAGGGTAAAAGGAGGAGTGTTCGGAGGCCTCTCTTGTCCCTGCTCCCGCCACATGAGCTCTAGAAAGCCCGGCCTCTTGAGTGGGGAACCTTTGTTAGTATTATTCGGAGATCACTAACTGACCACCTACAAGTGGCCACTAATGATGGCAAATCCTGTTCCCACAGAATTCACTTTATCAAGCACCTACTGTGTAGTAGGTTGGCTGATAAGAGGGCAGGAATTTGGGGATGAGCAAGATGGAGTTTCTGTATTTAGATGCTGGGGGACTAGAGGCCCCTAGAGCTTATACAGGTCCCCTGAATCAAGCTGTCACTGGCCCAGTCCTGGTCAGGTGCCTCTCCTGGCCCTTTCCTTAACTTGGGTGACTGGCTAGTTACCTCACCAACAGCATGCCCACCCTGGAACGCTTCCCCATCAGCTTCAAGACCTACTTCTCAGGGAACTACTTCCGCCACATCGTGCTGGGAGTGAACTTCGGGGGCCGCTATGGGGCCCTGGGCATGAGCCGACGTGAGGACCTGATGTATAAGCCGCCCGCCTTCCGCACGCTCAGCGAGCTTGTGCTGGACTATGAAGCCGCCTATGGCCGCTGCTGGCATGTGCTGAAGAAGGTGAAGCTGGGCCAGTGCGTGTCCCATGACCCACACAGCGTGGAGCAGATCGAGTGGAAGCACTCAGTGCTGGACGTGGAGAGGCTGGGCCGAGATGACTTCCGCAAGGAGCTGGAGCGCCATGCCCGAGATATGCGGCTGAAGGTCAGGCTCTGCAGACCAAGGGTGGGGAGCTGCTTCCCCGTGGGACCCGACACCAAGCCCTTACCCTGCTGCCCATGTGGCGTGCGGATGGAGGGCGATGGGCTCAGTGGTGTCTTTTTACACTCAGGGTAGGGCTCCAGGCAAGGTCTCTCACTGTGATGGTCCTAGGCTGGATAGATCAAGGACAGCTGGGGATGGAGGAAGAAGCTGGTGAGCTGGGTTTGCATAGTGGTAGGTCTTGGTCTTGAAGACAAGACAAAGCCCTGGTGCTTTAGGCCAGGAGACTTTGGAGTCAAGGTGGGTTGGTCTGATACCTTGTCTTATCTGGGAGCATGGCAGGCAAGGTGGTGAGCAACTTCACCCGGCCTCCTGTTGCCTCCTGACTTGAGTCCCCAGCCCACTGCCTGCAGTCAACAATCAGGAAGAGGTCAGAAGAAAGAGGGAAGTCAGACCATGGGAGGACATTGAGCATGGTAGTGAAGGTAGGGAGTTTGTTGTACCTACAGCAATTGAGCTAAGGTGCTAAGAACCCTCCAGCTGACAGAATTTGGGGTTTCCCTGGGTACCCCCTGAACAGGTGATGTGAATGGTCTGTCCCTCCAGGCGCCTCTACAGCCAGCTTGCATACTTTCACCTCCCCCTACTTCTCCTGACAGCTCCCAGAAGCCGGGGGGAGGGGGGGGGGGTTGGGTGGCAGAGGCTGGTGGCAGCTGTTTTTTAGGGTAGGAAGCTTAGGGCTTTGCCATAGGCAGTGAGAGCAGACAGGGCTGGAGCTACTCCCCCTGAGGGGCATCAGGTTTGTCATGGGAACCTGCAGGGGTCCAGGCAGAGGCCTAGGCTTGGTGAGCCTTTGTCTAGGACTGATGCAGCAGCAGTTGCGCACCAAGTAGAAAAGGGGTATGCTGCGCTCCTGGGCGATCCTCTTCACTAGGGAGGTGGCTCTGAGTGCTGGCTCTTGATGCTGGGAATAGCAGTATGTCGAAGGCAGCAGGTTGGAGCCAGTGGCTAGTGCTCTAGTGCTATGATTCTCAAGTCTCTTCCCCACTAAGGACTCCGATGTTATTCCCTCTGGCTCCCACAGTGCAGCCCATGTTTTGAAAACTCAAGGCAAGATGATCATGCTGCATCAAAGATGATTCATTTGTTTTTCTCTCTCTCTCTCCTTTAATCAGAGACAGAGCTATTAGTCTGACTTTTGATTGGCTCAACATAACCATGGCCGTTTTGAAGGTGATAGGATCCTGGCTCAGAGCTGAGTAATGGGCCAGGTTCTTGTCAGGCACATGTTTAGCTGGCCTGGATAAATGGGCCTTTTCCTGAAAGCATTTTCCAGCTTGTGACAGTGGTGCAACTCCACCACTTCTGAATGACTTTCAGGCCTGGTGGGGACCATCCTGATGGCTTTAGTGCCTGGGAAAGAAGAACCCCGGACAAGGCAGTAGTCCCCTGAGGCTTCTTGGGCCCTGACTAGGACAGCCTCCAGGGGTTAGTGGTTCTCCGCAGGGCAAGGTGAAGCAAGGCAGGGCAGGGCAGGGGGGTTCTGGGGCAGCCCTGGAATATACTTTCCTTTCTTTCTTCCATCTAGATTGGCAAGGGGGCAGGACCTCCCTCTCCTACTAAGGACCGGAAGAAAGATGTTTCCTCCCCACAGAGGGCCCAGTCCAGCCCCCACCGCAGGAACAGCCGCAGTGAGAGACGGTAAAAGGAGGGACTTTGGGGAGGTGTGGGTGTGGAGGCAAAGGCTTTCTGCTTTCCCTCTCTTCCTCTGGCTTTGCCACCTATTTCTGCCCGAGGGCAGTGACTTGGGATTGAGGGTACCTTTGACAGTAACATGGTGCCATCTCCTCACCTGTGTGGACTGTCAGGGTCCAGACAGCAAGTCTGAGGCAGGAGCAGAGGGCTGTGTGGGAGGTGGGACCGGACAGGCTCTTGAAGCTTCAAGCTCTTCATTTATCTGCTAAGGTTGAACATGACTCGTGGCTCTATGCTGTTTGGGTAGCTGATCTTGGACACAGCTTTTGTCTGTGTGTAGATGGCAAGGGAGGGGGGAAAGCCATTAAAATACCAAGCTTCATGCTCTGATTCCATCCCTGTCTATTACTGTGCTGTAAATGTAATTGTCATTCAGAGGCTACCTATGAATTAAGGGGTACCTAGCAGACTCTGGCACCAGAATATCCACCATTGACCTGACCTGAGTCCTTTCAGGAAGATTTATACTGGAAGCTTTCTCCATGCCCTCCCTGCCTAATGAGGTAACCTCATGCAAAAGGCAAGAGGCAGACAAGACAACGTGACTCCCACTTCCAGCTAGTCTGAGAGTCACACTGCTTCCTGTCCTCTGCTGCTGTCCTGGAGAATGGGAGACAAGGAGGAGCAGCTACCACTTGTTCTTCTCTGCCATCTCCCTACTGACCATCCACTCCCCTCCTGCTTTCCCCTTCCCCCTTGCAGGCCCTCGGGTGAGAAGAAGCCTCCAGAGCCCAAAGCCATGCCAGACCTCAATGGCTACCAGATCCGAGTGTGAGGTGGATGCCAGCATTCCAGACCCTGTCCTGCTCCTGGAGGCTAGGATCTATCTGCTGGAACCTGCCTCACTCGAGGCAGGAGCTGGTGATGGGGCAAAGCAAGAGGCTACAGGCAGGGTGCATTGCAGCTCAGCCTTCAGGCTGCTCCCCTCCCATTGGAGCCAAGCCCCTAACTTTGGGCCAAGATTCAGTATTTCTTCAGAGTTTTTAGCTCTAGGACTGAAGTTTAAGGTATTGGGGGGAAAGGACAAATGGATGTGCTAATGGCTTGAGGAGGGCAAAGCTGAGAGACCTGAGAGCCATGGGGCTGGGTGGGAAGGCTTGCTGGTCCTGCCACTGCTCCTATGCACAGACCCATGGGAAGTTTCCTGACCCCGCCGCCAGTCAGTAGGGGAAGGTGGGGTAGGGTGGAGGTGTTCGTTTCTCCAGCTAGGCCTGTCCTGGCGGAATCTTGACCAAGGGAACTGGAAGCAGGGTTGTATTCTTCCTAGAAAGGTCTGGGTGGCCCATAATCAGGGAGCTTGCCTCAAGCTACATCTGCCCAAGAACCAGCCTGTGGGCCCAGAGTGCCCTGGAGCGCCCACAGCTCCAGAGGGAATGTATGAGCCTGGGCCATGGCCACCTGGGCCACCACAGAAGAAGAGGCTTCTGCCTCTAGCAACTCAGGGGCTCCCTGCAGAGGGTCTGGGCTTTGCAGATGGCTCAGATTTGCACTATGGATAACGTGATTGTGCAGACCAAGCAGACCTTGATGCCATGGCTGGGCATAAGGTAACAGCATGAAACCCTCAGGCCTGGGTCATTCCTCTGACAATGTTTAAAATGGGCTCTATTGTCCACCCTACCCCCTGACACCTCAGCCCTTACTGATGAACTCAAGACAAGATAGACCAAGATGCCTGTGCCCCAGGACTACCTCTCCTGCTTTCAAAGCCTATGTAGGCTTGGGTGGCAGTGATGGCTCGTCACATTTGGCAGGGCCTTGGAGCTCTTGTATCTACCTAAGAGCTACCCAGATAGCAGGAGTTGACCACATTCTATGAGGCATGTGATGGAGGGAGTAAGATAATGTGGAGAGAAACTGGCAAGGGGAGGGGAGGCTCTGGGCTCTAAAAAGGAGGGACAGAGTCTGAGAACTGGGGTGTGTGAGGGGATGTGGGAAGTAGTTTAGGAACAGGCTGTGCTGAGGGCTGGGTTCCCTGACTGCACAGGGCTCTGGAAGCTGGAATTCAGATTGTGGAAAGGCCAGGTGAGGTGACCATGAAGGGTTGGTCGGTTGGTTTCCTGAAAGGCTATGGGTCAGCAAGGAGCAACTCAGTAATGTTGTACAGGGGACTGGAGGCCTGTATAAGGGAAGAGTAGAACCAGGTTTGTAAACTCAGAATGCCTACAGGTATAGTAGGGGCTACACAGGAAGGCTGCAGGGCTGCTGGGTAGTAGAAGAGCTACCACTGTTCTGCTGTGCCCACAGTACTGGCTTAGGGGAGCCAGACTGTTTTTTTCTTCTTCTGATTTTGTATGTGAAGTCTAACTCTTAAAAGTTAGCATTTGGTTCAAGAAATTTAATAATCCAGTATAGGTGACAGAGTGCCAGTCTGTGACATGGGAGTGGAAAGCTTGTGCTGAGAAGGACCCCCCACCCCAATGCTTTGAGTGGGAAGTATGACAGTTTTGAGTTTCTCAGGGCTGGGTGAGGCAGCTGAAACTCCTGGAGGGGACAGCTTCCTGTGTTCATCTTCTTTGCAGACAAACCAGAGACCCTGTGTAGTTGCTGGAGTGAACTAGCCATGGTACAGCTGGGCTAGCCAGGAGATGGATGGTGCCTGGAGACAAAAACAAGGAAGAGAGGGAGGAGCAGGCATGCCTTTGCTGAACAGATGTTCTCCAGGGAGGGCACAGGGGCTGGCAGCTTGTCAAAGCAGCAGGTTTTGACCAGCCAGGCCCAGCTGGGTCCAGCCAGAGGCATACTGAGAGGCCAGCTGATCAGCTTCTTGCCTCCTTGGTTCATAGGCTCAGGGGGCCCTAGGGTGATGCCTAACCTGCCCCATACTACACCCCCACCAGACCAAGGGGCATGCAACTCCCTATGCCAATACAGCCCTCAGAGAGTAGGGTTCCCACATTCCCACGCTCACCTATGGGGAAATGGTTCATACTGGGAAGCATGAGGTTGAAACAAGCAGGGCCTAGATGTGGCTGATTGTTGAAGCCTAATGGGCCCAGCCATTTCTGGAAACTTCGGGAAATGACAGGGTATTGGGTAGGAGACGTGAGGGGGGGCTAGGAGCTGGAGTCTGGTGGACGTGGGAGCCCTAGGGTACTCTAATGCACAGGCACCCTCCTCTGAGCCCTTAAGAAGGCAGATGGAGGCTCACCTACTTGCTGTCTGTAGGAAGGCGTAGGTCCCCAGCTGTAATCCCCTAGTGCTTGCCCCTTCTCGGCCAAGACTCGGGCCTTCGGAGCTGGGCACAAGCCATAGTGGTGCTTTTTAATTTATTTGCAACTGTTTCTCATATGTAGCATCCCCTCCTCTCCTCTGAGCTGTTTACACAGGCAATGCTCCCTGGGGCTGGCCTGGTTGTGAGGCCTCTGGGGAGACAGAAGCAGGGACTTTGGGGCCTTAGTTACCATCCATGCCATCACTGCATCTCACTTCCTATGAGGGACAGAGGGGCCTGGTTGATATGACCCCAGCTTCCCCCCACCCATGCAAGCTTGTCTTCCAGCTCCTCTGCCCACCCCCTCAGGGTGAGGGAGATGCTGAGGTCGGGGTGAGGTAGAGAAGGCTGCTCAGTGGAGGTGGCTATGACCGGGAAGGGTAGGGGGGCTGTCTCCAAAGCCTGGTACCTTGTGCTAGGTTGTCAGGTCACAACATGGGGATCTAGCTTCAGAGTCTTTCCCTCTACCCGGCTACCTGCCAGTCCGCTCCCTCCATGGCCTCACCACACCCTCATGTCCCGCTCACATCCATCATGCCAGACACCTCACTGTTATGTGGGCAAGTAGAAGCCAAGGGTACAAGCAGCAGCCCACTGGCCCTGCACAAGATGAGGGAGCCTAGGGCCAGGATACCGAGAGACAGCAGCTAACAATGACTGCTAGCCACACTATCATCCCTTCCAGTATGAACTTGACTTCGTGGTTTGGGGAGTTGGTCTAATTGTGTCTGGTTGGATGCCCAAAGGCCTGTGGGCATGCGTGCATAGTTTTCCTACCTGGAAGGTGTTCTGGCTTAGCATGGGTATCTTACAGACCCATCCTCTGCATGGTGTTCCTGGTTTCAGAGGACCAGGTTGATATGTTAATGGTGTCAAGGCATGAGTGGGGTGTGGGAAGTCACCCCACTGGGTACCACAGCTTCCCACCAGCATTTCCAGACAGGCAGGCTGCACGGTGCTAGCTACAGGCCCATTGGTAGGACCCTCTCACCCCACCTTGGTGCTCTGGGGTCCAAAGCTTCCTTTTCCAGTCTGACAGAGGAGACCTGGGTGTACTCGGTCCTTGGGCCCCATGATGATGGACTGCCCCGCCCCTAAGCCTTGTTGACTGCTGTGTTGTCTTCCCTTTTGTCCTTCCTGTCCTCATATCAGTATTGCCTTTCACTTTCACACTTCATCTCATTCCTGTTCTCACTTTTCGCTTGAAACAAATAAAAGCCTCCCCATCTCCACTTGTGTGGGCTGGACAGAAATCCCAGTGTGAAGCCATGTCTCCTTTTACTTGCGAGCTGGGGCTGAGTCCACTCCCAACCCCCACCAGAAGTGCCTCACTGGCTCCAGGAAGAAACTAAACGGAGGTGAGGGGAACCCAAAACCAGGGAACAGGAAAGCTTCCCACAGCCATGGCAGAACTGGATTCTGGGTTTCATGCTCAGCCTGCCAAAGCCAGAGATCTCCGGGCCAGCTGTAAATGAGGCCCTCTCCCTCACACAGTAGACCTTAGGTGTATCCTGAGCCCAGCTCTCCTGCCCAAGGCAACTGCCATCCATCCGGAAGGGGGATATCTCCCAAGAGATTAGCTTACTTTAGGAAGTCATGGCAACTAGGAAACTTCTAGCTCTACCCTTCTTCCTCTCCATTGTCCAGACAAGACCAATGAGTTGAAATCAGATGCACATAGGAAGTATCTCAGACCCCACAGCATTTTTTAGCCTCAACCCCTCTCCCCATGCCTCTGTTCTATCAGCTTAAAAGCAAATCTCAAACTTGTAAAAGAAAAGGTAGGATGCTTCCTATTCACTATTCCAGACAATCCCTACAAAGCCTGAGCTGGAAGTCTAGTTGAGCATAGCCAGCCCTCCTTGATTTCAGTGGTGTGGTAGTGACTGAGGTTGGGGACATGGCACTGGGAAGAGGATAGGCAGTCTGTTAGGATCTGTTGCTGGCTTAGCTCTACCATTTCATAGATTTACTTACATTCAGCTAAGACAATACTCACCAAGAGCCTTTCCATTAAAGTAACCAGAACCTTGTACTGTACAGCCTTATACAAGAATGTTTACACACTGAAGTGTGTACAAGACAGTGGGCCTGGCAAGTTGGGGAATGCCTGTGTCACAGATCCATTGGTTTATGGCACACAGTGCTGGGTAGCTTCCTTAGCATATGAACCTGTGTCACTGTGAAGCTATACCACACTCAACCCAGCTTCCGGGGTGAGGGAGCTACCTCATTTCCTCTTGCCTAGTCCTCCCAGGCTCAACCTGTGCCTTCCTAATTTAGGCACACAACAAAACTGGGCTGATATAGGTAACACTTCTCAGAGCCCTGGAGAGGTTACAGTTGTTCCACCTGGCTTTTAACCTTTTACTATGGAGACCACTGGCAATAGGATGCAGTTGTCCTAACAAAAATGAAGCAGACTGGCCCAGACGCACGTTGCCTTGTAAGTTCTGCTACTAGGGACAAGGCACCAGATGTTGAGACCTGGCAAGGGGTAGAGAGAGGCTACCTCAGGTCAGCTGGAATGCTAGTTCTGAGTAAGCCCATCTGACAACTTCTAGTCAGTAGCCAAAAAGTTTGGTCATGGGAAAGACCTCTAAGAGTTTGAGTCTGTTCTTTCCACAGCTGTCTTATGAGGTCCCAAGCCTTAAGAGTTGTAGGAACTGAATGGGGATGGGACAGAAGGCAGAGTTCTCTACAATGACATGACACATGTGAACCCAGCAGATCCTCACTCTACCGAGCTGCCTTCTGGCTGACCTTTTCTTATAAGTTTAGTTTTGTACATTTGCTCAGGAGAGAAAAGGAGAGCTAGTGTTGAAACCCAGGGACTATAGTCAGCGCCACCTAGTGGAAAGTAGAGGAGTCAGCCTCTCCCACCCTAAGAGAAGGAAAGCTGCTGCACCATGCCTTATATAACCCAAACCAATCCTCCACTGAGTAGCTACACTAGGCTAGGAACTAGAAAGAAAAGGCAAACAAAAACAATCACACTGTGGCTGACCGTTCCTCTTCTGGGAGTCCCACTGAAACTGTGCTCCTCTCTGAGCTCCCTGCGTCGTAGGGAGTCTGCCCTACAAGGTGCCTGTCTCCCCTCACTGTGTTCTGAGCTGCTGAGGCTGGCAAGAAATGCTCTCTCAGCGTGTCTCAGGGATTTGTTTTCTCAGATAAGGGTGCACTCTAAATAGCACCTGCACTGCCCCCTGGCCGTGCTGGTATGGCCAATGAAATAGAAGCACCAAAGTGCTGTGCACACTTTTAGTGCCTGAGACATCCAAGGGGGTCCTGTTAGGGAAAGGGTTTTTAAAATCTCCCCAGCCCATAGGTTCAACCATGCACATTGGGTGGGGACCACTATCCACTCCCAACTTCTACCATGACACTCTGAGAGTTTTAGCATCCCTTCCACAAACAGCAGATCTGAAAATTCCTCATAAATCAGAGTCTGACTTTAATTTCCACTTCACTAAGGGATGTAAAGTGAAGCACAAAGGGATTAAGTAACTTACCTAAGTCATCGACCAATGTAGCCAAGATGAGAAGTGTTGTCCTAACCCCTGGCTTCATTTTCCTCCTAAATCAGGGGATCCCGACCAAGGGAGTACAATGGAAGTGAGTGTACTTTAAGTAACTTAGGTCCCAGAGACTGATTCAGAGGTTGGATCTGAAGGCTGAGAATCTGTTTAGGTAAGATAGAAAGCCACACTTGATTTCACAAGGCTTTGACTGGACTAACTGCACAGAGGCTGGAGAAGGACAGAAGTACCACAGAGCACAGAAAGTTACACTTGATTTCACAAGGCTTTGACTATACTAACTGCACAGAGGCTGGAAGACAGAAGTACCACAGAGTTATGCTCAATGAGGAAAAGTGTTTCCAGCAACAGATGGCCCTTACTCAGCCCTGACTCTGGAATGCAAAAGAAGAGGATCAAGAATAGACACTCAGCAAGAGGCATCTGCCACAACATCATGCTTCTCACAACTGCCATAGTTCTGACCAGAAAAACTCACCCCATTTTCTGCACAGGCCTTTGTGAAATGCAGTGTGGACTATAGGAGGCATGGAACACAGATGGAATAGAACAAAAAAGCAGCCAACTGGAGCCATTCTCACCTAATATGCTGGAGACAGAGAAGGCAGAAGTACTGGGGTGAAAGGACAAGAGGCTTCATTCAAGCTCTTCCTTCCAGGCCTCAGAACATAGGGGTTAATACGGGCAGCGTCTAATTCTAGACTTAGATCTCGAGACACACACCCCTGACCCCATGATCAGGCTCCTCAGTCTCTTCTTTGCTCACTTCAACTGCCAGCTCAACCCCTTTCAGGGTCTTAATAAAAAGACCAACAATCGTGGGGGGAAAGTAAACCTTTATTTGGAAAAAGCTGTTCCAGTTATGCAGGCTGCAGAGTGCAGTTTAAATGACCATTTGAGTAAACCCCCATTTCATTTCTAAAACAGAAACAAGAAAACAAGGAAAAGATAACCTCTCAGCTCTGGCCCCCCGTCACCTTTATCATTTGAACCTACGTTTCCTGGCAGACAGTGACAGATCCTCATCCTAGGAACCAACAAGGCACTGTCTTGAGACCATCTCAGGAGGTACCCAGGGAGAGACAGTGAACAGTGGGATGTGGACAGACAGGCCTGGGGCTCAGACAGGCACATGCCCAGAATCTAGGAAACAAAGCTTAAAAATATATAGACAATGAAATTCTCCAGAACTTAGGCATGGAGAGCTTTATAGGCAGGAACACAGCAGCAGAATTCAGCTGGCTCTTTGGCTTTTGAATTAAGAACATTAACTTCTGGCCCACTGTCCTTGACTCCAGCCTCCTGGCCAGATCTCCCCAGTCTCATTCTGGAGACAGAGAAGGGCAACAGGAAGTCAAATAGGGCTAGCAGCTACTGAGTCAAGGATCTGTGGGAGAAGCTCCCCCGACACCCTAGGCCATACCCCAGCAGTAAGAGTAAGGCGTGTTGGTGACACAGTGGGCATGAGGGGCTCCTGAGAGGGTCAGGAGATCCTATGATAGGGGTGGGGAAACGAGGACAACAAGCGCAAAGCTCTTGCTGGATAGAGAAAATCCTCAAGGACTTCCATCCAGTGCTGTCCAAAGTCAGCTTTTCACTAGGATGGTTTGGCCTGAGCTCAACAGCATTTACTCTATAAAGTTGGAGGGAATGGGGGCAGGAGGCAGCAAAAGTAAAAAGTGGTGTGAGAGAAACAGAAAATTCTTTCCTGGGTGTGTAGAGCAAAGTGAAGTATGAGGGCCTGGCTCAGATAATCAGTGGAACCTACCTGCTCTTTCCTACTGGTATTCCCACTCTTGCCCCATTCTGCAGAGTCCAGTGAGACCAGAGTTTCCTGAAGGTTCTTTATCCTTATACTTAATAGGTTTTAAAACTTCCCACCACTACCCCAGCCCACTGCATCCCACACAAGGGTTCAAACTTCTGCTTTCCTCAGGGAAGTCTGGGGAAATGGACAACTCCTAAAAAACTGCCAGGTGGATGGGAGGCTCTGATGTGAAGGTACAAAGCCTACAGGATGGGTAGTACATCCCCCCATCTGCTACCCTAGGCCATGAAGCCCCTTTATTCCCAGAGCCCAGACAACATGTGTGCCTGGCTGGTGGGATGAAATTAATGAAACACCAAAGATAAAAGGAGAGAAGGTTCCACACCCTGGCTGCCATCTGGCAGATCACAGCTACTGAATCATGCTCTTACCAGCCCCTGTCCCATAACCCCAATGTGGAAAGAGGGCTGGGCAGAGACAAGCATGCCCGTGCTGAGCAGTCCCACCCGAAGAAGACACACGCATCACACACACACACACACACACACACACACACGCACACATGCACACCTCTCTCTCACATGTGCATGCCTGGCAAGAGGGCTGGGCCCAGAGGTTACCACCAAGAAAAGGCCTGAAAGCAAATAACCAATGAGATCGATAGCTCCCACAACCCTGGTAATTCAAAATCAAGGGGGAGCGCTGGGTACATGGAAGGAAGAGGGACCCCCTCCCACCTCTCCCAGGGCCACTGAGCATGTGGCACAGGATTAGGAAGAGGTATGGGCCAGGCAGGGACCACAGGCAGAGAGCGTGGACAAGCCTGGAGAGTCTAACCACGGGCGGGCAGGAGGGAACAAGGGGAAGGGATGAAGTTTCCACAGCTCGGAGCATTTGTACAGTTGCTGATCCACTGAGCTCTTCCAGAAGAGAAGCTCTCTTCTCTAGGGGCCATCATGGGGCGGTGATCTCCATGCCGAAGCTGGCCAGCAGGCAGAGATGGTCTGAAGAGCAGAAAGGGTTGGGCAAGCCATTGGCAGCCCACAGAATCTCTTCAGAGAGGAGGGAGAGTCGGCCCAGTAGCTTGAGAGTTCCATCTCGATACAGCCTGTCACCTGTGACATAGAAAAGGAGCCAGTAGGTAGAGCAGCCCCAGCCATGCAGCCTGGCAGGCAGGGCTAAGGACCCTTAAGTAGCCAACATCCCTTTGGCTGATCCCTCACCTCCCCCTGAGGTTGTGGGCAAGGAAGCTTCATTTCCTCAGAGTCCCACCACTATGATTACATTAGTGAAGATAGATGGGTGCAGAGGGCCTGTGGCAAAATGGACACAGAGCCAGCGGTACAAGATCTTTTGACTTTCCAAGAAAAGCAGAAATGCAGACTTCTTACACAAAATCTGACTAAACATTGGCAATCAATGCAAACTTTCTAAAAACATACCTTAAACAAAATAGGCATGGGTTTGCTTAACCCTTCACTGTTACTTCTGTTATGGGGAGAGAAAGGAAATGGTTTGGCCTTATCAACTGCTGCTCCTGAACATGTCTGGTGCTCTGTTTTTATCTCTGAAATAGGGATAGAGAACAAGTGTCCCACCCACCACTCTGATACTGAGCAAGGATGAAGGCAGAGACAGCAGTGGTCTGTGGGAGAATGATGATGACAACCAGTGCCAGGCTGGCATGGTATGTGTCTTTGTTGTTCAGGTCCCAGCAGTCCAATCCAGGCTACCAAAGGCCTGACCTACCATCGGCTGCTCCTGAGGACCCCCGAGGTGGCTTCTATGAACCCTGGATCCACCAGGCTTACCAGTTCTGTTCTCATTCTCACAGCACTCAGCTGAGAAAAAGATGTAATCCACTGTTGCCCCAAGACCTAATGGCATCGTGGTGACTTCTGGACGGCCATGTTGGGGCAGGAAGTGGGTATACACTGAGGTCAGGTGGAGGCAGTGCTGGATCGTGCCTACAATCCTATAAAGTTGAATGGTGAGATATAAGCCAACAACATTTCCCCAAGGTCACTTTCTCTGATGATTTTATGAGTACTTTTTAAAAAAATGATTCCAAATGACTCAATTTCAGCAAACTGCTTCCCAGCCTGGTAAGAAGGAAGCAGTGTTAGCTAAAATTAGCCCAGAAGTAGGCACACTGACATTCCTCATTTCAATTCACCTAATAAAGAATACTCAAAGTTCTCCTGTCCATGAGCTCCCTGTCCCCATCCCCAGGAATATATGGGCTTTCCCCACCTGCAAGAGTATCAGGGGATCATCTTACTTCTGTATACTTATTTGCTCCCATGTAAGATTAGAGGAAAACAGAGTTTAGCAAAAGTGTTCCTTTCAAATCAGCCCCAATACAGCTAATGGTAATCTCTTATATCCAGGCAAGGGCTGGACTTAAGCCCGAAAAGAAATGGAGAAAATTTACCTGGGGAAGACAGGTTCCATCTCAGATGTGTTCTCCTCAAGGACAGATTCAGCCCAACCAGCAGGTCTCTCTGTATAGGACCAGAGAGAGAGAGAGAAAAAAAACAAAAACAAAAACTTATCATCCATACAGAGTAAAGCAGAAAAAAACTTTTATCAACCACATAGAGTTAGAACACCTTTCACCTTAAAATCCCTCTCAGATCCTTGACTAGATTGCTCCAGAAAGATCTGGAAGGGGAAAGGGAAAGAGAAACAGTGAGAAAGAGAAGAAGAAAACTATGAACCAAAGACAAGAACCTTAGCCTGCAAACACAGACACTGCATTCGTTGGCTCAGCACTTTATTTTATTTAAAGAACAAGTCATACAAAGCTGAGCATTGAGAGGTTGAGGCTGAGACCCTATGTCAAGAAAATTAAGAAGAAGAAAAAGGGGGGTGGGGGGCAGGAATGTGGCTTAGTGGTAGAATGTTTGCCTAGCATGCATAAAGCCCTGGGTTCAACTCCTCAGTATCACATAAAAAGAAAAAGTTGGAAGTGGTGTTGTGGCTCAAGTGGTAGAGTGCTAGCCTTGAGCAAAAAGAAGCTCAGGGACAGTGTCCAGACCCTGAGTTTAAGCCCCACAACTGGCAAGAGAAAGAAAGAAAAGAAAGGAAAGAAAGGAAGGAAGGAAAGAAAGAGAAGGGAAGGAAGGGGAAGGGAAGGAAGGATGGAAGGAAGGACAGGAGGAGGGAGGAGGAGGGAGGGAAAAGAAAAGAACAAGTCATTAAACATAGTACAAAAATCAGTGTTTTCTTCCCATTTGCCACTAAATTCAACTCTCCAGAGGTAACCAGTGTTACCAAGATCCTCATGAATTCCTTTAGAGGTTTTCTATTACAAACCACTCACGGTATCTATATATACGTATGTTCACCATATATACATACGAAGAGAAAAAAAAGATACAAATTACCAACATTGAGAGATGGGACATACTACACATCCTACTGACATATATAACAAAGATCAACACTGAACAACCTTAAAGATAGACTTTAAAAAAAGAACATTCAAATTACTAAAATTGCCGGGCACCAGTGGCTCATGCCTGTAATCCTAGCTACTCAAGAGACTGGGATCTGAGGCTCTCAGTTTGAAAAGCCCGCCCAAACAGAAAAGTTCCCGTGAGACTCTTATCTCCAACTAATCACTCAAAAACCAGCCTTGAACACAAAGAGGCACAGGGATACCATCCAGGCCCTGAGTTCAAGCCCCACAACCGATTAAAAAATTATTAAAATGAGAAATGAAAGAGGAGCCATCACTACCAACCACAGAGGGAAAAGAAATCTTTAAGCAAATACTATAAACAATTGTATATAAATAAAATACTTAGATAAAATGGATAATTCCTAGAAAGCATAAACTATGTAAAATGAAATGACTTAAGAAGAAACATAAATCTGATTAAGCCTATGACATATAAAGAGACTAATCAATAATTTAAAATATTCCCACAAAGAAAAATTCAGGTTTAGATGGCTTTACTGGTGAATGCTACCAAACATTTAAAGAAGACATCAGGAAGTGGCGCTGTGGCTCAAGTGGTAGAGTGCTCGTCTTGAGCTGAAGAGCTGAGGGACGGTGCCCAGGCCCAGAGTTCAAGCCCCCTGACTGACAAAAAAAATAAAATAAAATAAAGAAGACATTATACAAAACCTTCACAAAAACGTTCAGGGCATAAGAGGAAGCACTGTGCAACTCATTTTATGAGATCAGTATTACCAGAACCAAAACCAAATAAATATATCACAAAGAAAACTACAGACTAATTATATCTTATAAATTCCTTATTAAAATCCTATCAAACCAAATCTGTCAAAACATAAAAATGATTATGTACAAATTAAGATTTGTCCCAGGAATATAAGGTCTGTTAATACATATTAATAGAATATTTAAGGAAAAAAAACCACATGATTATTTCAACAGACAAGAGAAGACATTTGGCAAATTCCAACACCCTCTGATATTAGGAAACACTCGACATAGGTAGAAGAGAATTTCCCCAATGTTATGATGAAGGGAATCTATGAAAAAAAAAAAACACAGCTAATGTACTTAATGGTGAAAAGCTGAAGGTTTCAATCTCCAATTAACCACCAAAAAACTGGAAGTGGCACTATGGCTCAAATGGCAGAGTGATAGCCTTGAACTGAAGAGCTCAGGGACATGGCCCAAGCCCAGAGTTAAAAAAAAAAGAAAACCACTAAAAACTACTAGAATACTATAGAATTGTAGAGTACAGAATGATGCGGAACATAATATAAATGTATAAAAATCATGTTTCTATACATGAGCAATAAAAGATAATTCCATTTGCATAGCATCAAAAGAATAAATTTAACAAAAGTGGTATAAGGCTTGCACAAATCTCGCTACTAAATAAGCAGAAAGACATCCCATGTTAATTGATCATAAGACATTGTTAAAATGGCAATAATTTACAAACTGATAAAGAGATTCCTATGAAATCTAAGCTGGATCTGCACGTGTTGGTAAGCTGATCCTACAATTCATATGGAAATGCAAAGGGGCACTATAACTAAATAAACTTGAGAAACATTAAGAGGACTTACTCTTCCCTCTTACTAAAACCTAAGCAATCAAGAAGAGTGTTTACTGAGATAAGAAAAGAAATAAACATGAATGAAATAGAATTGAGTGCCAGCAATCCAAGCATCTACGGACATTTTATTTTGGAGGTGAGTCAGGGGCTTGAACTTGGGCCTGTGTGCTGTCCCTGAGCTTCTTTGCTCAAGGTTAGCACTGTACCACTTTGAGCCACAGATCTACTTCTGGTTTTTTGGTGGTTCACCAAAGAGTCTCATGGACTTCCCTCCCCAGGGTAGTTTCACACCATGATCCTCAGATGTCTCAGCCTCCTGAGTAGCTAGGATTGCAGGTATGACCAGAGCCTGGATGGACATTTGATTTTTGGGATTACCCTTGCACTGAAACTCCCTTGCATTCAGACTGTGAACATTAGTGTCACAAAAAAATAAAATTAAAAAAGTAGTGTCACAAAGTGGCATGTTTTAATATGAAGTTAGGTTGGATAACACTGGTTATTTTTAAAGTAGTACTCATTGATTCTTTTTTAGCACACACACACACACACACACACACACACACACACACACACACACATATACACATAAAATCATATACTAATCAGATATGTAATTTTTTTGAAAGGACTGGGATTTAAACTCAGGGCCTCATGCTTGGTAGGCAGATACTCTGACAAATGAGTTAAGGTCCCTCACCTATTAGCATGTATTAATTGTAAAAATACTGGATTTCATTGTAACATTTTCATATATGCATATCATAAAATAACTGTAATCATATTTGCCCCTCCGCTTCCTCTGATCACTTTGATCTTCTCAAATAGTGGCCTTTTACTTTCATGATTTTTTTCTTCCTATAATCCACATAAGAGAAAACCTGTGATACTTGTCTTTCTGAATCTGATTTTACTTAACATTCTCTATAACATGCAAATGGCATGATTTCATTCTTCATGGCTGAATATTATTCCATTATGTCCATTCATTGATAGGCACTTAAGTTGATCCATTGCTTGGCTATTGTAAAAGTGCCATGATAAACATTGATATCCAGCTATCTTTGTTGTATGCTGACTTTGATTTCTTCAGGTATATACACACAGGAATGGTACTCCTGGTTTTTGGTTTGTTTTTTTTTTTTTTTGGTTTTTTTTTTTTTTTGCTGGTCATGGGGCTTGAACTCTGGGCCTGGGCCTCAGCTCTTCAGCTCAAGGCTAGTGCTCTACCACCGGAGCCACAGCACCACTTCTAGCTTTTTCTGCTTATGTGGTGCTGAGGAATCGAACCCAGGGCCTCATGCATGCGAGGCAAGCATTCTACCATTGAGCCACCTTCCCAGCCCTGGTTTTTTTTAAGGAATCTCCATAGTGATTTCCACAGTGACTAATTTATATGCATAGTGCGTGCGTGCGCATGCACACGTGTGCGCGCGCGCACGCGCACACACACACACACACACACACACACACTCCTAGCCAACCTCCTCAGCGCTGATTTTTTTTTCCTTTAACAACTAGAGATGAGATCTCTCATCTAGATAGCCTAGGCTGACTTACGTGCCTTAGACTGGCCTCAATCTCAAAATTCTCCTTCATGAATCCTGGGATTATACATCATCATGCTTGGGTTGTTGTTTTTGTTTTTTTCTTCCTCCAAATAATTTTGATTATGTTGAGGTTAATTTTGATTATGTTGAGGTAGAATCTAAATGTGATTTTGACATGCATTTCCCTGATGGCTAAAGGTTCTTTTTCATGTATTTATTGGTCATTGTTATTCTTTTTTCTTTTTTGGGGGGGTCCGGTCATGGGACCTGAACTCTGGGCCTGGGCACTGTCCCTCAACTCTTCAGCTCAAGGCTAGCGCTCTACCCCTTGAGTCACAGAGGCACTTCCAGCTTTTTTCTTTTTTGCTTATGTGGTGCTGAGGAATCCAACCCAGGGCCTCAGGCATGCAAGGCAAGCACTCTACCACTGAGCCACCTTCCCAGCCCTCATCATTATTTTTTTTCTTTTTGCTTATGTGGTGCTGAGGAATCAAACCCAGGGCCTCTGGCATGCAAGGCAAGCGCTCTACCACTGAGCCACCTTCCCAGCCCCGTCATTATTATTTTATTTGCCCACTTACTAATTGGATTATTTGTTCTTTTACTCTTCAAGTTTTTGTTTTTTGTCGGTCATGGAGCTTGAACTCTGTGCCTGGGCTTTGTCTCTCAGCTCTTCAGCTCAAGGCAAGCACTCTACCACTTAAGCCATAGCACCACTTCCAGTTTTCTGGTGGTTCACTGGAGTAAGAGTCTCATGGACTTTCCTGCCTGGGCTGGCTTTGAACCATGACCCTCAAATCTCAGCCTCCTAAGTGGCTAGGATTACAGGAGTGAGCCACAGGCGCTTGGCTAACTTTTTTTATTTATTTATTTTATTGTGAAAATATTGTATAGAGGGGTCACAATTACATGGGCAAAATAATGAGTACATTTCTTATCAAGCATTGTTGCCTCCTCCTTTGTTTCCCCTTCCCATCCCCCCCCTTTAGTTTTTTTTATATAGTATGGATATTAATCAATCGGATGAGTACTTGGCAAAGCACTTCCATTTTGAAGACCATCTCTATATCCTGCTAATGTTTTCTTTGTTGTACATAAGCTTCTTAATTTGATGCAATTTCTGTGATTCTTTAACTATTGGAGACCTACTCAGAAAGTCAATGCCCAGCGTCTTGAGATAATTTCCATACCGTATTTTCAAAGTTTCTGGTCTACATTAATGTCTTTCCTCTATTTTGAGTTATAGATAGGAAATATAGTTTCAGCCTTCTGCAATTGGATATACTATTTTCCCAGCATAATTTGTTCATGAGTTATTTTTTCTCCAATGTATGTTTTTGGTATCTTTGTTAAGAATCAGATGGACTAGGTTTATTTCTAGTTCTCTATTCTATTCCATTGGTGCACGTATCTGATTTGGTGCAAGTACCATGTTATTTTTGTTACTATAACTCTGGTGTTTTGTTGCTATAACTGGAAATAGTATTTATTAATATATCTATACAGATTCTTAGAAAAAGAATTCACACATCCTGATCTACTTTTATGGTACTTCAATTATTCTCCTTGTAACCTTGGAGTCTTTAAAAACAGATGCTTCCATGGCCCGTTCAGCCCTGGGCAGGGACACTGAGTCAATTGGGGGTGAGGTACCTTCACAGTTTGTGGTGAACACGTGTTGATCCAAATTTATTCTCAGCTGGGAAAATACTGTTATTTTGTTGTTGTTGATCTTTCCCCTCATAGAACAGTTCTTTTCTGCTTACAAAGTGATTGTCAGTCTGTAGCAGTCTAAAGGTCTTGGTTAATCTTGTTTATTGAATTTCAATGCTATTTTGTTTTGTTCAAGTATGCCACAGATATTTTTAAATAACCTTTTTTTTGTGTGTGCCAGTCCTGGGTCTTGAAATCAGCACCTGGGCACTGTCTCTTGGCTTTTTCGCTCAAGGCTGGCATTCTACTTGGGCCATAGTTCCACTTCTGGCTTTTTGCTAATTGAAGAGTCTCAAACTTTCCTGCCTGGGCTGGCTTCAAACCAGGAACCTCATGATTTCAGTCTCCAGAGTAGCGAGGATTATAGCCTATTCTTAATATAAAATTACCTGTGTGGGATTCTGAAGTATTTAACTTTCGGGTTTTTTCACTCCAAAAACATTAAACTTCTGCTCCTTTGGTTGAGCCTGATAGATGTGCTTATCTCATCCCTGGCCTATGCTACCTATCATTACTAATACTGCTTTTGCCACAATAATTACTAATCCTTAAGCCATGAAATTTGAAAAAAAAAAAGCCAATAAAATGTCTACTCTGTATAAAATGCCAAATCAAATGAAATTCCTACATGCAAAACATAAACTCTCCATCATCAGTCCTTTGATTATATATAGTCCCCATCTACTGATTAGTTGCCTTCATTTATTCCAGTTTTTGTTTGTTTTTTTAAAAGCTGTTGATCGGAGATAAATCTTGAGCTATAGGAAGTGGTTCTGTGGTTCAAAGTGGTAGAGTGGTAACCATGAGCAAAAAAGCTTAAGGACACCACCAACAACAACAACTACAAAAATCTTGACCTATGCATTTCCCCTTAAAGCTTTGATCCAGTCTTGTAGAAATGAATATCAAGGTTAAGAAGCTTGAAGCCAACTTGGTTACATCATCTTTTGGTTCAAGTGCCTAACGGGGTCTTTTGTCTTTTGACATCTAATAACAAGTCCTTCTGTCATCACTTTTTTTTTTTTTGGTCAGTCATGGGGCTTGAACTCTGGGCCTGGGCACTGTCCCTCAGCTCTTCAGCTCAAGGCAAGTGCTCTACCACTTGAGCCACAGCACCACTTCCAGTTTTCTGGTGGTTAATTGGAGGCCTGGGCTGGCTTTGAACCACAATCCTCAGATTTCAGCCTCCTGAGGATTACAAGCGTGAGCCACTGGTGTCCAGCTAGCATCACTTTTTAGTAAGACATGATGTGTCCTCTAATCTTAAGATTCAGACCATTTTCTGCAAATCTTTGTGAATTCCAGTTTTGTGTGTGCTGAATCTCCATTACCTTCCCTCTCTCATCCTTTTTATGCTTCCACTTGCTTCTCTTTTGTCGATCGTAGGTGCTGAACTCTGGGCCTGGGCGCTGTCCCTCCGATCTTCAGCTCAAAGCTAGCACCCTACCACTTGAGCCACAGTGCCACTTCCAGCTTTTTTCTGCTTATGCGGTGCTGAGGAATCAAACCCATGGCCTCATGCATGCAAGACAGGCACTCTACCACTGAGCCAACTTCCCAGACCCCAAAAATTCTCACATTCTTTTTTTTTTTTTTGGTCATTGGGCTTGAACACTGGGCCTGGGTGCTGTTCCTCAGCTCTTCAGCTCAAGGCAAGCGTTTCTACCACGTGAGCCCCCACACCACTTCCAGTTTTCTGGTGGTTAATTGGAGACAAGAGTCTTACAGACTTTCCTGCCCAGCCTGCCTTTGAACCGAGATCCTCAGATCTCAGCCTCAGGAGTAGCTAGAATTACAGGCATGAGCCACCAGCACGCAGCTACTTCTCATATTCTTGTTCCCTTTTAATTTCCTGGCCTGTCTTCTGGTCTTGTTTCTACCAGCATCTATTCTGTGCTTCAACCATCTTTATCTTTATTGTTTTATTTTTTATTCTTTTTATTTTTTTCTCTTTTTCCTTTCTTCTTGCAGTGCTGAGGATTAAACCACAGCCTTGCATATGCCAGGCAAGTGCTCCACCACTGAGCTATATCCCCAGCTCTCCACTTCTAAATTCCAGTTTAGGTTTCCTCTCTGATGTTTTGCTGTGTGCCTGAACTAATTTTGTAAAGGCAATTACTTTATTTTTGTATTTTTATTTTACAAAGGCCAATTACTTCATATTTATATTCATGGGAAATATCTATAATTTCCATATGTTCCTTTAGCAAAAATTTTTTATCTTTGAAATACTGTTTTCCTTAAAAAAAAAAAAAAAAGAATTATCTGTCTGCCTTGTCTGCCTTTTGTTTTTCCATTCTTCCTTCCCTTTTTTCTTCTAGTATTTTAGAACAAATTCTATTCTGTTCCTGTAAGGTAAATCCAATTTCACATTAACTGAGATTTTTCTTTTTTGTTTTGTTTTTGTTGGTTGTGGGGCTTGAACTCTGGGCCTGGGCACCGTCCCTCAGCTCTTCAGCTTAAGGTGAGCACTCTACCACTTGAGCCCAAGCCACTTCCAGTTTTCTGGTGGTTTATTGGAGATAAGTCTCACAGACTTTCCTGCCCGGGCTGGCTAGCTACACCTGAGTAGCTAGGATTACAGGTGTGAGCCACTGGCGCCTGGCTTAACTGAGTTTTTTCTTTTTTTTTTTTTTTTTGGGCCCAGTTGTGGAGCCTGAACTCTGGGCCTGGGCGCTGTCCCTCAGCTCTTCAGCTCAAGGCTAGCGCTCTACCATTTGAGCCACAGCGCCACTTCTGGCTTTTTTAGTTTTGCTTATGTGGTGCTGAGGAATCGAACCCAGGGCCTCTGGCATGCAAGGCAAGCGCTCTACCACTGAGCCACCTTCCCAGCCCATAACTGAGTTTTTTCTATGCCAGCTATTTGTATAAAGCTTATATAACTAAAAAGGCAGGCAAGCATTCTAAGTAGCAGGAATTTTCCTTATGGCCCAGGATTGTGTATGGGATCTTTCAATCTTTACTTCTCCCTAGTTACAGAGGTATATAGTTCTAGAACACACTGCTTACTACAAATCAGTCCTTTATCCACTGCCTCTTAAGACTCAAATAGTCCAGAGACTTTCCTATCACAACCTATGCATTCTATTCTTGTTGGAAAAACAAGGAAGTTTGGTTTTGTGCCTCAAGATATATACTTCACCTGGGGAGGGGAAATATACACTGCTGATTCTAAATTAAAGCTATACACAGGCAGTCTCTCTGTACTTCCTCCAGCATCCTTGTCACATAGCAAATACTTTTTGCAGCCTCTCTGTATGTGTATGGATCAAAATTTCAGATACCTTCAGATTGTATAAAATATAGCATTTATATTTATTTTTACCTGTTTTCCTTGTTCCTTTGAAGTAGTTTTAGAGACAAGAATGTCAAGACTACTCTGATACATTCAATCTGGACATTCTCCGTAGGAACTTTTTATTACAATCAGGTCCACTATCATCTTATAGTTCTTGAAAGCCCATGTGTATCTTCTCCCCTAGAAATGCTGTATGTATACTAGTTACTAGAAACTTAAGCCTAAAAAGGCTCAGTGTTTGTCTCAAGGTCTCAGAGCCAGTACTCTTACCATACTACAGACATCCATCCATGCATGCACGTGGCCACTCAACTCATCTTTCTCTTTGTAAACTTATTACCAAAAGCTGAAGTCTAAGAATTGTATTTAGGAAAAACTGAGCACCTCAATAACTGACAAATATCAGGGTGAATAAAGAAGAGGACCAAGAAAACAGGCTTAGTTCCTATTACCTGGCTTAGTGTCTGTCACTCCTTCCATGAGTACCAGTCCTATTGGGCGCTGACAAGCAATGTCACAGAAGCGGAAACGTAGCAGGAAGTCTCGGCCATACTTACGTCTCTCTGTAAACCAAGAAAAGCACACATGAAAGCAAAAGGAAAAGAAACTACATGCTGGGACCTCTTTTTAGTTCCAAGAAAGTTCCTACATAGCAACAGAGGAAGTCTGGCTCTGAAGACAAGGAGATTTTTTTCCAACAGTTATGACTTAGAATTGTCCATTTCATAGGGTGATCGTATGGAGGACAGTGAGAAAAACAAGAGGAACTTGCTCAAAGAAAAGAGATTACAGTCTCTCTTGTTACTGAGGACCAATCTTTCTCTCCAAACAGGTAAGTATATAGAACAGTCAATAAGGAATGTGACATATGCTTACCTCTTGTCTTGGGGTGACAGGAGGTGACATACTGACAGCAATCAGTGATGCCTAGGGAACTGGGCCACAGAGGAGCCTGCAGCTTCCTCTGGTAAAGCTGATGGGAGAAGTCTTCCTGCCCTGATACCTACAAAGAATGAGCAAGGTGGCAATGAGGAAACCAAGACAGAAAAAGGAAATGGCAACCCATGTTTTGGGATATGTGGATGAATACGCACACACAATCACATACTACATACATGGTATAAGCAAGTCATATAAGTCTCAGGGAAAGGTTGAAAAGAAAGAAGTTAAAACATTACTTTTTCACTAGAAACACTGAAATGCCCATGAAAAAGGAAGAAAAGAAGGAGAAATTGAGTCAAGGCAAACAGAATGTAGAAGCATGTGATCCTAAATTTCACCTCAGGAAATTCGCACTGTTCCCCATAGGGAATAGCAGCTCTTAGGGGCTTTTGCTTGCAATGGGAAAGGCTTATTCTGGTCTCAGGGTCTTGTGGATCAAGGTCTAGTAGCTTGACTCTATGACTGGGCAACCACAGGGTCAAACCAAATGGGAAAAACACTGAAGCACTTTACCGTATCTATGTCACCATCCTCGGTCAGCAGCTGGGAATGGACAGAACATAGTAGGGCAACGTTCGGCAACATCAGTCATTTGCATATCTCCAACATGGGGTAGCAAAATTCCCTTTATTTCATTTAACAACAACAAATATTTGAATGCCAACCATGTACAAGACACTAGCTAGTGCTGGGGAAAGAGGGGTGACAAGACTGTCTTTTCAAGGGCACAAATGTTCAATATGTCATACGAAGTAAAACAGACCTGAAATTCAGTGACCATTTAATAGCTCTGACTTTAGACAAGTGAGTTAACTCTCTTTGATTCGATATCCTCTACTGTCACATAGAATACCGACATTGTATACAATCAAAAATATTAATAACAATAACCACTACACCAATTGCTGACTGCGCTTCCTTTAAACCAGATACTGAAAGTACTGAAAACACTTTTTATACATTATTTTATTTAATCCATCCAAAACAACAATAAAAACAAAAAAACACAAAACCACCACAAAAAAATCCCATCTCTAGTATACATCCCATTATCTCCTGATGTACAGATGAGACAACTGGGAGCTGAAAAAGTTAAGTGACTTTCCCAAGGTGGCAGAGCAGGGATTTGAACTCAGGACCTCCATGTGACTTCAAAGCAAGTGCTCTCATCCACTATGTCTAACATGTCTGCCCCTGTCACATGGTAGGCAGGTGCTCTGCAGACTCTCCTCCAGTGTCCTGAGACCCTGGATTGCAGCTTCCTTACAGCAGGATAACGCCCCACTCTACGCAATCAAGACATCACTGGCACTTGAGTTACCTCCTCATCAAAATGAAAGCCCAAAGTGCATGGCAATAATTCAGTCATTTTGTGTCTCTTCTTCACTGTGGTCTGCCAAAAGTTAAGCAGTAAGTTGGATCAGTAAGGACAAATCAGAGGAACAAAGTGACTTGACTGACATACACAGCAGTCAGCACAAGCTAATAGAGCTGCTATCTATGCTACCAATATTCAGCAGTTAAATGAGATAGATTCAGATAAAAACTGTTGACTGGAAGAAAAATCCACAAAGCACTATGTCATGTTTATAAAACATATAGGATACATTACTTTGCAACAGTTACAGCAATCACTGCTTGGCACTAGACTAGAGAGCCCTGGGACATGACCCCTTGGTTACAAATGCAAGATCTACCACTAACTACTTGCATAACCTAGAGCAGATTACATAAATTCTCTATGCCTCATCTACGACATGGAAGCAACATCAATAGTAAAAAGAAATGAGTTAATACATACATAGTGCTTTAAATAGCACCTGGCACACAGGTAAAAGCTTAGTAAATATAAGGGCTAAAGGCATGGCTCAGTGGTATTGTGCCAGCCTAGTAAACTCGAGGTCCTGAGTTCAAGCCCCAATATTGCCACACACACACACACACACACACACACACACACACACGAGCTTAATAAATGTAAATTGTGATATCACAGGAACATAGTTATCACTATAAATGCACAGAAGCTGGAAGAATGATGCCAAACTTAGAACTACTAGCTTTGTAGTTTTGTAATTTTTTTTTAGCAAGTCACACACTCATTACTTGACTCTTAAGAAGTGAGGGCAGGCAATAAAGGAGACTTTTGCCTCACTTTATGTATAATTTCTTGCAAAAATGTACTTATGTACCACTTATTTAAAATCATGACAAAAACTGAGAGTCAGTTTTCAATATGCTTTCAAAGGTACTCTTTGAGTTCCTAACTTCTGAGCTTGGGCACAAGTTATTCAACATGAGAAAAGACTTAGGAGGGAGCCAGAACAAGTATAAGTTAGGCCCTGCCACTGAAGCACAGTAGATGCCAACATCTGACTCTCTAAACAGTGCTGCCCCCCATCACTGGCCTCCCCAATTTCACCTTCCAGGCTGGCATCCCATTGTACTGGAGCTCTCCATCCCTGATGAAGTTGTAGAGAGGTGACTCAGGAACAGAATTCAGATCCCCACACAAGATGATAGGGCAGTGACTGCCATCTGACAACCTGGACACCTTATCCACTTCAGCCAGGAGAATGGCCATCTGAGCCAGCTTGACATCACCCCGGCGTGGGTTGTAAAGAACATGGGTATTTGCCACGCACAGAGGGGCCACTGTGACATGTCCCAAGCCTTCTGGGACTAGTGGCTGTAACAGCAACACTAAGCCCACATTGTCCCGATTGAGAAGCTCCAAGCCAGGCCGAAAGTACTCCACAGGGCTGGCACAGAGCAGACGGAATCTGGTGGGCTTGTAGCAGACAGCACAACCATCTGTCTTACACCCCGTCCTCCTCTTGTAGAAACAGGTAAAGCCTATAAGGAAATCCAACCAGAGAGATGTGTCAGAGTCCTTGAAGACTGAATCACTTGCAGCAGCATGAGAGTGTGTGCCTCTGATACTGTTTGTTCCTTGCTGCTTAATAAGGAGAGCCTTTGCCTTTCCCATGTCTTTTGTTCTGCAGAGATGCTCTCAGAATTGCAACCAGAAGACCAGGGACTCAACAGGCAAGGACTCAACAGGGCAGAAAGGGCAGAAAGAAATAACATAAGAAGAAGCTAGAGCCCAGTAAGTTGGGAATCATATCCCCACAACCTACTAGCTATGTAATTTTGTGATTTTTAGCAAGTCACACACTTTCAGAACCCTAGTTTCCTTATCTGTAAAATGAGGTAATGACATCCTCATTGATTGGTTACTGTAAGGATTATATGGCACCATGTCAGAATGACTTTAAACCACAGATGCAGAGAGGTTATCTCATAAGTGAGAGGCATATCACAAGACACAAGGAAAAGATGGGATGTTCAGGAGAAAGTAAAAGGGTGGAGGAAGAAGGGCTACAAAACATGCAAGGGAGCTGCCATACCCATCATTCGTAGAGAGGGTTCCAGCTGCTCCCAGTAATGATCTTCCTGGACTTCCTGGAGACACAGGATCTGGAAAGACAAGAAAAACAATCACTCAGGCCAGGTGGAAAGTTGCTGTGGATCTCAGGTAGAGTCAATAGTAAAACCAGCCCAGGCTTAAGCTGCGGAGGCCAGACATGCATGCTAAATTTCCCTGTTCCATGAATCCCTCAGTTATCCTTCCTGCATACAAGTCCTAGAAAGGGAACACTTCAGGAGATTTTTCTTAGCATCTATCAAAACTCTGACTCCAGGCAGGCAAGCTCCAGTCCTAGGCAGAACTGTAACAATTTGAGAAAGTTGAATTCATTCCCTAAGAACAGTGGGAAACCACGCAGGCCCAGCGCCAATGCATCACTGCTTATTTCTGCTCTTCACTCACATCAGGGTCCCAGTGCTGGAATTCCTGCATGAGGTTCGCAAAGCGATAGTTCCAATTGAGGATGTCTGGGTGGCAATGCAGGTAAAGCTCCGAGCTCTGCTGCATCAGGTCCTGGGACAGGATGTTATAAGACATCAGAGTGAACTGGAACTGAGGACCATCCCCTGCCTCCAGGCCCTGTGCATCTGGCTGAGTAGAGAAATCCTCCCATTCTCGCCACAGGATTTCTACAAAAGGATTGAAGGGAAAAATTCCATGACAAGTACAGGTTATTGAGAGGCCAAACCATCTCCACCCAACTCCATAATATTTTGACTTAAGTTCCTCTCTCCTGTCACCATTTCTCTGTGTTTAGATGAGCAACAATCTTCAGACTAGACTAAGCTTCTCAGAGCTGGAGATATTCTTGACCTATTTACTGCTGCATCCCCAATAACCACCTAGTAGACATTCAAAAATTCTTAAACACTGACAACCTTTTGCTTAGTAGCTATCCATGAGTCTCTGGAAAATTACTAGCTGGTGTGATTAACAGTTTCCTGAAGTTTAAAATATTTTTAGAGTAATTTAAGCTTTGTGGGATTTTTAACCATTATATCTAGTTATAGCAAGGTGGGTTTCAAACTTATTTGAGCACAGAATATTACTCCAACTAATGGACTCTCAATATGGAACACAAAAGTGGAGTTATTCTGCTTCAGGCCATGTGGAGGTCCTGATACCCTTCCATCCCTCCTCCCACAAAAGCCAAGAAACCTCAGAGAGATGACAGTATGGGGAGCTAGAGTTGGGTCTTGGTTCCCCCAAGAGAACCACCTGGCTGTGTGATGCTAGACCTGAACCCTACCTCTCTGCATACCTCACTGGTTATTTCATCCGTAAGTCCAAGGGCTAGAAAAGAAAGTCTTCAAGGCCCCTCTAGATCTGACAATGCTAGTCTCAGTCTGCAGCAGCAGAGCTCCCCACCAGTGGCTCCTGTCCCAGACAACCTGCCACCCTGGCTAACTCACAGCTAACTCACCATGGTAGGGTATTTCCATGGGGGGAGGTTGCAACTGCCCCAGGCCCTCAAAGGGCCAGATGGGATTCTCTTCCTGGGGCAGAGGCTCTGGTGCTATGCTCCAGGCCACCACTGCCGGGTCCTCTTCCCATTGCTCTGCAGCCACGGCACCCATGGGGAGGACAGCACAGTCAGCATACTGGGGCCCCGTCTGCATGGGAACAGCTGCCCACATGGGCCCTGCAACCTCTGGCACTTGCTCCTCTCCTAGCAGCTCAGGGAAAGGCTGCTGCTCTGGGTTCTCTGCTGCCCGCAGGTCACTCAGCTGCCTGCTGGGCCACTTGTCCTCTGAAGTGGCATCCTGCTCTCCAGGCGTATCCATCAGGAGTGCCAGGCTGCTCTGGGCCAGCCCTTTATCATCAAGGGGACCCTCACTCGCAGTTGGGAGCACCTGGCTTGCCCCTTCTTCTCGCCACTGCTGTAGCAAGCCCTCACACTCCTCCTGGTCAGGCCCCGGAGGGGCCATGGTAAACTTGCCCTCTACCTGGGGGGACGAGCTCTTCGCCAAAAAGGCATTTTTTCGACATGTAAAGAAAGCATCTAGGAGGAAAGCCAAAATATCAGGTTATAAAAAGACAGTATCACCCACCCCACACTATTCTCCCAGCTAGATGAGAATCACATCCATACCACTCATCAATGTGTCATCATGGAGCGTGCCTACCTTGACGCCTGCAATATCACCTCCACTGCAAATGCTATGTGCTGAGTACTGTCCTAACACTTGCACTTTACAACTATTCGTGAATTTACATGGTAGGATCGTGAGAATGTCAGTGCACAAAGGAAAAAGAAAATGGCTGTCCCAACTATCTAGGACACAGGTACACATAACCACACCCCTTGTATCTGGAGGTTAACACTACTAAGATCAATTCCCTGGTTCTAAAACTGCATTACAACTAACATAAGCATGAGTCAGAATGGTGAGTTAGGAGCTTACACTAAAATGAACAGAACTGTCTTTGGACAATGCCCTTAAACAGACATAAAATGGACATGAGAAGGTTAAACATAATCTCCAAGGGTTTTCTAGTTCCACAGATCCCTTAATTAATTTTAATTTTATTTATTTTGCTGGTCCTAGGGCTTGAACTCAGGGCCTGGGAGCTATCCCTAGCTTTTTTGCTCAAGGCTAGTATCACTTGAGCCACAGCTCTACTTCCTGCTTTTTGATGGGTAACTGGAGATAAGAGTACCATAAACTCTTCTGCTTGGCCTAGCTTTGAACTATGATCCTCAGATCTCAGCTTCCTGAGTAACCAGGATTACAGTCGTAAGCCACCAGTGCTCCTGATGATCCCTCAATTTATGAAGGAATTCCAGAAGAAAAACTCCTAGACAATCTTGAAATCTGTACAATTTACATCTTAGCAAAAGGCCTAGAGCCTCTTCTCAATTTTCTCACATTTCATTACCTGATTTCCCATCCCCCAATACATCAGACGCTATAAATTAGGAGGAGCCAACAACTGACAGCTGTCATCTCTTAATGACAGTCAACCCACAAGAAAATCTCTAAAACTACAGCTCTGATATCCTGAACACAGTAATTTGTTTAGGGCAAACAACTCCTCCAGTCCTTTCTACATGCACACTATAAATCACTTGTTTACATGCATGATTTTGAACCACAATCAACTCTTTTTTTGCTACTATGTAGCCAGGCTGGCCTAGAACTTAGCATCTTCCTACCTCAGCCTCTCAAATGCTAGGAACTGTAGGCATATGTCATCATACTTGTTGACATTATTATTCCTTAGTTGTTTAAAAGTATTTTAACTGACTTTTTTTTAAAAGGAATAAACACTAACTCAGGGCCTCAGGCTTGCTCAGGTAGCATTCTACCACTTAATCTATGCCTCTAGCTGGTCTTTTTGGAGATAAGTTTCAAGGACTTTTCTGTCTAGGCTGGCTTGGAATCTCAGTCTCTGGGTCTTAGACTCCTGAGTAGCTACAATTCTAGGTGTGAGGTACCAGCACCTGGCAAGAAAAATTTCAAAATGGGTCAACTAGTGAAGGTTCAAATACTTTATGGCCTATGTGTATTTATGCCCTTCTAAATCATTGGTTTCAACTGGATGGGATGGGGATAAATTTTGCCTCTAGAGGACATTTGGTCGTACCCATAAGCATTTGAGGTCACAACTATGGCAATGCTACTGGCATCTACCTACTGGTTAGAGGGCAGGGATGTTGCTGAACACTCTATAATGCACAGAACAGATTTACAACAAACAATGTGGTCTGAAATGACATGCAGAGACCTTGCTCTGAACCCATGGGCTGGACTGCTGGTTTTAGGCTTTAGTCTCAGAAGCTTGCTACTTATCTGTCCCTTGAAACATCTACTTATTCCAGCTAGCCAAGGTCCTTTGGTTCACTGCTTCATATTCAGAAGATTTTGTTACTGGTAATGGCTTGTGTTTCAAAAGCAGAATGACTTTTAATCTTAAACGTCTTAAGATTGGACTGGGAATGTGGCTTAGTGGTAGAGTGCTTGCCTAGCATGCATGAAACTCTAGGTTCAATTCCTCAGCACTACATTAAAAAAAAAAAAGCAGGAAGTGGTACTACTGGGACTCAAGTGGTTAAATGCTAGCCTTGAGCAAAAAGAAGCCCAGGGACAGTGCCCTGGCCCTGAGTTCAAGCCCCAGAACTGGCCAAAAACAAAAACAAAAAAAAACCCTGAAGGTTAATATAAGTGGAATTTTAATGTGTGGGTAGGGAAGGAGCTTCCTTCCTCTAAGACACCTACCAACTGTACTGAGGAGAAATCTCTGGACTAGTGTATGCCAATCACTTAAGACTAACCTTCCACAATGGAACTGTGGACACTCCATAAGGATCTCAAGACACCATAGCATCGTTGTTAAATATGCTTGCCAGATACCTAATCAGGAGGCAGAGGTCCAAGGAACCATAGTTCAAAGCCAGTTCCGGCAGAAAAGTTCATTAGTTTATATCCAAAATTACTAGCAAAAGGCAGGGCTGGAGATACATTTCAAGTGGTGGAGCCCGGCCTAACAAGTTGGGGAAGTGCAAGACTTTGAGTTCAAACTCCAGTACCAGAAAAAAAATATATATATATATATGCTTAGTGCTCTAAAAATGACTGTGACAAGCTCTCCCATTCTTGAGACAAACATTCCTGAGACACACAAACATTCTTGAATTTATTGAAGACTTTACTACTAAGCAGTATGTTAGCACTAGATAGTGAACAAAATGGGCAAGACCTTGCCCTCCTGAAGCTTTAAATCTTGTGGTAGACAAAACAAAAGAGAAAAATTATTTTATGGGAGCTGGGCATATTTCATAAGAGCAGCTGATTTCTATAATCTTGCTACTCCGTATACAGAGACATGGAGGATCAAAGCTGGAGGCTGGCCAGAGCAAAAACATATATAATATATACAGTATAATATGTATACGTGTTATATACATATATAATATTCATACATATGTACATATATGTATACCTGTGAACGCACATATGTAATGAAACTTCTACTATCAATTACCCACAAAGAAAGAAAAAAGAAGGCACCAAACGCTGCTGAACCTCTATTTCTCAAAGTCGTTTTGGGCTTGCTCTCTAAGCTGCAGAAGGGCTATCAGAGGAACTGAGGGTCGCATGATAGCCCCGGGACTTCAAAGACCAGGAACAAGCAGGGGAAAGGGGCAGGGGTAACCCTGGCAATGTCTCTAAAGCCTCCCCGGTCCGCTACCCACCACTTCTCTCTCCGCCCCCGCCCCCACCCCCCCCCATGCTCCAATGCCGAGGTTTAAACGGCTCTCTAGCTTTTGCGCATCCATTTCAGGCTTCGCGAGAGGACAATGAGCTGGGAGAAGCCTGTGAAAGGTGGGTGCGACAAAGACTTCAGCCCGCCCCCCGCCCCCTCCCAGGGCGGCCCCGCCGCTACCCGCAGAGAATTCGGGCTCTCGCCCGGGCTGCCAACGCCCCCGACCCCGGGGAAGCGGCTCCTCCAGCCTCAGGACCTCTGCAGCTCCTCGACCAGGGAGGGCCGCACCGTCCCAGCCCCCGTCCACGTTAACCGTGGCTCCACGTCACCAGACCACAGCCTCAGGAGCGGCCACCCACGAGAGCCGCCGGCCAGCCGGAGCCTGGAGAGGCCAGGACGGCTCCGAGGCCGAGTCGAGGCCCGCCTCCCACACCTTGGCACCGCCGGGGGCGGTGGTCGTGAGGCCTGGCGCTCCGCTCGCTACCTCAAGCCCCTCGGAGCCCCGCAGGAGTAGGCCCCGGCTCCCGCCCGACAGGACGCGAGGCCGGTACCTGCGAGGGCGCGGAAAAGGCGCGCGGCCAGATGCAGCAGGTGACACAGGAACGACGGGATCATGGCTGGCCGCCCGCGCCGCTACCACCGCCACTGCCACCGCCAGGTCTCCCTCAGCTCGGCCCCGCCCCCGCCCGCGCCGCCTAGGCCCCGCCCCCACGTCGCTGAGGACCCGCCCCACGCCGCCCAGGACCCGCCCCCACGCCGGACCTCGCGCCTCGCGTGTTCCCGCCTCCTTATCTCAATAACAATTTCATTGGGCACTCAGATGCCGGGTGGGAGGAGTTAACTTCCAGGGAAACGGGCATCCCGGCTCCTAGAGGTCCCCGAAGACCCGGGCTTAAAATGGAGGGCTTCGCTGGAGGCCCCTGTAGAATTATTCGGAGATCACAGTTTTACTCGCTTCAGGCGCCATGTGCCCTCTGCCCCACCCCCAGTTTCCTTTCTGTAATACGAAGGGCTGGGGTTTTCTCTAAGGCCTCTCTTAACCCTGATTTCTAGAGTTGGCCCTTCTCTCTCCTCCATCCCACCCCACTTCCTGCCTTTACTGTCTTCCCAGTTTAGATTCCAAGTCACAAACAGTCCTCCCTGGCTTCTGCACCTAAGATGTCTCCTTCAGCAAAGATGGCGCTCTTTTCTTTAATATGGGGGGTGGAGGGTGATGATGTAATCCTATTCCCAAGAGGGGAGGGGGGGACAGGAAGAAGGAAGGGGAGGGAGTGGGGTGGAGGGAAGGAAGTGGTGGAGGGAAGAGATGGGTGGAGGAAAGGGGAAAGAGAAGGAAGAAGGAAGCTTCACAAGGCCAGGGACCAAGTCTTGTGGTTTCTTTATCTCAAGGTATCTGTCTAGTAGCCTAGGCACCTAAGTAGGATCCAATAATTGTTCTGAACAGAGTGTATGCCACCAAATAAAGAGCTAGTTTCATCACCTCTGTGCTAACCAATGACCTCTTTGAATCTCTTTCCCAACCCCTCCCCAAATCTGCTCTAACCATGCTCTGAAGGAGGACTATAATATACCCAACATTAGTACCCAGTGTCTGAGCTGTATGATTTCCAATTTGTGGCTGGAGCCTTGGTTGTTCAGGGAAGCCCTCTGGGGAGTCACCAGATCCTGGACCAGCTGGGTACATCATAACACTGAAGGGCTAAAAGGAGGAAGAAGGAGAGAATTAGTCATGTGGTCTTCCACAACTTACCCTTCAGAGGCAGCAATGTCTGCCCTCTGCAGCAGAGCTCATTCCATTGTCTGAGATGAGCCAGAGGCTCAAGCAATCTGCAGGCCTGCAGCCACTTAGAAATCTTCCCACAACTATTGGTACTACCTAAGGAGCCCAAAGATCAGGTGGTTTAATTAGACCCTCCTATACCCTCCTTTCCCCTCTGTATCCATAGTTATCCAGAAGGCCAAGCTCCAAGTTAGATCTTAACTCATTTTGTGAAGTAATGATTTTCTTGGAAAATGTTTTAAAAACATTTCTTAAATCACAGAGTTCAGCTTTCACAGGTCTGGGATTAGACCCTGAGACACTAAGCTATTCTGAAGTACAATTTAGGAACTTGTGCTGAAGAAGCTTTGCCTGGGCTGTTTAGTGCACATATGTGGGCATGGGAGTTCAGGTCAGCTGATGCCATGGCTTTTCCAAAGGTTGTTCTTGGGACCAGTCTCCTAACCCATAACCAACGAGGTTGGAAAGTGTAGGATCACAAGCTTTGGAGTTAGACTTCCTGAGTTCAGATCCTGGCTCTGCCATTTCCTATCCATGGAACTTCTTGAATACCTGAGTTTCTGTGATCCAGTGTTTACTATTATATTTTTGTAACTTGGGCAAAAGCTGTGAATGTAGAGTCTCTTCCATGACACTGGCTGAGATAAAGCTCCTGCCCTGACACAGTAATATGGCATTGCTAAGTGAGAAACTGCAGGTTCCAAAGAGATTTAGCCTACGACATGCAGCCTCAGATTTCCCTGGCCAAAGAAAAATTATAAGCATGATCTACACTGTTCCCAGCTTCATGGCAGAAATAATAAAGGAGGGAGAGGGGAGGGAGGGGGAGAGAGAGACCCCTCAGTTTCATCCCAACTGTGATAATGCAATGATGCTCACTGCCTTCATTGTCAACGTGGTTTCAAAGTTGAGAATGGAACAAAAACCTCAATCCTCAGATCTCAGCCTCCAGAGTAGCTAGAATTATAGATGTAAGCCACTGGCTTGAAATGCTCCTTTTAAAGGGAAATGCTTATGTGTAGGAAATTTAAACATTTTAGGGCTCAAACATTACTGAAGTCAACAAGTATATATGGAAATTTAGAGTGGCTGCCTTTATTAACTTGTTGGTTAAAACTCTGCAATATACAGTGGGCAACATAGTGCTTCATAATTATGGGGGCTGCTCACCAAGGCCTGGAACAATGCTGCCCATATAGGTACTTTAAAATTTTATAGTAAAGGGTGGGGATGTAGCTCAGTGGTACAGTACTTGCCTAGCATGTGCAATGCCCTGGGTTCAGTCCCCAGCACCACACACACACACACACACACACACACACACAGATTTTTATTATAGATTCATATAAAAAGCAAATATATGGAACTAATAACGTTCCTAACCTCACAGATCAAAAATTTGCATTTTAACATACAATCCATATCCTAAATTGAAATGTTTTCCTTTTTAGTACTCAGTCTTTGAAATCCAGTGTGTAGTTTATTGGACATCACATCTCTGTCTGATTGCAAGACACACAGAAATGGTGCTGTCACCTTCTGTCCATCACCCTCCCCAAAAAATACTGCCTCTGTCCCTTCATTTTCTTTCTGAACAGTGTGATCGTCTTTTGACCTATTCTGACTGTGTATGTTTTCTCCTCTTTTGCTTTTTTTGGGGGGGAGGGTCCATTGTGGAGCTTGAACTCAGGGCCTGGGCAGTGTCCCTGAGCTTTTTCACTCAAGGCTAGCACTCTACCATTTGTGCACTGTCCCTGAGCTTCTTTTGCTAGTGCTCTATTACTCAGCCACAGCGCCACTTCTAGTTTTCTGGTGGTTAATTGGAATTAAGAATCTCACAGACTTGCCGCCTCCACTGACTTTGAGCCTCGATCTTCAGATATTAACCTCCTGAGTAGCTAGGATTACAGGTGTAAGCCATTAGCAACCAGCTCTGCTTCTTTCTACTTCCTAATTTGGTTTCTACCAACTTCCTTTCATTGTTCTTTTGTTCTCCATTCTCTCACTTGAACTTGGACCCTTAATAATCATCTTATGCTCATGACCACCAAATATTCTTCCTTAAAGAGCCAGACAGGAAATGGTTTGGGCTTTATAACAGATGCTTACCTCTACTTAGAAATCAGCCATAGAATGAAACCATCATGACTGTGTTTCAACAAAACTTTACTTATATACCAATAAGCAGTGGGCCAGGTGCCAGTGCCTCATGCCTATAATCCTAGCTACTTAGGAGGCTGAGATCTGAGGATCACGGTTCAAAGCCAGCCTGGGCAGGAAAGTCCATGAGATTCTTACCTCCAATAAACCACTAGAAAACCAGAAGTGGCACTGTGGCTCAAGTGGTAGAGCTCTAGCCGTGAGCTGAAGAGCTGAGGGACAGCGCCCAGGCCCAGAGTTCAAGCCCATGACCAACAAAACAAAACAAAAAGTCCATGGGACAGTGCCTGGTATTTTAAGGACTGTATACAAGGTAATTTACAGATATTAAGGTTCCCTTCTACCTTGAATCAAACTATTAGAAGGAACTTCACTATAGCAGGAAGGTTGGTGATAAAGATGGATCTTTCTCTTAGTATCTGACATCCATACACTGCCCTAGGGGACATTCTTTAATTCATTTCAAATCAAAACCAAGTTACTCTTCTTTTTTTTTTTTTCTGTCTTTTTTTTTTGCCCTTGCTGTATGGATTATAGAGTCAAGGTAAGTGCCTCAGCACCCCTCCCAGCTTATCTCAGTAACTATAGGTCAAAAGCACAGCAGTTTAATTATATGGGACAATACTACCTGCTGGTTATGTGGTTTCTGAACAGTAACACCAATGGGACACAAATTCAATGATTAATGAAAGAAAGTGGTGGAAATGTGCTAACAGAAATGATCACAGGCAAAACACATGAATCTCCAACCTAAACCTCAACTCAGATATTTAACTCAAGACAGATTATTGGGGCTGGGAAGGTGACTCAGTGGTAGAGTGCTTGCCTTGCATGCCTGAGGCCCTGGGTTCGATTCCTCAGTACCACATAAGCAAAAAGAAAAAAGCCGGAAGTGGCGCTGTGGCTCAAGTGGTAGAGTGCTAGCTTTGAGCTGAAGAGCTGAGGGACAGCATCCAGGCCCAGAGTTCAAGCCCCACGACCAACAACAACAACAACAACAAAAAAGACTCCATCTCAATAAATGAAAAGCTGGATACAGTGGCATGTGCCTGTCATTCAATTACACAAGAAATGTAAATAGGAGTGTAAAGAGACCCTATATAAAAAATAAGAAAAACACAGAAAGTAACTGGAGTGGCAAAGCCTAATAAGCACAGTGTCCTGAGTTCAAATCCCAGTACCACAGACTTTGAAATGAATCATATAATTAAATGTAAAAGCTAAAAGAATAAAACATAGGAGAAAAATCTGTCTGACCTTGAATTAAATGCCTGTGATATGACCCCAAAAACATGATCCATAAAAATTTAATTTTTATAATATTTTATTGTTATTATTAAAATGTTGTACAGAGAGGTTACTGTTTCATAAGTCAGGTAATGAATGCATTTCTTTTTGGACAATGTCACCCCTTCCTTTGCTTTCCCCCAGTTTTCCCCTCCCATCCCTGCTCACAAGTTGCATAGTTCATTTTCCACATAAGTCTACTGAGCATCATGTCTGCATTTGTTCATCCTTCCTCCTAGAAAATATTAATTTTTTAAAATTTTTAACAAAGTTTGACTTCATTAAAAATCTTTTCTCTGTGAAAGATGTAACTGTTAAGAGAATAAGAAGACAATTTCCAGATAGTATTTTCAAGTCATATTTCTGACAAAGGACTTATAACCACAACATATCAAGAATTCTCAAAACTCTTCAATAAGAAAAATCAACTTAAAACAAGCAAGAGACAGCCAGGTACCCATAGCTCATACCGATAATCCAAGCTACTCAGGAAGTTTGGATATAAGGATCATGGTCCAAAGCTAATCCCAGCAGAAAAGTCCTTAAGACTCTATTTCCAATTAACCAGACCAATGCCAGACTGGTGGCACAGTTCAAATGGTAGAGCACAAGCTAAGCAAGAAAGCTAAGCAAAGGTACCCTGAGTTCAAGACCTGAGTTCCAATGAGAGCAAAGAAGAAAAAAAAAAGGCAAAAGATGTGTATGACCAGCAAAGACATAGGAATGATAAATAAGCTTACAAGATGGTGCTCCACATTATTAATCATTAGAGAAATGTGAATTAAAACCACCATGAAATATCACTATACATTTAATAGAAGGACAAAACAGAAATAGAAATGGGCAGTACTAAATTTTTCCCAGAATATGGAGCAACTGATACTCAAAACATTCTCACTAGCAATTCAAAACAGGAAATCACTTGACAATTCCCCTAAGGTTAAACCTCCACTATCATATGACCTATCAATCCTATGCAAGCTCTTCACTCACAGGTTGTGAGAGCTTATGTTCATGGAGAAACCTGCGTGTTTGTAGCACCTTTATTCATAATTACAAAATAAGATGAAATAGAAGGTGTCATTCTGTGGGTAAAGGGAAAAACAAAGTATGACTCATTCCTGTAACTAAATATTACTCTAAATTGGAATGGAAAAATCCTGTAACTTTATGTCACAACATGGAGGAATCTTAAACGTGTTCTGTTAAACGTGAATCTGAGCAAAAGGAAATGTACTCTCTACCTGATTCATGTAATTGTAATCCCTCTGTACATCACCTTTATAATAACAATAAGGTAAATAATAAAAATAAAGAGAAAAAGAGACAGTGTAATGTTTTTAAGTGAATTGAGGGGTTGGAGGCATGACTTGGTTGGAGAATGCTAGCCAGTGAGTGAAACTGTCAGGTACCAAGATCAAGTCCCAGTCTCAGAAAAAGTAAAGTAAAATAAATACGCCTCCTTGAAAGAGGATAACTTGGGGGGGGATGGAAGGAACAGAGTATGGGGGGGTTCCCAATGTAGGCTCTGAAGGCTGCACTTGGACAGCTCCATGCAACCTCAGATACTGAAGGGTAAATCAGAGACTTAGGAGGGAGGGACTCTAATGGTACTGGGCAGAGGCACTGCTAGCCTGGATCTAAGGACACACTGGAAGTGGAAAAGAGTTGTGAAGCAGATGCTCTGGAAGCTCAGGGGAAGGTCAAATTTCTTCCCACCAAGGGAACTTCAAGTTTATTTAAAAGCAAAAGAAATCCCAGCACTGGTGGCTCATGCTTGTAATCCTAGCTACTCAGGAGGCTGAGATCTGAGAATCATGGTTTGAAGCCAGCCTGTGTAGGAAAGACTCTTTATCTCCAATAAACTACACAAAAAAAAGCCAGAAGTGGCACTGTTGCTCAAATGGTAGAGAACTAGCCTTGAACACAAAGAGGCTCAGGGACAGTACCCACGCCTTGAGTTCAAGCCCCAGGATGGGGGTGGGGGGGGTGGGGGGGGAGGGAAGCAATAGGAAAGCAGCAAAACAGACTCTCGGTAGAGAAAGACCCTAAAGATTGGGTCCCTCAATGATGCTTTCTTGTCCTCTACACCAACCAGATACACTGTGGATCTCTGGAACTTGGTCTTTCTGATCAACCTTGCAGCTGACCACACCTCAGACTACTGTATGTTATTTTTGAGGGACCATCATGAGATTGAGACACCAAAACAGTGATGCTGTGCTGATTGAGAGGAGCCCAAATTAGCTCAGTGAACAGGACCTCTGCCAAAAATATTTTCCCATGATCCTAACCATGTCAATTTCTACCTTGTATTACACAACCCTTGAAAAGTCCCTATCTTAATTGTGTCTGTAATCCCTGACCCTACAATATTCTTTGTACCTTATAACCTCGTAGATGTTCTATAAGTATCTCTCAGAACAAATGCTGAAAGGAATAATATCTCAGGTGTACACATTTGAAGGGAGGCATGATACTGGGGTTTGAACTCAAGGTCTGGAGCTTTGTAGACTCATGCTCAACTATTTGAACCACTCTGCCAGTCATTTCACTTTATTTTTAAGATAGGGTCTCGTGCTTTCTCCTGAACTGGTACAATCATCCCGCCCCTACCTCCTGAGTAGCTAGAATGACAAGTGTGCAGCACCACACCCAGCTACGTATTTCTTTTGGTTCATGGTTCTAACTATGTCTCTCTTACACACATTTCTAGGTCTGTCCCAGTCTTCTAAATGGCAACAGGGATTTTTCACCTCCCTCCCACCCTAAGCTCTCCCAGTCACTCACCTGACGGTTGATGTGTTGAAAACTTACACAGATGGAACAGAAACGGCTCCAGATTCTCTTAACAGCAAAGTGCAACCGAACTTCAGTTCCACAACTTGTAAACCCAGCAGAGTATAAGAGTGACGGCTGAGTGGTTTCAAGTTAGGCAGCCCAGTAGTTTGGATTGAACAAAGCTTTGGCTGCAACAAACTGTCGCGACAGATCATAAGTTTCTCATGCTTTGCTTTTGATCTTCTGCTCCAAGGTTGAGGATGCTCTTCCAAAGGGGAAAGAAAAAAGGAAGAAGAGCTGGGTGGAAGAAAACTGACTTCACCCATCACTGAAATACTTCGTACCCGAAGCACAGCCATCTTGAGAGAAGAACATGATGGCGGCTCTTCACAGTCACCTGATTAAGGGCCTTGAGTTTGATCCTGATCAGAGGGAAATACGCTGTCACTGAGAGGCCTCCCCACAGCACCTGAGCACTCACAGCCAAGCCTGGGCTTGGCCCCAGTGGACATATGAGAAAAGATGACCACAAAAGACACGGAGAGGCCTCTGTCGTTGCCAGGTCTACCCACATGGATCACAATGGTTGCGTGAGGTCACGGAATGTTGAAGATGCATTGAAAGCAGCTCCTACATCACAAAGTCACGGGGTGGGTGGGCATCTTTTTGACAGGGTTCCTATGTGTAGAACTATACCATTTTCCCTGATGAGCTGGGGCTGTAGCTACCTCTCCCAGACAGAGTTCGGATCAAACCCATGCATGTCCAATTCCCACCCAAGCTTGCTGTCCTCCAGGCTTTCTGGGATGAAAAGATAGGGGCAAGCTCCCCTGGAACTTGCCTCTGCCAGGGCAATATACATAGTTTAAGACAAAGCTGAATGGAAAAGTGTGCTGCTTAGGGAAGCAGTCTCAAGGTGGCAAGAAGCTGGCATCAGCCTTCTAGAGTCCTGGCAGCATGGAGGAGGAGGAATCTCTTGAGTCCAAGACACAAGGTGAAAAGGCATTCTATCTCCAATCCCTGGGCCCTCCTGGGCTGTGGGAAATAGCACATGATGATGACACAGATTCCCCCAAAGCACTTTTTCTCTCTGCCTAGTTCCTTCTAGAATTGGGATGTTGTGTTATACTGGCTTGGGCTTGAGGGTTGACAGTGAGACAGGATGCTGCATTGAAGCTGGTTCATATTGGCTCTAGCCAACCATCATTTCCATTCTGTGGGCTGGCTGATGTCATATTCATAGTTAGAAGGCAGCCAGGTTGGGAATATTTACACCACATGAATTGGCTGACACTGTAAGTCAGAATATGTGTGTCTTTGCAAGAGGGACAATTGTTGAACATTTATCAGCATTACACTAATTTAGAAAATGTTATTCTAAACTTGTTTGACTTTTTTTCAAGGTCCTAGGCAGCAGTTTACAGCTCAGAAGCTGCTTTAAGTCTTCTGACCATCAGGCCTCCACTAGTCATGTCATGTGTTACACAAACCTTGTCTCACACAGTGAGAAATAAAAATGGGAGCCCAGGTCTATGAACAAGGACCAACAGAGATACAGGTCTGTCTTTATGGTACTATTAGGCACTCTACCATCCTAGAACCTGGGTGGTCAAACTACAAATACCCAGCCAAACTGATGAGTAGGCTGAGAAGCACAGCATGACTGCCTGATGCCACTAGAATCCTAGGGATTATGGAAGATTGAGTTTTGAGCCTTGTGAGAAGCTTTCAGGAACCCACCCCTGGTCCCAGATCAGTGGCCCTGTGGACAAAACATGAGCAAGTCTTAAGGGCTGCTCCTCCCACCAGCACCTCAAAAACCAGACTAGAATAGTTAATAACAGCAACTTCAAGCCAGGTAATCAATCTATCTACTCAAGCCCTCTTTGCCTACTCATAGAAACAATATAGGATTGGAAGAAGCTAGGTGAAATTCTTAGAAATCAAAAATTGCCTTCTATTGCCTGCAACAGATCATATTTTACTTCACAGTTGACCCCAGTCACCACCTGCCCAGCCCTTTCCCCTTCTCCTTCACTCCCCAGCACTATTTGCATCTGGCAATAAGTAAGACAGGTGTTGGGTCACATCCTTTCATCTGAAAGAGTAAGAGTGGGCAGTTAAAACCACTCAAGCAAATGAAAGGGGACATGTGTGAACATGGAGTTCACCAAGACCATCCCAACAAGGAATGGGGCAGGAGCAACCAGTGCCCAGGGGACACTTAGAAGTATCCCAGGATCTTACCAACAACTATTCAGTCCCAAGGCAGCACTGTGCTGCTTGTTAGAAGGAAGGCTTGCTATAACAGGAGTTACCTAGCAGCATGTGAGGTTGACATTCGATGCTGCAATGCTGCAGGGACAAAAGCTACAGCCAGGACCTGGGAGGTCAGGAGGAGCAGTGACCCTTCCCCCTTCCAACTGAAGCCAAGAAGATTTTTTTTCTTGCAGATGACACAACAGAGTTAGCAACCCACAGCAGTGATGACATGCTCTACTGTGAAGCCGAAGCACCCTCCAATGTTGAGAAAGAGAAAACAACCCAGGAGGACTCAGAAACAGATCTGGAGATTGAAGGTGAGGTGGATATTTGAGGAGAGGGTGGCTGGAGAAAGCTGGCTCTGCAGAATGGACCACCCTACATGTGGGATAGTGCAGAAAAGCTATGTTTAGTTCTACAGCACCTCCTCCAGGCTGGCCAGGAGAGAACAGATGCTGTGCCGGGCTATGGCCTGTCTCCCACATCAGCTTGTTGAAAGCAGAATCAAGATGCAAATGAGTTTCTGGCCATTAAATGTTTCCCTATGAACCGGGTGCTGGTGGCTCATTCCTATAATCTTAGCTCATTCCTATAATCAGGAGGCTGATATCTGAGCATCCCAGTTTGAAGCCAGCCTGGGCTGAAAAGTCCAAGAGACAAAATTACCTTCCCTTCTCTGACCCATAGGAAAGCTCTAATGACTGAATTTTTTTCTTTTCTTTTTCTTTTTTCTTTCTTTTCTTTTTTTTTTTGTCGGTCTTGGGGCTTGAACTCTGGACTTGGGCACTGCCTCTGTGCTCTTCAGTTCAAGGCAAGCACTCTACCGCTTGAGCCACAGCGCCACTTCCTAATGACTGAATTTCTTAGCAAAAGATGTGTCCCACTGAGTGTTGGTGGCTCATGCCTATAATCCTAGCTTCTTAGGAGGCCAAGATCGAACATCATGGTTCAAAGGCAACCTGGGAAGGAAAGTCTGTGAGTCTCTTATCTTTAATTAACCACCAGAAAACCAGAAGCAGAGCTGTGGCTGAAAGTGCTAGCCTTAAGCAAAATAGCTCAGGGACAGTACCCAGGCTCTGAGTTCAAGCCCTACATCTAGAAAAAAAAAAGTAAGTTCTATCCCAAGCAGACACTGGAGCCTAATTTGTTCTACTTTCTAGTGTCCCTATGCTGGTGCCAAGCTGCTAGAACAGGGCAGGAAGGGCTTCCTGGAAAGAGCAGTGAGCAGATGGGGAATCCACATGAGGGAGATAGAAGCAGGATTTGCTCACCCAACCACAGGCCGTTTCCTGAACAACAGTGATTTTCTTACCCAAAAACAACTGTGCAGCTAGGGGACATTTGGCAAGCTAGGCCCTGGATGTTATTGGCAAATGGTGTGTGCAGCCAGGAAATCCTACTAAAAATCCTGCAATGTATAGGACAGCCCCTTACAGTAGAGAAGACTCTAGCTCAAAATGTCAATAGTATGGAGACTGGGAGACCTGCTAGGCAGCCATTCTAGCTCCTTCCCAGGAGCTTCCCTGGGAAGCTGTCCATTCCCCAACAGAGCTCCATTGTCTGCCTTAGAAATGCCTGGGGTGGGTTGGCCAAAGGCCCATAGGAAAATCAAATGCAGATTAAATGCCAGCTGGACAGAGGAGGCCCTGCCACCAAGTAGACTTGCCTAATGAGGGCATCATTGTATGGGAGAAGCAAGGAGAACTGTGCCTATTGCCCATGAGCCAAGATGGTCTAAGGAACAAAGGGCACAAGGGTTGGAATGAAGTCTATACTTCTGCGAGCTTGTTATCACTGATCAGCTATATAATCAGGAGCTACACTTGTCATCAGGGATGGCAGATGGAAAAAGCCCACTCAGGAACAAAGCTGCTTGTTCCTCATGAATTCCAAGGTCTTTCTGACTTGTGTTGATTTGCAATTTTGAGTTGACCTTCTATCCTACTTGGGCATTCTTCTAATTGACCCAACTCAAAATGTTGTCAAAGTTTTATTCATGGCATATATACATATAGTGATAGTGGAAATCCAATTTGGTGCTTGTGCTTGCAAGGCAAGCATTTTGCCACTTGAACCATGCCTCAAACTCCTTTTTGCCTAGGTTATTTGAAAATAACCAAGATTTAAGAATCAGGTCCAAGATTTAAGAATCTTGCTTTATGCGTCGGCTGAGATCTGATTACTTGTGCTTCCCTGTGTCATAAGAGATCACAAGCACGCACTATTGTGCACAGCCTTTGGTTGAACTAGTCTCTCAAACTTGTATGGCCAAACTGGCCTCAAAACTGCTATCTTCCAATCTCTGCCTCCTAATAGCTAGGATTACAGGCTTGAGCTACTGTACCTACGTCGTGGCTCATATTTTAATGGTGGTAGTGAAACTAAAATTGAAATGGGGATGCCCTGAACCATCAAAAGCTGCTGATTCCTTTCAGGATTGTTCCAAGGTGGGCAGGAGAATGAGTCTTTATATATCTCTGGTGACCACTCACTGGATAGGGCCAGTCTGAGAAGTTTGGGTAAAATACACTGTTTACCTCTCCTAGAAAGTCCAGGGGCCTAAAACCCCAGTCCTTCTCCCTATAACCCAAAGTGAGATATCCATTTGGGGCTATCTGGAGTTGAAGTCTCCCTCTCCAACAATAGGCTGACTTTGAGCCTAGAGTTGGCTTCGAGCTAGCCTGCACAGGGATAGACATCTGAAAGTGGGGAGTCTAGTCAAAATTAGACATTGCCTGGGGCTAGAGAAATAAGGCAAAGGTTTCATGTGTGTTTCTCCACAGATACAGAGAGGTACTACACCACTGGACAGAGGGAGCTATACCTGGAGGCCTGCAAACTGATGGGTGTTGTGCCTGCCTCCTACTTCTTACGCAACATGGAAGAGCCCCACATGAATCTCAACCACCATGGGCTGGGCCCCAAGGGTACCAAGGCCATTGCTATAGCCCTGGTGGTGAGCATGCAGGGGGAGGGGGAGGGAGGGAGAGAGGAGGACACAGAGGTTTGTCAAGGTGGCAAGGCCTTTTCTTTGGAACTTAAACATCAACCTTTATACACAACCTTTAAACCCTGGGCTCTGCTCAGCTGCCAGTTGCTTTTTCCCTGTAGTTCTTGGGAAGAGCTGCTAGGTAGCCCTTAAAGTCTTAAAATCTGTGCTTTTTTTGCACTCAGGATGTAAGGTGCCATCCTTGAAAAGTGGCTGGCTTAGGAATTAGGCCCAAAATTTAAATTCAGAGCACAGTACAAAATGCAAACCTGGCCTCTATTTCAAAGCTCGCCTTTGCTATAAATAGGTCTGCTACTGAGCCTTTCCATTCAATGACTACCTTTTGCAATAATTACGATTTTCAAAGACCACATTGTAAAATTCTGCAAGAATAATGTTATCACTTGGCATGGCATGGCCAAACAACCACCTGAACTTGAATTTATCATAGCTTTTATAATTATAATTGAGTGCATACAAAAAAACCTGGCTTTCAGCACAGAGAATTTAACAATTATATGTGAGTACAGCACTATTCATTTAGGAAGGTAAAGCACTTATGGAGAGGGAGCAGAAGCTAGGTAGAGTCATGAAAGACAAAGGCCAAGAAGATGGATGCAGCTGAGTCCAATGATGCAGAAGTCTGAGCGGATGAGTAAGGAATTAATGCTGTGCTTTGAAATTTATCCAATTGGGAAATGAATGGCACCATTCAAAAGTCTTGTAATGCGCCCTTCTGATTTTGGCTGGAAAGTAATCACAGTCAGAACATATTTTGACAATGATTCCTCAAGGTATATGATAAATGCTGTTCATTTGAGCTGTCCAGGCTCTACGTGGCATGGAACAACATTTATGGGCAATGTCAGGGGTTGTTTTTCCCCCACATGCTCATTCTTTAGATAGATAGATAGATAGATAGATAGACAGATAGATGATAGATAGATATACACACACATATATATATATTATACATAGCACTATTTGTGTTTAGCATTTGTATATGGAGACATACTGTTTTCTGGGGAGGAAAAGTGCAGAGAGAGAACAAGGCCATCTTGGAACTTACTGAGGCCTGGAAAGGTGATTAATGAAGTGACAGGAATGCACCATTATCTCATGGCTTCATGGGAAACAGGGAGATTCTCTCAGAACTTGGCACTGTTTCCAACATAGTGGAGGAGGGAAGTTATTTTCTTCTCTGATTTCCTGAATCATTCACTTGACAATCTGTCATTATGACATTCTGATGAGATCAACTTTTATTTTGTTGTTGTTTTTGACTATTTAGGTATTTCCACAGCTTAATGAGAAGCTGATTGTGGAGGTCCTGTTTAACCCTGACTCTATCCCTTCACCATGCCCTCTGTTCCTCATTTCCCTGGCCAGCAGCACAGAGAGCAACAAGTAGGTAGATACAGGCCCAGGAGACAAATGGGGATGCTTTGGTGAAGAGATCTCCTGTTTCACACTACAAAGTGCTATTCCCAGGATCACTCTGGAATTGGTAACAACTTGTGTGCTAAATATTGATAAGCAGTACCCAGTCTGCAAGGCAATGAGGACATCTTCCTTGTCTTTGAGCATGAATGAATTTGGCCTACCCCACTAAGTCCAGATCCTTCCACACAGCCCTGAGGGTGGCTCCTATGAAAAGAGTATCAGGTAAGGCTAAGACCAAACTGGAAGAAAAAATGAAAAAACAAACAGTTCAAAGGAGCTCCTTGCAAACATCTTCATATTTCAGTTTCTTTAAGAAGCACACCACATTACCCTTAAGCTCACAGTAGGTAGCAGTCTTCTCTCTGGGGGGGAAGGGGCATTATTTTAAAAAATGTTTGGCTCATCCTTGTCCACTTGCTCACCTTTTATTCCTCTGATAGAACTAATAACCCTTATCTGAATTCTTCCAGTTTCTAGCAAAACTCAGTGACATAGCTCATCTGTGTTATTTTCACCTGTCCTCTCCACTCCTCAGAATTCCTAGTCTGCATCTCTATGCCTTCTACATTAGTCCATTTTTCCATTGCTATAATGAAACACCTGAGGCTTGCTAGTTTTACTTTTGAAAAAAGGAGATTTTATTTGGCACAGTAGGTTCAAGAACATGGCTCAGACATCAGCTTAGCTCTAGGGAAGGTCTGTGGCAGGCAGCATCACCATGCTAGAACGATGTATGACAAGACAGGAAGCAGAGAGAAAAGGGGAAGAGCCAGTAACGACTTTCACTAGGCCCCACCTTTTAATGTCCCCCCCCTTCACATCACCACACAGGGGAATAAGCCTCTGAAACATGAACCCTTGGGGGACAATCCACTTTTGAACCATAACACCCTCTCATATGGAATGCAAGAGAGGGGCCAAGTTGAAGACTAGAAACCACTGGGTCACCAATCCTTTCTGTGTCTTTCTCCTCTCTCCTCTCCCGCCCCTGCCTTGTGGTGGCTGAAGTCCAACACAACCATCATCAAGCTGGAACTGGAAGATAACTGCATCACAGAAGAGGGTGTTCTAAGCTTGGTGGAAATGCTGCAAGAGAACTACTATCTCCAAGAGTTGGTATTGTGCCATGCTCCATGGGCTCCTAACACATACACAATTCAGAAGTCACCCAAACTAAGCCAAATGCCCCTGCCTAGAATCAGGCCACCTTCTATCTAGACATGACTGCTCAGAGAAGGAATATGCATCAGAAGCTGGAGGGGGACTGTGTTCTCTGGAAGGAAATTTAACATCATTTCTGTCTGAACTTTAGAAGTCTGTAAACGGATGTTTGCCTCTGCATAGTTGCATGAAACAATTTCATCAAACAGAATATGTCTGGTGACAGGTGGTGGTGATAGCTGTACAATAGGAATCTTATACATCTAAAACTGGTTAGGCTGGGAAATTATGTATGTATTTTGCCAACATAAAAAAAAAAACAACAACCTGACCTGGGCACCATTTGGTCATACCTGTAATCCTAGCTACTTAGGAGGTTGAGATCTGAGGACTGCAGTTCAATGCCAGCAAAGTCCATGAGACTCTTATCTCAAACTAACCACCAGAAAACCAGAAGTGGCACTGTAGCTCAAAGCAGTAGAATGCTAACCTTGAGGAAAAAAAAACAAAACAACAAAAAAAAACTCAGTTGGGCTGGGAACGTGGCTTAGTGATAGAGTGCTTGCCTTGCATGCATAAAGCCCTGGGTTTGATTCCTCAGCACCACATAAACAGAAAAAGCTGGTTGTGGCTCAAGTAGTAGAGTGCTAGCCTTGAGCAAAAGAAGCTCAGGGACAGTGCCCAGGCCCTGAGTTCAAGGCCCAGGACTGAAAGAGGGAAAAAAAAAACAAGTAAGACTATAATGGCTGGGCCATACAAAGTCTGTCCCATTGGCCTAAAAATATTCTGTCCATGGGTAGCTTTCTTTTTAGTGAAATGATTCATAATCTGTGGATCAATGGATGGAATTCATGCTGATTATTTACTTCAAACTAATTTTTTTATTTGCTTCATGGCAAATTCTTCAAATGAAGCTGCCTTGTTTCAAAACAAAAAAAAAAAAAACAGTCTCATCTGAAATAGACAGGGTAAATTGAGGAAATGGAGTTATTGAAGTAACTTCAGAGGAAAACTGAGACCTGCTGGGAAGTCGAGGGGGAAGCAGGGACCAGGTTTCCTCTGTCTGTCATCCTTTGCACTAATCCTAATACTTTCACCCTAGTCTTCTGTCCCCACCCTCATGCTATACTCCCTCTGAAAGTCCCCCTCCCTCTGACCTCACTAGTTAGGGAGGGCCCTTGGTGCAATTCTTGCATACATAAACATGATTTTTTCTTTTAGAATATTTCCAACAATAAGATTGGATTGGAAGGGGCTAAGATCATCTCAGATTTCCTCCAGGGAAATACCTCTTCACTCTCAAAACTGAAGCTTTCAGGTGAGCCCATGGGAGGGGAGGGAGAGTACACTGGGAATAAAGGAAGAGGAGAAGAACAGAGAGAATCCCAAAGTCTAGTTCAGCCAGGCCAGCTTCTTTCATCCTTCTTCCTCCTGGCCACACTAGCTTCCTGCTTTCCTGACAAAGCTTCTCTGATGTGCTTCACAGCACCCTTCCCTCTGCTTAAATGTCTCCACCTTCAGATCCCTGCCAGGCTAGCTTGGATGGCTCACTCCATTCATGCCTCCATTCAAATGTCATCTTCTTGGAAATCCAAGGAGAGGACCTACCTACCACTTTAGCCATGCCCTGGCTTTTTATATGTGTGCTTTAACTCAGGGGCTGGGTATTCTCCCTGAGCTTTTTTGCTCAAGGCTAGTCCTCTACTACTTGAGCCATAACTCTATTCCTGGCTTTTTGGTGGTTAAATAAAGGTTAAGAATGTCACAGACTTTCTTGCTCAGGCTGGCTTCAAAGTGCAATCCTCAGATATCAGCCTCCTCAGTAGCTAGAATACAGGTGTGAACCACAAGCACCTGGCCTCTTTGGTTATTTTTGAGACAGGGTCTCACATTTATACCCAAGCCAGCCTGGACTGTGCCTCACACCACACCTGGAAAGTGTTAGGTACTCTTTATAAGCTACAGATATTCATATTCAAGTGTCAAAGGGAAAAGGAGACATGAAGCAGATAGTAAACACAAGTTCTCCTATTTCCTCATGTCTACATATTTGCTGTAAATGCTTGTCATCTTTGTATACCCAATTGTTCTGAAGGGGCAAGGATGGCAGGGCTACAATATGGGAGGGCAAGGGGGTCAGGGTCTAAAGTTCATTGCTAATACAGAACACTCACTACAGGAAATAACTTCAAGGAAGACTCTGCAGTACTGTTATGCCAAGCCATGTCGGTAAGGAGCATGGGTGCAGGTGAGCAATGTGGGAATGTGCCTGGGAGACCAGGAAGAACTGCTCTAGGCATAGTGAAACAAAGCCATTTGCATAGTGTAGGGAGCTGATGAATGTTTTAGCACTTCTCACCCCAGTAAAAGCTGTAGCAAGTGGTAGAGCTTTTAGAATAGCACTGAATTCTCCCAGGGCATTGATAGTTAAACAAACAAACAAACAAAAATAATAAGAAACTGTTTTCCTTTTACTCTAGCTCACCCAGGTTTTGGTACCTAGAACCTCCATCATACTGCCCTGAAATGAGAAAATTTCAGTCTGAAGACAAAAAAAATAACTCTCTTGCAAGGTGTGGTAGTATACACTTATAATCTCAGTACTCAAAAATGTGAGGCAGGAAGATCTTGAGTTCAAGGCCAGGCTGAGCTACACAATGAAGCCTTGTCTCCAAAAACCAAAAAATTAATTAATTGATTAATTAATTAATTAAATTAAAATAAAACTCTTAGCCAGGCACTGGTAGCTCTTGCCTGTAATCCTAGCTACTCAAGAATCTAAGATCTGAGGATCGTGGTCCAAAGCAAGTCCAGGGCAGGAAAGGGCATGAGACTCTTATCTCCAATTAACCACCTAAAAACCAGAAGTGGAGCTGTGGCTCAAAGTGGTAGAGCCTTGAGCAAAAAAGCTCAGGGACAGAACCCAGGCCTTGAGTTCAAGCCCCACATCAACAAAAATAAATTTTAAAAATGAAATAAAACTCTACCATTTGTTCCTTTAGTCCAATTACCGAATTAAGACATTGGCTCTCAGTCACAACGACTTCTCTGATATAGGAGGAGAACAACTGGGACAAATGCTAGGTAGGTTTCCATGGGGGAAGGGACCAGCCAAAGGGAGGGAGAGGAAAGAGGGCTTCTTGTACCTTTATGTGCATGTAGTTCTGAATGTTCCAATTATGAACATGGTGGTATGCTTTGCCCTTCCACTGTGAGTCACAAAGCTTATCTTTATTAATGAATACTTATAGGTAAGTTTTCTTTGATCCAAGTATATAACCCTTCCATATTCTGTTCTGTCTTCTTAAAGGTGTGTGATGGGCTATCTTAATGGGAAAGTATCTGTGATCCTATTAACATTGGCCAAATAGATGATACCAATGTACTTTGCATTTATAATAGAAGACTATGGATATTTTACTTTGTCTTTCCCAGCATTGGAGATCCTCTTGCAATTTTGTGTCTAAATAACTGAGAAAGTTATCTCCTGAGTGTTCTGCTTTCCATGCCCACTGATTGCTCTTAGGCCTCAACACCATGGCTCTGTTAACTCTGATGCTAGGTTCTTTGGGATGTAAGGGATGCTAAGCTGAGCCCTTCCTCCATCCCAGGCTTCAATGTAGGGCTCCAGTCGCTGGATCTAAGCTGGAATCACTTCCACACACAGGGAGCTGTAGCCTTGTGCAACGGTCTCCGGGTAAGACTCCCTGAGAGTGGTGTGATAAGCCCAAGTGAGGTCAGCCAGGCCCTCCCTTCCTGCCATCTTGAATTTCTTCCCCATAGAAACCATTGTGAAGGCATCCTGAGCCCTCACCCAATGCTTCTGAGTTGTTGGCTCCCTGCCATAATTCCTGCATGTGCATTTATATATATTTCTACCTGCTGAGGGCTAGGTGACATGTTTGGGGATCCTTCAAGAGGAAGTATACTTAAGGAGTGGAGAAACCAGAACCCAAATGGGACAAGTCTCAAAAGTGCTTGAGACTCTTAACTCCAGCTGGGAGGGATCTGAAGTGATGGAGCAAATCTGCCTCTCCAAGGGACCACTGGGCTCTAGGGGACCAATGAATGCCAGCAGGGGATAGAAGGTGAGTACTTGTCTGGGTGAGACTTACACAACCTTGATCATGATACTCTTCCCTTCCCTGGAGACTAATGTGACCCTGAAGACACTGGATCTCTCCATGAATGGCCTTGGGAATGAAGGGGCCCTAGCCCTAGGGGAAGTCCTCAAAATCAATTCCTGCCTTTGCTACTTGGATGTCAGCAGTAACAACATCAATAATGAAGGGGCCACTAGGATCAGCAGGGGCCTAGAACTCAATGAAACCCTCCAAGTGCTGAAGGTACTCTTGGGCTGGGAAGGCCACAAGAAGGGGTGGGGAAAGTAATGAGGGCAGCAGGGTGGCAAGGCTGGACAATGTTGGAGAGAACTGTTGGGTCCTCCATCTTATACTTCCTGTATGTGCATCTTCTGATGTTCTTTCCTGTCCCACCTGGGTCTCCCACAGCCTTTTCTTCACACTGAGGTCATGGTATGTTAAGCACACAGAACTGATTTCTACTCCCCCCCCATGCCACCTTCAATCTCTTACCTTCTAGCTTAGACCTCAATGACTTCCTGTTACTCAAATCTAATCCTCTGGTCTTGTGTGCCTCCCCAGCCTCTAAAAGCTCCCCATGGTTTGCCAGTGAAGGCCTCCCTGTCCTCTTTCCTCTCCTTCCTACCACACGCCACTCCCCGGCCTGCTTGAACTTCTGCTCTGCTGCAGAGCTCAGTGCACAGCAGGTCCTCAGCCCTATGGCCTCCTGCAGCTCCTAAAACTGAGCTCACTCTTCCTGCAAAATCTGCTGCCTTCATCTAAGTGATTGCAAATTGTCTAGCTTTATGCTAGTAGAGTGGTGGGCACATAGTAGATGCCAATGAATCTGTGTTAAGTGAACGGATAGATGGATTCATGGTTCATTTTTACTTACAACATGGATACTGCTGGGCAGTTTGAAAACAGATGCAGGAGGAGGCCTTCTGTTACCAGCTCCTCTCTCTGGGGCTATCATGAGCCGCCCACTGCATCAGCCTGAGCTAGGCCACATCATCACTCACAGCCCAGCCTTACAAAAGGGACTCCGTCAGCTCCACCCATTAGATGAGACAACTGAGACCACACAACAGTTAAGAGGCAGAGGGCAGCCAGTGATACCTGCCTTTACAAAGCCATCCCAACTCACTCAAGGTGTGGAAATTCTGGGAGAATGCCAGATATGGAGGTCCTTGTATTGAAGGAAGGAGTATGAGAAAGCTGAGGATGAACCTGCAATTCTAAAGAACTAAAGCCAGAGCTGTTAAGGAACAAGAGGAAGCTAGGATCTGTGTGATGCAGGGAGAACAACCAGACTGGCCATTTAATGACAAAGCTGAAGTCCCAGCTACATGGATTAGAGCCAGGTATAACTCGAGAGTGACTAACTTCAGGGCCTAATGAAGCCAAGGATTGTTTTGAGAATCTGTTTTGTTGTTGTTGTTGTTTCATTTCATGTGTGTGTGTGTGTTTGTGTGTGTGTGTGTGTGTGTGTGTGTGTGTGCGCGCGCGCGCCAGTCCTGAGGCATAAATTCAGGAGCAGCAAGCTATCCCTTAGTTTTTGCTGCTTAAGGCTGGCACTCTACCATTTGAGCCATACCTTTCTGGCTTTTGTTGGTTAATTAGAGATTCTCACACTTTCCTGGCTGGGATGGCGTCCAAACTCCATCCTCAAATCTCAGCATCCTAAATAAATAGCTAGGATTACAGGCATCAGCATCCAGCAGAACCTGAACTTTAAAAGCCTAAGAAGATGCCTTAGACAAGTGGCAACAGGGTTATCTCTGGTTCAAACATTTTTTTGAACTTTTTTCCTAATTTCTCCATAGGCTATAGGTAATAAATTCTAATTTTTAAGTGTTTGAAAATTGGAAGAGGGAAGTAGAGATCAAAACTTACTAGTTTGGTCACAGATAAGGACACTTGGCTTTGCCACAGGGAGTATCTATTTATTATTCGGCACATTCAGCCCCAGGCCATGCCCTTTCCTTATCTTGAAAACTAGAAACATTTCTGGAGAAGTGAGTCTGCAAAAACTGGAAGCTCTTCCAGGGCACAGCCTACACTGACCTTTTTTCCCCTAGACTGCACCAGAATCTGGGAAACATCTATTCACAGTAAATGCTCAATGGATCTTTCAGCCTTCTTCCTAAACCCACAAGTGAAGGCTTTGGTAACAATAACCCCCATTTACTGATCACATACTATGCACCAGGCCCAAGTCTGACTGCTCCATCTGAGTTGTAACACTGGACCTTGGAGCAGCTCTACCACAGTGATAGGTACAAAGTGATCAGGGAATTAAATGCAAGGTCAGGCAGCAAGTAAGCAGAGCTACTAGCTCCATGTGCTCTACTCTTCACCTCTATCCATGCTGTGACGGCTCCCAGAACCATGACAATAATGTCCCAAGCCACAAGGTCTGTGCGGCTGACCCTAGCTCTGGGGCCTGCTTACAAAACATGTGCTATGCCAAACACCTCATATGGTTTCATATCTTTACTCCTTTGTACTTGCCTGCCCATTTTTTTTCCTTTGATGAATCTTTTTCCTCCTGGATTCTCTCATTTCTTCAGAAGTATCTGTCCAACAAGGCTTAGCTCAAGGATCCCCTCCCTGGTGCTTCATGCTCCTTTCCTCATTCCTACAGTAAACCTGTGTACCTCTGTCACCGCTCTCATATCACATCTGATACCATCTGCTTACTTACTTTTCTTCCCAACTCAACTACTGTATTACCTTACTTGAAAGCAGAAAACCTGTCATGTCTGCTTGTGCATCTCTTGGTGCTTAGGCTAGTGGCTGGCACATGGCAAGCCTCCAACCAATATTGGATGGATGGATGATGGATGGATGGGTGGGTGGATGGGTGGATGGATTGGTGGATGGGTGGATGGGTGGATGAACAGGAAAGGAGATGAGGAAGTTGGTGGGTGAATGAATGAATGGATAGGAAGGGAGATAGGAGTGAGATGGATGAGAAGTGAGATGGACAGACAGAGGATGGATAGATGGATGGATGGACAGATGGATGGGAGGAGACATGAATTGGGTAGGTGGGTGAGACAGATGAAAATGGGAGGGATGGAGGGATGACAGAGTACATGGAGGGGTAGTAAGTAAGACAAGAGAAAGGATGGGTGAGTGGGTAAGTGGATGGATGGACAGATATGGATGAGAAAGGAGATGGATGGGTGGATGGATGAGTAATGAGGCAAATGGGTGGACAAGCAGATGGACATGGAAACAGGTACTGATAGAAAAGTCTAGAAAGGAGATAGTGGGTTGTGATTTGATGGGACGAAATGGAAGTCCTGCCTTAAACCAGCCTCTCCTGCTTCATCTCAGCCCCCTCCTGTCCTGCCTCTCTTCCCATAGCTTTTCTTGAACCCTATGAGTATGGAAGGCGCAGTTGTACTTATCATGTCCATTAAGAGAAACCTCAAATCCAAGATGGAAGAGCTGGACATTGCTGTGAGTAATCAAATGGTAGCTGTTTCTACTAGGCATGCTTTCATGCCACCAGCTCCAATGGCTCAATTCCCGTAGCCCTCATAGAAGTATAAAACAAAAAGACTCTCCTTTTGGTATTACTACCATCTCCAGAAGGGTCCTTTCTGAAGGAATAGCCATTGTGTCAGTAACATCACAGTGAAATAATTGACCAGATTTGGGAACCCAACACATAAACCTGAGAGCCAAAAGAAAAGGTAGAAGAGCTCCAAAATATCATTGGTTTACTACTGAATGGACTGGATCATACAATGTTCCATAATCACAGGAATTTATAGCAGACAACAAAGGTATTTTTATTATATAACTTGGCCTGTTGCATTCAGAACAGTATTTGGAGGAGGAAACCCAGCTAGGTTACTTCGGACTCCTGCAAGGGGCTCTAGCCTGAATCCTCAGAGCAACAATGGCTGATACTAACAATAGTCTATACTTGTCTGCCATTTGATGGTCTTTGTCTCTAAGCAGATTTAAAATCCCAGCTCTTTTAATGCTACTGTAGCAAGTAGGGAGAAAACTATGTTCTGTCCTAGAACTGAGGCTTAAGCAATAAAAATGCATTGTTCCTTGGAGGCATAGGCCGGGCATCCAAGACCAAGGCATCAGGCAGACCAGTTCCTTTTGAGGGGGCTGCCAGCAAGGGGAAATTCACTCTCCACTTCTCTCCTAGCTTCAGGTGGTAGCTGGCAGACCCTGGTGTTCTTTGGCTTGTCCCTTTACTTTTCTTGGCTTTCTCCTGTGTGCATGTCTTCTCCACCAAAAATTTCCTTTTTTTTTCTTTTTTTTTTTCTTTTGTTGGTCATGGGGCTTGAACTCAGGGCTTAAGCGCTGTCCCTGAGCTTTTTTGCTCAAAGCTAGCATTTTATCACTTTGAGCCATTGTGCCATGTCTGGTTTTTTGATGGTTATTTGGACTTTCTTACCCACTTCTAACCATGATCCTCAGATCTGAGCCTCCTAAGTAGCTTGGATTACAGGTATAAGCCACCAGCACCCAACTCAAAATTCCTTTTTACAAAAAAAAAAAAAAGTACTGGGATTTAAACTCAAGGCCTCATGTTGGTTAGGCAAGCACTCTAATGCTTGAGCCTCATCCCCAATCCTTAATGCTTTGGGGAATTTTTGTTGTTGTTGTTTTGTGCTGGTCCTGGGGCTTGAACTAAGGACCTGGGTGTTGTACCTTAGCGTTTTTGCTCCAGGTTAGCACTCTACCACTTAAGCTACAGCTTTTTGGTGATTAATACAGAGTTTTCTGTCCAGGCTGCTATTGAACCACAATCTTCAGTCAAGATCTCAGCTCCCATTGTTCAAAAACAAATGTCTTCTTTACCTGACCTATGTAACTGTTACATTTCTGTACGTCACTTTTGTAATAACAATTAAAAAATTTTTTAAATCTCAGCTCCTTAGAAGCTAGGATTAGAGGGTGAACCACTGGCACCTGGCTTTATTTATTTATATTTACTTATGCCAGTCCTGGGGCTTGAACTCAGGGCCTTGGCACTGTCCCTGAGCTTCTTTTGCTCAAGGCTAGCACTCTACCACTTGAGCCACAGTGCCACTTCTAGCTTCTATGTGGTACTGAGGAATCAAACCCAGGGCTTCATGCATGCTAGGCAAGCACTCTACCACTAAGCCACATTCCCAGCCCCTAGTTTATTTTATTAAAATAAGGTCTCCAAGCCCGGTGCTGGTGGCTCACACCTGTAATCCTAGGTACTCAGAAGGCTGAGATCTGAGGATCATGGTTTAAAGCCAGCCCAGGCAAGGAAAGTCCATGAGACCACCAGAAAACAGGAAGTGGTGCTGTGGCTTAAGTGGTAGAGCACTTGCCTTGAGCTGCAGAGCTCAGGGACAGCACCCAGGCCTAGAGTTCAAGCCCCACAACCAACCAAAATATAAAAATTAAAAAAAAAGGCCTCCAGATTTTTTCCCTGACTTCAGACCATGTCCCTCCTATGTCTGCCTCCTGTATCTGAGATTTCAAATGTGAAATACCATATCTGGCCTCTAAATCCTCTTTTTTATAAGGGTACAATCATCTTGGGTTAGGGACTATCCAAATGACCTCATTATACCTTATTTATCTGGTTCAAAAACCTAATTCCCAAAGCTGGGCACTGGCGGCTCACGCCTATCATCCTAGCTACTCTGGGGGCTGACATCTGAGGATCACAGTTCAAAGCCAGCCCGGGAAGGAAAGACCATGAGACTCTTATCTCCAATAAACTACCAGAAAAATCAGAAGTGGTGCTGTGGCTCAAGTGGTAGAGCACTTGCCTTGAGCTGAAGAGCTGAGGGACAGCACCCAGGCCCAGAGTTCAAGCCCCAGGACTGACAAAAAGAAAAAAAAAAGGAAAAAAAAACTAATTTCCAAATAAGGTCACATTTACAGCTACTTGGGGTTAGGACTTCTACTTCTTTTGGATGAGAAGAAGCAAAATTCTAGACATAACAACTACTTTTTCTCATTTTCTCTTTTTACCTATGAGGGAACTAAAACACAGAGGTTAGGTAACTTTCCATAGCAACTAAGAAACAAAAGAGTAACTCCAGAGCTTTGTCTCCTATTTGAGAGCTCTATAATGGTAAAGCAGGTATGGTGATGCACAGCTGTAATCTCAGCTACTCAAGAAATGGAGGCAGTAGCATCAGGAGTACAAGGTCAGCCAGGGCATAGTAAGACAGTAAGGGCTATGCTCCTGGGTTCAATCCCTAATACCAAAGAAAAAGAATAACAAGGTTATAGTCATTTTTAAATGCCTTTCAGGGTGGTGTTTTGTGAGATGATTGTCTTATCATGTACTAAGTGATGAAATATTGAATATTTAAAGCCACACGACTTAGAAATAATTAGTAAAATCTGCATTTTTATTGGTCACAACTTAAAAGCATAGCTGCTTTCCTTTCACTGTGTTCCTTCATTCCTTCCTCCCTGATCCTTCCATACTCTGTCTGCCCTCATACCACAGCTGTGCCTTTACGACCAGGATGTTACTTGAGTCTTGGCCGCAGGTCCAACATTGCCATTGCCCCTCACCCACTGGCAGGTTGGAAGGTGTTGACCCAGGTTCTGCTCTACCACTTGAGCCTAAGCTTTTGGGGTACATTACAAATGGTACTAGAAGAAAGAAGAGAAAGAGGGGGAGGAGGAGAAACACAGAGAGAGAGAGAGAGAGAGAGAGAGAGGAAGGAAAGAAGGAAGGAAGGAAGGAAGGAAGGAAAGAAGGAAGGAAGGAAGGAAGAGAAAGGAGGAGGAAGGAAGGGAGAGAAAGACAAAGGAGAAAGAGGAAGGTACCATTTACAGCCTGGAGAGCACACAAACCTCCGAGCTGTGTCCACACAGCCAGCTCACTATAACAAATAACATGGCTTAACGTGTGTTCATCTGTTTTCTTTGCTGTAAAAAATACCTAAGGCTGGTCTTTCTTTGTCAATTAGAGGGTTTTGAGCCAGGCCCTGGTGGCTTACACCTGAAATCTTACCTACTCAGGCGACTTCAGTTTGAAGCCAGCCCCGGAAGACCAATCTGAGAGTCTCTAATGTCCACCCCACCATCCAAAACCCCGCGGCGGAAATGCGGCTCCAGCGGGCGGAGCATCAGCCTGGAGCGGGGTGAGGCGCTCGAGGCGCGGCCTTCACGCCCAGCGCCGCCAGGGGAAAAACAAATTAATTAAAAGTAAACAAATATCTTGTTTAGCTCACAGTTTGGGGGACCAAACACCTCAAGAGCATGGCACGGGTTCTGTCGAGGGCCTGGGACGGCACCCATCACCACCAGGCACGGGGCGGAAGTATTCATGGGAGGGAAAGAACCATGAGACCGGAAGCACCCATGCTTGCTCCTTTATAACCACGCCTTCTCATGAGTTCCCGCGAGAACTTCCTCAAGTCCTTGCTGGTGGGCGGTACCTGCGATGACCAATCAGTTTGCACTAACCACCACCACGACCACCACCACGACCACCACGACCACCACGACCACCACGACCACCACCACCCCCACCCCCACCCCCACCCCCACCCCCACCCCCATCACCATCATCCAGGGCACTAAGCGTCCAACAAATGGATCTAGAGGGGGAGGAGGGAAAAGCACATCCAAACCCTAGCCCAGCCCATCCTTCTGTTTTGTCAGCTACACTGCCATACTTTTTTTTTTTTTTGGTCGGTCGTGGGGCTTGAACTCTGGGCCTGGGCGCTGTCCCTCAGCTCTTCAGCTCAAGGCGAGCGCTCTACCACTTGAGCTACAGTGCCACTTCCGGTTTTCTAGTGGTTTATTGGAGATAAGTGTCTCACGGTCTTTCCTGCCCCCGCTGGCTTTGAACCGCGATCCTCAAATCTCAGCCTCCTGAGTAGCTAGGATTACAGGCGTGAGCCACCAGCGCCCGGCTCATTGCCATACTTCTAACCAGTACCAGAGTCCCTGCTTTGGAAATGCTACTAGGACCAGGATATCTACAGTTTTCAGTCCATAAAGCATGCGTTTAATTCTTTGAAAAAGAAAAGGATACTCAGAACCCCATCTAAAGGAATGATACAGATGGATCAAACTGGTAGAGGCACTCTGTCCCAGAAAACATACCTCCCCACCTGTAGCCTATAAAAACCAGCTCTGAAAGCACTTCCAAAAGGAAATCCCCATTCATCGTTTTGAGTTATGACAGGATAGTTGGAACAAGGACCCTCTTCTGGATCACCTGCTCTAAGAATAACACTCAGGTAGATTTGGACATTCTGGGTATTTAAGAACCAGTTTCTCGACTCCATAGTTGTATCTTGCCTGCTAAATGCAGGCTTTTAAGCAGAGCTGAGCCGGCAGTGTGTCACAAACCATGGGCACTCATTGAAAATATCTGATCCAAATCACGGAGTAAACCTAACAGCCAAGTCACAGGGTCTAAAACAGCACTTTGAAGCAGGTCTGCAGAACAAACGAGCAAAGAAAAACGTTCCTGCACTTGGCTTGGGCAGGAGAGGAGAACCATGTGGTTGGTGAGATGGTGGCACAATAGCAGCTCTCTCATCATGGGCCTCTCTCTCTCTCTTTCTCTCCTTGCTGCAGAATGTGCTGGTAACTGAACAGTTCATTCGAACACTGGATGGGGTATGTGCCATTCACCCCCAACTGGATGTGGTGCACAACACAATGCAAGGGACCTCCACCAGGAAAACCTTCTTGAAGTGGACAAATCCTATGAAACTGATCCAGGTGAGCTCCAGCCTTCCTCTCAGAGTTTCCAGGGAGTCCTGGAGGAAGCTGGCATTTGGATTCTAATCATCTACCTAGCCTTTCCCGGAGTGTCTGTACAATCCAATGTAACAGGGTCCCCCATGGGATTCTCCACAGTAGTGGGTAATAGTGTGGGGAATCAGACTGAATGCGATTCTTTTTGGATGCACTCGATTGAGGTGCTGGTGGGATGGCCAATGGCTGTTAAAGCTGCACACCTGGAATTGTAGGTTTAGAGGGTCTCCCCGTATGATGGGAAATAGTGCATTCTGGAAAAGGAGATGTGGGAAAGACAAGCAGGGGACCAAGAACTGAGGACATAATCCAGGAGTTGGGCATTACAGGAATGTCCATTCATCTGGAAGGACTGAGGTTTCTGGAGTAGGAAAGGAAGAGAAGCAAAAAAAAAAAAATATTTCAGAAGGACCCAAAATAATATTAATGACATTGGAAAGATGTTCAAAATGTGATACTACAGAGCATTTTGTAAAACAGTAGGAACAGTAGGCAGATTGATAGATACAGATAAATCCAAGATGGTGGGGTGGATTTATGGGTTATTTTTCATTTTCTTCTTTTGGCTAATCTAAAATTGTCTTCCAATATGAGCACTGTTTTTAAGAAGAAAACAATGAAATATTATCTTTAAAGTTGTCAAACAAAGAGCTTCTCCATATGTGCATTTGTGGTAAATGGAAAAATCCTAAGAGTGCCTAAAGTTGGTCCAACCCGTCACACTTGGTGGCTGTGGTTTAATCTGTGATTTCTGAGCCAACAACAACAGCCCCCACCCCAGCCCACAGTGCCCCATCTGTACTTGTACTAGTCCTAACAGAGGAAGTCTCCAAACCAAATGGGACATGGGATGACTACTGACCCTACACCCTTAATGCTACCTTAACAACATCATCTTCCATCTATTAAGTCAATGGATAGATGGAGTAGGTGAAGCTTCTGGAAACACAAGGTCCATCATCATGACCTCCATCGCACCCGTGCAAGGTCCTTGCTCTACAGCAGCTCTAACCTATGGGGCTTCAAGTCACTGAGTTGCCTTTTTTCATTCCTCTCAGCCTTGCTGGGCCCTGGAGCTTGGGCTGCCCTTTGGGGAATGGGAGGGGAGGTGTGGTAGCTGTGATAAGGCCACATGGCTCCTGGTGTCTCCTGCTTCTCCTCAGAGCTATGCAGATGAGCAGAAAACCACAGTTTTGGAGTTCCTCAAGAGCTTGAATCCTACAGGATCAACGACAATGCCTGTGGGCGAGTTCCGGAAAGCTCTGGTACAGGTGTGCTGGTTACTGGTGGCTGCAGGCATGGAGGAGGGGCAGAAAAGCATGTGTGAACTTCATAAAGCTCCCTGGGATCGACTACAGGCATTCACCTCATTTATCTAGACCCGGAGGGGACCCCAGGCCTTCAGCCCCCAGATGAAGCTATTCTCTATATCATATGGCCTGAGGCTCCCAATCACACATTGCTAGGTATGGTGGCACATGCCACCCACTTTTTGCCTTAGGCCTTTGTCCTAAGTGAAGAAGGCAACCATACCCAACATCTCCAACATTTCTACTTTGGTTCTACCATGTGGCCTGAAATCCTGCACTCCATAGCCCCCCAAAAATGTGCCTGTGAAGGCTTGGTCTGTAGTGAGAGCAGCCTGAGGCCCAGACAGAGATGGGAAGACACTGGTACCAGACCCATGGTGGAGAGGTCTGGCTGGCCAGAACTGGCTAGGAGGAGCATGGATGGCCTTTAGATGCTGTAAAAGAGAGTTCCATCTACCCCCAGGGACTACCCTGGGCCCTGATCTTCCCCTTAATTGCTCCCCAGAAAAGGAGATCCTCTGAGAGTCTTGAGAGCCCCTCTGTATGCTAGTACAGTGCCCTCTGAGCCACCATGGTCCCAAGAAGCACAAGGTGTTTATGGGGGTGGGGAGTCACTGGAACTGGGGCAGCAGAGAGCTCTGGAACATACTCCATCCACTTCCTTAGCAAAACAAGGTCCCTATAAACCGTTACCAAGTCAGAGAGTTGATAAAGAAGCTGGATGAGAAGAAAGGCATAGTGGACTTCAGGTGAGCCCTGGCCTTTCCTGCTCTCTCCAAGGGACCCAGCTGGGTGAGTGGGAGGCCCTGGGATCATCTCATCTGCATTCTGAGAGTTAGAAGACATTGCCTGCAGCCACTAGCTGCAAGGACAGCACCACCAGCCTCCTGCCTTCTCCTCCACAGTTCACTCACGTAGCATGGCATGAGCCTCAGCATATGCTCCTGGCCACTGGGATCGAGGCTGGGACTGAGACCAGAGGAGCTCCAGCCCTACCCAGCTGTGTAACAAGGGGAAAATGCTCAGACCCTGACAGGTGAGAGGAACAATGGCAGTGCATGCCAGGTGCCATTGTGGTCCGGAAGAGGCATCACTGGGGAGTGGGTGGTAACATTTCTGCTGAGTATATCAAGCTGGGTAGAATGGACAAGAGGACAAAGGAATCACAAGGGTGAAGTGTGAGCCAGCATTGTGCTCTGGGAAGCCACAGGTATTTGCTCTGCTTTTGAGTAGGGGAGGAGCTAGTTAGGTTGTGACTCAGGCAGGAGAGAGGGAAAATGAGGGTGGTGAGAGTAGAAACGATAGTACTGTCTACAGAGTCTGAACTGTGTGCCCAGCACGCACTGTTCACCAGGCAGGCGTGGGATCTGACTCCCACTGTGCCCTTGTCAGTACTGCCTCACTGATGATGTGATGAATGATGAAAGAGATGTAGAGAAGCTAAGCCCTCCAAGATGATCCTTGACCTCAGGTCTCTGTAGTTTTAGAATGTTCTATCACCCACCACACTGGACCACTGCCCCTGAGAGGTCTGGGTCTGTAAATGGGCACCCATGGGTGCCTGGCCTATGTCTAGATTCCTCTCTGTTGTGTTTTTTTTTTTTAACTATAGCATGTTATTTCATAGGATAGCAATTTCATAACTTAATCCCACTTTCATGAGGTTTAAAGTATTATAATAGTTGAATTTACATAGTTTGCCAATATAAATTGTTGTCACAAACATCCTTGCTAAAGGGTATTTACACTTGTATTCTTCTAAAACAAACTTGGTGGGGTATACCCAAGCTGAGTCAAAGGGTAAGCATGTTGTAAAATTATTTAAATTCAACCTTTGCTGGACATCAGTGGCACACACCTATAATTCTTATTACTCAGGAGGCAGAGATCTAAGGATCACAGTTTGAAGCCAGCCTGGGCAGAAAAGTCTATGAGCCTTTTATCTCTGGTTAACCAGCAAAAAGCTAGAGGTGGAGGTGTGGCATAAGTAGCAGAGCACCGCCTTTAGCAAAAAAGCCAAGGGAGAGCGAGAGACCCTGAGTTCAAACCTCAATACCAACACTAAAACAAATAAATAAATCCAACCCTTGCTAATCACTGAGCCAGCACTCCACCAAAGCCCCCTGCCAACACTGACCATAACCCACATTCCCTGTTCTGCCAACATGAGAGCTAATGTCTTAAATGGCATTATTTGAATGTGAGCATCAGCCACGTGGCTGGATTCACACTCACTCCCTTCCTTTTCAAACCAGTTTCTTCACATTTCAGAAGCCATCCGAGATTCACCTGGAAAGAAGCTTGAGCAAAGAAGTCTTGCCAAGTCAACAACAGTGAAACAGAAGTGACTGGAAAGCTCAGCGGACAAGCATCGTGGCCAGGGCTGTGCACAAGCAAATAAAGTCTGAGTCTGGCTTGGCTCTAGGCGTCTCTGGGCTGCTGGGCTGTGCCCTTCACTGGGTAGGGACACCTTCTGTATCTTGTGACCACCAGGGACTTATCCCCGGTGGTCTCATCAAGAGCCACAAGACAAGCTGGGAGTAGAATGGGGTTCCAGGCATGGGGAAGGGAGCCAGTGAGTAGCTGATCAGGGGGCCAAAGCAGTGGACATGCATGGTCATTGTGAAGTATCAAAGGGAAAGAGTTCCAAGGTAGGAGGCAGTGGCAGAAGAGATAGAAGTTGAGGAAAGCAGAGGAGGAGACAAACTGGGACAGGAGATTGAGAGACCTCGCCTCATGTCATGGCTGGCAACTACCAAGCCGCGTGTCCTGGGTGCATTGGTTGTCCCACGTGACAAATGGAACAGACAACATGAAGGCTGACCACTCTGCATTGAAATTTTATATTCCTTGGGAAACAGTGCCAACAGGAAGAGCTTAAAGAAGATGAAGAATAGCCAAGAACAGATACCAGTGGGCAGAACAGACCCAACAGAGGGGTTTGATGAACTTCTGCAGTCACCGTGGGCCAGCTGGGCAGGCACTGTGTTACATACACTGTGATCAGTATGGACAAGGACAAATGGCCTAGTGTCCACAGAGCTTCCCTGACAGGTCAACACTTGCAGAAGATTAGACCCTGAGAGCTTCCTGAAGCTGAATTTCTATCCACAATGGTGAAATAGGGACTCAGAATCAAAATGAGGATAACAAAGAAAAAAATAAAACAATAAGGCAGTGATGGACAAAACTCACATCCAGTAGACACCAGATGGAAAGATGGAAATGAAGGCACGGAGGAGTTAAGCAAGCTAGGAACAAGCTGCCCAAGCTAGGAACAAGCATTGTTGACCTTCACACACGGGCCAGCTGGCTCTGGCTCTATGCTCTTAACCACAATCCTCCTCTGCTTGCCAGAGGATCCCCTGGATCCATACGTGGAGCCACCCTGCAGGCTTCCTACTGCGAGAAATATATAAACTGATAAAGCCCCAGCCCAGCTGGACTGGCCAGTGGGTGGGAGACAGAGGCAGAGATTAGACCCTTCCAGGTGCTTTGACCACTTCTGCTTTGTCTCCCCAGGAAAAGGTAAGCCTTTGACATCCACGATGTCTTTCACTCCTCTATAACCCACAAAACCCTCCAAGTTCTGTGTCTTAACTGTTGTGATCTGGGTGAGACCTGCCCCCACCCCGAAGATTTCATGGACGAAAGGGGAGACCTTGAAACATCCAAATGTGCAATTGTATGTGTCAGGATCTATTAAAAACTGTCTTTGTACACCCCCCAGATGCTTCTGTTTATCTTTTGCAGCAACTGAAAACAGTTATTCTTACAAATCTTATTTTTGCTCCTGTGAATTCTGGGTAATGATGGGCAATCACAAGGAGCTAAAATCTTCACCACCGCAACCTCTGTGACCCTCCAGGTGACCCCTTCATACTGACTCCTTCTTTTCAAGTAAGTGACAGTCCCAAACTAGCCAGCAGTGTCCCTGAAGTCTTTCAAAAGTCCTTGCGAGGGCAGAGCTCTAAGCTGCAAGGGAAAAGTTCTTAGACTTGGAGTTGGCCTTGCCCTTCCTCCAACCAATCTCTCTATAAACCTGAACCCTAACAGTCCAGCAGTCTCCTCCAATACCCCAGGTTCTCTCAGTGAGTGGGGCTTACTCATGTGCCTTTGTACTGAGGAAGCACTGTGTAATGTGTTATGCCACTGAACTGACTTAGATGGCCCTAGACAGCCTCAGGATGAGAACTAGTCACCAAAGACCAACCAGTGTCTACAGATGAGAGCTCTAACCCAACCCTCAAGATCCTGGGCTAGAGATGGAGTTCAACCACTTGGCCAGGATTCACTCAGTCATGGCTATCAAAAGCATTCTCATCAAGCCTGGGACACCAAGGCTTCCTGAGTCCCTGGTTAGGAGGAAGCTTCACCCTCCCTTCCATGTTTTTTATTTTTAGTGTGTATGTCTCAGTGTGTGCACACGCACATACACATGCATGCTTGAGCTCCAGGCCTTGGCTGTTACTTAGATTTTTCTGCTTAAAGCTGGCACTCTACCATTTGAGTCACATCTTCACTTTCAGTTTTTTGCTGGTTAGTTGGAAATAAGTGTTTCTTGGATTTGTCTGCCGGGGTTGGCTTTGGACCTCCACCCTCAGATCTCAACCTCCTGAGTAACTAAGATTACAGATGTGAGCCACAGTGCCTGGCTACACCTTGCACCATGCCTATCTTCATTTGGTTGTTCTCAAGTCGCATGCTTCAGAACAGTGTAATGTGATCATAGCACATCCAGTGAGTTGTGCATCGGTCTAGTAAGACTAGCCAAACTGAAGTTGCAGCTTCCCTCAAGTTTGTAGCAGACCTGTCAGAATACAGGTGTCCTGAGGACCCCAACCTGCAGCTGTGTCTGAAGTAGGGCAGTCTTGAGAAAGAAGGATCTCTTAAGCCAGTCAAATCTGATACCACCTCTGGTGTGGGTAACATCACAATGGATTGTGGTATTGCCCTGTGGTGGGTGGAACTGAGACACCTGTACCCAATAGCATTTCTGTTTAGAGATGTAGTGTGTACGTTCCAGTCAGTGCAAAATCAGCTTCCCTTACCAGCTTGTCAAACTATGCCACTCCTGGTTATACTCCTGTTTGACCAGCAGAGGACAGTAGAGCCCCACAAGTCCTGCATCCTCCAAAGCTTTTCCAGCTGCGGAGGTCCAGTGCAAAAGGCACAGAAAATGGAAGAAGCACAGAAAATGGAACCAGGACGCAAATTGGCTCTGGAAAATCAGATTCTTACTAGAAAGGCTCCTGCACCCAAAGGCAGCCATACTTCTGCCTTCAGCACATGGACACGGGGCAGGAGTGGAGGGAGGAGGGAAAGATCAGAGATGGGGCCAGAATCCTTAACGGGCCTAGAAAACAGATTCTCTATAGACACTAGTGGCTCACACCTGTAATCCTTGTCACTCAGGAGGCTGCGATCTGAGGGTCCTGGCTCCAAGTCAGCCCTGTCAGGAAGATCCATGAGACTCTTATCTCCAATTAACCAGTAAAATGCTGGAAGTCGAGCTGTGATTCAAGTGGTGGTAGAGCACCAGTCTGGAGTAAAAAAGCTAAGGGAAAGAATGAGGAAGGAGCCGGGCGCTGGTAGCTCACGCCTGTAATGCTAGCTACTCAGGAGGCTGAGATCTGAGGATCGCAGTTCAAAGCCAGCCCGGGCAGGAGAGACCGTGAGACTCCTATCTCCAATAAACCACCAGAAAACCGGAAGTGGCGCTGTAGCTCAAGTGGTAGAGTGCTCACCTTGAGCTGAAGAGCTGAGGGACAGCGCCCAGGCCCAGAGCCGACAAAAAAAAAAAAGAATGAGGAGGGGAGACTGAAAATGTGGCTTAGTGGTAGAGTGTTTGCCTAGCATGCATGAAGCCTTGGGTTCCTCAGTACCACATAAAACAGAAAAAGCTAGAAGTGGTGGTGTGGCTCAAGTGGTAGAGTGCTAGCCTTGAACAAAAGAAGCTCAGGGAGAGTGCCCACGCCCTGAGTTCAAACCCCAGATCTGGGATGGGGTGGCGGGGGGGGGGGGGGGAGGGAGGAGAGCATGAGGGAGATAAATCAAAAGTGACCCATTCTTTTAAACCCAACAATGTCATAAGCATCAAATCGTGTAGGTCTTGTTGCCAGGGGGCTCCCTGCAACCCCAACTGTTACAACTCTGCAGAAGGGAGGTCGGGGGCCCCCAGCCAGCACCCCTTTCCAATGAGAGGCCTGGCTGCTTCCTGAGCAGACAGCCGGCTCTCCATGTTTCTTCCCATGGGATCAAGGGGGACACGGTCCTAGCACCGCCGTGCCATCTCCAGTGTTTCACACTGTGAAGCCCACAGCCCCACATGCCTTTCTAGGATATGAGAAAGACGTTCTTCCTGACATCTGCAGGGAAACACTTTGAATGTAAATCCTCCAAGAGAGAACAAACACTTCTACTGCAGTGTGACTCTAATTCAATTTTGTACACACTTATTGCGGGCTTATATGTGTCCAATGTATTTTAGATATATCGGTGAGTTAAAAAGACAAAGCCATCTCTCAATGGAGTTTACATCTCAGCAAGAGAAGACAGCAAATGCACAAGCAAACATGCAATGTGTCCAGCTGGCTGTGGGAAAACCGAGCCAAGAGAGCTGGATGGAAATCACGGGTGAAGAGCTATTCACACAGAACAGCCTTAGAAAGGTCTCAAGGCTGGTGTGTGCCTGGGCATCTGAAGACAAGCATGTTGGAGAATTCCGGGTGGGAGGTGCTAGAGGCCAGAGAAGGACAGAGAAGAGAAGGGGATGAAGCCTAAGCTAAGGGAAATCTGGCCGCAACCCTGTGCAAGGTGTGGCAGAACCGGGAGAGAGGAGAGGAGAGGGAGCCTCACAGCTAGAACTCAGCACCATTGAGGAAAATGGCCCACCAACAAAGACTCCTCCACAGCCCTTCCTGAGGACAGTAGGGTGCAGGAGGGAGAAGAAGGGTCCTTGAGTCTGAGCTTCTGCTGGTGGAGTGTGATCCAGACAGAGCAGGCAGAGGAGCAGAGGTATAAAGGGTACCTAGAAACTGCTTTCTGCTGAAAAGCACTGACTCTTCTCAGGCTGGTGAATTAATGGAAAGCAGGGGAAAGCTTGACATCCCAGCCTCCACTTTCTACCCTTGTCCTTTGTCCTGTGGGCATCTTGGAATCCAAGAAGGCCTAACTGACCTACAGAAGAAACCCCCTGTGATGAACAGAGGAGGAAGCTCCCCTATTCTTCTTTAATAACTTTTGTATTGTAGCCAGGCCCTATCTGAAGAATTCTGAGATAATGAGCAACCCTATGTCAGACCACTTCAACACATCTGTAACTGGGACTGCATGCATTCCTCTCTCAGCGTGCCCCCAATTTCTTTCTCTATCCAAGCCTAAAAGCCAGGTCGCCCTGGTGGCAGACACCTGTCATATCAGCTACTTGAGGGGCAGAGGTCAGAAGGATCACAGTTTCAGTCCAGCCTGGTAAAAAGGTAGTAAAACCCCATCTCAACCAACAAGTCTGGTATAATAGTGTATGTAGTTATAATTCCAGCTATGTTAAGAAACAGAGGTAGGGTAATCTAGATCCAAGGCTAATCCCTAGCAAAAGCACAAGACCCTATCAGAAAAACGAACTAATGCAAAAAAAATGCTGGGCTATGACCCAAATGGTAAAGCGCCTACCTAGCAAGAATGAGATTTTTGAGGTTCTGGTATTCCAGTACCATCCAAAGCAACAATAAAAACAAACAAGTAAAAACCCTGAAACACATCTTGTACAAGTTACATGCATATCTTGCCTCTTCCTGCAAACCTGCCTGTGCCACATTACTTTAAATCTCCTTTTGCTGCCTCCTGCCATTATTCATCTCCTCATCTCTCTATTTGGCATATTGGGGTGAGTGGTATCCTTGGAGTTTGGCTTGTGACCTAAAACTCTAATTATATACAGACTCACCATTAGGGCTTCATTCTGGCTTAAGTTGTGCGGTCACATCAGCCAACAACTGTCCAGGGCCATCAGACCTCATCTCTGTCTCTAAGAGGAGACAGCCGCTCCCTAGACTACATCTGCCCCTCCCACTTGAGTCACTAGGGAAATGACCCCATATGACAGTAGTCACCAGTCTTGCAGAGACCCCTTCTGTAGATGGAGCAGGAACAGGTGACCTCTTCCCACTCAATGGCCATGGCCTCTCTCCTGTCTTCCACTGAGACAAAGCAGAATGCCTGGGAATACTCAATTTCCCAGCTTCCTTTGCAGCTAGTGACCTTCATGTGACCAAGTCAGACCAGTGGGATATAGAGCATTGAGGGCTTCTGGGAAGGGTTTTTCTTGTTTGTTTGTTTGTTTTTTGTTTTGTTTTTGTTTTGTAGGTTGTAGGACTTGAACTCCGGGCCTAGGCACTGTCCCTCAGCTCTTCAGCTCAAGGCTATAGTTCTACCACTTGAGCCACAGCTCCACTTCTGGCTTTTTCTGGCTATGTGGTGCTAAGGAATCAAACCCCGGGCCTCATGCATGCAAGGCACCTTCCCAGCCCCCGGTTTTTCTTCTTGATACAAGGAACAAATGGAAAAGGAGAGCCTGCCCTTCCACTCTAGAGTTCGAACATGATTGTGGGAGACTATGATGTTCCAAATTATAGCATCCATCCTGCAGATTACAGGTGGCATTGCCAAAAGTACCAAGAATGATAGAGAAGAAAGACAACTACCCAGAGATGACATCACTAAGCTCCTAGGCACCCACTGAAGCCCTCCCTGTGAAGAATCGATTAATACCCATGTCTAGGTGACTTTGGGTCAACTTCACTGTTACTTGCGGCCAAAAGCATCCTAGAAAATAGCCACTTGTCCGTGTTCCCTGTGGTTACCCAACCCTCTGTGTGCTCAGTGACTAGTGACACATCACCCTCTTACTGAACTGTGAACCCTCTGAGTACAAGCTGTACTGCCTCTCCTGATCTCTGTGCATGTTCTCCAGAGAGAAGTGACAAATGAATGTAAAAGGCGTGGGAGGAAGGGCAAACAGATCCTACTCTTGGCAACCCAGCTGTGGGGTTCCCCAAGAGCCCCAGCAGCTGCTGCCGCCCAGCTGCCTGGCAGCGCCTGTGTGTGAACATGTCTGCGGTGAACGCCCTGGGATGCCTGGGAGGACAGAAGGGTTGGCCCAGAGGCTCTGGTTCCAGCAAAACTAGGAAAGCAGACACCAGCTGTACTGTGAAGCCCAGAACTGAACTGCTCCACGGGCAGGATTAAGCACGCTGCAAATGTAGCTGTTTCTTCTCTAGTAGAAGCTACTAGGCCCTCTGGGAGAGACTCCTGCCCAGGATCAACTCAGGAACTGGACAGCCTAAGGGTGTCACCACCAGGGGGCGCTGGGGCAGCTGTACAGAAGCCAAGAACAGAAGGGGGTGGATGTCAAAACAGACCACATCTGAGATTGCCATGCACTTGCACTATGCACTGTCCCTCAGGAAAAAAAAAAAAAAAAATGACAGGGTAATAGGCGTCCCTCACCCCAGGAGCATGCATTGGCCATCCCTGAGAGGATGAAAGGCCACCACTTCCCCCATCCACTGAGATCAGGAGGCCCCAGCCCTGCTACCTCTTTGCCTCGGAGGAAGGCTGGGGTAGGGCATGAGAAGATCTTCCAGCTAAGACATGTCAAAAGAAAAGGAGCAGAACAGGATGGAAGTCCTGCTTCCGGCTAACCTCTCCAAGGCACATCAGAGTTTAGAGAGAGTGAGGAGGAGGGTTAGGGAGAAGTCTGATTTTGTGGGTGCACAACTGGTGCCGTCACACAAGGCCACACGATGAGTTTCACACTGTTTTCGCTGTCTTGTACTTGTGTGTGGGCTTATATATGTTGTATCCGCATGCATATCTGTGGGAGGGTGACAGGAAGATACAAATCTGAGGAAAAAGGATGAAAAAGTGCAACAGTGGAGTGCACTGGACGTTGATGGAAGTCAATATACTATACAACTCATGGGTGAGATGGGAGGGAGGAAACCGGAGAGAAGGAGGGAACAGATGACACTGTATAAAAGGAAATGTAGCTGGGAAGGTGGCTCAGTGGTAGAGCACTTGCCTTGCATGCATGAGGCCCTGGGTTCGATTCCTCAGCACCACATAAGCAGAAAAAGCCAGAAGTGGCGCTGTGGCTCAAGTGGTAGAGCACTAGCCTTGAGCTGAAGAGCTGAGGGACAGCACCCAGGCCCAGAGTTCAGGCCCCATGACCGGACCCAAAAAAAAAAAAAAAAAAAAGGAAATGTACTCATGACCTGATGCGTATCACCTCTATAATAACAATAAAACAAATTCTAAATAAAATAAAAAATGTGTATGTGTGCTAGTGGCAAGGCTTAAATTCATGCCCTCTCATATCACTTGGCTTTCTTGCCCATGGCTGGTGTTCTACCACGTGAACCATGCCTCCAGTCTGGCATTTTACTGGTTAGTTAGAGATGGTATCTTGCAGATTTTTCGACCTGGGCTGGCTTCAAACCCAATCCTCCAGGTCTCAGCCCCTCTGAGTGGATAATAATAGTGGCGTGAGCACCAACTCTTGGCTTAACATTCTTAACTTTTTAATTTTTATTTATTTTTTTATGTCAGCTATGGGGCTTGAACTCTGGGCCTGGGGGCTGTCCCTGAGCTCTTCAAGTCAAGGCTAGTGCTCTACCACTTGAGCCACAGCGCCACTTCCGGTTTTCTGTTGGTTAATTGGAGATAAGAGTCTCAAAGACTTTCCTGCTTGGGGTTGGCTTAAACCAGGATCCTCAGATCTCAGCTTCCTGAGTAGCTAGAGCCAACGGTGCCCAGCAACATTCTGAAATTTTAAACAAATGACCCCACAAATTCAATAGCTGGTTCTGCCTGGGATGAGGGCATTTCTACACAAAAGGCTTTTCTTCACTGGGGGGTTCGGGGATAGGCAACCCCTCCACCTACTCCCCCAATCCCACAGCCTCTCCCAACTCAGCCAAGTAGAATATGTTTCTAGAAGACAGGAAAGAACATGCTGACCTCAACAGCAGACAGGTAAGGGTGGGGGGAGCGGGTGGGCCCCTCTCTCTCCCCAGGCCCTCTGCCACCTTCTCCACCCTGTGGGGAGTGGGTGACACCTGAGGCTCCCCTTGGGCAGGAAATACCTCTACAGGAAGCAGCTGATCTGAGGTGGGCAGGGAGGGGAGGTCATGAAGTCTAGAGCCAAGAGGTTGTTGAGGGCCTCAGCCAGCAGGGCCCGCCCAGACCTCTGGTCTCCAGCCAGGAGGTAATTCAGAAACTCCTCCACATGGCTGCTGGGGCCTGTTTGCCCTGCTCCTCCCAGCTCCAGCCAGCCGCAGGGTGGGAGATGCTTGCCTTCTTGCTTTCCACCTCCCAGATGCAGCTCTGGCACTCACAGTGGGTCCAGGGTCAGGCGGTGCTGGGAAATAAGCTGGTGGGAAGGGAGCAGGCTTGGGTCCTGGCCAGGACTGGGAAGGATCCAGGCTCCACAAGAGAGGGACACCCCCCTGTGTGTGCTGGGGCCAGGGCAGAGCAGACAGCCTGGAGAGCTGCCTGCGGTCCAGCCTGAATCCCAGCCGGCTCTTGGAAGCCAGGCCAGCAGAACCTGGCCCTCCCTTGGCAGAGACCAGGCTAGGCAGGAGCCCAGGTTCCACACCCGACTTTGTGTCCCAGAGACTGAGAACTGGGCCACAGAGTCTCCTTCCTGGGCATCTCTCTCGATCCTCATTGCTAATTCCCCTCCCAACTAAAATGAAAATGCCACCCCCTCCCCACCCCCCAAGCCAGGAGAAGGTGAGCACCTTTCAGGCTTTCAATCCTCACTGTCTTAGGAGGTTTGTGGTCAGCTCACTTCCAATAAAGCCTACAGGACTGGCGAAGGGAGGAGCTTGGTGAGGCTTGGAGCAGCAGATTCACTTCTGCAAAGGAGGGAGGGGGAGGAGGGCAAAATGCCCATGAGTTAACCAGTTTCTAGGATGCATCATCTCACTACCATGCACCATCAACAGAGCTTGCCAAGGCATTTTTGCCAACAGGAAAACGTGGTATAGGTTCAAATGACAGGGTGACAGCCCCCAAGAAAGACTTCTGCAGTCACCTCCCAAGCTTTCCTGGACAAGGCAGCTATAACACACTGGGAAAAGCCTGTGACATCTAGCTGTGAATCCTCCCAGGGTCATTGCAGACACAGGCTTCTCAAAGGAGTGACGGTGTGTCATGCTTTGGCTCACTGGAAGCCAGGTCAACAGATCCTGTCTCCATCCATCACAGTGACTCCACCCACCCTAACCCATTGGCATCCTGCATTCTCAGGCCTGTTTCTCAGACTAAGGGTGTTTACAGAAAGCGTTGTCCTTGGAAGAGCCCCCAAACCCCAACTGAAGTTCTGGTCTGGCCTTTCCTGGGACCAGCCTCCCCAGACAGAGGCCAAGGACATTCTGACTCTGAAGGACCCTTCCAAGCTGCCTTCCACTGTGGAAAACATTTGACAGTATTTGACCCACCTCCAGGCCTACCAGTCTACAAACACAACAGAATGTAGTCCTCATTAACCCTCTCCTGGGAGAACAAAAGAGGTGCCCAGAAACCATGGGTCCCTCCCTCTACAGGACCTTTGAGCATCTGAAAGCAAATCTTGGCCCTCGGCTTGCTCTGGAATGGCAGCTCTGCCAGTTGTTCCCACCTAACCAGAAAGTAGTCCCTGTTTGGTCCTTCCATATCCAGCCCACCCCTGCAGCCAGTTTCTCTCTGCTGACTTGCTTTTCCTCTAGAATTTCCACTTAATTTTGCTCCTCTTCTATTTTGACCGCCCCTCTCCCTGCCTGAGCCCTAGAGCTCTAACTAGGAGCTCCACACATCTGGCTAGATACTAGCCTGTGACCGCTCCCAGCCTGTTACCTGTACTCCTTGATGTTCTAGTCTCTAATGGCCCAAGGTCTCTGCAAAGTGACTCCCAAGCTTTATCAAGAGTTTCAAAGCTGGGCACTGGTGACTATGCTCACTCCCCCATGCCTCCTCAGAAGTCTCTTTCTTCATGATGGTGAATTAAATTTAAGCCTGTACCCCTCCTTCCTCCTGCCAGCCACCATACCCTGGCTGACCAGGTACAATGGGCACCTGTATATCTGAATAGGTGGGAGAAGGCAGGGAAAGTCCAATGATAGGAACCAAACTTTAGGCTCTGGACACTTGGCCATGTCACCAAATAATGAACAACCCACCACTTTAACCTGCCTTTCATGGTGGCCAGCAGTGACAATTTGTGTGTGTGTGTGTGTGCGCACACGCACACACACACACACACACACACACACACACACACACACACACACACTGCTATTGGAACTCAGGGACTAGGCACTGTCCCATAGCTTTTTTTTTTCTCTCATGGCTGGTGCTCTACCACTTGAGCTATACCTCCACATCTGGTCTTTTTATTTTGCCAATTTGAACTCAGGGCCTGAGCACTGTCCCTAATGCTTCTTTTTGCTCAAGGCTAGCACTCTGCCACTTGAACCATAGCATCATTTCCAACTTTTTCTGTTTATGTGGTACTGAGGAGTAGAACCTAAGACTTCATGCATGCTAGGCAAGCGCTGTACCACTAAGCCACATTCCCAGACCCTCAATTCTGGGCTTTTAGGAGCCTTATGGACTTTCCTGCATGTGCTGGCCTTGAACTGGAATCTGAAAATCGCAGCCTCCTGAGTAGTTAGTATCACACAAATGAGCCACTATGTCAGCAAGCTGGAGCAGAAAACAGGGGAGAAACTGAGGTAAATACCACCCTAAGCTTCTATGCAGGACTCAGTTTCTCCTCCGAAAGAGTGCTAGACAAATACATAAATAAAACTGTGCATCTGGGTGCCAGTGGCTCATGTTTGTAATCCTAGCTACTCAGGAGGCTGAGATCTGAGGTTTGCTGAGGCTGAGATTGCAGTTCAAAGCTAGCCCCAGCAGGAAAGTCTGTTAGACTCTTATCTCCAATTAACCACCAGAAAACTGGAAGTGGCGCTATGGTTCAAGTGGTAGAGAGCTATAGCCTTGAGCTGAAGAGCTCAGGGATAGTGCCCAGCCCAGAGTTCAAGCCCCACAGCTGATAAAACAACATCAACAACAACAAAAAAAACCTGTGCAGCACATCTGAATTGCTGACATGCAGGGTACACATACCCCACCTGGCCCACTGCCCCCCTACACCCAGAACCTTCCTAGGGGGGCAAGGCCACATCCTAAGGTGAGCAGGGTGTTGTGGTGAGGACGAGGCCCGAGGGTACTGTGAGAAATGTCTTCAAGGCTGCACCCCTTTTCTCTGAGAGCTTCAGCGTCCTGCTGGAAAGTCTAAGAAGAGAAAAGGAATTGATGAGCAGTCAGGCAGGGAGATTTTTTTTTTATACCAGTTTAATCTAATAATTAAAACTTAGGGCTCATGCTTTGTATGTCTCCTTTTTTCCTTCCTTTCTTTCTCCTTCTCTTTTATGAAAGAACCAGGCCATAATTGAGTAGAAATGAGAAAGAAAAAATTAGCTCTTGGCCACACAGAGTTGAAGAAGCCCTGCTCCAGATGCCTTAGCAACCTTCATACCAACACCTAACACCAAAATGAGCCACTGAGGGGGACAGGGCTCAGGGGCTGGGTCTGACCAGCTATGCACCTGACTCTCTTACCTTGGCTATCCAGCTCAACTAGGTGACAAGCCCTCCCTGCCATCCAGTTCCCACCACTGTCTCCCCCAGGACTTTCTGTCCCCACCACTCATTTGGCCATTTACCTAATTAAAAAAATTATAATAATTGAGTGCAGGGCTTTGTGCTATGAAACTTCGCAGGGACCTCCTGGAGCTTGTCCTCATTCTGTCCCTCTGTGGCTATTTCACAGCCCCTTTCTGGGTTTGGAAACCTCACGTACTGGCTTCTAGGCTGCTGTCCATGTTTCTCACACTGCCTTGGTGGGCAGCAGGCGCTGCAGTTGGTAAACAGAGGTAGACAAACAGACTCAGCTGTGGCTATGGGGTGGGGGGGGAGTGATGTGTGGGAAAGGAAGGAGCAGAGGACTCCTCTCTCTGCTTTTGTTTCTAAGCACTGGAGCTTTTTGCTTGGTTTAAAAATATTCCAAGCTTTTAAGAAATCATACATGTACAAGGTAAAAATTTGAAAATCTATAGAAAGCAGGAAGCAAAAGAGGGTGAGTATACAGCCTGCTGACACACATGCATGCACACATATGCATGTTCATATGTGTGGTGCACATGTACACATGTGTCCATGCATATACAGGCATGTGCAGTTGCATAGGCGCTGTGCATGCATATGGATATGCATGATGCATGTGCACATACATGCACTTATAGGCACATGCATGTACACCATTCATAAATACACATGTGTGCATAACACATGCACACATACATTGTGCACATATATGCACGGGCATGTGTGTGTGCACAGCGATATGCATATTCACATGAGCAAATGTGCATGCACACATGCACATACAACATGTGTGTGCGTGCGTGTGCATATAAGACACATGTGTGCATGTATGTGCATGCTCCCGTGTGCACCTGTGCTCACCCATGCACATGTGCAAGCTCATATAGAAGGGGAATGAGTGTACAGCCTGCTCACATACAGGCACACAAGGTACAAATACATGTGCATGCTTACATGCATTCCACAGAGGCACGTATACACTGTTACCTGTGCGCATGCGTGCATGCAGATGCATACACAGGTTACACAATCCACACACACACTGCTCTGTCCTCTGCAGCCGCTTTTGTACTGTCTGCCCTGTTGTCCTCACCTCATGGAAGCCTCCACCAGCGCCTCCTTTGTTTTAATCATGGACCTTGCCGCTGCTAACCATTTTCACATGCTCTGCTCAGATCCTCTTCCTCGGGAATCTAAAACTAGAAACCCTCATTTCCAGCAGCATCCTACTGGGGCCTTGGGTGGCTGTCTGACTGTGTCAGTCACCTGACACAGGTGTCTGTGGAATCCAGGGCCACAGCCCACCCAGGGGGTTGTGGAGGGTGCCTGGAATTTGTGTGTTATTTTTTCAAAAGATCCCTACCTAGAGCTCTCAGCAAGTCTCCCTCCCTACCACATTTTTGCCTAGCAAACTGTTGAATCCTCTCTCGTGAGGAGACTGAGGCTCAGAAGAGGGGGTGTCAATCAGCTTTCTCTCTACTATAAGCAAAATCCTGAGCTTATTAACCTATCAAAAGAACAGTTTGGGTCAGGTGTAGAGTACTTGCCTAAAATATAAAAGCTTCTCAAGTCTTCTGGGGAGAACAGAGTCCCTCTATGCAATGCACCCAGCCTGAGGAGGGAGGGGAGGAAGGAGAGAAAAAGAGAAAAGGAGAGAATGCACAATCGCAGTTTTAGAGGTTCCAGTCCAACATTGGGAGGGCCTACGAAAAAGAAGGGAGGCTTATTTCTTTACAGGTGGGAAAAAGATACGACCCTGCACTGCAGCGCCCTCCAATTTCAGGTTCACACAACATTCCTGAGCCTCTCACAGCTCTTCATCCAGCTGCATTTAGGGCCCTGTAAGCCCTGCTCCAACTTTCCTGTCAGTCAGAATTCCCCTGGCTCACCCCCCTCCAAGAGTCAAGAACCAAGCACACTGCTAGGAAGCCCTTCTGCCAGCTACCTGACCCTGCATGATTGCCCGCACCTTCCATAGTCCCAAAGTCTGCCCTCCAGAGCAAGTTGGGACAAGGCAGCCCCACTTCCAAAGACAGTCCTTCCTGCACTGCAGGATCGCTGTATTCCACTACATCACACAGAAGCCAGGCAGCAGTCTTAACCAGTCTTATCATCAGGCTGTCCTGGGCAGGCCAGAGCCAGAGTAACAGTCCTAGGATGTCCTCAGTGTCCTTGGTCCCTAATAGCGGCTTTTATCTTCATGACTGCTTCACACTTACAAGGTTGGCTGCTCCATCTCCACCCTGCAATCGAGTCTCCAGGAAGGAAAACAAACAAGGTAGGCAATAAAAACGTTCATCCCCTTCCCTTCAAATCCTCTTCTGCCACATCAACTAGAATGTGTCACATGGCCTCCCCAAATTACAAAGGTGCATGGGCTATCCTTTGTACTTTTATTATGTTTTAAAATCTGGATACATGGCTGTCTCTCAAATAAACTGTTTGTGCTTGGGAGGAAGAAGCCCGGAGACAATAGCCTTGGTAAGTGAAAGTTGCTTCCAAAGCTGCCACCAGACAGAAGTCTTTCATGGAGAAATAGCACTGGAGCCAAGCTAAAGCCTTCACTGCAGGGGGTATCTCTCTCTCTCTCTCTCTCTCTCTCTCTCTCTCTCTCTCTCTCTCACACACACACACACACACACACACACACACACACGAAACTCCAAGTGCAGCCTCGCTGCTTGCTTCCCCGTGTAACTGCCCGAGACATTCATAAGCTCTTGGAGCTCCAGTTTCCTCGCTCATGTTGTCTAATGAGCATCCATGTGTTCTTCCTCAGAGCCCTTCTAAGCAATGTGCCCTCACAATCCAGACACCCAACAAATACCAATTCTTCTCTCGTTTCCGGTGAGGGCTCATGTGACATGTGTCTGGTCCTTTCTTCCTGGACCTGCTCCCAGGCTCTGCTAGAACATCTCTTTCTAAATGCAGCCCCAGGACAGCACACAGAACCCCATTGTGTCTCCCCAGCAAGGAGGACAATGGACCCTTTACATCCCTGCTCTGAGTACACTGCTTCCTTCTTATAGGACCTAGACAGCCAATTTTGGGAGCCTTGTGTGCCCATAATTGGGGTAGGTATGGAGGACTCTCCACTCAGAAAACAGATGGAAGGAGCTGGGATAGCGGGATAGTGGAGAGGGAGGGGCCACAGGTCATGCTTTCTGAATGTCAAGCTGGGCTGGTAAGGCTTCCTTCCCACACCCTGTACAGGCCTCAAGCCATAGTAGGAGAAACTGGAACCAGGGAGCCAGAGCCTGGCATGATGACCTTTATAGAGATGAGAAACTCATAGTTCGGCACTGGTGGCTCACGCCTGTAATCGTAGCTACTCAGGAGGCTGAGATCTGAGGATCGTGGTTCAAAGCCAGCCTGTGTAGGAAAGTCCTTGAGACTCTTATCTCAAATTAACCACCAAAAAGAAAGAAATGGAGGTGTGGCTCAAGTGGTAGAATGTTTGTCTTAAGCCCAAAAGCTCAGGGACAGTGCCCAGGCCCTGTGTTCAACTTCTAAGACTAGTACAAAACAAAAAACAAAAGCAAAAATATAAAATAAGCCTGGCACTAGTGACTCACACTTGTAATCCTAGCTACTCAGTAGGCTGAGTCCTAAGGATCACAGTTTGAAACCAGCCTGGGCAGGAAAGTTCATGAGACTCTTCTCTCCAACTATCCACCAAAAAACCAGAAGTGGAGCTATGGCTCAAAGTGGTGAAGTGCTAGCCTTGAGCAGAAAAGCTCAGGGATAGAACCCAGGCCCTGAGTTCAAGCCCCACGAAAAAGGAAAAAAGAGAAAGACAGGAGGAAACAGCCACAGAAAGGTTAAGGAACTAAGGTAAAGATCACACAGTCTAAACCCAGAGGAAGGCCTGCTCTATCAGCTTACTCCAGACCAGCCCAAAATGGAGCCCTAGCTGCTCATCCTCCACCCCCTTCCTCTACCAACACCAACGCCATCACCAGTAGTGCCTGTCCCCTCCCCCCCCCCCAGTGTCACATTGTCCTTAGCCTACCCTATCAGATCGGTGGGTTTGCCTCTAGCAGGCAAAAGAGTGAGAGAGCAATGAAACCAAGCAGTGGCTCCCAAAGGCATCTTTGTCATCCTCACAGCCGGTGAGTCTATTACCTTACCTGGCAAAAGGGACTCTTCTGATGTAATTAAGATCCTGCTAGGAGAAGATTGCCCCAGGTGCTCCAGGTGAACTCAGTGTGACCACAGGAGCTTAAAGACCGGCAGGGTCACAGATGGAAGGAATTGAGACAATGAAAGCCCAAGCTGGAGCAGACTGCTTCTAGAAGCTGGAAAAGGGAAGGAAATGGATTTTCCAACTAGCCCAACTGACTTTTGCTATTGATTTCAGCCCTTGAAAAGAGAAATCCTCCCAAGGATGTTGTGCTTGAAGTTACCAAAATGATCCTGGGAGCTTTCTAGAAGTTTCAGGACCCAACCCACCTCCTCCCTGCTTCCTTCAACCTCCCAGCTTCGGCTCAAGGGCCCTCTTCTCCAGGTAGCATTTCCTGAGCTGACCTCACCTGACCTAACCTCACCTGACCCCCAGAAATCACCAACCAAAACCTCGTACCTACAGGACCTTCTGGTTATAGTCCTGGATTCTAGAAGACCCCACTCTGTGCTGTAGTTTTCTGTTTAGGAAAGTTGTCTGGAGAGTGGTACTAGAGGATGGTTCATGCCTGTAATCCTAGCTACTCAAGAGGCTGATATCTGAGGATCATGGTTCAAGGCCAGCCCGGGCAGGAAAGTCCACAAAACTCTTATCTCCAATTAACCACCAGAAAACCAGAAGTGGCACTGTGGCTCAAGTGGTAGAGCACTAGCTTGAACATAAAAGCTCAGGGACAACACCTAGGCCCTGAATTCAAGCCCCATGACGGATCCTGTCTCAGGAAAAGAAGGGGAAGGATGGAGGGAGAAGGAAGGAAGGAAGAAGGAAGGAATGAACGAAGGAACGAAGGAATGAAGGAATGAAGGAGAGGGAGGGAGGGAGAAGGTCCTTCCTCTTCTCTCTCAGTCTTGAACTTATAACCTAGAGGGCTCTTTCTTTCTCTCTCTCTCTCTCTCTTTCTTTCTTTCTTTCCTTTTTGTCAGTCATGGGGCTTGAACTCGGCCTGGTTGCTGTCTCTGAGCTCTTCAGCTCAAGGCTAGTGCTCTACCACCTGAGCCATTGTGCCACTTCCAGTTTACTGGTGGTTAATTGGAGATAAGAGATTCACAGACTTTCCTGCTGGGGCTGGCTTTGAACCTCCATCCTCAGATCCCAGCCTCCTGAGTAGCTGGATTACAGGCATGAGCCACCAGTGCCTGGCTCTATAACTTCTGATTTTGCTTCACCCAGCCACACTGCTTGTAGCTCAGCTTCTCCTTCCCATCATTTGACAAGCTCTTTTACAGTGTCCCCTCTTGGCCACCAGTTGAAACATCACCATGGAGACCTAGAGTTGTATACCTACACACAAAGTTCTTCCCCAGGAATGTTGGATCAGGACCAAGAGATTTGAGCTCCAGTTGTTGCTCCCCTGAACAGCAGATAGGCAACTATGCTGCTATAGTTTCTGTCCAAATTCCTACTGGACATTTTCTATGCCCAGTCCCACATACCCACATACCCTGGAAGGCCTGCATTAGGGCTCCAGCTGTGGAGAGAAGGAAGTGAAGGGCAGAGAGGGAAGGAGGAGTTCTGTGCCCCCACAGAACCCCAGCCTTGCCTCAGTCCATCCCTGAGGCCTAGCAGCAGCTCTGCTTAAAATTCTTGAGATATCTGTGATCTTTCCAATAGATTTCCTGTTTTGCTTAGCCTGGCCAGAGTTGATTTCTGTCACTCACAACCAAAGAAGTTCTAAAAATTTTGGAATGAGGGAATCTGAGCCAAGAACAGTGTTGCCACATTGTATACAGCATGGGGTGCATTCCCAAACCAAATATGGTCAAACTGTGTTTGCCCAGAAGTCGGGAGTGTGACACCACGTGCGCACACACACACACACACACACACACACACACACACACACACACACACAAAGAAAGCCCCAGAAGAGGGGAAGGGGGATCTTGGCCTTTTTGTTCGCTGTGCCTGGCTGCAAGATGGGGGTTAGGAGGCACAGGAGGACAAGATGAAGTATCAAAGGCAAACCATGGAGTGGAGTGCAAGGTATGGCTGGGAACAGGACATGGAAAGAGAAGTGGAGAGGAAAGTCCGTGAATCTCTTGTCTCCAATTAACCACCAGTAAACTGGAAGTGGCACTGTGGCTCAGGTGGTAGAGCACTAGCCTTGAGCTGAAGAGCTCAGGATCCAAAGGTAGATAGAAGAGATGCATCACAGGGCGGCCCCTGAGTCCCTTCCCTGAATAAAGTACCAGGATAGGTGTGTTTTGTGTAGACCACACCCCAGTCACTAGCACCTCCCTATGATGGAAGTTGAGCCCTAATCAAACCTGAGGCAGGGTTACAAAGCTCAGTCACTTGACTTCTGGGGTTGCATTCAGCACTTTAATACCTTTTTACTCCTGTTTAACAGTCTTGTTTGTTTTGTGCCAGCACTAGGGCTTGAACTCACAGCCCTACACTCTCATTCGGCTTTTTCCGCTCAAGACTAGTGCTCTATCACTTGAGCCATACTTTCACTTCTGGTTTTTTGCAGGTATATTTAAGATAAGCGTCCAACTTTTTTGCCCAGGCCATTTTGTTTTTGCTTTTGTTCGGTCGCAGGGTTTGAACACTAGCTTGGGCACTGTCCCTGCACTCTTCAGCACAAGGCAAGCACTCTACCACTTGAGCCACAGCACCACTTCCAGTTTCTTAGTGGTTTATTGGAAATAAGAGTCTCATAAACTTTTTTCCCCGGGGCTAGCTTTGAACTGCAATTCCCAGATCTCAGCCTCCTATGTTCTCTAGCCAGGATGATAGGTATAAGCCACCAGCCTCTGTCTCTTACAACTAGTCTTAAAATTGCTTGGACCCTGAGGGATATTAGAAGTGAAACCAGAACCCCTAGAGCAATACCAGGAATCAGATATGCTGCACTCAGTCCCAAAGATGTTTGGAGCCAGCTACTCCTTTGTTGTGGGGCCAGTCCTCTGCCTAGCAGGACATTAGAGGTACAGCTGGCCTCTGTCCACTAGAGGCCAGTAGTGCTCCTCCAATTGTGTCAAACAGAAATGACTTCTGGGAACAAAATCCACCAGCAATCAGCCAAAGACTGAGAAGCCGTCAACAGGGTCTGGCAGTGCATGCCTGTGGCCCCAGCACTCAGGAGGCTGAAGCAGAAGAATTAGAAATCCTAGGCCATCCTGAGCTTCATAATGAGACCCTATCTCTCTCTCTCTCTCTCTCTCTCTCTCTCTCTCTCTTACACACACACACACACACACACACACACACACACACACACACACACACACACACACAAAAGACAAATAAAGAACTAGGAAAGAGCAACAACCCAGGCCAGTGAGTTAAAGGGAAGAACCCAAGATAAGTCAATGACCTTAGCCCAGGTGTACCTACCCAGCACACCATCACCTCCATCACCTGCAGCTACCTTCAGCTCTGAGAGAGAGGCAGGACAAAGCTCTTCACTCGCCACCTCTGTTCTTAAAGAAATGACTAAGCTGAGGAGTGACAAAGTTCAGTCTGTTGGTAAAAGTCACCAGCCAGTCTATAGCGAAACAGAGGTGGAACAAAGGACTTCTCTTTTGTCCTGGCCCTCATGTTCTCTCCCTTACTTAAGGATATTTCCCAAGAAGGCTGGATAGTTTACAAAGAAATAAAGAGATATATTTCTTCTGATTCTGGAGGCTAGGAAGTCCAGGACTGTAGGCTGAATCTAGGGAGAACTTCTTGCTGAGACATGAAAGGGTGCAAGGTATCACATGATAAGCGAACAAGAGGAGCGGAACTCACCTTTATAACCATCTCTAACTCACTCCAGAAGAAATGGCGGCCTTAATCCATTCACAAGACAGAACCCTTGGATCCAGTCACCTCCTCGTCCACCCCATTTCTGCACATTTCCATTGAAGATTAAGTTGTCAATCATAAACTTGGTATACTTGTTGAAATCACAGCAGAGGAGGGAGGCGTGTTTCCTCCCTCCTCCCCTTCAGGAAGCGGGGAAAAATGGAGAACTTACTTACAGAGCCTTAACAAGAAAAAACAGACTGAATCTTGGCTGCGGGGGAGGGTGTCCCTCTTTTTCTCTTTTCTCAGAATATCATGGCAAGCTGAGTTACTGCTGTCTGGCACACACACAGGATGGTTGCTTGTGTGTACGTGTGTGTGATAATGTATACGTGATCGTGGGCACCTTTGAGAATGAGTGAGCATAGGAGGGTCTCTGAGGACTTGTATGGATGTGTGGGTGCACACAGGTGCTAAACATGCATTTCCTGCCTGGGTCATTTAGGGTCTGCCTTGGGCTGTTATAAGCAGATACTCAGCTGAGAATCCTCTTGTGTAATCAGGAGTGTGGGCCTGGGCCTTGCCTCCTGCAGAAGCATTGAGTGCTGTAATGAGTCATGCCCATGGCTGGGTAGAGGAGAGGCCTGGCTAGAACACAAGCCTGTCCTAACTGGTCAAGGGCAGCCATGAAAGGACATTCCCAGAAAGATGGCCTGTGGCAGTGTGTAACTTGAACATGGCACTGTCCTGAAGTGTCACATTCGTGGGTATACTACTGGAGGGGCACAGAGCTTGGCATGTGCCTGGGGACCTGAGGACACCTACTGCAGTCTCTTGGGAGAGATGGCTAGGAAGCCACTCCTGTTTTTTCCCAGAACTTCACATCATGGAAGTCCCCAAAGGATCTGCCCTAAGAAATAAGATTGAAATCCAAACTCAGCCTGGATGTAGCTGGCGTGGTCATTTTAGTCCCAGTCCTATTGGCTGCCGGTTCCCAGTTTACAGTTCTTCCCTGCTGCCAGGAACTGGACAAGAGAGTGAGAGGCCCAGGAGGAACCTGGAGCAGTCTCTCCCAGTGGCCATAATGAACCAGGAGCTCCTACAGCAGCAGAAGGTGCCGCTGAGACGCTGTTGAAGAGTCACATTGAGAAAACACATTAGGGGATGTGGCCCAGGCACGGTGCCAGGCGCTGCGTCAGACACCAGCTCAGGGATCTTCAAAGCAATGCCCAAGGGCATTGGGGCATTAGCCTGCTCAGCGGACCGATGAGCAAAGCCAGCTTCAGAAAGGCGGAAGTGACTTTTGCATTATCACACAGCCATCTAGAGGCAGAGCCAGGTCAGGGAATGAGGTACAAAATGTCCAGCGATCAATACACTGACTAGATAAACAATGGTTTATTTATGGAACGCTGGGCAGCTGCTGACATTTCTCAGTAGAGAAATATTGAATGGCCTGGAAAGATGTTCAAGATATGTAGTTAGGTGGTGGGAAGGGGGAGGGGTGGAACAGCTTGTGAAGAAAGAAAGAAAGAAAGAAAGAAAGAAAGAAAGAAAGAAAGAAAGAAAGAAAGAAAGAAAGAAAGAAAGAAAGAAAGAAAGAAAGAAAGAAAGAAAGAAAGAAAGAAAGAAAGAAAGAAAGATCAAATAAAACATAGAGGTCTCACTTCCCCAAAGAAAATCAAAGCCTTAGCAGGGTATTTTCTGAATATGAGCAGTAGGCGGGATTTCTACTCTGTGCTCTGTTATTGTTTGTTTGTAACAAAGACAAGCCTGGACTGCGTTTTGGTGGGAGAGGGAAGGGGTGGCACTTAGAGATGAAAACTGAGCAGGCTGGGGGGGGGGGGGGGGGAAGGGGAGGAGATTGGGAAGCCCCACCTTCCCCAAAAGGCCTCCCTTCCCCTAAAGGCCTCCCTTCCCCTGTTTGGGTGGAAGGAATTCATGTGGATCTGAATCCACACCCCAGGAGGTTGCATGACTTTCAGACTTTCAGATGCCTTCCATCCCACACACTCTCTAGCCTGTCCACCTCCCCCCCCCACACCCCACCCCGCCCCAGCTGAGGACCTTGCACTTGCCAGACAAGGGCTCTTCCACTGAGCTAAATCCCTAACTCCAGACTTTCAGATGAATCATGCTGACCACACGTGCAGAGATGCCTCCTGTTTTGTAATCTCCCCCAGATTCTTAGTCAGACACCCAGCCTCCAGTCCTGACAGCCATTTGCAGTCTTCCCTGGCCTCTGCAGGCAGAGGAGGGGATGAGGAGCTCCTGGCATAGGAGCTTGAGAAGGGCCAGGGGTGGCCATGCACAGGTCAGTGAGAAGCCTGTGTGACACCTCCTCACCTCATGGCTCTCACTCAGAAGACAAGGTTCTCAGACAGCCACTTGGCTCTTGACTGGAATAATTAGAGCCAGAGCCAAGAATGATGTCATGCCTCTGCAGGAGGAGAGAGGATGACTTTGAACATGGCCTTGGCCTGGGCCCTCTTGTTTGTCAAGTGAATTGGGGTAGAGTTGACAAGCTTCAAGCACTCCTGCACATATGTTCTGATTTGAAGACAGAAATCCTCCCAGCAAGTCCCTCTAAGAGGCATGGCAGCCCTGGCTTTGCATACCCAACCCCCCTATCTTACAGCACCCCCAGCCATAATACGGCTGTCCACAGAGGTGCCCCCACACCCTTCCAAGGGTGTAGGATGGGAAGTGGCCCAGGCTGCCAGTGCCTTGGGAAGAACCATCCCTATATTAATTGGTTTATTAATGGATGGTTACAGGAAGATTCATGTAAAGTCTTCCCTGCTGTGTTAGTCAGCTTTCTACTACTACAACAAAATACCTGAGAGAATCGGCTTATTAAAAAAAAAAAGGAGGGGGGGCACGTTTATTTGGGCTCTCAGTTTTAAAGGTTTCAGTCTCTGGTTAGTCTCATTGCTTTGGGGCCTGAGGAGAGGCAGTATTATACACCCTGCCGATGTTTTTCTTTTCTTTTGGAAAATCAGACCTCTGTGTTTTCTTTGACTTGTTTTTTGTTGTTGTTGTTGTTGTTTTTAACATTCCATTTGCACATGCTGCTTTGTAATGTGCTTTCCCCTCCCAGCCTACACCTAACTATACCTGTCTTCAACATCTCCCCAGGTCGTTCGATACTTTTTCTGCTGAGAAATGGCAGTGGCTGCCCAGTATTCCATAAATAAATTCCATCCTGGAGACGGTGAGTGGTCAAACTGTTTCCCTCATGGCCAGGACAAGAAAGAAGAAAAGGAAGGGATGGGACTATCAGTATCCACTTCAAGGTTATACTCAATGACCTTTAACACAGGAAAGGCCAAGGCTTTAACACGGATGGGGATCTTTGGTTTGATTGGTTGTTTGGTTGGTTGGCTGGTTGATTGGTTGGTTGATTGATTGGTTGTACTAAGGTTGAATGTGGAGCCTCACACTTGCTAGCTCTCTACTGCTTCATAGAGCCACACCACCAGCACACATGGAACTTTGGAAAACACTTCCAATTCATTGCACTAGGAAAATGAAACACAGAAATTATGCTTGGAGCGGGGAGAGACAGAGAGCAGATGGGGCAGGCCTCAGGGGTATGCCAAGGACCCTATACTGTCTCCCTCGCCCATCATGGGTGTAGGGGACCCTAGCACAGGGATTTGGGGAACCTAGATTTAGAATTAGCCTATCAGACCTATTGGTGCATGGCAGGCTGGAATTACCTTTCTAGATGTTTCCTTGGGAAATCAGACACAGGGCAATGGCCAGGGCCAGGACCAGGAAAGACCTCAAGTCATGACTAGAATTCTGGCAGCATCTGGGTGCTTCAACAAGAATCACCATCTGAATCCAGCCATGTCAGCTCCAAAATCATGGTTTTCTAGGCTTCTGAGAAAATAAATGTTTGAGACAGATACCAATCATTCATGCCTGCAATCCTAGTGATTCAGGAGGCTGAGATCTGAAGATTGCAGTTCGAAGCCACTCTGAACAGCAAAGTCTGTAGAGACTCCATCTCCAATTAGGCAGCAAAAAAGCTGGACTAGAAGCATGGCTCAAGTAGGACAGTACCAGATGTGATAGAGAAAGCCAAGTGAGAATATGAGGCCCTGAGTTCAAGCTCTGGTACCAGTGGAAGGAAGGAAGGAAGGAAGGAAGGAAAGGAAAGGAAAGAAGGAGGGAAGGAAAGAAGGAGGGAAGGAAAGAAGGAAGGAAGGAAAGAGGCAGAAAGGGAGGGAGGAGTGAACAAACTAACAAAATATTTGTTTATAATATTTTGTTATGGCAGCCCAAGCTAAGATATTTTGTTATGGGACAAGCTTTCTGGCCCATCAGAAAGCACCGTTCTCCCCCTGTGCCCCCTGTGTTGGGGTGGGGAGGTTGTTCTTAGCCACCAGTCCTCAGCAGTGACAGTGAAGGGCCAGCCTCTAAGCACCTTCCATTCTGAGTTTACTCAATCCTCATAACAGTCCCACAAGGTAGGTAGCATCATAGCCTTGATATAAACAGACAGGAAGCAGGCACAGAGAGGTTAAGGAAACAGTGTCATACAGCAACACAGTAGAACTATTTTGAAACCCTGGCAAGCTAAATTCAGTGCTTCTTTACACTGAGAAACAGCGAAAAGACTGCCCACCCTACAGGAAACCATGGGGCAGAAGCTGTGGCCCATCAGGAGACCCACATGTAAATGTCCAGCAGTGCTCTGTTTGTAATGAAGTCAAGCTCTATGGCTCACTTCCACAAGTCTACAAGGAAGTGGTCTGTTACATGTCTCCTCTGGGACAGGAGATGACCCTTCCATTGGGTAAGACAAGGCAGATGACACGCCTGTTCAAGCCCTTTCTCATGGTCCTGTGGTGTGAAAATGTGCAGCTATGACCTCTCAGCGCTGCCACAGGGGACTGGGCAGATCCTAGTATGTGGACCCAAGTTCAAGACCTACATGGATTCCATTTTGAGCCTGAGGAGGGCAGCAGAATCTGCTTTGTTTGTCTATTGCACTAGGAATGGAAACTGAGTCTCACCTGCAGGCCTAGGCCCTTTCAGACCTTTCTACAACCTCACTCAATTCAAATGGCCATGTACCATGACTTCATACTTTCATGGGTAATCCCCCAACAGTCTGTCTGATGGGAAGCTGAACCCTTCTAAGACCTACTCTTTGTTCCTGTGACCCTCAGCTCCTGAATTTCCAGGTTCAGAATGAAATGTGGGGGGCTGGGAAGGTGGCTCAGTAGTACAGTGCTTGCCATGCATGCATGAGGCCCTGAGTTCGATTCTTCAGCACCACATACTCAGAAAAGGCCAGAAGTGGCACTGTGGCTCAAGTGGTAGAGCTCTAGCCTTGAGCTGAAGAGCTGAGGGACAGCGCCCAGGCCCAGAGTTCAGCAAAAAAAAGAAAAAAAGAAAAAACAAAAGAAGAGCAGAGCAAAGACAAGACAAGACTGAAATGTGGTTTTAGCCCCTTGGAGGAGTATGCTAGCAGGCCAGAAACCTGGGGGACCTAAGGTTTTAAGGGAGGGGCTTCTGATGAATTCTTGTAATGACACCCATGATCCACCAGATGTCGCTGTATAGCTGACTGAATGAAAGGTGATCCTAAGAATTTTCCCTAGCACCCACCCTCAAGTCTGGGGAAGCCAAGGCTTGGAGACCTAGGTATGTAGTGCCAGGGCCCTGTTCCCTAGCCTCTAGATCAGCAGAAGCATCCTCATATTCTATAAGCCAGGGGACATCAGAGGTCTCCATCAAAGGTCTGAGACAAGGAAGGTATATTTCCAACCTGTCTGCGGGACAGCACTGTCTCACCTCTAGAAAGTCACTGGGTGGGACTCCAGTCTCCTCTATACCTTTCTCTCTGGGAGCTTACACCAGTTCTTAGGGTTCTGGCTGGGAACAACAACTCAACAACCCCCACCCCACCAAAGATGGCAGAAGGCCATGCATGCAGACTGAACTGCCACCCAGATGGACTTTCATGTCTCATTAGTTCTGGACAACAAAGCCCAGCAAAACAAGCCCCAAGCCTGACAGGGCTGGATGGAGGCTCCGAGAGGACATGTCCTGCCTCACCTGAAACCATGTCACCCAGAAAACATCAGGTCCCCAGTTAAGGTTTCCTGGAGGGGATGAGTGGAGACAGGAGGAAAATCTACACACACACACACACACACAACTGTGGTAGCGGAACAGCTGGATGAGGAGCTGCTTGGAAGGGGGAGGGGGGAACCAGAGCTCTGTCCATATAATGGCTGTTGAAGGGGATGGCAGAGACATCTAACCAAAAACATGTTAGCAAATAATGTTCACTTTCCCTTAGCTCATGATAAGCAAATGCAAGTTGATTGCCTGACAAAGGTGGCACTGTCCTGGACAATACAATAAAACACTCTGGGGTATTTGTTTTATTTTTGTTGTTGTTGTCTTTCAGTTGTGGGCTTGAACTCTGGGCCTGGGCGCTGTCTCTGAGTTTTTATGCTCAAGGCTAGCATAGCACTCTACCACTTGAGCCACAGCTCCACTTCTCTCTTTTTGTGGTTAAGTGGAGATAAGAGTCTCACAGACTTTTCTGCTCAAACCTGCAACCCTCCGATCTCAGCCTCCACAGTAGCTAGGATTATAGGCGTGAGCCACCAGTGCCTGGCTAAACATTCTGTTTGTAAGAGATTTTTAAACACATATGTGGATATCTCACAAAACAGGAGCTATGATCACCCTTTGATAGATAGCTCTATAGGTCTGTAAGACCCTATGGAATGTTTCCTGCAGTGTAATATGCAGTCACAATGCAAAACTCCAGGAAGCCCTGCCCAGTTTCCATTACACACTGGGCAACTCTGTTCAAGGTTTTGCACTGTGTGCATGTGTGTGCACATATGCATGCACTTAAGTGTGTGTATGACCGGGCACATCTGTAGCATCTGTAGTCTTGTACTTGCAAGTCCTGAAAGAATGCACTTTCCTAAACTGTTGCGTGTCAGAGCAGCAAAGGAGCTAAGATCCAAGAGGTTGAGTCTTAAGCCTCCAGTCACTACACCAGTGAACAACTCAATAAAGTTGCCCAGGAGGCTTGCCTTCGCTAGTTTGAGGGCCACAGGTCAGAGGCAGAGACACCCTGGGAAAAGGGTATCAATTGTGGCTATACCCAGGGTGGTGACCAGCCCGAGGCAATAAGGGAAAGTGCTTGAGAATGAGGTTCTGGAGACAAACTTCTCCCTATTCTTTACTTGCTTTCTCCTAACATCTCTGCCCTTTTTCATCTGGAGAGTAAGCTCCATGATCTGCTCTCCCACACAGGTCTATTGTGGGGATGAGGTAGGTAATGTAACAATTAGTCTTAAAAGGCATTGTTTGAATCGTTTACCGTTTGCATCTTTACCAGTGGACAAGTTCCCCTCATCTCATCCCAAAGACCACAGATAGCACCCTTGGAGTTTCCTAGCTCTCAGGTTGCCATTTTTATTGTCACCTTGTAACTCCCAAACCTGACAGTCTAACTCTTATGGAAGCTCTCGCCACCTGCTGGTGTAAGTAAGAATGGCAGGCAGGCTCCCTGGAGTCCAGCTTTGTCCTGAGGCCAGCACAAGAGGCATGAGTGGGCTGAGCTTCTGGCAACAAAAGGCCCGTGCATCCTGAGTTGGGACATGGGGTGTCTTGGGTACATGATACTCTCTATTCCTCTATGTGGGGATTGTTTATTGCTTGCCTGACACTTGGGATACTGTTGAAAATCTGCATCCAGTGGAGTTCTGGCCAGAATATCTTTAAAGATAGGCTACTGTAGTCAAGTGCTGGTGGCTAGCTACTCAGGAGGCTGAGATCTGAGGATCATGGTTCAAAGCCAGCCCAGGCAAGAAAATCTGTGAGACTCTTATCTCCAATTAACCATCAAAAAACTCGAAGTGGCACTATAGCACAAGTGGTAGAGCACTCACCTTGAGCTAAAGAGCTCAGGGACCGTGTCCAGGCCCAGAGTTCAAGCCCCATGACCACCACCACCAACAACAACAACAACAACAGGCTATTATGACACTTACTTTTATCCTTTTCTCGGTTTTTTTGAGATAGTATGTCACTATGCAGCCCAGGATGGCCCTGAACTCATAATCCTCCTGCCCTGGCCTCCAGAGCGCTGGGATTGCAGGCACGCACCACCCTGCTCAGCTTTACTCTCAATTTCAAAACCCCCACCCCACCCCTGCTGTCTGCATGTTACAGACAGCAGGAATTATAGAACTAGCCTTGCTTTAATTTTAGGATGAGGACTCTATTCATAGACAGGAATTTTTTTTTCCCTTGCAGCTGATATGAGTTTTGTTGAGCCTGCGGACCCCCAGGCAGATACCCGCTTATCCCTTAAGGCAGATACAGAGCCTTCCTTAGTAACAGCTATAGGTCCATAGTAGAGAGGGCTATAGGATCTGGACCCTGGAGTAGATCCATTTGAAGAAGCCACACTTGAGCCTGAACTGGGCAGAGCTCTGTGGCAGGGGGGTGGGGGGGTAGGGGGGGGGAGGAGACAGAGACAGAGACAGAGAGACAGGAGGAAGAAGGGAAGGAGAGAAAGAGGGAGAAGAATGTGACTTCTCCAAACTGGCACAGGGCCTGGCTGTCCTAGCAGCCCTTCTAAAGGACCCATGACAAACAACCTTGCCTGGCACGTAAGCACTTGCCAAATCTTGTTGCATTAAAACCCTGGAAGACTCGGCAAGGGGTCCAGTTTCAGCAGGTGGTGAAATCAAGGCATCAGATCCTAATGGAACCAAGGTCAACACGGTACTAGCTGTGAGGCCCTGGAGGCAGGCCGTGCAGGGCTGCACACGAGGCATGAGCACGCAGACTCACCAAGAGCCAAGGCCCCCCTACGCAGAGGAAAGACAAACATGTCCCCAACGGCAGAGTCCAGAGAAAGGCGCAGCATTTTCTGTCCATGAATCCTCACAGCTGCGACCTGTCTCCTGGGGAAACAGAGGCTGTCCTAGAGCCTCTTTGTTGAGTCACTTCCAAGCAGGGCAATCTCCTCTCAAACAGTTCCAGCTCCCAGCTGAGGGTAAAACACCAAACTAGACATCAAAAAGCTGTCAGGCCTCAGGAAAAAGGGAAGATTAGATCATTACAGCAGGATGAAGGAAACTGAGGAACCCAGGGAGGAGGTGAGGGGCAGAGGCCAACTATGTCTCAAGACAACCACGGCCTTCTCCCAACTGCCAGGAAGAAAGCCTGGGCAGACTCCACCCCTTCTGGGCGGGACAAGTGATCCAAATCACACACTCCTCCCCCCCCCTCCCCCAATAACACATGCACGTATTTACTAGTCCATAAATCTTGGGAAGGCAAAAGTTACAGTAAGCATGTCAGGACATTTCTTGTGCACACACAAAACTCAGACACACAAACACATGAGCAGGTGTCCAGGCCTGGCATGCAAACTATGGGAGTGCATGCATGTGTTTGCGTGCAGTCTACAAACATGTTTTCACAAGGCTCAGAGAGAAGCGATCAGTCATCTCCCAGGAATCTTAGCAGCAGCCATCCCCAGAAAAAAAGGTTTCTGCCAGCTGGAGCAGGGATGAGTCAGCAGAGGGCTAGCTGGGGGAGGGAGACGGGGCCAGCCAGCCAGAGTGGCCTCTCCCTTCTCCCTGGAAGGTCTCCAGGCCCTGCCTGGCCTGGCCGCCTTGCCTGGGTCACTGGTGGCCAAGAACACATTCCTGGAACTGGCCAGTATAGGCAGCTAAAGGGCTTTTCCCTCCTCCTCTTTCTCTCTCCCCATCCTGTCCCGCCCTGCACCCGCCCTTCATTTATTTATTTATTTTTTCCTTCTTGCAGCAAAACCAAAACACCGTGTTCACAAGTTCAGGGGCTGAAGCCAAATAGCAGGAGCTGGCGGCCTAGGGATTGGCCGCAGGAGCTGCCTGGGCCCAAGCAGGCCAGGGAATGAGGACACCTCCCTCCGGCAGCAGAGAGCCCTGCCAGGGGGTGCTGGGATCTGCCGCAGTCCTACGCAGCAGCAGCAGCAGCAGCAGCAGCAGCAGCAACAGCGGCAGTGGAGCCAAGTGTCATTGCCTGGGACTCCAGGGAACAGGAGTTCAAGGTGGTACCTCCCAACGAAGTGAGCTCTGTATCTTTCGGGCCGGTAGCATAGCCTCAGGTTAATAACACAAGGGGTAGGTGTGTGGCTGGTAGAACAGAGCCACACAAAGATTTCATCGTTATTCCCTAGTGGGATGGCTTCAAGTTTTTTAGCACCCGGGGTATGACAGTACCATCTTTTTACTGATGGAGAGATGAAGGCGCAGGCAGGTAAGAGATTCAGCCAAGGTCACTATTGAGTGAGCGTGAAATGGAAGGGAATCACTTAAAGATGACTTTGGGACTTTAATGACGGGCACCCTTGTTGTCTCCCTGGGCTACATCTACATTGTGTATGCCAGGCTCCCAGCACCGACAAAAATAAAGAACATGAAAACAAGAAAGCCCTCGTGCTGTCCCTATCCTTGTTCTCCAGGGTGAGCTAAGAGAGGGAGCGGGAGAGCCATCTGCAATCTCAGCAGCAGCGATGATGGCAGTGGGTGAAGGCAGTCACAGCCCAGCCCAGCCCGAATCCCTGGCCTCTTTACTGAAGGCAGGAAATGAATAAAAGCTAAATGAGTTTGGAAATGCCAGGAGGCAGTGTTTATCCCCCTTCCCCCACCCCCTCCCCCTGGCAAAGACCGTGTATAGTTACAGTTTAATCTTGGAAATGCCAGACAGCTGTTCCCCGTTGCTAGGAGACTAGCCCACATTATGCAGATGTCAGGACCTCAAATGTCTGCCGGAAATTACAGATCATGTTGGAAGAGCAGAGGGGCCTTCTCTCGGCTGGGGAAGCGCAGCGGGAGACCCCCTGGGGGGATGGCAGAAAATAAGGGGCCCACCCCTCCCTTGTCTCATCCTCTGGATCCTTGGCTTCTCTGCCTCGAGCCGCAGCTCCCTCCTCCCTGCCTCCTCAATCCCTCCTCCCTTCCCTCCCTCCCCACATCCTGGCCTTCTTCATCTTTCCAGGACTGTGAGAACTAACGCCTATCGCCGCCACCCCTCCCACACCCACCCACACCTACAGTTTGTCTTATGAACAGCTTTCTTCAGTCCAGTGTCCCTATGTGTGTCTTCCAGTCTTTCCTTTTGCTGGGATGTCACTGAGCAGGCAAGGGACTGAGCTGGGAGGAGGCAGAGGCCACAAGAGGAAGATGGTGGAATCTAGTCTCGGAGCCGTCCTCACCTGGAGCTGGAAGTGGACACAGTGGCGCGTGAGTGTGCGCGCGTGTGCGCACATGCACACACACACACACACTTTCCCCAACATGCCCCACCCTACCCCCAAACCCAAAGGAGGGCTGTTACCATGGCAACCACTGGCTACTGGAGCTGCAGCATCACCGGTCCCTGGGGAAGGGGAGCTGCTGTCTGAGCAGGGGCTGGGGGAGGAGCAGAGGGAAGCCCTTTCTCACACTTGAATCCAACATCAAAGGGGCCAAGGGGCTGGAGGGGCGTGGGCTAGAGAAGGATACAGACTAGCCGTGCCAAGAAGAGCAATGGCATCTGCAGCATATGGAGGAAGACTATTGGGTACCGTGGGGTGGAGAAGGAGAAGCTGTGGTTTGGGGGCACAGTGGTGCCATGTGCCTTCCATTTCCCTGAGAGCCCATTAGGTACCTTGAAAGCAGACATGTCGTCTCCCGGCTTGTCATCCAAGTGCAGGTGGTATCTAACTCCTCCTTGCCAGCTATGTGACCTTGGCCTTCCTCCAACTGTTGTGGGTCTATCTGTGTGTGTAGCACATATGAAAAGGGCTTTGGAGAGAGGGTCTCAGAAGCAGGCATCATTACCACCCATCTGGCCTTCCAGAAACTGGCTAGGCTGCTGGGAGGAAACACTATCCACCCTCTTTGCAGCCTCCTCTGAAGTCTTCCTCCTGCAAGAGGAAGCAGCCATCCTCATCCATGGCCTTCCTGACCTAGGGTCCAGGCTCTGCACATCAGCTATCAGTACTGACCGATAGCCACAGTGTTGATGAGTGAGGATATTAAGGCACCGAACCTCCCAAGACCTGCACAAACCAGCTTGGAACAGCAGCACAATCATGTCCTTGTTCAGCCCAGCCCTGGGTTCAAATCCCAGAAGGGCTATGATCTTTCTCCCTAGGAGGTAGGAAGGAGACACCAGACACCAGGGATCCTCCCTTTAACCGGGTGAGCTAGGACAAACAATCAAACCTCCTTGGCTCTCATCTCTTCTCCGGCAGAGTGGATGGCAGCGGCATCTTGGGGGATGCAGTGAGGATGGAATGAGATCAAACAACATGCTTGGCTCCCGCAAAGCACTCAGTACATTTGAGTTCTTTTATTAAGGTGCAGCCAGTTCCTAAAAACACCAGAATTCAGCAGCGAGGAAGGAGAGGGGGATTCCTCAAGCTGTGTGCACACCCACTCCCCCTCCCTCCGCCCAAGCACAGTGGTTTCTCCATTTTGGAAAGTTCTAGAAGGGCTGTTCAGGGCAGGTTATCAATCAGAAAACCCTTGTACGTGGGGTTAGGGATTTCGCCAGGTGAAGGAGAAGAGGGGGTCAGGAACAGGGTAGTTCCCCCAACCCTGCAGAAAAGACTTGTAGGTGGGGCCCCGGTGTCAGGGCTGAGTCACGGCCCAGCCAGCTCAGCCCTGAGCCACCCAGGGCCCTCTACCCCTCCTCCACCTTCCTTTGGCTTCTCTTGAAGAGGAAGAGAGCACAGCTGCTCAGTCTTCCCTTTGTTCCTCTCTCTCTTCCCCTCAGCCTCTCTCCATTCTTTCATCTCACTCCCCCCCTTGGCTGTCTCCCTCGCTCACCCTCGGTGCTGCACACCCCCCACCTTCCCTTGAAGCTGATTTCTTGCTTTCTCATCCTTTCTTCTCAGAGCTCACAATCACACTTGGCCGCCTTCCCACCCTCTTCCCCTCCCCTCTGCGATGTCCTCCCCCCACCCGTTCTCCTTCCCACCCCCCTTCTCCATTTCCTCCCACCTCCTCCTTCTTCCCTCCTGTTTCTCTCCTCCTCCCCCACCATTGAAATCCCTCTCTCCCTCTCTTTCCCTCCCTCCACTCCTCCCCCCCCCCCCTAAAGAGGACACTTTGAGTCTCCAAATACACAAAACCAGGTCAAGATCCTGAATCATCCTGGTCTAAGGGACTAGGAGCCTAGATACTTAGGTCAGCATCAAACAGAAAAATCAGAGTCTAGCTGACCCTGTCCAGCACCTGGCCCCTGTACCAGCTTACCTGCTTCCTACAAACCGCTACCAGCCCCCAGCTCCCACTGCCGGAGCTCCTAGGAAACCAGGGTAGGGTGGTATCCCTGTCCCCTGCTAGCTCTTTGCCCTGATGCAGGGAATCAAGATGACAAGACAATCAGAAAGAGAGCAGAAGCAAAACCAATCTGCCAGGAACTGGAAGGAAAATGGCTGGGAGAGAGACAGGCTCCGTATGCCATACATACATTGTATGAGGTGCATGCGCTGTGTATGTATGACAAGTCATGACACGGCCTTCAAACAAAACAGAGTTTGAATCAACCCTTTATCTTATGAGCTAATGGCCTCACACAGGGTACAACATGAACCGCAATGTCCACATCTGTAGTGACTTGTGTCCATAATCCTAGCTATTGAGGAGACTGAGATCTGAGGATCATAGTTCAAAGCCAGTCCAGGGCAGGAAAATCCTTGAGACCCTTTATCTCCAATAGCTATCAAAAAGCCAGAAGTGGAGGTGTGGCTCAAAGTAGCAGGGTGCCAACTTTGAGGGGAAAAGCTCAAGAACAGCACTGGGGCACGGAGTTCAAGCCCCAGTATCAGCACACACAAAAACTAAGGCACTGCTCTGGCAGGTCTGAGGTGAGGCATTAAGTCCTTAGCATAGGATGTCTGCTCCCAGCTCCAGCTCTTCACTGGAGCAGGGAAGGCTTCTTGGAGGAGATGGGCCTTCTGGCAGTGTTGAAGGACGGATAATAATAGTAATCATACTTCTATTTTTGTTGACACTAGGTGCTATGCTCAGCACTTTGAATACATTGTCTCTCATCCTCCAGCAACCCTAGGACGCAGCTTGTTTCTTGGTCCAGTTTTCATGGAAGCAGTGAAGGTTCAGAAAGACTAAGCAATTTGTCCTAAGTCACACAGGAAAGTAGAGAAGCAAAATTCTTCCCTCTTCTGCATTCTTCCCTCTTCTGCGGTCACTTGGGGTAGGAGCTAGGGACATGGCCATGACTAGGAGCAGCTCTGAAACCAGGCTTTTATACACTGGGACAACAAAGGGCTGGGCGTGGCCTCTAGTGGAGGGCTTGACAAACTGGCCTCTCATCTTGGTCAGAATCAGCTTTCCTGTCTGGTCTGGGTGGGAGCCTCTCACTGGGAGACCACCAGATGGAAAGGAAGAGGGAAAGGGAGGAGCTCCAGGTCCCCAATTTTCCCTCTCCTCACCCCTCTCACCATTCCATTATCCACATAGTCCCTAAGGTTCCACCCCACCTCTTAGATGGCCTTTCTGGGGTGTGTGTGTGTGTGTGTGTGTGTGTGTGTGTGTGTGTGTGTGTGTGTGTGTGTGTGTGTGTGTGTGTGTGTGTGTGTGTGTGTGTGTGTGTGTGTGTGTGTGTGTGTGTGTGTGTGTGTGTGTGTGTGTGTGTGTGTGTGTGTGTGTGTGTGTGTATGTGTGTGTGTGCTGTAGATGGCCTTTCTGGTGTGTGTGTGTGTGTGTGTGTGTGTGTGTGTGTGTGTGTGCAACCCTGCCATTACATAACAAGGATAATCATTCCTTCCCTGGGGGGAGGTCTAGGGCAAGCCTGTGAGGTTTCTGCCTGGGATGACAAAGGGAACTGAGGGAGAGGAACGCATATTATGGAATTTGGGGTGGTAGTGTTGTGTGGAACAGGCACACCTCCTTCTTTCCCCCTTTCCCTCCCTCCCTGCCCCGCCCCACCGTAGTTTCTGCTGATAATAGGTGAGCTAGGAGGATTTAACAGGTGTAAATGCTCCCCTTCCCAGCCCAGCTCCCCTGCCCCCCCATCACAAAATAACTATCTCAGATTACACAGTGTGGTGCTTTCAAATGGAACTTCTCAGTTTCCATGGCAACTCAACCACGTGGTTGCTGCCAAGGATGGGGGGGGGGGATGAAGGGCTTGCAAAGGAGTGGTTGAGAGGCTCAGAGCTCCTGGGAGGTGAAGGTGGAGTGATGCTGCACACTGTCACCCCTCCTGCCGCTCACCCTACCTTCTGGGATGAAGCCACCTAGAGCCCCAAGGGAAAGTAGACAGAGAACCCCAGGACAAAAAGACAGCTAGATTTCAACCCCAAGATATACCCTGGGCCTGCCATAATCTGCGCCTTGGGTCTTGGGCAGGGTCCCAGAGGCCTGTGTGCTCCTCCAAGGATCTCCAGGAGATCTGGAGTCACACACACACACACACACACACACCTCTTAGGTGATGGCGGTGGGGGGAGGGGTGGATTCCTACTGCTTTCCAGTCCTGTGACCTCAGACCAGGCGCCTAACCTCTCTGAGGACACTTTCATCTTCACAATGGTGTGCGCACATCTCCTATCACCTGCACTGAGGGAGAAAGATGACATTTAGGAAGTGCTTTGTGATAGAAAATAAACCCAGACAGAAGATGGGAGCAGAGCTGCCCTGTGAGATGCCAGGGATCTCAGCTCACCCTCTGCCTGCCTGTCTGCCCAGGGACACGCCGCACGAAGCCCTGCCATTCAGACACCCTTGACTGCCGCCAAGAGCCTCTCCTTGACCACATTCCTAGTCTAGACCCAGTGCCCCATGAATGTCCCTGCTGTCCTAAGGCTCCAGCTGATGTTTGAGGCCAGCCTCCCCCTGGTCACTGGCTTCTTCCCAGTCCCCACACACTGGCTCATGAAGGACAAATCCCCATCGTGTGGCCTTTCCCCTTCTTTCAACTGTGATTCGCCCTCCCCCCCCCCCCCCCCCAGTTTTCCTGTGCTGGTTTGTCCAGCCTTGGGTCTCTACATGAGCCACCACCACCCCTCTCTCCTGGCCTGCCCTCCCCATCTGTCAACAGAAGTAATCTCAAGCCCCCCTCCCCCCGCCCCCAAACACTGACTCTGCAAATCTCCTCCACAACAGAAGCCCTGGGTCAAAGCTTCCTCCTTCCTCACTACCCAGCCCCGTCCCCCGTTTTGTCCCCTCACTCAGCAGTGCTCCCTGAGTCCCAGAGAAGGTAGCTTTCATTGTTTTTTTTTTTATTTTTATCAAAGGGTATTTGGGGGGTGTCAAAATTGGTGTCTCCCCTGAGACAGTGCAGTCTCTGAGCAGGCTCCCCTTGTTTCCATGGCGACAGCAGCTGGCTCACATGTGTGGTTGCTATGGAAACCAGGCTGGTTCTCCCCCCCTCTCCTCTTCCCATCTCACTTTCTCTTCCTCAGCTGCCTTACCAACTCCCCCTTCATGTCAACACTTGAGGTATAAGGAAAAGGACACCAAAGCAAGCCTGGTCCTGATGCCTCCATGTTTCTCTCGGCCCAGGGGCTGCTTCTGCAGGGGGTCCTTCCTTCCAGCCACTGGCATGAGGATGGAAGGCTGGAAGGCACCTGGCACAAACAGCATGGGGCTCCCTAGACAAGAGCTTTCCTGAGGATGGGAGCTGGGGGCCATCATAAAGCTCACTTGGGCGTAGGCCCTGGCTCCTATCCCATGATGCACTGTGCCTTTCCTGTCAAAGAAGCAAGATAAACAAGAGGCAGGATTGTCAGAGGAAATCAATGGCATCCGAGATGGAGATGCTCCCAGCCCCAGCTCCAGCTCTTTGTCTGTAGGGGTCAGTGATTGTGTAGACTTTTTTCCCCTCTGATATGGAAGGCAGGTTGGACCCTGCCTTCTCGCCACAGGTCTGCCATAGGAGTAAACAGGGAAAGAGAACATAACAGATGCTGAAATGCTGACAAGCGATTGCTTTCATTATAGTCTTTTTGCTTCTTTTCTTCAGTAGATATGGGTTGAATATATAAAAAGAATAAGCAACATGTCATTCATTGGATCGTAGAGGAAAGGGGGAACCTGGAAGTGACCAGAATCCAGCAAACCATTAAATTCCAAAGCAGCTGGTACAACTGTCAGATTAGTTGTCTTGTCACATGCTGGAGACCAGAGAGGTGAAGTCAGTCTCCAGACTGTCACACAGCAATGGCAGTAAGAGGAGCCAGAGATGGGATGTAAGAACAGGAAAGAAATGCAGTCATTGAGCTGGGTAAGGGATAGGCTAAGGGTGAGACTCTGACATGTGCTGTACAGTTGAGATGACAAAGGACTCAAACCAGTAGTCCATGTGGGCCTCTCTTGTCTTCTTCCCTCAGCCCAAGCCCTCCCCGCAAGGTGAGTGCTGGCATCCCCTTCCCCACCCCCAACCCCTACTCACCTGGTGCTGCTGCTGTCTTCAGATGGGAGTTTGACTCATTGTGAGAAAATGCAGTGGCCTGAGATGTCATTGGAGATTTCTGAGAACTGCCTTTGGGCAGACAGAGCCAAAGGGGAAAGTTCCAGCTCCTGTCTCCTGCAAGGCAAGGCCACAGTAGAAGAATTCTCAAGGTCAAAGAAGACGTCATTGGGATCCTTGTCCTCAGCCAAGAGCATGCTTCTCTGTTTCCATCCCTAACCCGCAGTCAACACACAGGGAGTGGACCTGGGCACCTCAGGAAATTGGAACAGCTGGGAGGGGCCAGCCAGCATCCTGGGGGGTGGGAGTAAAAGGGCCTAGGAGGTCCTCTTAATCCTCCTAACAGCTCCCTGCTTCTGATGGACTGACAGACAGACAGCAGGGGTGGGGGAGAGCTGGCCCTGGCTCACCCCCAGCCCCTGAATCCTGCCAGCTGTAACTGGCAGGGAGAGACACACAGAGAGAAACAGAGAACAAAGAGGAGAGACCCAGGAGGGAGGGAGAGGAGGAGGGAACCTGGCAGCTCTCAGCTACCAGGCAGAAGGGCTTGCCTAGCCCTTCTGTGCTTCTCAGCCTTGAGGTCACTGAAGTAGATAGAGGTGGGCTAAAAGTCAGGGATGGGGGAGACCAAAGAGGGAGAGAGAGAGAGAGGTGGGAGCTTTGGTGATAAGGTGTCGTATTCAATGCTTAGTAACAAAAAATAATAATAATAAAGCTGAAAAGTTAGACTTCTACTTTTTGTTGTTGTTGTTAGTCGTGGGCCTGAACTCTGGGCCTGGGTGCTGTCCCTCAGCTCTTCAGCTCAAGGCAAGCACTCTACCACTTGAGCCACAGCGCCACTTCCGATTTTTTTCTGCTTATGTGGTGCTGAGGAATTGAACCCAGGGCCTCATACTTGCAAGACAAGCGCTCTACCATTGAGCCATCTTCCCAGCCCCTACTTCTAAAGTCACACAGCCTTCACAACATCACCACCTTGCAAGGTTTGGATTGCCAGGACCCTGCACCAGCCATGCAGCCTTTCTATTGTGTCCTCAAGAAAGCCAGCCAGAATACTGCTAGGCAAGCCATCTAGCTTCTCTTCCCTATAGTGGAATAGAACAAAAGGTCAGACATCTGGCAATGGGTAACTGGTTGTGTCGACTCTAATGTCATAAGGGACACTATGCTATAACAGCTCTGACCAAAGGCTCTTCTTGTCTATGCTTGGATACTTCTTATGACAGAGAGCTCACCACCTCTCCAAATCTTGGGTCTCAATCCCTCTTGCTAATACGTGGGCTCCCCCTTCCATTTACCTCTCCAGAGAAAATCAATGACTAGCTAGCTAACATCTGGTATCTCTAACATCCAGAAGCACTAAATTAGTCCTCACACCCAAACAAGTATTTCTGGCTCTAGAGAAGCCTTTTCAAACTCCCTGCCTTCCCCTTCCCCCAACTTCAAAACCACTGCTTTGCATTTAGTAGTTGTTGTGGTGGTGGTTTTCCACAAGCCTCAGCTCTAGGTGGGATGCTGCATGCAAGTCCTTTATTTTTGTCCTTGCTCTGATGCCCTTCTTCCAGCTTTGAACTTGTCCTTCCGAGTCTGAGCTCATCTGACAGCTCCATGATGATCTGCTCGCCTCTCAGGCTCCTCCCCCTTCTGTCAGGATCGTCCACGCTCATCACGCTGTTAGAATGTCAGTCTCGAGAGCCTGCCACATCAGCTTACTTCCGTCTTTCAAGGCCCACCTGTAGGACGGTGCCCTCCTTTCCCTTTGCATGTTTGATGTTACCTAATCAAGTTAGATAGATAAATATGCTCCCACTTTCTCTCCAAGTCCTGCGTTCTTTGAAGTGGGAAGAATGTATTCCTTTTCTAGGGTTGCCATAACAAATTATCACCACCTCGGTAGCTTAAAAATCCCAGACACTTATCCTCTCACAGTTCTGGAGGCCGGAAGACGGAGATCAAGGTGCTGGCAGGGCTCCAGGGAGGGACCCTTCTGTGCCTCTGATGTTTGCAAGCAACCTTTGGTGTTGCTTAACCTCCAGCTGGGTCCCTCCAACCCCTGTCTCCCTCTTTATTATTATTTTTTAATTTGGTAATACTCTATCACTTGAGCCATGCCTTCAGTTCTGTTTTTTGTTTTGTTTTTGCTAGTCATCTTGGAGATGGAGTCTAGTGAGCTTTTCTGCCTGGGCAGATTTCATTCTCCTGAATAGCCAGGATTGCAGGCTTGAGGCACCAGCACCCAGTGCCTGCATTCCTCTTCATATGGCTTTTTCTCTGTGTGTTTGTGCCTGGGTTCAAGTTTCCTTCTCTCTATGAAAGCACCCATCCTTGGGTTTAGGCCTCACTCTAATCTTAACTCTCATCTTAACTTGACTTCATTTGCAAAGACCCTGCTCCCCAAAAAAGGTCACTTTCTCAGTTTCCCAGTGATCATACATGGGCGTAGGAGTAGGGGAAAGGCAATCTTTGACCCCGAGAACTCTCTCACCCTCATCCTTGATTTCTTCCTCTCTCCTACCCCCTTTCAGGTTCATCTGATTGCTCCCTTGATATCCTGCCCTCTGTCCATTCATCACCCTGATCTAAGGGTCTTTGCATGCAGTGCAGACAGACCCTGTGGCTGGATCTTAGAAGAACTAAAGAATATTACTTCCCTTTTCTGGGCCTCAGTGACCTGACCTGCAAAGTAGGATAACAACAGGACCTGTTTCTAGAGCTGAAGAGATGACTAAGTAAATTTCTCTATAAAGTAGTGAGGAACAATGCCTGCAAGTGTGGATATTGTCAGCATCCTTTCAGACCTCCCTCACCTCTGACATGGATTCCTTCAGTGGCTTCCTAGCCAGCTGCTTCTAGCTCTGATCTCCCAGAACCTCAATTTGGGTCCCAAACACCAACCTCTCTATCTCTCTGTATTGTCTAAATGTGCCCCCATTGCTTGCAAATCTCTGCAGCTGAGCACTAAGGACTTTGGCAGAGAAGCCCAGGCCTGCTTACAGCCTTGCCTCATTGCTTAGTATTCTCTGAGTATAGGTGCACTCTCATAGATCTGCATGCATATGTGTGCACATGCGCACGCGCACACACACACACAAAGTCCCTGAGATCTCTCTGCCCTTGCATAACTGCTCTTATCCCTGGGACTCTCCAGGGCCTCCGATTCCTGGGGTGAGGGTGATGTCTGAAACTTCTCCCCAGTGATAGAGGCACCATCTCTAAGATCCTGAACCTCACTTCTCCAAGCTTTCCAAATCAGGACTTTGTCCCTTTCTCTGCATTTCCAGATAGTCCCTGGAGCATAGTAGGAATGGTGCATATGAAAATAAATGATATCCACCTTTCAGGCCCTACAGGTCAATCCTTTGACCTGCATGCCTCTATTTCCTGTTGAACTGATGCCTGTTTTTACCAGGTCACAGGACCCCCTGCCTCCTCCAGACATGAGAGCCTACCCTCTGCCTCCCTGCTGTTCTATGCCTTTTCCTGCCTTCTTCTTGACCTCCTTAAACAGCCTCCTCTTGCCTTCAGCCCAGTCTCTATTTCTCTGCTTTGCTAGTTTGTCATTCCTGGTTGCTGTTTATTCCTATAACTGCATTATGTGTGCACACATGCTATTTGAGGGGTGTATTTGGGGGAGTTGGGTGCCAGCAGGAGAGAGAAATCTTAGGGCTGGGAGGCAGCAATGAGCAGGAGGCACTCACCCTTAGGAAGTTTCTACCTGTCCCCAGAGGGGTTTCACTCAACCCTCACCATCCCAACACCCAGGGCAACACCCCTAGGGTTTCTCTCAGGGTTTGCCTGGGGCACCTGCTCCCCTTGGGCCTCATAGCTGGCAGAGGAGGTGAGGGAAGGGAGAAGGGTGTTGTCAAGAGAAAGGCTCCCCTTGGGCTGCTCAAAGGCCCAGCTACAGGCAGAGAAAGGAAAGGTCTCCTGTGTGTTGGGCCCTGGGAGGGTTTAGGCAGTAAGGCTGAGAGAGTCCTTTCCTGGCAGAGTAGCCGCCCTGGGTGACAGAATTACCCATAGTCAAGAACCCAGCCTGAAGGTCTTGGTTATGATGTGTATGTATCACATTGCCCCTTTTCTCTGGCATTGGAAGAATGTAGGACCACCTATCTGTCCATACTCATGGAGCCCAAGATGAGCTATAAGCTCAGCCTCATATTCCTGGTTCAAGTCCCTTTGCCAGCTGGAGTCTCTCAGGAATCAAACCTGCATCATCTTCTCATTATCCCAGAGATCCAGAGCCTCCAATGCTTTCTCCAGGTGGAAAACACCCTCTCCCCAGCATCCAGGTAACCCAAACCAGAATCCTGGCAGTCTCCTTTGACACCCCTTCCTTCCTTCTCCCTGGACAGCATCATCTGGAGTGGTCCCTTCCACCTTCTGTGGGCCTGTTACACCCTCTACTTCTGCTGGCCTCTACCATAGCCAGCCTCTTGCACCCGGTCTCTTCTGACAGCCCCTTAACTTGCCTGGCACCCCTTCTCCTCAAATCACAATGGAACCACCAGGGCTGGTAACAGAGGCCAATTCCTAATACATGCTCTGTCGATCTCCCTGGCAATAGAATTATAACAGCACCTACAGTACATTTACACTCAAATCAGGTCTTATCTCTGCTGGTAAAACCCACCCGTGGATTCCTCAAGGAAAATATTCCGGTGTACCTTTGAGACAATCTCATATCTTAGGGGCAAGAGAGTGGTGGGGAGGGGCTTTCCCAAAAAGACCTGTTACTTTCTTCTTTTGACTCTTAAGCAATCTCAACCCCTTTAATTCTCCCAATTCCAAAATCTCCAAGGTACTGGAAGTGGTCTCCCCAAGGAAGACCATTTCCAACCTCCTGTTCCCTGTTCCCCTGCTCCTGGAGGGTCACACTTCTGTGAGGGTATTAAGGTCTGGGTCCTGGCTGCTATTGCTCCAGCCATGAACAGCCAGGCTCAGGGCAAGTCCTGACAATTTTACCCATCCATGTGCCCAGGGGCTGTTGCAGATGCCACTCAGAGGCTGGTGCCAGGGATCTGGGCCCAGCAGAGAGACAGAGAGTCCTCAGCTTAATGTCCCAAGGGCAGCCTGAGCTCTCTGCAGCTCCAGCCCACAGATTCCCTCCATTTTGTATTCAAGGCCCGTTCACTGTTTTGATGAAACAGTAACCATTTTCTAGCTGCCCTGTGCTCCCGTCTGCATTATTCATGGGTTCCGCTCTCCCTGCTACCAACAAGCATAGGCTGATCTCATGCCCCATTCAAATAGAAAAAGAAGAGGCCCTGGTGAAATGATGCCCCCTCTCTGTCCTTCTCTTAAGGCCAGATAGTTATGAAGTGGGCCTCTTGGGGTCCTTGGGGCTCTTTGCTCATTTGGTATTTCTCATCTAGCCCACTGCCTGTTTCGTGGCAGGCCTGGCACTGGACAGGGCTCTGGATGGTTGAGAGATGAGCTTAGAAAAGCCCTTTTCACAAAATAGAGCCAGGTTTCTCCTTTCTGGTTCTGTCCAGCTCCCAATTCACAGCTCTAGCTCTGCCTCATTTGCCTTTCAAGCAAGACAGCTCTCCGAGGACCACACGATCTGGGCACGTATGAAAAGCATACGCGCTGGGTCCTATTTTTGCTCCCTTGGCTTGCTGTCCTGTATTCCCACTCCAGAGCCCATGACAGGCTGCCTTGGGCAGCTCCCATTGCTGGGCCGTTTGCTCACATCCCTGGTCTTGTACCTGCAGTGCTTGTACCAGGTGCTTCTCCCCTGATGGAGAAGGAACCCTAACGAGGTAGACACCAAGCATTCTCTCCTTTGCCTCCCAGTGTCATCTCCTGACCTGCTTTCCTCCTCAGTCTTCCTCTGCCCATCTCCGGGTGTTCCCCCACCCACTCACCAAGCCTTGGGGGCCCCAGATCCTGTGTCACAGCCCCCCTCTCTGGAGGAAAAAAGTGAGACTCCTGCCACTGCCTCTACAACTCCCCATCAGCCTGCCTATTGCACACAGAAGGTTCTAGATAGGGTCCACTGTACTGGCGGGGACAGAGGGTTATGACCATTCAGTGGCCACACTCTGTGTGGCCATCTAATCATGTTTACTCAGTAAAAAAGCCCTTGGAGGTAAATGCACATCCCCATCTCCTGGATAAAAGAAACAGCTCAGAAAAGTTAATACAATCAAGATCACATAGCCAACATGGGTTTGGTTTCTCTGGCTGCAAAGTACCCCTTAGAAACAACTCCTGGCAAGAGGTGAGGACTCTCCCATAAGCATTCCCAACCATGCCACCGCCCTCCCCTGCCACCTTTCTGAGAGCTGGCTGGGGCCTAGGAATACCACGCCCAGCTGTCTGGGGATGCTTTGGCTGGGGATGCGGCAGTTCTGCCTGCCACAGAAGGACCCAACTGCTAATCAGCAGTACCGGTATCCAGGCAACCAGCCTCCCTAGCTTCAGATAAGCAGAAACAGCTGGAGCTGTTGAGGATGGGAGCCACAGGGGGAGGGGAAGGAGCCAGCCCCAAGCAGCTTTATTTTGAACATGTTATTCTTACCCTGGAAGACCTCAGCCCAAGCCAGGGCTGCTGAGGCCATTCCCTCAGCTTGTCCTTGCCCCTACTTACCGGCCTCAGGGGACAGGGACAGGTTTCCAGGACTCTGCCCAGCCGTCAACCTAGCACAGTTAAGGGAAGAGGACAAGTGCTGATTTTTCCTCTTTCTTCAACAAGATCAAGGGCCCTAGGGTCATTTGAGAAACAGTAGAAGTTCAAGTTGGCCTTTCGAGCCAGCTTTGAGTCTAGTTTCACTCAGCCCAGGCTGTACCCCAGGAGCACCTGGGAGGGCATTAATGATAGGGCAGGACAGGGGTGAAGATTAGGACAGTGTCAGACCAACCAGGTCGGGCTTGGTCTGGGCTGTATTGTTTACAGCCCTGGCTTCCTCATCTGGAAAATGGAGACAATGCTTACCCCTCAGGCAGGTTGGGGGCTGGAAATAGAGGAAGGAGGCAGGTGCCACAGCCAGCACAATGCCTGGCACAGAGGCTGCTGGGATGGCTCCTTCCTTCCCTCCCTCCAACCCTCCCTCCTTGTTGGGCATGCCCTGGCCAGTCAGGCCATCTCTCCCACACAGGATCCTGTCCTCCTAGGCTATTTCTGTCTCCTGTTCTAAAGGTCAGTGCTTTTCCCGGGATGCGGCAGCTGTCACCTCTTTTCCACCCCTGAGTGGCTTAGTACTGTGCCCAGAGACTGAGCACACACTTCCTGTATCCAGGGCTGGTTTGGGCATGCCCACCCCCACTGGGCACAGGACTCCCCCCCCCCCTAGAACTGGCACATGAGCAGTTTTGCAGTGACACACGGACTGTATCAGTGACCAGAATACCTCCTGTTGTCCCTTAAGCAGATGACTGAGGCACCCAGTGGCTGCCTTGACCTTTTTCCCCTACTTCCAGCGCTAGGCGAAGCCAGGCCCTCCACTGGGGCTGCTAATGGGCTTAAAGAAAAGGATGAGATAGGAAAGCACCCTTACTTGGGCAGGAAATCAACACAGGGATCATCAAAGTACCACTACTCCCCTCCCTCCAGCTCTCTACCCTACCCTCTCCTACTTTGAGATCTGAAGTCTGTGATTAGAGGCTCCTGGGAGGTGATTTCCCAGCACTGGCACAGACCTGCCCCACGGTGGGGGAAGGGAGGAAGAGAATGCATCCCTGGCCTGGTAGTGACATAGGCAGAGCTGAGCGAGGAGAGAGGGGTGTGGCTTCCTCCAATTGCTCCTAAGAAGATCCCAAGAGACTTGTGGCCATGGGCACCCACAGGCACCATCACAGACATGGCCATGAGGATTGACCCCTATGGAGCAGTATCCCAGTGTTTCCAGAACTTTCTATTCAGCATCCCCTGTGTGTCCCCTCCCCACCCCACTGTCCCCTTAGAGAGTAGGGACTAAAGCTGGTCCCATTTTACAAAGGAAGCAACCCAGGACTGAGGATGCTAAATTGGAGTTCATGTCCACTCTGCTCCCAGCACAGCTGGGCCCACCTCCTCACAGGAGTTCCTGCAAGGGACTGGCAGTGTGTTTTGACCCAGGGAAGTGGGGTGAAGGATCTCCCCTTCCTGCCCAGCACTTCTGAGAAAGGAAAGGTAAAGAGGATGAGCCGGAGACCAGGGATGGGGACCACAGACAACCCACGAACAGTAACCCAGTCAGGGTGAAGGTTTCTCCACATCCCCACCTGAACGGCAGAATGGAGGAAAGGGCAGCCTCCAGGCTGGGGGTGGAGGAAGGAGAGAGCCACTGGGGCTCTTCCCAGCCCAGCCTGATCCAGCCAACCTCTCCAACACTTTCCAGTCCCCCTCCACCCTCCTCCCTCTTCTGAGGCAGAACTGCCAGAGGGAAACAAAAGACTCCAAAGCCAGATAAACAGAAGTGAAGGGGGCTTGGGAGGAGCATTCCAGAGCTAAAAATAACAGGGTCAGCTGGCTGGAAAGCAGCTTCAGCCCTCTCCATCCTCCCGGCCCCCTCACCCCCCCCCCATCTCTCAGCTGGGCCCCCAAGCTGGGAAGGATGGAATGCCATCTGCTATTTCCACATCCAGTGGCCCCTCCCAGACCCCACCCACCCCAGCTGGCCCCTCTCCTCTGTGACACCTCCAAGTGGACCCTTAGTTCAGCCTGCTTTTACTATTTTTCATGGAATTCGCGTTTGTGGGCTATTTCAGCAAAGATGGGGGTCCCCCCGCCCCAAGGGGAAAAAGAAGGAAGTAGTTCTTCCTACAAGCACACACAGCACCTCCCCCTAACCACCCCTCCCCCAGCAGTGAACAATTCTTCTCCTGGGGAGGAAAAAGGAGAGCATAGAGGACAAAGAAAGTTCCAGAAGAAAACTCATGATTAAACATCTAGGATGAGTCAGGCAGTGCTCAACTGGTCCCTCCTGTCCGCAGTTTTGCTTCATTCTCATGGATAGACTTGTTGGTCTATCTTCCAGATGGGGAAACTGAGGCTCGGAGATGCAAAGAAAGACCCACCATCATCAGAGACAGCCCAGGCAGGAGCAATGTCCCCATGGCCTGGGGATGCCTTCCACAGACAGAGTTCTCCCTCAGCAGATCTGAGCTAGAAGTCAGCTGTTACAAGAGATCCATTACAGCAGCTGAGCCCAGTCCTAGAGCGAAACAATCATTAGACCAGAGTTCAGAGCCTTCTGGGAATGTTTTCCAGCCCCTCCCTCCACCTCCCCCTCCCCCCCCAGCTGGGACCAGGCAGCCTGTGCCCTCACTTCCAAGGGCCCCTTTCCTTGAGGAGCCAGAGTCATGCATGGTTCTCTGCTGCGCAGGTGAGCTGTGCTGGGATGGGGGGGGGGGGTGGAATGTGTGATACCTGTGACACCCCTGGGATCTTCAACCTTGGAGCAGAGGAGCACCAGGGACCATGCTGGTGGCAATAGTCTCAGATTAGTAACACTAGGACATGCTAGGAAAACCCAGGAGGCCTTGGCCAGGCTTATCCAGCATCCATCTATATCGCTTCAAACACGGACTGGAGGAAATATCTGAGGCTGTGGATCCCAGAGCAAGCAGGTCCTATGTGTCTGAGACATAGGGGCTTCTGCTCCGAGGAAGCCGGCTTTATCTTCCTGAGATTCAGGAAAGCTTGGGGTTAAGACCACAGGACTATATTTCTTGTTGTCTGGCTCCCAAGCTGGGGATGCCCCAGGATCCTGCCAACCTGCTTGAAAAGCCCTAGTGATAAGAGGCTCACCCTTGTGAGAAGACTCTGCCAATACCTTTCTTGTGGTATGGAACTGGAGTCTAGAAGTTCCTGTGCCTCCCATTACCCAGTTTTACCCTCTGGACCACAAAGATTTTTGCTGTCTGTAGAAAGGCTTCTCAAAGGTGGAGCAGGCAAGCTTTCAAACGCTAGAATCAGGGACAGAAAGGGAGAGAAAGAGGTAATTCAAAACCATGCCGAGACAGTTGCTGATAACTGTGACCCAAGCTCCGCTCCCGTGATACTGTGTCTCAGACACCTGCAGCCAAGGTGCCATTCACATGGGCTCTTTATTTAGCATGGGCTCTTTATTTATTGCCAGCCCTCATAGACTCTGGAAAAAGTTTTCTTAGGTCCAGTAAATATGGGGCTGTGTGTGTGTGTGTGTGTGTGTGTGTGTGTGTGTGTGTGTGCTGGAACTGGGGCTTGAACTCAAGGCCTGGGCTCTGTCTGTCCCTAGGTTTCTTTTTTATTTTTGTCAGTCATAGGGCTTGAACTCTAGGCCTCGGTGTTACCTCTCAACTCTTCAGCTCAAGGCTAGCATCTACCCCTTGAGCCACAGAGCCACTTCCTCCCTGGGTTTCTTTTGTTCAAGGCTATTGCTCTACCATTAGAGCCTTAGCTCCACTTCTGGGCACTGGTGGTTCACACCTGTAATCCTAATCAAGAGGCTGAGATCTGAGGATCAAGATTCAGAGCCAGCCCAGATAGGAAAGTCTGTGTGACTCTTACCCCCAATTAAGCACCAGAAAACTGGAAGTGGCACTGTGGCTCAAAGTAGTAGAGCACTAGCCTTGAGCAAAAGACCTCAGGGACAGCACCCAAGCCCACGTCCGACAAAAAAAAAAAAGCCTCACAGATTCTTCTGCCTGGCCTGGCTTTGAACCATGATCCTCAGATCCCAGCCTCCTGAGTAGGTAGGATTATAGGCTTGAGCCACTGGTTCCTGGCTAAGATGGGGCTTTTTTTTTTTTTTTTTTTGACAGTGTGGACCTTGCATTGTTTATCAGATTTGCTGGGCTCCTTAGGCCAGAAACCTGGGTGACCTGGGACATATCCTCTTCCCTGCACACCCTAGCCCATGAGCCCACCTCAGGGCTCATTTCCTCTCTCTACCCTACCCTAAGCTGTCTAAAGGCCTCCACCTCTCACCTTCCACTTCCTGTCTGCTTCTAAGGAAGTATCCTATTGACTTCTCATCAGAAGTCACAGCATGTCATTCATGTGGGAAAACCTTATTAATGGTTGTCCAAAGCACTCAAAGGGATATAAAACCATGCAACATCCATCTAGCCCTACCGCCCACTAGCCTTCTAAGAGCATATTAGGCTCTGCTGGCTCAGGGCCTTTACCCTGGCTGCTCTCTTTCTCTGCTCTCTTTTTCTCTGGAACACCATTTCATTAGCTTTCCACATACCTGGCTCATTCTCAACTTTCAGGTCTCAGCTAGAATGACACCTCGAAAAGACTTCCCAAACTGGGTGCTACTCAGGAAGCTGAGAACTGCCCATGGAAGTTCAAAGCCAGCCCAGGCAGAAAAGTCTGTAAGACTCTCATCTTCAATTAGCCAGCAAAAAGCTGGAAATGGAATGTATGCTCAAGTGGAACATATAGAGCACCAGTGTGGAGCAAATACACAAGCAAGATCTTAAGGTCCTGAGTCCAAATCCCAGCCCCGACAGCCCCCCCCCAAAAAAAATAAAAAAAGACCTCTCTTAACTGCCCTACATAAACTAGCTCTTTTCCCACTGTGGATATCTCTTACAGTGTATTATTGACTCACGGGTTCATTTATGCTATTGTCTACCATACTGCAACATAAACCACATGAGAACAGGGTCCTTGTTGTCTTGCCTCGATCTGGACCTGACATAGCCACTCAGCCTGGCATCTGTAGGCACACAGGGAGGATCTGCTGAATGATGAAGAACACCTATGCCCTTGTGTAGGCTCCAGGAGGATGGAGAATCCAGTCCTCCTTCACATAGGGATAGAAATACCCATGAGGCCAGCAGCTGGTGACTCACACCTGTAATCCTAGCTGCTCAGGAAGCTGAGGTCTAAGGATTACAGTTTAAAGCCAGCTGAGGCAAGAAAGGCTGTGAGACTCTTATTACCAATTAACCACCAGAAAACCAGAAGTACAGCTGTGGCTCAAAGTGCTAGCCTTGAGCAAGAGAGCTCAGGGACAGCACCCAGGCCCTGAGTTCAAGACCCATGATCACCACCAACAACCACCACAAAATGCCCATGGACTTGTGAATGCTGTCAGAGGAGGAATGGGTGTAAGAAAAAGCCTGGCCTGTTCTCATTGCTTGTTGTTGTTGTTGTTGTTTTCCTAGCAAACACTGATTGCCAGAGACTGCAATTTTAGTGGAAAACCAATTACCTGACAACTTCCCTGCTTCCGTGGCTTCACCCTGTCACAGCAAACAGTTGTAGCTCCCTGCAAGAGTGATCCAGGTTCTTCTGGCTATTGGTAGCTCACACTTGTAATCCTAGCTATTCAGGAGGCTGAGCTCTGAGGATCATGATTCAAAGCCAGCCGGGGAAGGAAAGTCCAGGAGACTCTTATCTCCGATTAATCACCAGAAAACCGGAAGTAGCTCTGTGGCTCAAGTGGTAGAGCACTAGCCTTGAGCTGAAGAGCTCAGGGACAGCACCCAGGACCAAAGTTCAAGCCCCACCACCAACCAAAAAAAAAAAAAAAGAACCAAAACATTTAGGTGACAGAATTCAGTGGGAGATGGATGGGACAGGGCATGTCCCAGGCTTCTGTACATCCATGGGGTTGGCATATTTCGATAGATCACAGCTCTCTCTCATTGCTTTCAAGACTATTCTTAGCTTTCTCCATTTCATTCATTCATTCATCTCACTTTCACCCCCTCCAGCATGGTCCACGTCACTGTAGGCCTAGCAGTGGGGAAGGATGGGAGGAGAGAAGCTGGTCAAGAACTGGACAAGGGAGTCCCTGACACCGACACTTCACCAACCGGTTCTAATCCTCATTTTCTGTTTCCAGAGGTACAGGCTCTGCCTCCCTGTTGCCCAAGCCAAAGCCCAGGGAATGTCCTGGCCTGTCCTCTCATCATGCCTTCTGCCAACCAGATACCAGATCCAGTCACGCGTACCTCTTCCATTTCTGGGATCTGCTCCTACCTCCTACCTTCCTAAGGTCAGTCCCGTCCCTGGGTTCTCCAAACCACCAGGACTCGCCCTCTGCAGGCCCTGGGCAGTCAGCAAGGTCCCTTCACACATCAGCTCAGCCCTACTACTTCCCACAGAAGGCCTCTGGCAACCAGTCCCTGCCTGTCTGAACCCGCGACAAAGCGGATGCTTGTTTCCTTCGCTCTGGAGTAGATGATATTCCTGCTTCAGAGGTTCTACCTCCACTTCCCTGATTTCAGTCTCCTTGCTTTCTGTCCATCACCCTCACCCCCCTTCCACCACTTCCCCACTAGCAGAGAGCAGCAAGGTGGCCAGAACACAGTGGCATGGCCTGGTGACATGCTGGGCCAAGACAACCCATCTGATTTTTCTTCCTTACAGAGCTGGGTAACCATGTGGTGGCAGACGAGGCTCCCAGACAGCGCCAGGGCCCAGGCTGCAGCTGGGGTTGCCATGGAAACCTTAGCAGCTCCCTGCTTCCTCAGGCCTGGCCTTTTCACTCTGCCTTTTTGGCTGGCTTCCTCAGCCACCCTGAAACCCATTCACCAGTTGAGCCAAGCTCTCACCCCTGTCCCCCTCCTTGCCCTTCTGTCCCCTTTGGCCAGCTCTTCCTCCCCCATGCGTTCCTCCCCTTCCTTTTCCTCCCCTCAGCTTCTCCCAGGCCCCCTCCCTTCTGTAGCCTTTGCCAAGCTCAGGGAGGGGAGCTGGGCCAAGCGAGAACTGGATTTTCAATTCTAAGCTGATTTCCCCTCCACAGGCAGTGAGCCCTTTCATGCATTTTCCCCTATTATCATAAACGCAGGAACTTGCATTAGGATGAATGAGCAGAAACTCCCGTCTTTGTCAGAGCCTTGGCAGAATGCCAGCCATAGAATGACCTAAAACATTCGAATTAAATGGAGCTGGAGAGGGGGTGGAGATCCCTGTGGGGTGAGAAAGGAAAGGGGGTGGCCTTCGTTCTAATTATAGTATTCCTGGTGTGTCCGGGCCCTATGCTCAAGCCCTTGCACAGATTTGCATTAAACCCCCACAAAACTCGTACATTCTATTCACTCCTCATCTCATTTTTTTAATAGCCGATGGACCAGAGGAACAGAGAGAGCAAGCAAAAAGTCCAAAATCATTCAGCAGATGAGGGATTAGAGTGGGATTTGAATCTTTCAGACTCCGGATGCTAAACTACAACTTCAAGATCACCTTTCTGAGGTCTGGTCCAGGGCTCTACAGCCAGTTCCCATCACCCAGATCCTCTGCTACCTCCACCCTCTCTTCCAATCCAGCCTCCCTTAAAACAGTGCTCCCTATTTCCATCTTCAGTGTAATTTTGCAAGGCAGGCTTGCTGCCCTAAATCAGATCTGGATAGAAGAGCCCAAGGCAGAGGGAATAGGGGAGGGGGGAGGGGGATGGGAGGGAGGACTGAACACCAAGCCAAAGCCTGCTGGTCCTACCTGGGGGGAGCAGAGGCCTCCCTCAATATGCAGTAGGGTCTTGTGTTTGTCTACAATGCACATGCTCTAGTACAGGGCACTCCCTAGCAAATGTTTATCCAGGGCTGTACTAAATGAGCCACCCTCGCCTTCCAGATTCCAAGACACCTTCTACCTATCCCATACCTCAGAAGCCTGACCTTTATTTAAGGTCTGTACCATGGAGCTCTCTATTTTTTGGCTTCTGATTGGGTCAGCCAATGGAATGAGGTAGTAGGCAATCAGGAGATCCAAAAAAAAGAGGGGGAATGGATTCCATACTAGTTTCTCTGCTGGGTCAGAATGCTTTCCTCCACTGAAGAAGCAACTCCTGCAGCTAAACTCAACCTGAGACTCTCCTGGGGTTGTTTCCCCTTGCCTTTAGGTTCACCCCTTTCCTGTGAATCCTGGAGTAGGTACTTCACCATTCCCATGTGTTCTCCTTACCTTGTCTACAACTTTAGAAATGGTGATTTCTGTGAAATCCTCTTCCTTGCGCTGTGTGTGCAATCTGCATTTCCTTCCAGGACACAGACAAGGCATGAGCTGCTACCATTCTCATTGGAGGTGGCAGCAATGTAGCAGCGAGCAAAACAAGCAAATCTCCCGCCTGCAGGGAGCTGGAGTAAGGCAGATGGTAAATAAACAAATAAAAAATATACTATGTCAGGCAGTGGTAAGTGCTGTAGGTGAATGATCCAGAAGAAAGAATCAATGGAGGCAATCATTTAGAGGTCGTGATTAGAAATCTAGTCTAATTCGAACCTCTCACTTTACAAATGAAGGCAAGGAGGCTGGAGAGGTGACTTAAGGTCACAAGGTGAATTAGTGGTCAAAGCTGGGCTGGGTTTTTCTTTTTCTTGGTTCTGCCACGCCAGGGACTTATGGGAGGGGAGAGAGATAGCTCAGCTGGAAATCTGTGAGGGTGGGGACACAGAAGTCTTTGAAGTGGCTCTTTTCCTCTGTGTGTGTGTGTGCGCGCACACGCGCGTGCACGGGCAGAGAGAGAGAGAGAGAGAGAGAGAGAGGAAGAAAGAGAGAGAGAGAGAACTCTCGTGTCTATCCCCCACATACACGGGTACTAGGCTGTGATCTCAGGGCCTGGGCCTTGGTTGCTGTCTCTTAGCTCTTTTACTCAAGGTTGACACTCCACTTCTGGCTCTTGCTGGTTATTTGAAATGGGTCTTACAGACTTCTACCAGGGCTGGCTTTGAACTTTGATCCTCAGATCTCAGTCTCCTGAGTAGCTAGCCATTGTACTATAGGTGTAAGCCACCAGCACCCACCTTTCCCATCTTTAAAAACAGGCTTCCAAAACTGGGTGCCAGTGGCTCACACCTGTAATTCTGCTCCTTCCAGGCAAGAAAGTCTATAAGACTCTCATCTCCAGTTAGTGACCAAAAATGTCAGCAGGGGAACTGCCTTGAGCAAAAAAGCTCAGGAACAGTGCCCCAGCCCTACACCATCTTCCAGAAACATCCTTCTGGGCAGTGGAGAAGCTTACTGGAAGGCTCAGGAAGCTGAGCAGAAATGAAGGGCCTTTTCAGGGCATGTTGGCTGCAAGCAGGGGGCACTGTGAGCCCTGGAGCTGCTGGGAGGCCTGGAGGACTAGGGCGCTAAGGCTGCACAGTGTGGGAACCAGGGAGGGTGGAGGGCTTGTACTGTGTCTGGCCCTTGGGGAAGGGCATTGTTCTTTAGTTGCTGACAAAGCCCCAACCCACATGCAGGGTTTGGCTGGAAACCTGCAACTGCCCTGGGTGACTGGGTCATGTGTTTCCCAAGCCCCACAATTCAATTCTTCCCATTCCACCCAGCTCTCCATCCTGGCATGTCCCCAATGTCCTACTGGGGGTGGGGGGCATATGGAGAAACAATAACTACTATGGAGTCTGCTCTATGCTGAGCCCAGTTCCTGCCTTATATCTAAGAGTGATAATCCCACAGCTATCCTGGGAAGGGAGCTACAATCCCGGCTGCACAGGTGAGCAGGAAAGCTCCTGGAAACTGCACAATTCATGCAGGCTGCAGACCAAGAGGCTAGAGGGAAGATCAAGCCCAACAAAGAGGAAGTCTGCTTCTTTCCTCGCACATGTTCTGCAAACCTGCCAGGGTGCTTTGTGGAACCCACCAGACTACCCTCTTGATTGGCTCATAACAAGGTTGCCACCAGCCACACCCATGACCCCTTCCCTTCCACAACCCCTCAGTGTCTGTGCCTGTGGCTCTTGGAATTTCCACTCCACGCCTATTCCAGCTTCTTAGTTAGCCATGTGGTCCGGCACCAGGCTCCTGGTCTAGTGGCCAGGCTGAGGTTGCCATGGCAATGCCCTACCCTTGGACTGCCTCGTGGGCCCCACAAGCCACTGGAATGTCTCAGAAATACCACCCTCCAGGCCACCATCCAAACCGCCTCTCCCCAGACGGCCACTCTCAGTGCAAGCAACAGGAAAATCCTTTCAGCTTGTGTCCTGATTCTCAGTTTGGAAAACAGATGGCCACCATTGCAAGGCTCACCATCCACCCTCTTGTTTCCTTTTTGCCTTCCCTTTCATGCTCTGTGTCCATTGTCGTGCTGTGGTTACAAGCTCAGATGGAACCGAGCTCAAATGGCCATCCTTCTGCTTCTTCCCAGACCTCCAAACCTGGACTCACTTAGGCCTCCATTTCTTCATCCTTTAAAGGGAATCATAAATGGATGTTGATGGCTCACACCTGTGATCCTAGCTCCTCAGGAGGATGAGATCTAAGGACCCTGGTCTGAAGCCAACTCAGGCAGAAATGTCCTTGAGTCTAATAATAATATAATAATGATTTCATCTGCATTTTTGGCTTTTGGTGCAGATGATTGATTCTTTTGTTTTGTGCTCAAGGTTGGCACTCTACCATTTGAACCACAGCTCTACTTCCAGCTTTTTGCCGGTTAGTTGGAGATTAAGAATATCATGCATTTTCTTGCCCAGGCTGACTTCATACCATGATACTCAGACCTCAGCCTCCTGAGTAGCTAGGATTACAGGCATGAGTCACTGGCACCTGGCTGGATGGTCAGTTCTTAATGAGTCAAAAGTAATACTACTTCAGTGGGCTGTGGCTAGCCATCTCCCCTTCTTTATGGTCTTTTGTTTTGTGGTTTTTTTTTTTAATAGGGCCTGCCACTTACTTTGACTGTCTTCCTTCAGTTGGAAGGTAAATTCCATTAAAACAGGGATTTTAAATACTCTCTATGGTGGAGCTGGGAATGTGGCTTAGTGGTAGAGTGCTTGCCTAGCATGTATGAGGCCCTGGATTCAATTCCTTGGTACCACATAAACAAAAATAAATAAAATTAATAAAAAAAAAGAAAAAAAACATTTCCCCCCCCCCTAAATCTCTCTGCAGCTATGACCCTGTTGTCTAGAGAAGAGCCTGATGCAGTGATAAACAACTATTTGTTTACTGATAGATGGACAGGGCTGGACCATTATCCCCAGGGAAGGGTGGTGGAGGGGGAGGGGGATAATGGTTCCAAGGAAGTCCCAGTCTTACCAGGGGGCCTAAACACTGGCATAGGGCCTGGCCTGTGGGTAGGCTAGAGGTTAGTTAGTGCTGTTGTCATTCCTTTCACAATCCTCCTCCCACACCTATCCCATGGGCCCAAGTGATGCCTCTGAAAACCCCAGCTCTAAAGTCACAAAGGGGGACTGGAGTGGAGACAGCATCCTGACCCATGTTCTGCCACTTCAGCTCCTGATCCTTCCCATGAGGGACAAGGGCTAGCTGCTGGGCTCTCCCTCCCTTGTTGTCACCCATGCAGGAAGGGTGAGTCAAAGCAGAAGTCTGGGAACAGTGGCCTGAAGCCAGCCTCTTGCTTCCCAGTCAGCCTCCTCTGTCCAGGGCTATGGTAGGAAAGAGCTGGGCCACAGGCCAGGCTGAGGCCCAAGGCTGAACAGGCAGCTCAGAGCCAGGCCTTAGATGTGAGGAGCTACTCATCCTAGCTGGGGTCTCTGGCAGGCAGCAGCAGGCCATGCGTTTTGCACAGGGCTACCTTCACTGTCTTCCTTTGAAGAGGAACCCACAACTCCTACAGAACATGTAGTGGGTGGGTAAGAAAAAACTGGCTTATGAAGAAAAAGAGACTCCCCAGCCTCTGTGCTTCCTCCCTGTCCTCCAGGGCGATCTCCATGCAGCAGAGCCTAGCTCTGACTCTGTCCACCAAGGAGAGAACTGAGGCATTTCTGGCAAAACCTAGAGTAGAACCATGGCATCCTACATAGTAACCGCCAGATACTCCCTAAGGAAAAGATTCCTCTGGCTCCTGGATTTCCTGGGGGGATCAAGTATATTAGGAACAGAGATAGAGAGAAAGTGAGTTTAGAACTCAATTGCACTGCAGAGCCGACCTAGCAAATAACTCACCGAAAGACACAGCTAGCAGTCAGCTGTAAAGGCAAGGGACTACCCTACAGCTATGATGCAGGAGACCCAAACACAGCATCTCTCCTCCCCCACTAGTCCTGCCCTGCTGTTTGCCTGTGTGGCCGCAAGGCACGTGCTCCTTTTTAGACTATCCCTGATCTGTGCATCTGTATCTAATGTGGCCAGCATCCTCTGTGTTCCAGATGACAATCTCAGTGCTAGCGATACAGCAAGACCAAACAAAACAGAGTCTTTGTTGTCAAAGACTGGGCAAAGTGGCTCATGCCTGTAACTCCAGCTACTGAGAAGGTAAAGAATGGGAGGCTCAAGAAGTTAGCAAGATTCTCATCTTAACAAACAAGCCAGGTGTTGTGATATTCCTATAAAATCCTAGCTATTCTGCAGAGAGATAGGAGGATCACTATCTGAGACCGCCAGGGGGAAACAACAACAACAACAACACCCTCAATACTCCATGGCTGGGGGTGTAAGGTTCTGAGTTCAAACTTCAGTAGTACCAGCAACAAGAGTTTTATTGAGGGATGGAGACAGGCAGACTACAAAGGCAAATAAATACAATAATCACCGGGCCTCTCTGCGGGAAGCCGGCTAGCAGCGCCTGCTGGTGACCTTGTGCTGTAAAGTGCGGGCATTTGCAAAGTCAAAGCCAGTCGCTTCCCCCCAGCGGGCCTCCCCGAGGCAGGCTCCCTGCCCCCTCGCTGCTGCTGCTGCCGGCCTGGGCTGGTGCTGGCACGGCACACGTGCTCTGCTTCCCATGCTGAGTGCTCCTGCCGGTGCCCCAGTGCCCGAGGCTCATTTGTCACCCGCTGCTGACTCAGCACTTGTGGGGAAGGCTTTTCCCTCCGCCTGGGAGGAGGAGGAGGCCGGAAATGAGGCAGTGGCAGCAATCAGTACCTCAGTACCTTCCCTTTCTGTGTGTGTGTGTGTGTGTGTGTGTGTGTGTGTGTGTGATGGTTGTCAATCACAGATGTGTATTTTCGTGGCTGGGTTTTTCGCACACTGCTGAGTCGGTCTTGGGATGGGGGAAGGGGAATGTCCACTTGTCTCAAACATTCTCAATTTTTTTAAATTTATTTTATTTTTGTGGGTCTTAGGACTTGAACTCAGAGCCTGAGTACTGTCCCTGAGCTTTTCTGCTCAAGGCTAGTGCTTTACCACTTTGAGCCACAGCTCCACTTTCAGTTTTTGAGTGGTGAATTAGAGATAAGAGTCTCATGGACTTTCCTGACTGGGCTGGCTTAGAACCATGATCCTTGATCTCAGCCTTCTGAGTAGCTAGGATTACAGGTATGAGCCACCAGTGCCTAGCTCAAATGTTGTACCCTCTGCCTGATGTGTGTGTGTGGGGGGGGGGGGGAATGGCTTCCTCCTATTTCCCAACATCCTCCCCTCAGACTTCACCTTAATTTCCCATGACACCAAAATTACTTTTTTTTTTTTTTTTTTTGCCAGTACTCAGGTTTGAACTCAGGGACTCAGGGAACTCAGGGACTGCTTGCTCACAGCTGGCAAAGCTACCACTTGAGCCATGCTTCCAGTCTAGCATTTGACTGATTAATTGGTGACAGAATCTCACAGACTTTTCTGCCCAGGCTGGCTTTGAACTGAACTGTATACCTCCAAGCTACTCAGCCTCTGAGTGGCTAGGATTACAGATGTGAGCCCTGGACCCATCACCCTAAGGCAGCACATCTTGCCATCCTGCTACCCTAGACCCTCTGCCCTTAAACCTCTGATCACAGGACCTAAAGGCACAGGCTGGGCTGGAAGGGTGGCTTAGTGGTAGAGTGCTTGCACTCTAGCATGCACAAAACCCTGGATTCGAGTCCTCAGTACCACATAAACAGAAAAGGCTGGAAGCGGCACTGTGGCTCAAGTGGTAGAGTGCTAGCCTTCAGCAAAAGAAACACAAAGACAGTGCCCAGACCCTGAGTTCAAGACCCAGGACTGGCTAAATAAGTAAATAAAGCACAGGCTCTGGAACTTGCCAGACCTCATTTCAGCTTTGCACTTGTCACCAATGACCTTGACCAAGACAGTTGTCCTGAGCCTTAGTTTCCTCACTTCTAAGGTAGAGGTGATGGCAGCTCAGGATAGGAAGTCATCTCTCCATGGGTCTGGCATGGCACACAGCGGAGTGCCTGTGGCCTGCTACAAGCCTGGCCCAGTGTCAGGCACACAGCCAGGCTCTAATGAGCAGCACTCATGAACAAAGGCACTGAACGTGTTGCCTGGGCTGCTGGGCACAGGAGCCAGTGAGGAGCTGGTGGCCTGAATTGCAGGACAGCTCCTGGAGGGAGCAGGATGGTGACCTGATTTAGTACTGCCTGGACAACCAGGGACGAGAAGAAGCCACAGGCAAGGAGCAGGAGAGCTGCCCTGCTCCAGACACAGCACTGCTTGGTACCCCAGGCCAGTGAGGTCTCTGTCCTTCAGAGAAGTCCTCTCATCTGTGCTGTGTCCATAGAGGGTAAGAGAGTCACATCCATTTGTTAGATCTTATTAACAATTTGCAAAGGACATCCTTATCACCTCCATTTTGCAGCTGGTAAAACTGAGGCCCTGGCGATTACATTGAAGCTTACAGGGCCGATATATGATGGGGAGACCCCTGGCATTGCAGCTGCCAGGCAAGTGGTCCCTGGGTGTCCACACCAACAGCCCTCTTCCTGGGCACATATGTAGGCACCGGCTCACCCTTGTTTGCTCTCCCGTAGGCAGGACTCCTATACTCTAGCTGGTTCCACAACCTTCCTGGCACCAGTTCATGCAGCAAGTTCTTCCCAGAGCCAGACAAGCCCTGCCCCTTCCCCCATTAAAGCCCCAGAGAGTGTGTTTTATACCTTTTACCAGTTTCAAGACCTGCAGGGTAAATTTTCACCTCCATCTTTTTTGCTAGGTGGGGCTAGAGGGAGATAGACCACCTTGGGATAGAGACATGGGGTTTTCTTCCACTGGCAGAGAGGCCTGGGGTGACAGTCACATGCAGGGATTGCAGCCTAGGCTTGGTAACCCCTAGCAACAAGGCAGTACGCTCATCTGGGCCACCTATGATGACTTTGAGGGCAGGGCCAACTATGCAAACCAGGGATCCAGGACCAGGGAAAGAGAAGAGGATTGAAGTCCAGCAGATGTCTCGTTCCTGTCTCTGCTGCTAACCTGTATAACCTTGAGCAAGTCATCGCCTGTCTCTGAGCCTGGGTTTCTACACGACAAAATGAGAGAGACTTCCCTTCAGCCCTGGCCAAGTCACACACTCTGTCCCCAAGTATTACTAGACCTAGATTCTAGCTTAATCTGTGTTACCAAGCCTTACCCTTGACCTAAACACAGGGGGTGGGGGTGGGGGGGTCAAATTTCCAGGGAAACCAGGAGACAGCAGTTTGAAGTCAGCCTGGGCTGAAAAGTCCATGAGACTCTTATCTCCAATTAACCACCAAAAAGCTAGAAGTGGAGCTGTGGCCCAAGTGGTAGAGTACTAGCCTTGAGCAAAAAAAAGCTAAGGGGTAACACTCAGGCCCTGAGTTCAAACCCCAGTACCCACACAAAATAAATAAGCAAAGCTTCCTTCATTCCCTCTTTGTCCCTCCCTGCTCCTAGGAATCCTGCATGGAGTATGACAGGTCTCTGGGTGCTCTGCCCAGTGCTGGCCTGGATTCACAGGTGAAGCCAGGAGTCATTTCCGCTTTCAGGCCTGTGACTGGTGAGGTGGAAGGGGTGTAGCATCCCTGGCTTCCCTGACTCACAGGGTTATCCCAGCATGGGTGGGACCATTGCAGAACTGGCATGCCCATTTCTGTCCAGACACAGTTGGGGCGGGCAGTGGGTGGCTGTAGCCTCTCCTTACATGGGGCTAAAGGGGCCAGCCACAAGGTGACTCACCCACGTACCTAGCCAGCTGAAACTCTAGCCCCACCTTTTCTTCTGCTACCCACAAAGCCTCTCTGAAGAGGGGTTCTGAAGAGGGGCTCCTCCCCACTCACACTGTCCCTATGGGAGAAAAAGACATCTGTAAAAGTTGGTGACAACACGGAAATAAACAGAGAGTCATGTGATCCATTCACTTACCCAGTCTGGAAAGTACCTGTCTCAGAGCTTCATACAGTCCTTATTGTTTTAAGTTGCTTGAGTTGAATATTTTGTTCTTGGATGCCCACTCGATGTGGTCTCCTGGGGATGGGGGTCACCTTAGCTCAATCTGTCATTAACAGACTTCCAGAAACTTCCCTGGACATCCCTGAGGGGTCCAGGAAGTAGGGAGAGAGGAAGTCAGATGGAAGCGGGTGTGGTGACCTGAAACTGGGGGTGACTGTGTGGACTGTGGGTACCTGTACTCTGAAGTAGCAGAATATGGAAAAGGAACTCACCAGGAAAACTGTGGCTCACACGTAGCAGTGTTCAGGACCAGCAACCTCAAAGCAGTGTTTCACTCAGCTGTGGGTCATGAAATTTGCTTAGTAGTTTGCTCAAAATTGTTTTCCAAAAAAATAGAAATAGAGGCTGTGAGTGTAGCTCAGTGCTAGAGTGCTTGCTTTGTATGTATGAGGCCCTGGATTCAATCCTCGGCTCTAAAAAGGAAAAAAAAAATTAAAGAACTAAGATAAGAATGCTGGTACATGCCTGTAATCCTATCACTTTGGAGGCAGGAGCAAGAGGATTAGCAGTTTAGACCACCCTGGACTACTTAATGAGACCGACTCAAAAAACCTACTCAAGGGCTATGGGTGTAGCTCAATATAGCGTGCTTGCCTAACGTGTGAGGAAGCCTTGACACACACATCAGGTAACAATGCCTCACTCCTGTAATCCTAGCTACTGAGAGCCTTGAGATCTGAGAATGGAGGTTCAAAGCCAGCCCAAGCAGACAAATCTGAGAGATTCATTTCCAGTGAACCAGCAAAAAGCCAGCAGTGAAAAGTGTAGCTCAAGTAGCAGAACACCAGCCTTAAGTGTAAAAAGCTAAGCCAAAGCACAAGGTTCTGAGGTCAAGCCCTAGTCCTGACATCAAAACAAAACAAAAAAGAGGAAGAAGAAAAGAAAAACAAAAGAAAGGCAAGTTAAAAAGGAAGGTAGAGTTTCTTCAAGGCTTGCTTCAGTAGTCTGCAGATGCTAGGCTGAGGTGTGAAATGCATTTCTTAACCTAAGCCAAGATTTTAAAAGGTTGAAAGTCAGTGCTCTAAAAAATAGAGGTGTGATGGCCAAAGTGTGACCTTAGTCTACAGGCAGGGAGGAGAGCCTTTGCCTCCAGCACCCAGATCCCCTAGGATCTAGATTCAACAGTGGCTTATCTGTTGTCTCTTCCTGCAGGAAGGAAGGGATGGCAGCTTTTACCCAAGGTCCTTATCACGTGTCCTGAGAAGCTACTCAGAGATGCACAGGCAGGGGTGGGCTTCAGGGGGGTTCCTTTACTCCTCCCAATTTCCACTGTTTGGTAGAATCTTCAATGTTGGAGGAGGGAAAGAAACAGAAAAAACTAGAAAGCTTGATTTCAGCTACCAGGGCCCAGAACTCCTGATGTGGCTCCAACCCACAGTTTGCCATTTTGTAAATCTGTTCAACCCACCTCCAGAGCAAACTTCCCAGCCTCACCCCAGGAGGCAATGACTAATTGCAAAAGAGTTTTCACTCTTTTCTGCCAGGCCCTCTTCCCCACACAACAGTGCCTCCCCCCAGGCCTGTCTCCCCTCCCCCCTCGTGTCCCACCTACTGGGTGAGCTGGGCCTGTGGCTTTCTTTCCTGGGCTCAGAGCTACTTTCACTTTCATGTCACTGTCATCTCTCGGTAGAGAACTCAGCTACACTCCTGACCCTTCTCTGCCATTGTCCAAGCCCTGGGCTGCATGTCAGGGCTTCATTTAACCATAGTCAACAAAATGTTCATCCAACACCTTCTGTTCCAGGTTCTAGGTGTGCCGTGATAGTCAGGCAGGCCAGGTTTCTGTACAATGAGAACTCCCTGAAGCTAGGCTACAAAGATGTTTTAATCAAGAACCTGGGATACACAGATGCTTTAATTGCTTAATCAAGCAAAGGCCTCTGCAGTTGAATGTGGGAGAGCTGCACTTCCATGGTGGGAGCAATAGCTGTGCCAGCCTTGGAGAGCCAGGGAGGGCTCCTGGGGGAGGGAGAGGACCTGGATGATAGAGGCCTGCAGGATGACCTGGACTCAGCCATTAGCCAAAGTAAAGGTAGTTTGTCTCGATGGAACAGCCCATGAGCGGTGCTGGTTTGGTGAGGCTGGCTGGAGCTGGCAGGGCAGGGGTAGGACAAGGAGCTCTGAGTCCTCAACGGTAGAAAGGAGTCAGATCCTAGAGGACTTTGGAAGCCTGCTAGGCCATTTGGATTTTATCCTGAGGCTGATGGAGAGCTATTGAAGGGTCTCATGCCAGACAGACATAACTGCCCAGAATGGAAATGGAAGTGAGGCTAGACAGAAACTCAGCTAGGAAGTTGGTAGCTACGATTGGAAGAAGTAGAAGGCAGGGTATGGTGGTCTATGCCTGCAATCTCAGCACTCCCAGTACTTCAGAGGCAGAGACAGGAAGGAGCTCAAGTTCTAGTCCAGCTTGGGCTAGATCGCAAGACCTTGTCCCAAAACAAAAGAATGAATGGTGTAACGGGTAATTAGAACACTGATCAAAATTTAGGGAGGAAAGAAAGTAAGCATCAGCCAGAGTCCCATCTGTTCCCTACTGGAGGAAGAAGTGGAAGTGTGTGTGTGTGTGTGTGTGTGTGTGTGTGTGTGTGTGTGTGTGTGTGTGTGTGTGTGTGCGTGCGCTCATGCACGTGCATGCACGCATACACATGTGCACACACATGGTAGGATGGGAATGACAGAAAGAGATGATGAGTTGACATGGTCCTTCTAGGAAGTGTTGAGTTCTAGGTGTTTGGGGGACCCTGTGTGTGCCATTGGCTGCTGTGGTCTGAACCCCTGATTGGGCCTTGGCAAGAGTTGTGGATTGGCCATCATTGCTGTACAGAGGTAACCGGAAGCGAAGTGTGGAGAGAGACATGAAGATGAAAGACCTGGGACTCAAACCAGGTTAGCTGAGATGATACCAGCAAAAGACCCAGAGCAGGAACAGAGGGTAAAACGCAAGATGGGGGCTGGGGCTTCAAAAAGGGAGCAGGGGCACAGTGAACATGGCTGGTTTTGAGGCTGGGAGGGGCAGGTAAGAGAGGGCAGCTAAGGCTAGGCCAGCCCACAAAGGCCTTTCCCCCCACACCCCCTTCACTTATCTCTTTGCCTTTCAGTACAGTGCTAGTTAAATGCACTTACATTATCAAAAGAAATACATCTATGTATGCCAAGCTAGCTGCCCTTGTAATTGCATCCAGTTTCCTCCCTTCAGCTGGGGGGTCACACTGCATGTATCTGCCCCATCCTTCCCCTCCTCATGGGAATGGGAGAGGCTGGTCCAGGTGTGGGCCATCAGCATGCTACCCCCTCCTCCTCCTGTCCTCCTCCCAGATAAACACTGCCTCTCTTTCCATTCTTCTTCCTCCCTCCTCAGGCCCCTTTCTGCCTTCATGGTCCTCTTCAATCACCATCTGCTGAAACGGTGCCTAGGTCTGAATGCTGCTCACCTGGGTGTGCTCTGCCCAAGTTCATGGCACCTCTTCCCACACACCATTTTCTGCTAAAGCTGCCTCTCCTGCGCCTCCTGAGTGCATGGCCATACAGCTAACTCCAAGATCGGAAAAGACATCTCTTTACCTCTTCTAGTTCAGTACTTCATTTTTTACAAAGAAATTGAATACAGCCAAGACCACAGAGCTAGGGGCTGGCAAATGACAATTAAACTGTAAGTCTTGACCATATGGCTTAAACTTTGGCAAGCTTTCTGCTACACACACACACACACACACACACACACACACACAACCAAGAGTTGATAGAAGAGAAGAGTGAATCCAGAGAAAAAGTCAACACATCCAGAGTAGGAAACGTGACAGAAGCAGATCTAAAGTACACTGAATGACCAGTCACCAGGTCGTCATTGTATCTGAAGATCCAGTGCAGTTAGTGGGCCTTCAGACTCTACTGGCTTGGTTTGTTTAAGGTAATTTTTTTTAACTACCTGCATGTACATGCAAGTCAAGTGATTAGGTGTGCCCCAAAATGTGGAATAATATAAACCCAGGTGTTGATAATGGTTACCCTATGTAAGGGAGGGGAATGGAAAGTGTGTGTGTGTGTGTGTGTGTGCTGGCTCAGTTTAAACCCTGTAGGAACGAATTCACTTCATTCTTAGCCTTGGAGCTGAGGAAAATCACTTCAGTTTCTCAATGTCCCTCACTGAGCAGATGGGCACAGAAGCTTGCAGGGACTGTAGAACCAGCTATGTAGCTGGAGTTGGCAGCATCTGTTCCCCACATTGTCCGGCCTCTCTGGCTCCCCAAACAGGCCGCTGGGTGCCAGGCACCAGACTGGCACCAGATAGGCAGCTCCTTCACCTTTCTTGTCACCGCACTCCTCCTTATGACTGCCTTAAATGCGGCAGGCTCTGCCAGGAGTTTTCTTTTTGTTTTTCTTTTTTCTGTTTGCACAGTGACTGCCAGAAATGACTCCTTTCCCGCCTACCTTATCTCACCTAGGAAAACAGGAAACTGAGGCTCATCTAGCTCTAGCAGAGGATTGAGTTTTGTTTAAGTGCTGTTTGCTTTTTGTTTAAGTTCTGTTTACATTCCCCACTCACAATGGGAAAAATGGGTATCAAGGGTTGGTAATGGCTAGGGTGCTGAGATTATAGGGCAGAGAGTGACCTGGTGGGACTTCATTGCTTTGGGGAGATATTGGGGTAAAATCTATCCCCCCAAAGAACACACAAAGCCGGGCCCCAGTGGCTCACGCCTGTAATCCTAGCTACTCCAGAGGCTGAGATCTGAGGATCGCGGTTCAAAGCCAGCCCGGGCAGGAAAGTCCGTGAGACTCTTATCTCCAATAATCCACCAGAAAACCAGAAGTGGCTCTGTGGCTCAAGCGGTAGCGTGCTAGCCTTGAGCTGAAGAGCTGAGGGACAGAGCCTAGGCCCAGAGTTCAGGCCCCGCGACCGACCAAAAAAAAAAAAAACCACACAAGCCTTTAGCACTAACTTTTAGGAAGCAAACCTCTAGAAATTCCCAAACAGAAAGAATGAGTGTAGTGCCATGATTGGGACTCCTAAGCTGAAGTCACAAGGAATAAAACAACTCTGATTTACCAACAGCCACAAAGAATGTCATGGTATGCTGTTTAAAAAACAAGTTGCAAAACAATATGTAGTGTATTGGGGTTGTTTTTTTTTTGTTTTGTTTTGTTTTTATGCCCGTACTGGGGTTTGAACTCAGGGCCTGAGTGCTGGTCCTTAGCTTTTTTGCTCAAAGCTGGTGCTGTACCACTTGAGCCGAAGCTCTGCTTCTGGCTTTTTGGTGGTTAATTGGCAATAAGAGTCTCATGGATTCTTCTGCGCAGGCTGGCTTTGTATTTCAATCCTCAGATCTCAGCCTCCTGAGTCGCTAGGATTACAGATGTGAGAGCCTCAGGATCCCAGATGTTTTTTTTGTTGTTGTTGTTTTCTTTTGAGGCAAGACCTCACCATGTAGGCCAGGTTGGCCTGAAACTTATGCTCCTCCATCTTCAGCTTCCCAAGTATTTCAATTACAAGCATGCACTACTACACTCAGCAGGCTCAATTTTAAAAAAAGAAATACTAGGGGTTGGGAAGGTGGCTCAATAGTAGAGTGCTTGCCTTGCATGCATGAGGCCCTCAGCACCACATAAGCAGAAAAAGCCAGAAGTGGCACAGTGGCTTAAGTGGTAGAGAACTAGCCTTGAGCTGAAGAGCTGAGGGACAGCCCCCAGGCCCAGAGTTCAGGCCCCACGACCAACAACAACAACGAAAGATACTAAAAACAATGCACACAACCTATGTATCTAAAGAAACACTAACTTTTAAAAATTAGTAATAAATACATGAACTTTGCACAAAGAAAGCATCCATTTGCCACTGTCCTTTGTGTCATCTCCCCCTACCCCCACCATCCTCCCTGCTTCCTTCCATCCACAGTCTTGCCTGCTGGTTTTAACCTTTGTTATGTTTGGACCTGAGACTTTCGAGTTGGCTGCCAGACTTCAGAGCCCCTCCAAACCACACGCACTAATCCGTCCCTAATCCAGCTCCCCAGCAGCTCCACCGGCTGCCGTCTGCTCTGAGAGGAGGCAGATCTTACTTACTTTTGGCCTGTCATAAAAACAGAAGCAGCTGTGGGGCTCAGTGTCTGCTCCAAAGTCCAGTGTGGGCCTCTAGAGAGGGCCTGGCCTCTGGAAGGAAGCTTTTCTCTTTCTTTCCAGGATGCACTCACAACAGTGAGGGCAGTTCCGGTGTTGGGTGGGACTTGAGTGCTGATCCTGTCCAGTAGCCTCCCAAGGCAGGTGAGAGGCTGTTGCCTCCATTTAGCCACCTGCATCTTCTCTGTGCCCCCAAGGACTGGCCTTTGACAGGTCCTGCACCTGAGCTCACCTCCTGTTCAGTGCTAGGTGAAGGAATTTGTCAAGAAGGCTGCCGCTTGGATCTGTGATTCTCTGCCTTGAGGGCACTTTGGAGGAAGGGTGGGGAGTGAAAGGGGAAAGGAGAAAGACACCTGGGCTCTATCCCTGGGGGTAGGTTTATTTTAACCAGGAGGCTGCAGACTAGAGTGCTGGAATTTTGATAATCCCTAGGTACTTCCAGTGTACAGCTATGCTGAGAGCCACTGGGCAATACAGACTGAATGTATGTGTGTGTGTGTGTGCGCGTGCACACGCACGCGTGAATATGCACAGAGACATACACATGCAAAGCTGGATTTCCCAATACACAGAGTAACCAGTGCTACTGAAGTCATTGAAAAGCAGGACACCAAAAGAGAGAGGGGGGGGGAGAAGGAAGGACAGAAGGAAGGAAGGAAAGAAGGAAGGAAGAAAGGAAGGAAGGCAGGAAGGAAGGAAGAAAAAGTTAAGCCATGAGTCTAGGCTCACTCCTGTATCCTAGCTACTCAGGAGCCTGAGTTCTGAGGATCATAGTTTAAAGACAGCCCTGGCAGGAAAGTCTGAGAGACTCTGATCATCAACTAATTAGCTAAAGCTGAAACTGGGACTGTGACTCAAGTGGTAGAGCATCAGCCTTGAGTGAAAAATGTAAGGGAGAATACCCAAGCCCTGAGTTCAAACCCCTGTATCGGTGCACGTGCACATGCACGCACACACACACACACACACACACACACACACACACACACACATGCATGTGCATACATGCATGCACACACGAAGCATTTCTCTTCAGATGTAATCTCCAGCTAGTGCCCTGGCTGGGCTCCAGATTGCCGCCAGGTTGCTAGTCTTCCAGCTACTCCTGACCCTCTGCAGGTGGCCCCAGGCACTGGGCCTCTGGCCTTGGGACAAGGTGTACACAAGGTGGCCTTGCTAGGGAGCAGACTGAGAGTCAGCCAGCTTCTAGGCCCTGTCCAATCTAAGTTTGATAAGTCAAGCAACAAAGTGAATCAAAAGGCAAAAGTTGAGGAAGCCCTTGTGAAAAATTGATGACTTGGTTTTGATCTGGGCAATCAGGGCAACTTCCTTGAAGGAAGTAAAATTTGAACTTGTACCTTGAAAGACAAGGAAGAATTAAGGTAGAAAGGAGAGAGACAGGGCTTAAGGCTGCCCTGGAGCTATTATCACTTTCTCCTTCTACAACTCTGGGAGCCTGGCTCTCACAGCACTTTCTGAGTGCTTGGGAGCCCACAACTGAGCTGATCTTTGACTTCTGCATATTAGTTGTATCCTAACACAACTTTGAGGTCCCCAGTCTTGCTGAGAAGCCCCCAAGTCCACCACTCTGGATATCACAGCTTCAGGGTAGAGAGAGAGAGAGAGAGAGAGAGAGAGTGTGTGTGTGTGGGGGGGGGGGGCGCAAAGGAAGGAGTTCCTGAACATCACACTCTCCACCTGGCATTGTCTCAGAAAGTTCTGGAGGGCCTTAAAATACCACCCAGGCCCCTATATTCGCCTCAGTCTGAACTGGCCTGTGCTTAGCTTAGTGAGAGCTCTTCTAAGGATGAGGATAGCCAGGGAGAATGGCGGACCATTGGTGAGTGTGTGAGAGAGGGGAGTCAGCAGAAAGAAAGGGGCGAGGGCCAGAACACACCCCCCCTCAAAAAAAACAACAACTGTGGGGTAGGTAGAGAGCCAGACCCAGGCAAGAGAGGCTCTACAAAACCCAAATGTCCAATAGCAGCAGCTGACTTCTCTAGTTCCCAGATTCAGAGGCAGGGGCTAGGACAACTGTTCACAGCCAGTCAAGACAGAACAATACACACACAAAAAAATCCTCTCAAATAGGGCCTCCTGCTTCCTGTAGCTGGCTTTTCTGTCCAGGGAAACACTTTTATTTGTTCACTAATGTCTCTCCAACACCTAGCACATAGCAGATGCTCAGCAACTACTTGTTGAATCAAAGAATGGCACTAAGTTTTCAATGCCAGCCCTTTCCCCACTTACTACTCTTCCGTTTTTCTCAGTCTGGGGGGTTTCCGGTACAGTACAGGGTTAAACAGGCAAATGGGGAAGGAAGGGGAAGGAAGATGTTCCTTTGGGTTCCTTCTTACCTTCCTTCCACCAACTCTATTTCCTGGAGATTTGAGAATCCAAGTATAAGAGGTGAGGATATGATTGGAGGGGAGTAGGGCTTGGGGAGGGGCTAGGAGCCAGCAGAGAGGCAAGGAGCATGCTGGGAACAAGCAGGTGGTGGTCAACAGTTTGAAAGGTAACTGGGGGAGTGGTGCTGTGGCTCAAGTGGTATAGTGCTTGCCTTGAGCTGAAGAGCTGAGGGACAGCGCCCAGGTCTAGAGTTCAAGCCTCACAACCAACCAAAAAATAAAAAGGAAAGGTAACTGGCTGTCTAGAGACAAAGGGGTGTCTGGGAAATCACCCATATGGTCTTTTGCTCCCCTGGGATTTTCCTCCTGAGGAAAGCCTGGGAGGTTATCTGTACTTTTGGCAAACATCCACACCAATTTGTGGAAAACACTGTTTTCCCATTTGTACTGAGGCTCCTAACACAGGGTACTAGAGGGCTCTGGGTATAGGAAGGAAATTCTATATGGGAATCTCCTGGATGGAACTCAAAGAGGTCCTTCACCCCAGAAGCCTGGATCCTAGGAGTGATTTTCAGAGAGGACAGGCAAAGCTCAGATATCCCTTTAATTAGAAATGATGAGAGGCCTGAGTTATAATCTTTTGTGCATGTGTGTTGTGTGTGTTGTGTGTGGTGTGTGTGTGTGTGTGTGTGTGTATGTGTGTGTGTGTGTGTGTGTGTGTGTACTGGGCTTGAACTCAGGCCCTGGGTGAGTTATAATCTTTTGTGCATGTGTGTTGTGTGTTTGTGTGTGTGTGCGTGTGTGTGTGTGTGTGTGTGTGTGTGTGTGTGTGTGTGTGTGTGTGTACTGGGCTTGAACTCAGGCCCTGGGTGCTGTCTCTGGGCTTTTTTGCTCAAGGCTAGTGCTCTACCACTTGAGCCACAGCACCACTTCCAGCATTTTTGGTGAGTAATTGGAGATAAGAACTTTTGTGCTCCAGCTGGTTTTGTTTTTTTTTTTTGCTGGACGTGGGACCTGAACTCTGGACCTAGGCGCTGTCCCTCAGCTCTTCAGCTCAAGGCTAGCGCTCTACCACTTGAGCCACAGTGCCACTTCCAGCTTTTTCTGCTTATGTGGTGCTGAGGAATCAAACCCAGGACCTCATGCATGCAAGGCAAGCACTCTGCCACTGAGCCACCCTCCCAGCCCCCCAGCTGGTTTTGAACCACCATCCTCAGATCTCAGTCTCCAGAATAGCTAGGATTACACCCAGGAGCCACCAATGTATAACTCTAAATTCTAATTTTGATCATCCTTAACCATGGCTACACCCCTATCCTGCCTGATCCCAGGCTTAGACTCCCAGTGTCCAGTCCAGCCAGTCTTCCCCCATCCTCCCTTCCCTTCTCTTCCTTTCCTCCCCCTCCCCCACCCCCGCTGGCCCCTAACAGCTTCCTTGGGTTGAACCACATGAAGGATGGGTTGTGGACATGCCCAGAACTGCTCTCTAGGAGGGGACTTCACAGGCAGCCCACGACCATGCTGTCATCACTCTGTCATCAGCTTGATCTTGGGTGGCCCAAGCCACCCAGTCTAGGGAGGAGAGCTGTATGCAAGTCATATTGTGTAGAGCTGGGAGGGAGGGAGGGCTCAGATGCTGGAGATTCAGTCAGACCCAACCCTTCCCTCCTACGAGCCAGCCTCTGCCCCTAATGCCCCCTCACCGCTCCAGCTTCAGGCCATGAATCTCTATGTGACTGAGTCATTGGGTGGGGTGGGGTGGGGGGTATACAGGGAGAATATAGAGGAAGAAAGCACTGTCACTGTCCTCTAGAGTAGCACCCAGGCAGTTTCTCTTCTGGGCATGTCCACCCCATTAGGAGGTGACCCGGTGATAAGGAAGCCATCTGGATTGTGTCAACAAAACACCATGTACTGGGTAGCTTATAAAGAATACAAATTTAGGGCTGGAGGATGTAGCTCAGTGGTGGAACACTTGCCTTGCATCTTTTGTTTTTGTTTTTGTTTTTTTTGGTCGGTCTTCATGCTTGAATTCTGGGCCTGGGCCCTGTCCCCCAGCTCTTCAGCTCAAGGCCAGTGCTCTACCACTTGAGTCACAGTGCCACTTCCAGTTTTCTGGTGGTTAATTAGAGATAAGCGTCTCATGGGGGCTGGGAAGGTGGCTCAGTGGTAGAGTGCTTGCCTTGCATGCTTGAGGCCCTGGATTCAATTCCTCAGCACTACATAAGCAAAAAGAAAAAAGCCAGAAGTGGTGCTGTGGATCAAGTGGTAGAGCACTAGCCTTGAGCTGAAGAGCGGAGGGACAGGGCCCAGGCCTGAGTTCAGGCCCCATGACCAGACCCCCACCCCAAAAAAAAAAAGGGGAGTCTCATGGACTTGCCTGCCCAGGCTGGCTTTGAACTGAGATCCTCAGATCTCAGCTTCCTGAGTAGCTAGGATTACAGGTGAGAGCCACCAGCACCCGAGGCTAATTGCCTCCCATCCTTAAGGCCCTGGATTTGATCCCTGGCATTGTAGATACAGAACAAGACAGGAAGTTACAGAACAAAACAGGAAGTTATAACACACAGTCTTGGTGGCTGGTCAGTTCTAGACCAGGGTCCTAGCAAACTCAGTGTCCAGTGAGGGCCAACTTCCCAGCTTATATGTGTGATTTTTTTTTTTAAAGGGGAACAGGGAGCCAGGTGCTGGTGGGTTCACATCTATAATCCTAGTTACTCAGGAGGCTGAAATCTGAGGATCATTATTCAAGGCCAGCCCAGGCTGGAAAGTCCAGGAGACTCTTACCTTCAATTAACTACCAGAAAACCAGAAGTGGAGCTGTGGCTCAAAATGGTAGAGCACTAGCCTTGCGTGAAAAATCAAGGACAGTGCCCAGGCCCTGAGTTCAAGCCCCAAGATCAACAACAACAAAAAGGTGTGGGGGGTGGGGAATTGAACAAGGAGCCAGAGCTGAATGCCTGAGCACTTTCTTAGATTTGATTCACAGCATTGCAAGAAAAGAAAACCCACAGGTAGACAAGACATGTCAAGTGTACTTATTTTGCTGGCTATGGTGGTATATATCTATAATCTCAGCACTTGGGAGGCAGAGGCTGGATGATCTTATGTTTAAGACCAGCCTGAGCTACATATTGAGAACTTGTTTGTCTTGGTGGGTTATGGAGGAAAGAAAAGGAAGTTGGAAAGATAACCCTTAGGCTTGTTTTTAAGGCATTAATTTTATAATTAATTTTATATTAATTTCACTCACCTCTACCTCCTAATATCCCCTGGAATGGTTGATTTTCCACACATATGTGGAAACATTGAGTCTTCCCATCATCTGTTACTGCCTATTTTGGAAAGCTGGTAGACTTTTGGGGATTGACACGTGTGTGTATGTGCGTGCACACACGCGCGTGCATGCAATTGCAGATGTGCTCAAGGCTTCAGTGTGTTCACAGGGCTGAAAGAAAATGCAGTTCCTAAGAGAGTTTGTGCAAGCTCACCTGAAGATCCAGCAGGGTACAGGTGAGTGTGCATTTCATTTCAGGTACATCAGGCTGCATTTGTTGTCCTAAACAAGTATGCAGAGTTCAAGTCAAAGCCCTTGGATTTTTGTTGTTGTTGTTGTTAGTGCCAGTACTGCGGCCTAATTTAAGGCCTGGGCGATACCCCTTAGCATTTTTCATCAAGGCTGGCACTTTACCACTTGAGCCACACCTCCACTTCCAGCTTTTTGGTGTTTCATTGGAGATAAGAGCTTCACAAGCTTTTCTGCAGCTTTTCTGCCCAAGCTGTCTTCAACTTTGATTTTCAGATCTCAGCCCCTTTTTTTTTTTTTGCAAGTCCTGGGGCTTGAACTCAGGGCCTGGGCACTATATCTGAGCTTCTTTTGCTCAGTGTTAGCACTCTACCACTTGAGCCACAGTGCCAGTCTGGCCTTTTCTGTTTAAGTGGTACTGAGGAATCAAACCCAGGGCTTCATGTGTGCTAGGCAAGCACTCTACCACTAAGCCACTCCCAGACCCTCAGATCTCAGCCTCTTGAGTAGCTAGGATTACAAGTGTGAGTGACTGGTGCTCAGCTTAAAGAGTCTTTTGGGGTTTTTTTTGTTTGTTTTGTGGGTCCTGGGGCTTAGACCCTTTTACTCAAGGGTAGCACTCTACCACTTTGATCTATGGCTCTACTCCCGATTTTCTAGTGGTCAGTTGGAGATAAGAGTCTCATGGACTTTCTTGCCAGGGCTTTGAACCTCACTCCTCTGATCTCAGCCTCCTGATTACAGGTGAGCCACCAGCACCTGGTTAAAGAGGTTTTAACAGACAAATTTGGTCTAGTTTAATCATTGCAATGAATAATAAGAATTACAGATTATAACCTGAAGAATAATATTAACATTTCATCAATCCTGATATAAATAGAAGAATGAATAATGAACAAACAATAGATACAGGTCCTGGAGGTGTAGCTCTGGGTTAGAACACTTGCTTACATGGGTTCAATCCCCAGCGCACACACACACACACACACACACACACACACACACACACAGAACAGGGAAGACAAAAATCTTTTTTCCTTAATATGAAATGCTAAAGAGCATGTATAGAAATACTAATTGATTAAAAAATCATCATTTGAAAACTACCATAATATTATTTGGTTCAGGAAAAATTAGTCTATGAATACTACAACAGCAGGTTGAGCAACCCTACTCTGAAAATTCAAAATGTTCTACCTGATAGCTGAACCTCTTCCCAGCCCTCTGCTTTTTTGGCAATACTGGGCTTTAAACTCAAGGTCTTTTTTTTTTTTTGGGGGGGGGTCCAGTCATGGGGCCTGAACTCTGGGCCTGGGCACTGTCCCTCAGCTCTTCAGCTCAAGGCTAGCGCTCTACCATTTGAGCCACAGCACCACTTCCAGCTTTTTTCTTTTTGCTTATGTGGTGCTGAGGAATCGAACCCAGGGCTTCATGCATGCAAGGCAAGCGCTCTACCACTGAACCACCTTCCCAGCCCCTAAACTCAAGGTCTTATACTTACTAGGCTATACCTAGAACACCTAAGCTACACTAAGCTACACCTCTAACCCTGCTTTTAACTAGATATTTTATTTTTATTTATTTTTTATCTTTTGGTCAGTTGTGGGCTTGAACTCAGGGCATGGGCTCTGTCCCTGAGCTCTTTTGCTCAAGGTGTTGAGCCACAGTGCCACTTCCTATCTTCTGATAGTTAATTAGTGATGAGAGTCTCACAGACTTTCCCACCCAGGCTGGATTCGAACCAGTCCTCAGATCTCAGCCTGTTGAGTGGCTAGGATTACAGGTATGAGCCACTGGCATCTGCTTAGATATTTTAGAGATGGAGTCTAAGTGAACTTTTCTCTCTAGGGTAGCCTCAAACAGTGATCCTCCAGGTCTCAGCCTCCTGAGTAGCTAGGATTATAGGCAGGAGACCCTAGTGCTCTACCAAGAGTTGAACTTTTTTTTTTTTTAATCTGTCATGGGGCCTGAACTCTGGGCCCAGGTGCTGTCCCTTCACTCTTACAGCTCAAAGCTAGCACTCTAACCACTTGAGCCACAGCACCACTTCTGGCTTTTTCCATTTATGTGGTGCTGAGGAATCGAACCCAGGGCCTCATGCTTGCAAGGCAAGCACTCTACCCCTGAGCTACCCAAGTTGAACTTTTTGTATATCATGTTCAAAATGTTTTGGATTTTGGAGCCTTCCAGATTTTGGATTTGCAAGTTAGGACTGCTCCATCAGTAAAGCTGATGTAATTATTCCAAAATCCTAAAACCTTGCAAACTGGAAATACTATTGGTCCCAAGTGTCTGAGATAAGGGATACGCAACCTGCAGTGCCTGATAGGAAACAAGATATTTTCATAATCTCAAAGTATCTTCCCTTCAAGAAACTTGTAATTACGAAGTGAGGGGGAAATGGAATTTTTACAGGGAGGGGAAGCCAGCAAACATCAAGAGATCCAATTTCCCAAACTAGAGATGAGTCAAATCAGTACTGCGTGACTCCTGGTGAGATGCCCTCAGAAGGCCACAGCAGCATTTCTGTGTGATTACTGCCTTCCCCAAGCACAAAACCTGAATCTAGTCTCGAGCAAGCATCAGACTAACCCAACCTGAAGTGCATTCCACAGGCTCACTGGTCTGTCCTCTGCAAAAATGTCAAGGTCGTTGCCAAAGGAGAACCACTGAGTAGTGTGGGACAAAAGGAGACGAAAGAAACAGCTGCGACAAAAGGCCACGAGCAACCTTCTGTAGAATTTTCTCCTTTGTGCTATAAAGGACATTAGGAGGACATTTGAATATGGGAGACATTTGAATATATCAAACAATAGAACTGTCACCACACTAATTTCCTGATTTTGATACATACATTTTGGTTACTATAAGAAAAGCATGTCCTTGTTATTGGAACAGTATACACAGAGGTATTTAGGGATGAAAGGACACTTCGTTATTCAAACATAACTGGGGGGGAAAAAAAGAGAATATAAGGGCATACCCCCCCCATACGTACATATAGAGGAGATTAAAAAGAGAGAGAAAAAAAATAAAAGAGCCAGGCGCTGGTGGCTCATGCCTGTAGTCCTAGCTACTCAGGAGGCTGAAATCTGAGGATCAAGGTTCAAAGCCAGCCTGGCAGGAAACTCTGTGACATTGTTATCTCTAATTAACCACCAGAAAACCAGAAGTAGAGCTGTGGCTCAAAGTGGTAGAGCATTAGCCTGAGCAAAAGTGCTCAGGGGGGCTGGGAATGTGGCTTAGTGGTAGAATGTTTGTTTGCCTGGCATACATGAAGCCCTGAGTTCCATTCCTCCATACCACCTAAACAGAAAAACCCGGAAGGGTGCTGTGCCTTATGTGGTAGAGTGCTAGCCCTGAACAAAAGAAGCTCAGGGACAGTGCCCAGGACCTGAGTTCAAGCCCCAGAACTGGCACACAAAAAAAAAAAAAGAGCCCAGGGACAGCACTCAGGCCCTGAGTTCAAGCCCCCTGACCAACAATAACAACAAAAAAGAGATTGATAAAAAAGATGTTCTGCTGAAAACTAACATCCAATTTTTGCTGGTGGTAGGGCTTGAACTCAGGGCACTGTCCCTTAGCTTTTAAACTCAAGACTATCACTCTACCACTTGAGCCACTCCAGCATTTTATTTTTGTCGGTTGTGGTGCCTGAACTCTGGGGGGGAGGGGCTGTCCCTCAGCTCTTCAGCTCAAGGCTAGCACTCTACCATTTGAGCCACAGCACCACTTCCAGCTTTTTCTGCTCATGTGGTGCTGAGGAATCAAACCCAAGACCTCATGCATGCAAGGCAAGCACACTACCACTGAGCCCTCTTCCCATTCCTAGCACGCCAGCATTTTTGCTCACTAATTGGGGATAAGAGTCTAATTATCCTTCTTGCCCAGCCTGACTTTGAACTACAATTCTCAGATCTCAGCCTCCTGAGTAGCCAGGATTACAGGCATGAGCCACCCGCACCGGACTGCAATTATGTCTTTTGCAGAATAGCTTTCATCTAATTTGATTATATTTACTTGTTATAAAAAAAAGATTTTTACAAGAACAATTAATATAGAACCTTTAACAGCTTCTCCTGAAAATAAATAAAAACTGGAATACTATTTGACTCTAAAAAAATCAAATCATCATCATCATCATCATCATGGCTAGGGGCTAGGGTTAAGTGGCACAGCACCTGCCTAGCAAGTACAAGACCCTAAGCCTTACGAAAAATTTACTTCAATAAAGAAATTGAAATTGCCAGGCACGGAGAGCTCAGGAGGCTGAGATCTAAGGATTGCGGTTCGAACCCATCCTGGGTAAGGGAGTCTGTGAGACTCTTATGTCCAAGTAACCACTCATGGGGGTCCTTCCAAGGGAACCAGAAGTCCCCACCACATCCCATGGATAAGTTCCTCTCCCTTCATAGCTCATTTGCAGTATGGACCAAAAATACCTATCTTGCAGGAAGGCTATGTGGATGAAATGACATTAGCCTGAATGCCCTGCCCATTATAGCACCAAATACTCGGACTACATTAATACCTATAAGCGTCTCACCTTTCCCTCTAGACTCAGAAGGTGCCAGGCAATGAGAGAATATGGGTGAAGAGCTCCAAGCTCTGGCCCCTGGACCAGTTAGCAGATTTAACTCTCCCTTATCTGTACACATGACCTTTGCCCAGTTCTAACGTGGGAGTGACACTCTACCCAAATGGGTGGCCAGAACCAACATGGCTGCTTGACCACTCCGTTCCACTGTCCCAGGCCAGATCTCCAAGCCACCAGAACTCCAATTCAAATTATGTTTTGCCTACAAGATGGACTTTACTACCTATGCATTTGATTCCATTTTAATTGGCAAGCTAAACTTTTCTAGCCAAGAAGAAAAACCCCTTCCTAGTGCCATGGGAATTCTGCCCTCCCCTGGTCCTGCAATCTCCAGACAGGCTTGGAGCTGAGGTGCCCAGGAGTATGATGCAAGATCATAACTTTGATGAGAAAGAACTTGACTATATGATCTGGTTTTCAGGGAAAGATACTTTAGGTTCCTCAGGGTCAGCCCTGGGGCCCCCTTAGTATAGCCTAATTCAAGGCTGGAAAAGCTGGCTATAGAGCAAAGCACCATGTAGAACAAACTCATGCCGACAGAATCAGCAAAGGAGAAACCATCTAAGAATTTCATACTGGATATTTCAAAGCAGTCTAAGACTTCAAAGTGCTCATCGCACAGTAATTCCAAGTGCTGAAGGGCTTCCTCCTGCTTATCCCAGGCTTAGTATTGATTTTTTTTTTTTGTATACTACTCCTGGAGGTGTTGATGGCTGGTCTTTTCAGAACTTAATACCTCTGAAAGTCTTCATCAAGGTCCGGGAGCTGAAAGTGGGGCACAGTTGGTGGGCTCCCTCAAGTCTGTTCCGTTCTATCTGATATCTCTGTGCCTTGGTGAGGAAGGAAGGTGTTTGACCTCTCCCTTCAGATTCAAGAGGAGATCACATTAAACCTGTGATGGAGGAGTATGCAGCAGTTGGCCAGAATTTGCTTCTCTCCTCAGTTTTGGCTTTCCTTCTCCACTGTGGGTGTCAGGGTTTGTATTTACCCTATGAGAAGACTTGCAGAACAGACCTTAGTTGTCATTTGCTTATGAAATTCTTTCCAGAAGATCAGTGAGCTGGCAGGAAGTTGGGAGGGGGGATTGTAAGGTTGGCAGAGGAACCACAGAAATCCAGAAGCTTCCAGCCAGGCTGGCCTCTATGCTGGAAAATCTTTAACAAAGGATCCAGCAAACCAGGAAGCAAAGGAAGACAGGCAGCCATGCCCAGTAAGTACATCCGCCTTGGGGGAAAGCCAGAACACTTGGACAGCAAAGGAAAAAATGAGGACAGGAGACAGGGACAGTGAGCCCAGTGAGAGCCTCCAAACCGCTTTCTTTTTCTCTTTTCTTTTCTCTTTTGCTCTTCTCTCCTCTTTGGTTTCTCTTTCTTTTTTTGTTTCCTTCTCTTTTCTTTTTTCTTCCTTGCTTTTCTTTTTTTAAAATGAACTTCCAGCAGTTTAGGTCCACAGCAAAATTGAACAGGAAGAACAGACAAATCCCATATATCCTCTGGCCCCCAACACACACATAGCTCCTCCTACCACTGACACCCCCCCAGAGGCCTAGGTTTGTTACAATTGATGAACCTACACGAACACATCCTTGTCATGGGAAGCCCACCACTTAAGGTTTACTGGTGGCCTTGTACACTCTATGGGTTTGGATAAATGCACAATGATGCACCATCCTTCATTCTATGGAATGATTTCCTGGCCTGAACAATCCTCTGTATTCCTCTTCATCCCTCTCTTTTCCCATCCCCTGGCAACTATTGATCTTTTTACTGTCTTTAATAGTTTTCCCTTTTCCAGAAATGTCACATAGTTGGAATGACAGAATTGGTATACTTTTCAGAATGGCTTGTTCGGGGTATTAATATGCATTTAAGGGGAGAATGCTGAAAGGGGTGACATTGATCAAGATGCATTATACTCATAAACTGACATGTTGAATCGAAACCCCTTTGTACAACTACTTAAACATAATAAAATAAAATAAATATGCATTTAAGTCTCTCCCTTGTGTTCTCATAACTTGATGGCTCATTTCTTTTTGGCACTGAATAGTATTCTATTGTCTGGCTATAGCAGATTTTTTTTTTAATCCATTCACCTACTGAAGGACATCTTGGTTGCTTCCAAGTTTTGTCAATTACAAATAAAGCTACTAAAATATTTACATGGAGGTTTTTGTAGAGACGTAAGTTTTCAATTTATTTAGGCAAACACCAAGGAGCATGATTGTAGATTGGGTGATAAGAGTTTGCTTGGCCTTGTAAGAAGTTGCAAACTGTCTTTTTAAGCACCCACACCGTTTACATTCCTACGAGGAATGAGAGTGAGTTCCTGTTGCTCCATGCCCTCAACCAGCACTTGATGCTGTCAGTACACTGGATTTGAACAACTAACATACATATATATATATAATATATATATATATTATATATATATATTATATATATATCTTTTTTTAAAATATTATTGTTTTTGTTGTGTTTCTATTTTTTTCTGGAGTTTGTTTTAGAGTCCAGGCCTTGCAAGTGCTAAGCACATGTGCTCTACTACTTCATTGTTGGTGTTTGTTTTGCCAGTCCTGGGGCTTGAACTCTGTGCCTCAGCACTGTCTCTGAGCTTTTTTGCTCAGAGGCTAGTGCTTTACCATTTGATTTACAGCTCCACTTATGGCTTTTTGGTGATTAATTGGAAATGTGAGTCTCACAGACTTTCCAGCCTGAGCTGGCTCAAAATCACAATCCTCAGATCTTTTAGCCTCCTGAATAGTCAGTATTACAGATGTGAGCCACTCATGCCTGGTTTACTTATTTTTTAATCTGTCAGTTTTTTTTAATCAACTCAGTTGTTTGTTTCCTTGGAGAGTTTCTTTGGCTTCTTCTGGTTGTTTGGTTGGTTTTGTGTGTGTGTCTGTGTGTCTGTGTATCTGTGTGTCTCTCTGTGTGTCTCTCTGTGTGTCTGTGTCTGAACTAGGGCCTGAACTCAAGGCCTGGGCACTGACCCTTAGCTTTTAAGCTCAATGCTAGTGCTCTGCCACTTGAACCACAGCCCCACATCTAGATTTTTGCTAATTAATTGGAGATAAGAATCTTATGGAAGCCAGGCACTGGTGGCTCTGCCTGTAATCTTAACTACTCAGGAGGCTGAGATCTGAGGATTGTGATTCAAACCAGCCCGGGCAAGAAAGTCCCTGAGATTCTTATCTCCACCAGAAAACTGGAAATGGTGCTGTGGCTCAAGGCTCGAGCTCTAGCCTTGAACTGAAGAGCTGAGGGACAGCGCCCAGGCCCAGAGTTCAAGCCCCACGACCAACAAAAAATAATAATAATTTAAAAAAAGAATCTTATGGACTTTCCTGCCCCAGGTGGCTTGCTTCAAACCATGATTCTCAGATCTCAGCCTCCTGAGTAGCTAGGATTATAGGCGTGAGCCACTGGTGCCTGGCTTGTCAGATGTGTTTGTTGCAGATATTTTCTTCTAGTCTCTGGCCAGACTTCTTATTTTCTTGAACTACCTTATCTTCTAAGTTGATAGCACCAGGTCAAGATGGTACCAGACTATTGCACAGCCTTGCTATTCTGTCCTATCAGGACTCCTTTAAAGGATTGTGATGATCTTGATGTTCCCCATGGACTGACCTTGACCTTGTCTAATGCGCACTGTGGTCAAATGGCTCCCCCTCACCCAGCATCTTCTTGTTTTCACAGGGGCTGTTTCCTGCTAAATGCTGCCCACTCCTAACTGCTTCAGACTAACAAAATAGTATAGAAACAAATAGAGCCACCCACTGAAACTGGGACCAGGGAAGATCCTACTGATACTATTGTCATACTGGCCTGAAACTTGGAGCCAGGATAGCACCTGGCAGCAAAAAGGTTCAAGAGAAGGCATGAAGGCTCTTGGCTGAAAGGCAAAGAGTGCCCAGAAGTGAGGGGAGGCGAGGCTAAATAAAATGGAGAGCTATGGAGCGTTTGCAGCATAGGAGAGGCATGATCTGATTTACATTTTTTGGAGGTTCTGGGTTTGAACTCAAGGCCTTTGACTCTCTTGGCCAGCACTCTACAACTTGAGCCATAACTCCAACACAGTATATTTGTTTTGGAGATGGAGTCTTTTTTACCTAGACTGACTTTGAAAAATAATCCTCCAGCTCTCAACCTCTTGAGTAGCTAAGATTATCAGTGTGAGCCACCAGAACCTGGCTTTAATTTGCTTTTTTTTTTCCTTTTGTGCTAGTCCTGAGACTTGAACTCAGGGCTTGGGTGGTATCCCAGAGCTATTTTCACTCAAGGCTAGAGCTTTACTACTCTAGTAATAAAGAGCTTTACTACTCTAGTAGAAGTGGCTTCTGGCTTTCCAGTGATTAAATGAACGTAAGAGTTTCATGGACTTCCTGCCTGGGATGGCTTGGAACTGAGAACATCAGATGTCAGTGTCCAGAGTAGCTAGTATTACAGGTATGAACCACCTGTGCTAGGCTTTAATTGCCTCTTTCTTTCTTTCTTTCTTTTCTTTCTTTCTTTTTCCTTCCTTCCTTCCTTCCTTCCTCCCTTCCTCTCTCTCTCTCTGTCTTTCTCTGTCTCTGTCTGTCTGTCTGTCTGTCTGTCTCTCTTTCTTTTTCCTTTCTTTCCTCTTTCTTTTGGTCCAAGGCAGGCAGGGGGGAGGGGGAAGGCGGGGGGGGGCAGGGGGAAGGTGTGCTTAAACAAACTCAGGGCCTGGGCACCATCCCATAGATTTTGTGCTCAAGACTAGCCCTCTGCTACTTGAGCCACAAGCCCACTTTCAAATATTTTTAATTAGAGATCAGAGTCACTGACTTTCCTGCTCAGGCTGGTTTTGAACCACAATCTTCAGATCTCAAGTCTCCTGAGTGGCACTAGTTCCAGGCTTAATTTTTACTTTTTAAAGGTAGCACTGGACACTGGGCAGGATTAAAAAGGAAGGTGAGGGGAAGGAGCAGGACCCGTTCTGTGTTTATTTGTTTTGATTAATACAAATATCCCAGCCCAGCAACTTCCCTTCTGCAAAGACAGTCTTGCTAGTAAAGTCGAAGAACTGCAAGCACATTCCACACTCACAGCACTCACACGCACACTCATACACACACACACACACAGCCTCACACAGCCTTCACTCATCAACACCCGCACGCTGCTCAACATCCACATTCCTCAGACACATATTCAGAAAGGCATGGAAGATTTGTGCACATTGCACCAGCAGGGATATTTTTATGCACGCAAGAACACACACACTCCCCTGCATCTACTTTCTCACATGTATGAGACCATTTCATGCATACACACATAGCTGTATACACACACACACAGCCTCTACACAGACACATCATTTCTCATTTTCCAAAAGGAGGCAAATCTGAACAGAGGATTAGCTGGGGAAAAGAGGTTAAAGGGTTTATGAGAGGAGGAGGTAATTGCAAGCCTACTGAGTCATTGGAGAAAGAAAATTCCTGAATGTTTGTTCTATCCTAAATTGCACCTAAGGTTGGGCCAGCCAGTTATCAAGAAGGCTGCATTAAAGCCTTCATTCAGCAGGCTGGGGGAGCAGGGGAGGCCCTCCCCTCTCTCACTACCGCCCACCCACCATGAGCTGTCATGAGCTGTCATCAGCTCTCCCTACACTCCTGACTCCAAGCCATGCCTGGAAGGCCAACAGCTCATAAGAAGGGAGGCCAGGGGCAGCTTCCTTTCAGAGCCTGGAGAGAGGCAGCAGAAGAAAGACTGATGTGAGGGTTAGGGACAGACTGAGAAAATCCGGATCCTTCAGTAGGGCCTCTTCAAGGACCCTATGGATCCTACCTCCCCAACTACTCCACACCAGTGGACTCTCTTCCAGCACCCCTTCTCCCCACTAATGGCTCTGAGCCTCAGCTCCAGTGGCCTGCCAGCAGCAGGGTCTTCAAACAATTTGCATATGCTATTCCCACCACCTGTCTGAATCAGCTTCCTTATCATTCCAGACTTAGGAGCCATCTCCCCTGGAAAGCCTTCCAGGATTTCCCCAACGTGCCTCCTGTGCTCACATCACCTTGGCATTTGATCGTGCTGCCTAGGGACCTATTGGGTTCTATCTGTCTGCCTCCCTCCCAGGCAGACAGCTTGTCTGTTCTGCGTACTGCAGCCTGGTACATAGCAAGTGCCCAATAAACACCTTTCCCACCCGTGAATCAGTGAGGGTTGCTCAATGATTTGTGAGTGAAACTCCAAGGGAGCTTGTTTTGAAAAAGGATTCTGTTCCTTCCTTTCTTCTGGCATGCTCCAGGGACAAGCTGGAGATGACAAACGCTCAGCACCTACCACAGGATGCTTGTGGCATGATTTCTACTTCTGGACCTTCAACCAGCTCTAGGGTGTGGTGTTAGAATGTCAGCCTCCTGAGATGAGATGGGAGACAATAAAGGTTGGGGAAGTAGGGAACATGGAGTAGAGAAATTCCAACTACTGTACGTATTTCCCTAATAATTACTTTGGGAACAGGGTGATGTGTATGGGGGGGTGTGTAAATGTGCATGCAGGGATATGTGTGTGTTTGTACGTGTTCGTGTATGTGTGCGTGTGGATTTTTGAGGGCAGGCATCATCAAGGAAGGAGCATTCTGAGATTAAAAGCAACCAAAGAAAGTTCCAGAAGAGGGGCTAGGAATGTGACTTAGTGGTAGAATGCTTGCCTAACATGCAGAGGCCCTGAGTTCGATTCCTTGGTACCCCATAAACAAAATAAATAAATAATTTTTTTAAAGGAAAGGTCCAGGAGGAAGACCTTAAACAACCCAGCTAGGTCTGGAACAGTCTTCTGATGAGAGGAAGGGGATTGGCTGGGACACTGCACTGCTGAAAAGTCTGAGCTGACCCAAGAGAGATAGATGGCTTGGTGACTCAGGACAGTGCTGGTGGAAGTGGATGCTGGACAAACAGGATCCTGGCCATTCTGACCCCAGCAGAAGCCTGCTTCCCCTCTCATGAGGCCAAGAAAACTGCGGCCTATCATCTAGCAAATGTCTATAGTACAGGGGCAAGCCCTTCTAGCTGCCCAATCCCAGGCAACACCGAGGCAGACATCACTAGTCCCCATGAGTATACCCATTAACTCCACACCAGGAAGATGGAGAATCCTCTTTACAGTGCTCTTGGCAGCCAACACTGATCATAAGGTGGGTCCTTTGTCCATCATTTCATTTAGTGTCCAGTGTTCAATTCATCTTTGATTTAATCCTTGTAAGAAATACAAGCCAGATACTGGTGGCTCATGTTGTAATCCTTGCTACTCAGGAGGCTGAGATAGAGGATCATGGTTCAAAGCCAGCCCAGGCAGTAAAGTCCCTGTGAGACTTGTATCTCCAATTAACCACTCAAACCCCAGAAGTTAAGCTATGGCTCAAAGTGGTAGAGCACTAGCCTTGAGCAAAAATGCTCAGGGACAATGCCTAGGACCTGAGTTCAAGCCCCACAACCACAAAAAAAGGAAGAAATATAAGATGTAAGAATTAATATGTATATTTCTTTGTTTTGTTCTGGTCCTAGCACTTGAACTCAGGGACTGGTCACTGTCCCTGAGCTTCTTTGGCTCCAGGCTAGCACTCTCACTACTTCAGCCATACCTCTTCTCCTGGCTTTTTTTTCACTAGTTTACTGGAGATAAGAGTCTCACAGATTTTCCTACCTAGTCTGGCTTTGAAACACAATCCTCAAATCTCAGCCTCCTGAGTTGCTAAGATGTGAGGTGTGAGCCACTGGCAGCTCACTAAGAATTAATGAGTATTTCTCAAAAAGAATCAAGTCTCAGCCTATCTAGAGAGCTTGATGGAATCTGCACAGCACAATGGAGAATTCAGACCTGTGTAGGCCTGGCTCTGAAGTCCTTCCCTTGCTACTTCCCCCATGTTGCCTGCTTCCTCCAGACACCTGCTCCTCTACATTGTGGTATTTACTGGGGGGAATCTGTCACTTCCCAGTCTTGAAACCTCCTGTGTCATTTGGGTCTCAGCAGGAAACAGGTGTTCCTCTCAAACAGGGAAATGAAAGAGCCTCAAAAGAAGGGATTTAAAATGGTGGCATATGCTTGTAATAGCTGGAATTTAAAAAAAAAAAAGGCCATCCCCAGCAGCCTTGCCTGTCAGAGTTCTGGACCTGAGTACCTAGGGTTCCAGAAAGGCCAGGATGGATAGCAGATAGAAAGCCAAGCAGGTCCCTGCCTGGGGGCAGCCTGGGGCCTGGCCTTAGAGGACTGGGGCTGGCAGTTGCCTTGGTAACTCCAGCCATCCCACACAGAGACCCTCCACCCTGCTCTTCTTCTTCCAGCACCCATGGATTCTGAGAGAAGCCTATGTTTAGGCTCCCAATTGTCCCCTCTCACCTTCATTTCCTCTATCCTCACAGCAGGACTGGAGATGGATCCTGAGAAGTGACCTGGAGGGGACCCAGGACATATCTCTCCATCCCCGCCCCCTTGCCACTGCAGACTTGCTCCTGGGGTAGAGGAAGCCCCAACCATTCCCAAATAGTCCTGCATCTAGCCCAGCTTGACTAGTGTACTGGTGTCACTCAGAAGGAGGTCCATGCACACACAGGAGAGCAGGGATGGGGCTGTCATGGCTCCAGGGACTCATCGGGCTTGAGCCTGTCACTGAACCACCTGTAGACCCTGACAGTCACAGGCAGGCTAGTCTCACCTTCAGCATACCTTCCTCCACCTGCTCACGTGGCCCAGGACAAGGAAGAACCCAAGCATTGGGGGTGGGTGGGCTTTCCTCCTCAAGGCTCTGTGGGTCAGGAGGGAGGCATAGGAGTGTAGGAGGCCAGCTAGGGCTAAGGCAACCATGTGAGGGAGAGGTAACCTTTCATCTTGGCTTATACAGCAAGCTGCCCCTACCTACCCCCCCCCGCCCCCCCCCCCGCCCCTCAGCCCAAGCTGGCTAGCATTGGCATGCGCCATAAATCTCCAGGATGCTGCAGCTGTGACTGGATTATTTATAGCTCCAGTCTTACATTTCTAACACGAAAATATCACACAAAGGGAAAGGTAATGCAATCTCACCCCCCTCTTTCTCTCTCTCGCTCATGTCCCTCACTATATTGAAGAAACCCTTGTGGCTGAAGCGGGAGGGATGAGAGGCTGTCAGCCCCTCCACCTGTCTCAGTCCCTCCTTCCCCCTCCTCTGTCAGTCACTCACACGTTTCCCCATCCCTACATCCTCTCAGACACATCCTCTCCCAGACACATGCTCGCACGTTCTCTCACACACATATATTTCCTCGCAGATGTGCACTATTCTGCTCAATTGCTCCCTCCCTCTCCACTCACCCTGCCTGCCCCCCCCCCTCAGAGACACACTCCACAACCCTGGTCCTTTCTTTTCCACCACCCATCTACCTGACTCATCTCCCTCCCTAGGGTGGTGTTTACTTTTTTGCTTTGTCAATGAAGCCGCTGGCACATTAATTACTAGGCCTGTCCTTGGCTGAAACACATCAGCTCCTTGTCAATCGCTGAAGGAGGAAGTGTCAGCTTATATTCTTCTTGCTCTGCCTTCAAGAATCCCATGGGCATCACTCCCCAGGGGGACCAGCTTGGTGGCACATGGAAGTGAGGACTCGTGTCCCTGGCTTCACATGCCCAGACACAGTAACCACAGGCCATAGAGGGTGTCTCTCAGCCCTCAGGCAGGAGTACCGAAGGTATGTTCTATACAATATGCTCAGCTGTCCCACAGGCACACTGAATACAGCCTGGGCCCTGGCCCTCCTCTGTCCCTATGACTTCCTCATGCCCACAGAACCACAGATGCCATCATCCAAAAGGAGTACCTCTGCCTGAAGCCTAACTTGGACCACAGCTCACTTCCATCTGGACAGTTGCAGTAGACAATGTGTGTGTGTGTGTGTGTGTGTGTGTGTGTGTGTATGTGTACGTGTGCGCGCACACAAGTGCTCATGTCTCTTAGTCTGGGATTTGAGAAAATCACAATGACAGTTTACCCTGAGCTGGGCTCAGGAGGGTTGAATCTGGGGACAGATGTAGCCCACCATCAGGTAGCATTTCTCAGAAATCTCTCTTCTTTTTCTTTTTTCTTTTCTTCTCTGCCCCAAAGGGGAGCAGGGATGGAGGCTATTTACTGTTCCCTAGCTTTTTTTTTCTTTCAGTTTTAGGGTTTAAACTCAGGGCCTGGGCACTGTCCCTGAGCTTCTGTTTAAGGCTAGTGCTCTTCCACTTTGAGCCACAGCTCCACTTCTGGTTTTTAGGTGGTTAATTGGATATAAAAGGCTCACAGACTTTCCTGCCCAGGCTGGCTTTGAACCATGATCTTCAGATCTCAGCCTCCTGAGTAGCTAGGATTACAGATATGAGCCATGAGCACCTGGCTTGTCCCTTAGCTTTTTTTCTTAAGGTTAGTGCTCTACCACTTGAGCCACACCTTCACCTCTGGCTTCTTGCTGGTTAATTAGAGGTAAAAGTCCCATAGACTTTCCTGCCCAATCTGGCTTTGAACCTGAGTCCTCAGATCTCAGCTTCCTGAGTAGCTAGGACTACAGGTATAAGCCACCAGCACTAGGCAGTCCTCCGTGTTTTGACTACTGTCTACTTGGTGAAGCCAGTGACTGAGCTCCACCTCCCTTGCACTTTGGAATTCTATCTTGAAACAGACACCATGAGTCACTGCACATTCTTTAGTGCTTCCTAAGGTAGATGAATTCAGTGGAGACCAAAACTACTCATGGTCTGTATTCTCTGATGGCTAGGTGACAAGCATCCTATGTGTGTCCCTCACAGCCTAGCCCTGCCCTGCAGTTGAGAACCGTGAACACACATTACCCATGTTCAAGTGAGTGGCCACCATGAGCAGTCAGTTGGCCTGGGGCTGGGGGCCTCTTTTGGCCAGAAAGTCATGCCTAGAAATCCCTCTAGTAGCTGCAGAAATCCTTGGGTTGTTTACTCAAGGTCAGGACCTGGGAATGACTGGAGGTGGCCATGAAGAAACCTGGGCCAGAAAATGGAAGATCCAGGCTTCTACTGGGTGCTTCAGTACCAGGGGACAGAGTGAAGAATTAGCAAATGTCAGGGCAGCTCCATAGAGCTGGAGTTGTGGTCACTGCGAGCCAAAGCAGAAGATAAGCAATGCCAGTCCATGAACCCAGGACCCTCTCTGTCTGACAAAGTGAGAGTATGGTGGTGGTGGTGGTGGTGGTGGTGGTGGTGGTGGTGGTAGTGTGTATGTGTCTAATCCGCATACTGATTCTTCTTCCTCCCTCTCCTTCTCCTTTCACCTCCCAGCTCCCAGCTATTAAGGTGTTGGACTGCTCGATCAGAGACAGAAAAGCTTGGCAAGCTTTTTTTCTAGCCTACTACAGACCTGACCAGCAGGGCAGAAGCTAAATTATCCTACTGGGGAGAGTTGCCAGTAAATCCAGAATGGCCTCATTCCTGAGTCATGCTGTCCTGCCACCTTAGAGCACCTCTCATCACTCATGAATTCTGTGCAGGGGAAGTTTCTTATCTCCAACTAGTGGGTAAGTGAGGCCTTGGATAGGCTTTTCCCTGCTCAGTGAACTCCTACTCACTTATCAAAACCCAAGCTAAAACACTTGCCCCTCTATTACCTACCTGTATGTTTCTGGACCTCTACCCCACTAAACTATGAGCATATGCACAAGGACTCAGCCTTGTTTATGAATACATCCCCAGTGTTGAATAAATAATAATTGTCCAAGTGACCCAGCAAAGTAAGGACAATCCATGCTTACTGACTAGAAGAACACAAACGTAACTCCTTCCCCCACCGCCAAACCTAAGTGTCTTCTGGGAAAAGCAGGAAAAACAGGATGTTTCTATTTAGCAGAGACATTTCCAGGTTTCACTGACCTGACCCAACCAGATTGCTGTCTGTTCCAAGTCATATCCTACATATTGCTGCCGACTGTGGATGGCTCCACAACCCAAGGGTGACTGTCAGCTTTGGCATTTCCCTCCTCCTCCTCTAGCTGGGCCCCCCCTGGTACCAGTTATGTGTCTTGTCCCTTCTCCAGCTGCCAGTCTCCCACAGCCTCCCTTCTCAGGTAGATAGGCCAAGATGCCCATCCTCCTTTGAACACACCAAGATAGAGTAGAAGAGAATGTCATGGTATCCCTTGTCTGATCTCAGGCCCTAGAGCCCTGCTTTGGGAACCGTGCACAGATACATTCAAACAGGATGAGTCTTCCTTCCCTCTGGCCTATGCCATGCCAGAGTCTTGGAACCTTTCCCCATGGGTACAGGGACAGAGCTCAAGAGAAACAAACAACTCTGAACCACTTGCAGCTTCCTTCTACAGCTTAGAAGTGTCAGAGCTATAGGAAATTCATCTGCCAACAGTGCTCCTGCCTCTAGCTCCTCCCTCACTAACCCAGCCTAGTTTAGCCATCAACTCAAGGTCTTCTGTCTTAACTTCCCATGGACCGGCATCACCATGCCAACTTCTGTTTTCCTTTGGAAGATACCAGTGTTGATATATCATGGCTTCACACCTATGTTGTCTCTTTTGACCCTTTTATAATGCTTAAAGGATGTGGCCTCTTTGTACTTAACAAAGGAGAATCACAAGGCTCAAAATGACTTGCCCAAGGCCACTAGCAGAGTGTCCAACCCCAAAGCCCCAGCGGAATTTTTCCAAACATCCATCTTTATGTTACAGCTTTTTATCTTGGGTACGCTTGCCCAGGAAGGAAACACACATGTTAATGCCCCCAGAGCAATAAGGCAAAGTTAAAACTCCAAAATGGGCAGGACTGGAAAAAGCACAAATGTTAAACTCAGCCCCATAGCTCACTTCCTCCTCCCCAAGCTTTTCACAAGAGTGGTGAGCACGCAGCTCTATTTGCTGAGTCCTACCCTCCCAGGAGACCCAATACCCTGTTCCCTCTGCAGGGATCTGCCAGGTCAGCTGGCCTGAACTCATCGCCCAAACTATATAGGCCTTGGCAAGGAAGAGACAGAAGTGCTAGTGTCAGAGAAAGCTGGACAAAAGGGATGGAAAGTCAGACTTGGTCTTGAAGATGGGACTCTGGGGTCCAGATTGTGCAGAGATTAAGAGAGTTAGACCTGCAGCAGAAAGCTCTGGATTCAAATTCTAGTCCTGGAGCTACATGTAATCCAGTGGTAGAGCATGTGCTTAGCATTTATGAAGCCCTGGGAAGGAAGGAAGGAAGGAAAGGAGGGAAGGAGGGAAGGAGGGCTGGAAGGAGGAAGAAAAGAGGAAGAAAAGGAAGGAGGGAGAAAGAGAATCTAGGGGTTGGAGGCATGGCTCAATGGTTAGAGCACTAGCCAATGAGCAAAAGCATCAGGTGTCAATCCAGTTCTGTTATTTTCTGACTAAGAGCCTTGTTCCTTTAACTGTCCTGTGCCTCAGTTATCTGGGAGGATGAATCCTACTCAGGCAGCCCTGAAGTGGTGCCAGCCCCTTCACACTCTCAGGTTTGGGGGTCTGTCTCCAGGATGGAGGTGTTCACAGTGCTTTGCAGGGCTGTTTTCAAGCTTAGGTCTTAGGAGATGCAGCCACGTGGAAAGCACTGAGTACACAGGACTTCCTTTCCTTTCTTCCCTGCTTTCTTTCCCTCAGAAAACACCCAGCCTCCTGGCTTTGGCTTGTTAACCAGGATAAATATATGGTATGCATTGGGCTGGACACTCCATACATGTCCACACCCCTGAGAGGCTAGCAGAGGCTGATTGGTTGGGCGTTGGCTTATGGAGCAGTTAGGTGAGGGGTCCCTGTCCTGAAGGGGGCGCTCTAAGAGAGAAGCAAAGGGATCCAAACTGGAGGAGGTGGGAGACCTGTACTCAAGAAAAGTCAGGCTCAAGGGCAGGGACGAAAAGGCCCAGTTCCAACTTCACTTGTTTGCTGGTGACCTTGTGGGCACCATTCACCCTTTGCGGGCTGGATTTCTTTGTGTAAAATGAAGTAGTCTGGCAGGTACCTCCCCCTGGAATTTTCCAGAATGGGGTCCCCATGCTCCTCCTTCTCTGTTGCCCTCCACCTTTGTGCTTGTCCATCGCCTTCCTTCTGCATCCCTTTATGACCCCCACCTTACTCTCTCCTTACCTAGACATGTGGTTTTATTTTTAACCAGAGTTTACAGATAGGATCTGGAAAAGCCAGTTTGCAGAAGAAGCTCTTGCACTCACTAGCTCCCTCCCCCACCTTAGAGGGTGAGTAGCTGGGGCCATGCTTAGCCAGGGGAAGAAAAAGACCAGCACAACAGGTGTGGGTGAAAGGTAGCCGGCCTGGGGACTAGGCAGCCCAATCGTCCTGGCCAGCTGGAGGGTTGGAAAAGGGCCAAGCTGGCCCTGGCTGCTCTGGTGGGGAGGTGCAGTGCCCCATGGCAGGGGCTGAAACAGCAGAACCTTCTGGGCTTTTCTGACGTCGTCTCCACAGCAGAAACTGATTGGCCCAGGACTTCCTTCTCCCCAGGGAAGTCTCTGGGCCGAGTGGCCCAATGCCCTGTATTGCAGGCCAATCTCGGTCCTCCTCTGGCAGCAGGGTAGGGGCAGGCAAGGCCAAGTTACCCAACAGGCCGAGTAAGCATGGACTCAGGGTGCTGGCAGGAAAAGGGCCTGAACAGAGTGTTTTGGTTTGGTTTTGCTTTTTTAAGGGCTAATCATAAGTACTTCAAAAATAGCAAGGAAGTAGTCATCCTGGAAAAAGTCAGAACTCTGTTGGACTTCCTCAGCTTATTTTAAGGTTCAGAGTGTTTTTGACTTTGAATTTGTCTATGGGGCAATAGGGAGGTGACCCTAAGCTTTGGCTGCTAGTGGTTTAAATTCAGCTCGGGGGAAGTCAAGGATCAGAAAGGGAAGGAGAGAGGAGGGATTCAGAGGAGAAAGAAGCATGGCCTCTTCTCATAGCTACAGTCCCTGGAAGATCAGGCTTTAGGAGAGGAAGGGGCTGCACAGGTATGAGAAGAGAGCTAGATTAGCTGATCGCAGGGATGCAGGGTAGGGTCTCAGAAGACTGAGGTGTAAGTTCATATAGGGATGGCAGAAGCAGGGATCTAGCAGGGCCCTGCAACAGGCCTGGCGGCTTGAGATTCTCACTCTCAAACCAGAGCTGGAGCGAACATTTAGTTACTATGGAAACAGCCATCAAGGCTCTTGATAAGAAGTACAGTAATAGGATGGTCACTTGGGAGGGGGAGCCAGTGGCCTATTTCCTGCAAATGGCTTCCAACAGTGATGCTAGGCTCTCTGAGTCCCCTGGAGGGCAGGGCAGCTCCTGGCTGCCTTCTCTCCCATAGTTTCCTACAGTGGAGCCTGTGAGTCACCACCCCACTGTCCTGCTGTCTACAACCAGGCACCTAGCAGCAAACACTGGCTAAGCCCTACGGAGTCCCAGGCCCCTTCATGCTGTCCTCATTTGCACCGTACACCATCCGTATTCAATAGAGTCTGGAGAGCTAGGACACAAACCTAGATGTCTGAGTGTCATGCTTGCTCTACTCCATACCAGACAGATATCCCTGCTCTAATCCTTTGTAGTGCAGAGACAAAGCCCTGAGCCCTCCCCCTTTGTCCCTCTCTTGCCCAACCATGCACCTCTCAGTATCTACTGAGCCTGGTGCACCTGTGGGGCCTCTGACCTTCACTGTGGACCAACAGCAAGGCCAACACCCAGATCCAGAACAGGAACTGGCTACATCATATTCAGGGTCCAATGGAAAATAAAAATGAATTCTTAAGAACTGTGGGACAGTGGTGGCAAAACATTCAGAATATAGGGCCCAGTCTGACCATAGAATTCATACCTATGAAGCCAGTTCTACCTAGAATCTAGGATGTCCCCCAACAAACTCCCCCCACCCCCGCTCCTGCCTGGAAAAACCACATAGCCTAAGTCTAATCAAATAGATTTGTCTTTCGGGGGCCCCAGAGCACAGCTTGTGGAACCAACTCCTCTCCCTGAGTCCCTAAGGCCTCACACACCTCTCCCTGCCTCTTCCAGGTCACATGGATATAGCACCAGAGGCTTCCCTGAGCCCTGACTATAATCCTTGAGGAGTACTGACCTAGACAGGATGAGACAAGGGGTCCAAGGACCTCTGTGGGTGCTGATGACAGAGCCAAGGGCAGAGAGGCCTCTGCCCTCTTTTCATTTCCTGATTTATCCTAGTGTCTCCTTGACTCTGTCCTTGATCCTCCACTAGACAGCCTTGGTCTGTGCCTAGTCAACAAAGACTCCAAATCTAGACATTCTTCAAGACTCCAGGATGCTGCTAATCATTTCATTCTAGAGCAATGTCTGTGCCTGCTGGGAGCCCATCAAGTTTTCAGACACGGTGAAGTAGCTGCTTTGTGATGAAGTGTTTCCTGGTGCCTGGTACTGAGGAGCAGGTGGGTCTCCCTGTGTGAGCATTTTATGGGCAACTGACACGTTTAATCCACCCAACAGTACCATGAAATTGATATCCTCGTCACTCCCATTTTTCTGGTGGGGAAACGAAGGGGGGAAGAGGAGTGAAGTAAACAAGTAGGAGAGCCAGGATCAAAACCCAGGCAATCTGGTCTCAATTCCCATATACTGAGGTCCAAGGAGATGAAGCAGCTTATTCAATATCAAGAGCAGAGCCAGGATTTGAACCCAAACATCAATCATTAGATGTTTGCGCACTGATTACAAATGTTCCCAGTAGTATCCACCCTTGAGTCTTGAAAGAGAAGGAAGGGAGCAAGTGGAGGACAAAAGGACAAAGGAGCCACCTTTCTGGCAGAAGCAGCAGCCTGGCTGCTTCTCATACTGCCATTCTCTGCACTTCTAAGGGGCAAACATCCCTGCTGCAGGACCTCAGCTCAGTGTGGAGGGAGAGAACCCAGTGAAGAGGCCACTGGTAGCAGGTAGGACAGGAGATGAATAATTAGGAGTCTATAGCCTCTAACTCAGCTGGTTCCCTGGGAGGAGGGCTTGAGCTGGGCCATACAGAACAAAGAAAAAGGAGGTGGATACTGTGGAGAGACTCTCTGGCCCCTGGATGATGAAGGAAGCAGCTATGGTTTGCAGACACCTGCTGATCTCCACTTGTGCCTCCTCCATGAGGGTCAAGGCCAAGGTTAGGTAGGAGTCACAAGACCAGAACCGTCCCTGGGGCTGATGGTAAACAGCTGGCCTAAGCCTTTGTCTTTCTCTTGGCTTGCCAGATTGCCCCACTCAGCAAGGTGGCCTGGAGGTCCAGCTGGGCAGGACCAGCTTGGAGTCTAAAAAGCTGCTTCCTGGCAAGACCTCTAACCAGGTTACACAAAGAATCCTGGAATGGCTCCTCCTTTAGAATTTCTTAGCTCTTCTCTTTCTATCCTGCTTTGAGAAGCTCCCAGCGCCTCCTTCTCCCACCCCAAAACTATTCTACTTCCAGAAGGTCCTCTAGAGTGGGCTTGTTGGCATCTTCCCAAACAGGGATCAGCTGCCACCAACTCTGATCCAAGACTAATAGAGCCCAGGGTCTTTGGCTCCAAGCAGACCCATAGTAGGGGGTGAAAGAGGGCAGGATTGAGGAGAGTTTGTGGGAGGTGGTCACATGACTGTCTGGGCTGAGACCCAGGGGCATAGAGTTAATTCCTTCATGTCCACGTGGCATAGCATTCCAGAGCAGCCTCTCCCAGGGAGCTGGTCATCAGCATGGTCAGGCACCAGCAGCTACACAAACCTGTTCTCAGAGGCAGTGGACCTCTTAGAGCCATTCAGCAGCCAGGATCCTGGCCAGGATATCAAGTGCTCATTCCTCCCATAGACACACAAGACCCCCAGGGAGAGTGAAGTGCTAGCTGACCAGGAGTTAGGTGAGGAGTGAAGCTAGAGATGGTACAGGGTGGAGCTAGAGGAGGAATGAGACCTGGAAGGGCTGTCTGTTGCCTCTTCCTTAAAATGAGGTGACATTAAGGACTACTTGGGACAAAGGGTGAGCAAATGCAACAGTGGCACTCAGTAGACACTGTTGAAAATGAACTGTACAACTTGTGGGTGAGGACAGGAGGGAAAATCTGCAAAGGAAGGAGTAACATTGTCCAAAAAGAAATGTACTGTTAGCCAAGCACGAGTGGCTCACACCTGAAATCCTAACTGCTCAGGAAGCTGAGATCTGAGGATTGAAGTTCAAAACCAGCTATGGGGCAGTTAAGGTTATGAGACTCTTTTTTTTTTTTTTTGTCTGTTGTGGGTCTTGAACTCTGGGCCTGGGCACTGTCCCTGAGCTCTTCAGTTCAAACTTAACACTCTACCACTTGAGCCACAGTGCCAGGATGTTCCTGAGTTCAAGCCCCATGACTGACAAAAAAAAAAAAAGAAGAAGAAAGGTACTCTTGACTTATGAAATTGTAACCCCTTTGAACACTACTTTTATAATAATGGTAAAAATAAAATAAAGGACCTACTTGGGGCATTTCTCTGTCAAGAGAGAATAACAGCCAGAACCAGCCTCAAAGATTTGCCATGATAATAGAGAATCATATATGACAATACCTTACCTGCTGTCAAATCTGAGGTTTACATTCTATCCTCTCTCTGACTCTCTCTTTTTCTCTCTCTCCAAAGTCTTACTATGAAGTCCAGGCTAGCTTCAGACTTTAATTCTTTTATCTCAACATCTTAAGTTCTGGGAATATAAGGATGTGCTACCACAACCAGCTCAAAGGAGGTTTCTAAGCAAGGGTATAACACATTCAGACAGAAAAGGACTGACTGCTATAGAGCCGGGGTCTGGGTGGGTAAAGATCAGAGTCATCAGGAGAGTGCTAGGTAGGCTGGGACAGTGCTCTCTTATCTAGTCTAAGCTAGGGACTCACAATTGTAGGTCGTGTTAAGAGGTAAGCCTTTTCTAGATCCAACCCCAAGACCAACATACAGACTGTCCTACATAGTTAATACACACTTGGGACCCTCAGAGATGAGAGAAGACCAAAAAAAGGCCCAAGAATTAGTCAGCCATTGTTCTCCCCTAAAACATGCAAGAGTGCCAGAAAAGTCTGGCTTGTGAGGCTGATGCTCCTCACAGGAGCAATACATGTTAGAAATTAGAACCACCATCTGCTTCCTGCCTACCTGTTTCATCCAAGCTGAGCCCAAGGTGGGCTCATTCTTTAATTAAGTTTGGGGGTAGGAGGCAGTGAAAGGAGATGCCAGAAGAACAGAATCTCTCCAGAACTCCCAACTGAACTACATTTGGACAGCACCCCTGGGTGTTCCTGGAACACAGAGCCCAGGAATGGCTGCTCTTGAGGCTTCTGGAGGCCCTCATTACAGCCTTGCTTAAGGTCATTGTAAGACTCCTGCAGAGATCCAAGAAGATGCAGAGAAGGGTAATGGAAGGGACTCATGCTCTGAACCTCAGTGTCTTGGGCCTCTGCATGGACTACCCCTGGAGTCTGGAAAGAGCCCAGGATCTAAAACGACCCAAGCTGGATTTGCAATGGATCTGGGTAGTTTGAGTTTTTTTATTTTTGTTTTGTCAGCCATGGGGCTTGAATTCAGGACCTGCATGCTATCCCTGTGCTGTTTCTACTCAAGGCTAGAGCTCTACCGCTTTGAGCCACATTACCACTTCTGGTTTTCTTTCTTTTTTTTTTTATTTAATTTAATTTTATTTGAGAACATACTGTACAGAGGGGTTACAATTACATGGGCAGGATAATGCATACATTTCTTACCAAGCATTGCAGCCTCCTCCTTTGTTTACCCTTCACCTCCCTTCCCAGCCTCCCCCCCCCACCCAATTCTTCCCCCCCTCCCCCCCCAACACCGACATTGTAAAGCTCGTTTTTGACATGACATTTTGTACTTCTCATTGTTGCAACCACTTCTGGTTTTCTATTGGTTAATGGAGGGTAAGAGTCTCTCAGACTTTTCTGCCCCAGCTGGCTTTGAACCTTGATCTTCAGATTTCAGCCTCCTGAGTAGCTAGGAATACAGGTGTGAGCTAGGATTACAACCCCCCAGCTTTGAGGTATTTTTAAAATTCTATCTCAGCTCCGTTTGTTTTATGTGTAAATTGAGTGATCATATTCTCTCCTAGGCTGCCCTGAAGCTTGGATGACCCTGTTCCCCTTAGCAAAGAGAGAGAGAGAGCCAGTGGAGCCCATGACAAGGAGAATGCAGAGAAGCCCCAAACACAAGAGAGTGAGCTAGAGCCCTGGATATAACTCCCAGTCTCCTTCTCTATGTTACATGGTTTGTATTGAATTGGTTTTGGAGCCAACTGTTTATCTGACTGCCTTTACCTTCAGATGTTTCCAATCAGCACGGAGGAAGGGGGGGGGGGGTTAAAGATCAAAGGTTAAAAAAAAAAAAAAGCTCTACTAGTCCTGCCATGTGATGGTTCATGTTTGTAAATTCTAGCTACTCAGGAGGCTGAGATCAGAAATGTTATGGTTTGGTTGAAAGCCATCTAGGAAAGCTCAGGAGACCCTATACACCCCATCCCCCAATAAAACCATTGCACCTGTCATCCCAGTAATGTGGGAAACAAATAGGAAGATGGTGGTTCAGGCTGGCCTAGGCAAAACTGTGGGGCTGTATTTAAAAATAACAAAAGCAAAAGGGTTGGAAGTATAGCTCAAATGACAGAACACCTGCCTAGCAAGCATGGTGCTCTGAGTTCAAACTCTAGTACTATCAAAAAAAGATCATGGAACAAATGTTTGTTTCCAGTCCTTCAAGAGTTAATGAAAACAATGAGCCCCACCTTGCCAGGTATTAACTTTCCTGTGTTTACTTCCCCATCCCCCACCACCTTAAATTTCTATTTCATTGTTGCTTCCTAACATGGATCTAGCTCAGACTCTGCCACCACAGGCAGGATACTTCATCTCTGAGCTTTCAGGCCCTAATCTTTACAAGGTGAGTTCAATAGACCTGGGTTTTAACATCAAGTTTCATAGATGGACATTAGACGCGTATGAACCCTTTATAAATTCAAGCACTGATTGCATTCCAGAAGAGAACTGTAGTGGGGGGGATTCTAAAGAGGGAGAGAGAGACAGAGACAGAGAGAGATATACGTAGACAGAGATTATAGTTGTATATACTCTACTTTGCATCTTTTGAATTTCAAACCAAAGGGATGTATTATCTCCTCAAAAAAAAAGATAGATATGGGGCTTGGAAGGTGGCTCAGTGGTAGGGTGCTTGTCTTGCATGCATGAGGCTCTGGGCTCAATTACTCAGCACCACATAAGCAGAAAAAGCTGGAAGTGGTTCTGTGGCTCAAGTGGTAGAGTGCTAGCCTTGAGCTGAAGAGCTAAAGGACAACACTCAGGCCCAGAGTTCAAGCCCCATGACCAGAAAAACAAAAACATATATATATATATATATATATGGTATTAAAAACCAAGCATGAGTGGCTCATGCTTATAACCCTAGCTACTTAGGAGGCTGAGACCTGAGGACTGAAGCTTGAAGCCAACCAGAAAAGTCCAAGAGACTCTTATCTGCAATTAAGCAAAAAAACACAAGTGTGGCTATGGCTCAAGTGGCTCAAGGACAGTACTGAAGTTTTGAGTTCTGTGCCCAGGTCTGCCATGAAAAAAAAAAAGTGTATTAAGGAAATAAAATGTATGCAAATTCATATGTATACAGACATCTGCATTTTCTTGGGCAAGATCCAGAATTCTTGTTAGAATTTCTTTAGTTACCTAAATCCCAAAAAGGTTTAGAAAACATTTCACTAAATGACCTTAAAGGTTATTCCTATATTTGATGAAAGTGAGTTTCAGTACTCACCCCATCAGCCAGCCTGGAGAAAGACACCTGGAATCTTACCATGTAGGACTAAATAAAGTGAGCTGTTTTGCTGATGGATCATGCATGATTCTGCCTTCAGAAATCCAGGTCAAGAAATGGCTCCCATCAGCTTAATCTCTCAAAATTGTTGATCAATGAACTCATTGCCCTAACCTATATCCCTTTAAAGGCAACCCAGCTAGGATTAGGCACATGAGAATGCATATAAATAATTATACTACAGGTTTTAAAATGTTAGCTACTTTGGCTCTGATGAGGGAACAGGAAGATGGGATGAGGAGATGGATGAGGCCTAGGTGCATCCAGACATCTGGCCTGGAATCTCTCTGCTTTTTGGATTTTGTTGTTATTGTTTTGAATTTTTTGTGTGCCACTACTGGGTTCTGAACTCAGGGAATTGTGCATTGTCTTGGCTTTTTGGCTCAAGGCTGTCACTTCTACCACTTGAACCATACCTCCACTTTCAATATTTTGCTGGTTAATAAAAGATAATGGGTCTCTCAGATTTGTCTGCCCAGGCTGGCTTTGAACCTGGATCCTCAGCTCTCAGCCTTTTGAGTAATTAGGATTACAGGCGTGAGCCACCAGCACCTGGCTGGATCTGAATCTCTGAAGTACACAGGAATCCTTACCGGTACCAGAAAGGGAAAGTGCTTGCTAGATGTCTAACCTGAATGCTTCAGGGAAGGGAGTATGTAGTAGAGGACTACAAGACTGAACAAAGCAACCAGGCTAGCATCTGAAAATGAGCCAATCAAAGGGAAAGGTCAATCACATGACTCCCTCACCTCACCATCCCCCCCCCCAAAAAAAGGGGGGGGAGGGGGAAGCTACCATTTAACAAAAAGCCTGGGGCTATGGTAAACTTTAATTAACTACCCCATTATAATTCACTTCCAGCCTAGGTTCCACCCCAACTGCTCTATTTTCTGTCCGGTTCTCTCCTCCTCTCCCCTAGGTCTGTCAAGTCAGACTTCCTTAGATAACCAAACTGGCCTCTTTTGCTGGATGCCTCCAGCTAATAATAGCACCAGGCAACAAGCAGGAGAGAAAACTATACCGTGTTCAGCTCTTAATAATAGGCCCCCTCACTTACCTAGGTGCACCAGTAATGAAGGGTCTTGTAATCCTCAGAGTCCTGAATATAATACCAATGTAATGAAGAGACATGCGCACACAAGTGGCAGATAACAGGGCAGGCTCCCAATTCGAGCCACTAGACACTACTCATCAGGTCCACACCCAGGCAGGTAATCCACACATCTAAGTTCATATTCACACCTTCCTTCAGGGGTGGTTAAATTATACCCCTGACTCTCTCCATCTTGTCTTTGCAGGCTGCTGAGCCTTACCCATTTCAAGAGTATATGCTTTGGGAGTGGGGGTTGGGAACACCTTCAAGGATTTTCCAGGCAGAACATCCTCTGTTTTTATTAATGAGCTCATGAGAAAAGCCAACCCAGACCTTTAAGTGAAATGTGTGATTGGGTAGCCTGGCGAGGATGGGTTTTAGAATTAACTCTTCCTGCAGTCTGCTATGCATTATCACCCCAAGTTAATTACCCCTGAGGATGAAAATAGGTTTCATGACTCACAAGCACCAATACAAGACTTGGCAGCCGATGAAAATGCAAGGACACATTTACAGGAAGCTGACATGAATTTCTATTTATATGTGGGGAGATTCTTAACAGAGGTGAGACAGGCACCTCCCATGAACCAGGATTAAGAGGATGCAGCGGATCCATCCATACTACCATGGATCCACATGCCCTTGGCCCCCACACACACCAAATATACACCGAGACCCGGTTTCCACTTCACAATGGTGGTGACTAAACAGGAACAGAAACTAAAAGGGTTATTTAACAGCAAGTCTCAACATTCACCAACCTCCACTCCGGTGTTTAGGACTAACCAGTGATTTGTCTACCGCAAACGTGCCTGCACCCATTACCCACCTCCCCGCTCGGACGATGAGAGTCGGGTGAGGGGTACCCAAGTTTCCCCACTCATTCTTCAGCCTCGGCCCCGCAGTTCCAGCCCCGGTTCGCCCCGCCCAGGAATGGGGTGTGGCCAGGAATGAATTTCAGATAGGATCCCCGCGTTTTGTTTTGCTTCCTCCCTTTGGTTTTCTAGCCTTCCTTCTCACTCAGCCTCCAAGAAAGTACAAGGTTCAAGCCTGGTTTGTTTGCTTAGCTCTGGAAGGGCTAAGTCTCTTTCGCAACCAGCTCACTCTTCTCAAATGCCGCCAAAGTGCTGAAGGACTGCATCTCTCCGACTGTAGAAGAGATTCTGTTTGGCCTCTGAGCTTTGCTTCAGGAACTGGGTTTTGGTTTCTTTACTCCTCTCCCGCATCCCTCCAAACCTGCTGTCATTCACTATGTGTTCTGTCCTTAGAAACACTTACTAAATTTAGTGGGGGGGGGGGGAGGCGGGTCATGAATGAGACAAAAAGTGGTTGTTCCAAAACTTTAGCAGGGCACCCCTGGGACCCTGTGGGCCAAGAACAAGCATTTGCCACCCAGTTGCCCACACCCTTCCCTGTCCCCCCTGTCAGCACTCAGCTCTGTGGGCACTTTGGTTTTGAATGATCAATAACAGCGAATTCTGCTATGTATAAGAGGCAGAGCACCTTAGTTTTTTTTTGTTTTTTGTTTCCCTAGCTTCATGTCCACACCCCCAGTCACAGCTGAATTGGGCATCAGCATAAACTCAGAGCCCCAGGGTGACAGACACGGAAAAGCATTCCTGACAATGCCATTTGCAGCTGGGCCCCACATCCGGGTGGGAAGAGAGATGCTGAAGAGTAAACAGAAATCGCTTAGTCAGCAACTGTCGGCTTCCCCAAGAGGTGAATGTAAATAGCCTGGTACCCAGGGGGGCGGGGCAGCCAGCAGCACAGGGCCTCCCAGGCTGGCCAGCAAGTGAAGCTTTCAAAGGCTCCAGCATTCCTCTTCTAGGTTGGAGGGAGGGAGTTGTCCCTTCTACTTGAAGTTGTGTAGACTTAGTCCTAGAAAGACAAACTTGCTGACTCAGGGCAGAATTAATATCAATTGAATTTATTACAAGTTACTAAGCTCCAAGGCACATTACAGTGTTCTGTTAACTACAGAAATGTATAAAGGACAAACAGAGCAGGTTCTCCATGTCTAGCATTTCGCTCTACTGTTCAAAAGCATCCGTGCATCAATAAAGCAAAAAACAAAACAACACGTGAAGATCCAACACATTCAGGTCAGTAGAAACAAACCAAAACATTTCCCCCTTCACAAACTTGCAACAAAAAAACACCCGGGCCCTCCCCCAACATCCCCCTATACCATTTTGCAACAAAACAGGAAAACAAAACAGAACAGAACACAAAATTAAGTGAAGACCTCAACACTTGGGGCTGTTTAGAAAGAAGCTTTCACCATTTTATAGCATCATCATTAATATTATTAATTTTTTTTTTAGGCAGCAACACTGGCCTTGGCAAAACAAAACAACAAAAAAAAGTCTTTTTCTTTCATGTGTGTTTTTCCTTTCAGAGTGCATAACATTTACAAAAATACACACCAGCAGCAGTGGTTGCTAAGGGCTATTAATTCTGTACCTAGGCAAACATTCTGCCACCAAGTAAATGCTAACGATTATGATGCGAATAACCCAACCAATATTATACTGCTTAACACAAACCAGCTTATCCTTCAAATGAAGAAGTTACATACCTTTGTTCCAAAATATAGAAACATACGACGAAAATAATGTCTATACATAAGACTAACTTTTTGCAGTTTGTTATATTCACAATTCTACATCTTGGAGGGGTGGAGAAAGGGAAGGGGAGGGGCGTGGGGGTGGGGCCCTCTGGATGGGAGAGGAACTGGTCTAGGGCAAAGTAGGTGGTGGCCCTGTGGTTCAAGGGTCTCTTTCCTTTTTCACTTTAACATCCCCAGCTAAGATAGTCGCGATTTCGCCCTGCATGAAGGCCCAAGGTACATTCGACCCAACTAGGGGGCATTTCTCTCCGCTGGGACAATACACCTCGCCAGTGGCCCCTTGGGCCTTGATACTCTCTCTAGAACAAGGGAAGCAGAATTTGTGGCTAGGGACGGAGGGGCACTGAACGAAATGCGTGTCCTCCAAACGTTCGTGGCAAATGGTACAGCAGAGGGGTCCGCTGTTGGCCATAGGGGAATCCGGAATGTTTTGGGGGTGCACTTGGTCCATGCCCGGGTGGGCATTAGGTGGTGGGGGAGCCACCTGTAAATTCAGGTCCCCGTTACGTGACGCCAAGCGGCGCTGCCCGGGCACGGAGGCAGGCGACACTGGACTACTGCTGTTGCGCCGGGCGGACGCCGTGGTAGAGTGCACGGAGCTGCCGTCCTTGGGCGAGTGCGCCGTGCCCAGAGTGTCTGCCACCGACATGAGGGCGGCCATGGGGGACGGCCCGTTCTGGGGGGCTGACTCCGGCGGGGTGGTCCTGTTGGAATGAGGTCCCAGGGGCGGAGGCGGCGGCGGCGGCCCCCCTGCGGCGTGGCCCGGCGCCGCAAAGCCCCCCGCCGACATGGTGAGCTTCAGGGCCTCGCTCTGGTTGGCCATCCACTGCTGCCTCTGCTGTTCCTCGCCCAGCTTCAGCGCGCCCTCGGCCGAGTCCGGGGGCTCGGGGGATGCCTTCCTCTTTCGCAGACTGGCGGCTGCACCCCGGCCCGAGGGCGCGGCAGGTGGCAGGGCCCCGGTGCCCGGAGGCGCGCTGGGGGCGCGGCTGAGGCTCACCAGCGCGGTAGGCAGCATGGGGCAACTGGCGTCCAGGTAGGGCTGGGGCAGCATGTCAGCGCCTGGCACGCCCTCCTTGAAGAAGCGCACAGCCTCGGGCAGCAGGTCCCCAAGCAAGCGCCAGTCCCCGGAGCCATGCTTCTTCTCGTACTCCAGGTACTTGAAGCCAGAGGAGAGGCCCCGACCGAAGTCCTTCATGCAGTCCTGGTACATCTGCTTGGCCACCCCGGACGCGCTGGAGTACACGTTGCCCGAGCCCGTGGGATATTCAATGAACAGCTTCAGCTCGTAGTCCATGCCGGGCTTGGAGACGGCGTCGAAGGCGAACACGCGGCCCAGCAGCGAGTGGTCCTTCTTGAAGCGCACCTCGTAGGGCGTGCAGCCGGCCAGCGTGAGCAGCGTGTCCCGCACCATCTTGGGCTTGTTGGCCCACTCCTCCGCGCGGTTCCGCATGCTCTCGCTCAGCTCCGCCAGGGCCTCGGCGTTGCGCTGCTTCTCCTTCAGCTCGCGCTCCTGATCGGTGCTCGACACCGAGCCGGGCCTCTTCCCACCGGCACCCACGCCCACCTCGGCCACCGACGACGAGGTGGAAGACGCCGCCGCCGAGGACGCAGTAGCCGTAGCGCCTGGGGCGCCCCCGAGACAAGCAGGGCCCCCGGGAGCTCCCGGGGGCGCGGGCGTCGGGGGACCGCGGCTGCCCAGCCCGTGGGGCGGGGGTGGGGGCAATACCGCGGCGCTGGCTGGGCCGTTAAGCAGCGTCTGCGGCAGCAGGTTCGGGGGCACGGTCAGCTGGGGGCCCCCGCCACCCCCTGGGTTGGGCAACCCTGTCACCAACCCACCATGCGTCCCACGCCGAGACGCCACCGAGGCCGCCGCCGAGGACGAGTTGGGGCTCTGGCGGTTCAGTTCCGGGGGCCCCTCCTCGGGGGTTGACTTGGGGAAGCCATTTGGGCCCCCCAGGCCGTTGGGCAGCCGCGCGGCGTGGCTGCTGCTCCCCAGGCTCACCGGCGGCGGCGGGTATTCGAACCGGCTTCGCTGTTCTACGGCAGCGGCGGCGGCAGCAGCAGCGGCAGCGGCTGCGCTCAGGCCGTAGCGCTCCAGGCCGGACGGGGCCGCCAGCACCGCAGGCTTGCTGGAACCATCGACGTGGTTGAGCTGTTGTTGTTGTTGCTGCTGCTGCTGCTGCTGCTGTTGCTGCTGCTGCTGCTGTTGCTGCTGCTGCTGTTGCTGCTGCTGTGCGGCGGCCGCTGCAGCCGCCGCCGCCGCCGCCGCTTCCTTAGCGGACAAGGCCACCGTCTTGACCCCGACGGGCGGCGGCGGCCCGGGGGAGCGGCCGTCCTGGAAGCAGCCGTGCGCTCGCTTCAGCTGACGTGCGGTCTCGATCACAAACTCGATGCGATCGGCGCCCTCGTAGTTGACGCAACCCCGGCACACGGGTTCGGAAAAGTCCCAGATCATGGCCCAGGGCATTCGGGGCAGGTCGCACAGGTAGCAAGACTGTCTCCGGGACGAGGACACCTGCGCGGCCGACATGATGCCAGCCCTGGGGAAGGTAGGCCCCCGCGCGGGCTGTCTCTGCGGCGCCTTCTCCTGCGGGAGGCCTGGCTGGCTGGGGAGGGAGTCCGGCTGTGGGGGAGGGACGAGGGGGGGCGAAAAAGTTCTGCCCCAGGGGCTGGAGGGAGCGCGAGTCTCCACCGCCGGCGCAGCGCCTCTCCGCTGGGGCTCCACCGCCTGGGCGCCGAACGGGTTCAGCCCGCTCCTCGCCCCCACCTCTTGCGGCAGCTGTCGGGTCGGGCGAGCTCAGGCGCCTTCTTCCTGGTGCCGTGGATCGGGGCTGGAAGCTCCGGGTCCCGGGGGGAGGGGGCTAGGGTACCGGGTGCTGGCCGTCGCCGCCTCTCGGCCCCCTCCCCGGATCGGCTGGTGCGTGGACGCTGGAAGGGGGCTGCCGCTTCCTCTCCCCCGGGGGGCCCCCTAGGAGCTGCGTCCTCTCCCCGCCAGGCACCCCGGGACAAGGGCTAGAGGGCTGTGCCACCCGGTGCCCGGGTCCAGTCTTGCTGAAGCCTCTGCTTCCCGGGAGGGCCGGGGGAGGGGGATGGCAGGCAGAGAGTAGCTTCTCCCCTCCGCAGCGTCGGCCGGTGCGCTGGCGGCGGCGGCGGCGGCGGGGTTTGCACGCCGATGGGAGCCGCCGCGGCCACCGCTTCCAGGACGCAGGAGACAGCACCGGCGGGCAGCGCACGCACGCACACAGGCAGGCAGGAAGGCAGGCAGCAGGCAGCAGGCAGGCAGGCAGGCAGGCAGGCTCGCTCCCGCCGCACACCCCACCTCCCGGCCTGGCGGGCTCCTGGGCCGCCGCGGCTGGTGGCGCTCACGTTGGCTGCAGGGCACTCGCGCGGCGCCTGGACCCGAGTCGCATCCCTTCCCGCTCGCGCTGGCCCGGAATGTGGGGTTGTGATTGTTACTCTACGTTCCGGAGGCGCGTCTCGGCGCTCCTGCTCCGGCTGCAGCTCGCGCTGTCCCCGGCTTGGCCGCGCGGGATGCCGCCCGGGCGGAGCGCTGACGTCACCGCCATGCTCTGCACCAGTTTCCCCCCCCCTCCCCGCGCGCGCCGCCACCCCCCCCCCTTACACTTCCTCTGTCTGTGGAGCCCACTTGTTGCTCCCGGAGGGCGCATGCGCGGCAGGACGCCCAGATTCCTCCCAGCCGGCCCCTCCTCCGCGCCTCCGCCCTCCCTTCCCCCCCTCGCCGTGTGTGTGTACGACAGCTGAAGCCCGGCGAGCTGAGGCTGGAAGTCCAGGACTGTGGGGTGGAAATGAAACAGACTGTGACCTTTCCTTTTCCTGCTCGGCTTTCCCAAGTAAAAACGCATTGAAGAACGCTGAGCGCCGTTTGCGATCCGCGTTTCCCACCTCACCCCACCGCACCCTAGGCCGTGCATTTAAGCATCTTGTTTCAGGGTTTTCGCTGTGAATTTCCTATAAGGCATTACTCATTTGTCTGCGATCAGAGCTCCCCGCCCCAGTGGATGTCACATTCCTTGCCACCACCCCCCCCCCATGCCCAAGATCCTGCAAAAGTATCTGTTTTTCCGTCATTCAGAAATTGTCTTTCAGATTCGTTACTGTGCCTTGGTCTAGGAACCCGAGCCTCGACCATGGCACTAAAAGAATTCAGGGTGAGCCACCCCTCCCTTGGCTGAACTCTTTTTTTTTTTTTTTTAATGTTTTTGGCTGAAAGTCTAAAGAAGCTACGAGCACCCCGAGGCCTTTAAGGAAAAGCAGGCAACTGGCTGCGCACAGCTGCAGTTGAGGGAGGGGAGGGGGAGGTGCTGAGAGGCCGAACAGGTGAGTGATTTTTCTGGGTTTGATTTAAAAAAAAAAGTTGGGGGGGCACAGCATTTAAAAATACCGATAGTTTTTTGTACACCACAGCCTCAATGTTCAGTTATTTTTCTTCCTTTTCTGACGTGCAGTGATTGCATTCCACACTGCCCCGGTAGGCTGTGCAAGGCCATGATTTCTTTTCCCTGGTTATCACAGCTCATCATTATTGCTCACTGCAGAACAGGTATGTTGGTCATAGCTCTGGTTAGCTCTGGTCGGCGCATTACAGCTGATTCTTCTGTTTATCAGGTCTGCTTTTCGTATTTCATGAAAATTGAGATAATCCCTGGGGGAGGCTGGAGGAGGGGACACCGTATAATGGGATTGGGTTCTGCCCACAGGGTTAGAATTTCCCATTACTTACTGGCTTTGCAACTTGAGCTAGTTATTTATACAACCTCTGTTTTCCTTCTGTAAAACAGAATGATAGCTTCCAACTGGTTAGGGTTGTTCGAGATTTCAATTTGTTTCTTGTCATACTAAGAAGTAACTTATATAAGAAAGAAGTAACACTCAGAGCCAGGCGTTGTACGAGGTGGTGGTGTATTTGAATCACTCTTAATATTTGTTGTATTACAGTGTAGATGTAAAATATTAAGGGGTATTAGCTACATTATTAAACCCTTATTATCTACAAGGTAGATTCTATTAGTACAAGCTTACCCACTGGGAAAGAGGTTAAATAACTAGCCCTCAGCTATTGGAGGCAAGCTGGGATTTGAAGCCAGTAAATCACAAACTTAGTCTCCAGAGTGTATGGGAAGGTATGGGAAGATGTTGGGGCACTCAAAATTTCCATCTGTACCCCATTCTCCGTTACATAAAATCAAAGCACTCTGCAAACGTACCATCATAACCAACCCCTCCCCTTCCAGATTGTGCCACTGAATTCTTCCTTATTCAGAAGCTGTGGACCTGCTGCTGCCAGACCATAACAAACACCCAGTACAATACATCGAGCACAGTGTTGTGGGATGCATAGGAAGATAATAGTAAGTGTTGGTTATTATTGGTGTTGATACTGGTATTTGTATTGTAGCTGGCCAACATGTGAAAGAACTTTGTAAAAGTGTGTACGACATGACATGCAGATTATTCTTGTCACTGCAATGACCATATCATAATAAAGTTCAGTTGAAGCAATAATAACTACTTATTTTTATTTTGACATTTGACCTCCAGAACCTATTCTCCTATCCAGGAGAGAGAGAGAGAGAAGGAAGAGCCCTTAGGGGAGCCTCTCTTTCATCTCAGAGCAGTCAGATTTCTGTTTGTGCAAAACAGTGAGCTCACTGTGTGCTCCAGTGCAATAATAAACTTCGCCTGGCCTGCTGGCTCCGAAGGATGATTCCTCTGCAGAGAGCTGCTCCTGGCATTGCCTCACACCCTCGGACTCCAGCCTTCCCCACACCACAGCTACCCTAGAGTGAGTCAACACACAGGCTGGGAAATGGCTTGACTGTCCTGCCAGCCTGGAGCTTCTGAGCCTTGGCATGGATGGTTGACCCATTTCTTTACATTATTTATTCAATCATTCTCTTTAATAAACCCCAAATGCTGGAGAAATAGCAACTTACTCACAAAGCCTCCGGCCAGGCAGCTAGAGAAAGCGTGTTGGATTCTATGTCATAGTGTTATGTTTGGTATGCACACACATATGTCTCCATCTCCCTGGGTTGTCTCCATCTTCACTGTTAATAAAGGACAGATATAAATACACACTGCATGCTGGTGTACCTTCAGACACACTGCAAGAAATCAGAGTACATTTAAACAGACTTCCATTGCAGGCTTCAGTCTCATACTTCTTTAATTGAAAAAACAGAACTGTCCTCCCCCCCCCCCCAAAAAAAAACAACACACGAGCATCATTTATAGTGATAAATTGCTATTTATTTACTTACTTATTGGTGCCAGTCCTAGGGCTTGAACTCGGAGTCTGGCAATTATCCCTTAGCTTTTTCTGCTCAAGGCTAACATTCTACCACTTGAGCCACAGCTCTATTTCTAGTTTTTTGGTGGTTAATTGGAGATAAGAGTCTCACAGGCTTTCCTGCCTGGATTTCAGCCTCCTGAGTAGCTAGGATTACAGGTGTGAGCCACCAGCACCCGGCTAATAAATTGCTTTTTAACTACCTGTCTGAGATGGCCCTGTTTGGGAATGTGTCAGATTGTTGAGCAGCAAGAACTGCAGTTATTCTGGAGATGGATTATTTCCCCCCCCCCCTTCCTCCTCTGGCATCAATACTGTGACCATGTGGGAAGGAATTGAGCTGGGGTTGGTGGGGGCTCAACCTAAGAAACCAGGTGCACACAGAGGCGTAGCTCTGGTGTTGAGTCTGGGGGACTACAAAGACGGGTAGAGCAAGGCACAAAGCACTGTCTCCCCCAGAGCTCCTTCTCAGTAGCTGTCTCCCCAGCCCGCCCCCTGGGCTAGCATCCTCAGGGCACCCCAACTCTATAAACAGAGGTTTGGCTTTCCATTCAGCCTTTCCAGAGGGCCTTATAGCTCAAAATTTGAGTTGAGAAATGCTACCTAGCGCTAACGCACACGGACGCTCCCAGTACTCTCCTTTTCGCCCTCCTCTGCCCCCAGGCTTGTAGCAGAGATGGGCACAGAGCGGGGGGGGGGGGGGGTGAAGGGGGCGGTGCTTTGGGCCTGGCATCTCTGCAGCCAGCTGGCTCTGGAGGCCGAGGCTGAACCTCGCGTCACCCGGCTGCAACGCGCGCCGCCAAGCGCTCCGCAGAGAGAAAAGCCTTTTTTGGTCACACTCAGCCAGGGCCCGTAAGCGAAGCCCGATTTCTTGGCCTGAGAGGGAGAGAGAGAGCTACCCGGGTGTAGATGAAAACAAACGTCTGGGTTGGGCCCTCCTCTGGCTTCTCCAAGGCCCGGATCCCAGCGAGCCAGAATTCCCAGGGAAGGCGGCTGGAGCGCAGAGCTTTTGCAGAGCCTATGAGGACAGGGGTGGGGGTGAAGGTGAGGGGCGGGGGGGGGGGGCGAGAATCGAGACTGCGGGGTGATTTACACTTTTACTCCCGGGGCCGATCCGTGGCGGAAGTTTTTGCCTTTCCCTAAAGAATTAATCCTGGTATTTAAAAAAAAAAAATAAAGAAAGAAAAGTATTAAGTTGGGCCAGGGCATAGGGTTACGCAAGAACCACTCGAGCGTAAAATCCCAGGCACAACGTGATTCGCTGAGCGGCCCCGCGGGAGCCGAGCCTGCGCCGCGCCGCCCGTCAGGACCTGCCCAGCCAGGGGCGCGCGGGCAGCACTGGGTGGAAGGGAAGTGGGGGCGGGCGCACGGGTTGGTGCTGCTGGCACCGGGGCCGACCAGAGCGATCGGCTCTCTGAGCTGATTTCTTCCTGGAGGGGCGGGGAACCGGGAGGGGAAGAAAAGCTTGGGGAGTCGCGTCTGGTTCCTGCCTCCTCCTCCCGGCTTCCTTTCCTTGCCAGCGCGCCAGGACACCGGGTAGAGACGGGTGCGGGAGGAGGGCGGGGGACCCAGCGCTGTCCTCAGCAGATCTGTGTGTGTGTGTGTGTGTGTGTGTGTGTGTGTGTAGTTTCAAAAAATAAAGGGACCCTGAAAGAAGCCACCCAGGACCAGGTCTGGAGGAAAGACGAGGAATCGTCAGACAAGGGTGCTATTCAGTGAACCTGGTTGAGTTCAAACAACCCCAACAAGGGGGCAGGTGAGGAAAGTAGCCTTGGACGATAGGACAGTAGACAAGGTCCCTGGAGGAGTGGCAGTCAAGGTCACAAATGGCGCGTACCCCAAGACTCTCCACCCCACCCTGCGTGTGCATGGGCCTTCGTAAGCGAGGCTCTCCCCACTGCCTGCAATGAGCTGGGGATTTCCACTCTTGGCCTCGGAGACAGACCGACCCACTGCCGCCGGCACTTTCCTGCCAGGGCCTCCCGAACCTCCAGCACAGGAAGCCCCTCCCAGGGCCTGGCCCTGGCCCTCCGCAGCAGCCATCGCTGCTTTCCCTGCGTTGGGTGGATAGGCCCAGGACTTCCAAATATTTTGAGTTGCCTGAGTCGAAGGGTGAGTATCAGGGTAGATAGTTACATTATGTTGTTCAACTTGGCCTTGGCTGACCTTAAATAGCCGCATGTCCTTGAGCAACTCCCTTGAACTTGGGTTTCTTCATCAGTAAAAACTGGGAATAATTATGCTGCCTCCTTTTTGGCTCACTAGCCCATGAGGAAGACACAATATTATAATGTGCTTAATAAAATGGAAGAGATTATTAACAATATAATGACATTTGTGTGGGGCTCCGAAGTGCATTCCCAGACATTATCTCACCAGTCCCCACACCAGCCTGTGAGGTAGGTGTTACTTTCAACAGCCTTCAGTACAGGTGAGGCCCTGGGGCAAGCAGGCCAGAGGTGGTCCAGAATTACCGGAAACACAGCTTCTCCTGCTTTGTAAGCTTGGCATTTATCTTAACAGCTGCTAGCCTTGTTTTTTTTGGGGGGGGGTCCTAGATGCTTCTAAGAAACTACAACAAATCCCTCTGCCCACAGGAGTTTACAGGTTAAAGCCACTAGGATCCCAGTAGGTGTAAGGGTATGCATAAATTAGCACAAGTTATTTTGGAGCTAAAAATCAATCATTATCCAGCTTTCAGCCATATTTCCTTGGCATCTCCTGAGACTTTTCTCTCTCTCTTTGTGTTTTCTATGTGCTGGCTCGAGGCAGAGGTGACAGGAAAATCTGAAGCACTAGAACTCACTGAAGTGACTAGAGACTGCCAGCGTTTCTCATCAAGAAGGAAGGCTTGCTTTAGCTCAGTGCAGTGGCTTACACCTGTAATCCCAGCTACTCAAGTGGCTGAGGTCAGAGGGTCATGGTTCAAAGCCAGCCCAGGCAGCAAAAGTCCATGAGATTCTTATGTCCAATTAACCAGAAAAAAAAAAGCTTGAAATGGTGGTGTGGCTCAAGTGATATAGCCTTAAGCAATAAAGCTTGGGGTAGTACACAGGCCCTGAGTTCAAGCCCCAATACCAGCACATGTGCGCGTGTGCACACATGCACACACACACACACACTTTTAAGTTGCACTTCTGAGGCAGGTCCCTTGAGTGAACCTCAGAGAGAAGAAAGCAAAATGAAGAGCAATGTTTTATCCTGGAAGGAGTCTTTCCAGAGCTGAACCTTATAGCACAAGTAAAAAGCCTTTATTCCCACTTAAGTCAGGTCACACTGGGCTGCGGTCCTCCTGATGACTAGAGTAAGTGCTGCCCTCACGGTAGGTTTAGCAAAGGAACATAACCCTGACCATAGAAAGGCAGGGCACAATGACCCCAACCCTTACACATCTGTAGGACCACCAGGCTCTAACCTTTCTCTCTGGCCAGAAATTGAGGACCTAAACTCCATAGGTCCCTGGGTTCCTGGTGGGTGTGAACCTATCTTAATTTTGAAAGCTGAAACCTGGCTGCTGGGGAGCCTGCTGGGTTTCTATTCCTCAACTCCTTAACGTCCTCTTCCTTTGGGACTCATTCAGTGATCTAATGATTTACCTAAAGTGACCTTTTTTGCCTTTTCTTTTGTTTTAGCAGTGCTGGAGATTGAACCCATAGCCTCCAGCATGCTGGGTAAGCACTCTACCACTAAGCTACATTCCCATCCCTGGCAGAGCTTTTTCTAGCTAAGGATCTAAGGATGAATCAAGCTAGACTGGCTCCAGCCCAGAATCTAGAAGCTTCCATTTCCTCCTAGGTGTCCTAGTTTCCTGATGCAATAGCACAAGAACCATGAGAGACGAGACAGCACCTATTCAACACTCTCCCCAGCCACATGACGGACTGGAAACAATCCATCTTCTCTCTAGGCTGCCTCTCCTCACCTGTCAAATGCCCATCTTAAATCCTGTTCCTACTCTAGTGGCTCACTGTGAAATCCTGTATGTGAATGCCTAAGGCTGTAGAGTGGCCAGCATTGACACAGATCTCTTTTCCAAGCACTGAGACCTTCCAGGTGAAATCCACAGAAAACCAAGCCTGATGCTATGCCCTATCCATGCAGGCTGACCGGCCTGGCATCTCTGTCCTGAGCTGAGGGACAAATAAACAGTGAGTGCTTCTTGGCCTGGGAGTTAGACCAAAACAATAGCACAGTTTGGCTGGCTCCTGGTTATTTCTCCTGGAAAGAAAACAGTCCCCTCTTCCTACCCCCCCCCTTACCCTTGCCCACCCCCATCCCTGGTGGTATTGGGGGTGGAGGTAGGAGGTAGACTTAGAGCTGTTGGATTTATTTGGGGCTTTTACTTTTTTGTTTTGGCCAATTTGGAAAGAAAGAGGCAATGACCTCCTCTTTAAAAAACAAAACTAGGCAGGAAGTGTGCAGGGTCTGAGTGGCAGGGACTAAGGGTGTAATTACAGGTTTTTGTTCAGCATTTTTATGTAATTAAATCCAAAGGAAAGCGAGACTGGCCCAGGCTTCTTGGATGCAAGGAGACCAGAGCTATGTGTATGAGGGAGAGAAAGGCAGGAGATGAAGAATGGGACAGCTTTTCAGTGAAGTGGGTTTCTCATGTCTCTACTACTATTCTTGCATTTCTTTTTCCAGAAAGGTAGCTGATTATTCACCTTTGATTTCACTGCTCTCTCCTTGGTGACATTTCTCAGCCGTCTAAGCCACTGACTTTCCCTTACCTCCCCTCCCCACGTTCATATACTGCTGCTTTCTGCCTGGTTGCCTACACAATAAATCCACAGCCAGCAACCTCCAGCGCCGCAAAATAATTCTCTTTTTGTTTTGAACAGCTCCTGGCTTTCCCTGTTCCCTCTTTATAATACTTCCTACCACTATCGCCCCCACCAGGCCTTTCCAATTGCTGTCTTGGTTTCCCTTCGCTGCAAGCAGGTTCTGGGCACCGACACCCTGTGTCTGCAATGCCCTGTGCGCTCAAGATGGGGTCCGAAGTTGCAGGGCGCTGAGTCTCCCCCTCCCCTAGCCCTCGGTAACACTCTAATGTTGCCGGGACGCTGGAGATTGGTGGCAAGAAAGGATCCACTGTGAACTCAACATTCTTCAGGGCAGGAAACCTGACCCACCCGCACACCACGAGCCCCGGAGGAGGGGCAAGTGCATTTTTTTTTTCCGGGAGGGCAGGCCCTCTGCTAGGGGCAGCTGGGGGCTGGCCTCGAGGCTGCCTTCCTTCCCTCCTGCCACTACCACCCTGGCCCTGTGCCCCCCCCTTTACACTCCACCCCTCCCCAGCCCCCTTCACCTACTCTTCCCAAGAACAGATTGTTTATCCGGACGGGCAGCCAAGAAACCTACTCCTGTTTCTGGCCTCTGCCAGAGATTAATCACACTTGGGAACAGCACAAAACTTGACTGTGTTGGGGCGGGGCGGGGGTGGGAGTAGGTGTGTGTGGAGGGGGGCGTTAAAAGGAAAGACGGATAAATTTGACATTTGACAAGCTGACCAAATCAGAGCTACTGCTCCATCGACCCCTCCCTTACTTTAGAAAGTCAGAGCAAAGGACTGAATTATATTTCATTCCCACCCCGTCTACCCTACCCCCACATTCGCCCTCCTTCTCCAGGTTTTCCTGTTTGATGCTTTAATAGTACTGACTGGCTTTTAATTCTGATTAACATTCTCAGCTGGGGTGTGTTGTGGCGTGTGTGTGTGTGTGTGTGTGTGTGTGTGTGTGTGTGTTGGGGCCTGGCAAGACACACTCACAAACCTGACTGCCTGACAAATCCCTTTTTTCATCCTTCTCTTTGAAATGACATCAAGATGGACTGAAAGGGGGGGAGGGAGTTTGGGGGGGATAAAGAGAAAAGGCATGGAAAAAGGAGCGGGAGGGGAAGTAATTTATGTGCTTTTCTAAGGCAGCTAGTACAATTCCTAAGAGAGAAGAAATGCCAGAATCGACTGTCTTGGTGGATTTTAGACCCAATTGTCAGAGTGATCAAATCAGGGTTTTGCACTGGATCTGCAGTTCTGAAGCCAGGGACAGACACACAGCATCCCTTGTGGCTGGGAGGGAGGTGCCCTTCCCATGCAGGCTTGCACCAGATTCTTCTCCATCAGGATGTTTCCCCCTTCTTAATTCATTGCAAGATGAATTTAAAAAAATTGGTGCTGATTTTTTTTAAAAAGTTCAGGTTAGAAAACTCCCTATAAAACATAAACCCCAAAGGGCAAGCGCAAAACCCATTTAATCCAAGATATAGCTATCTCCACTCTGGATCCCCCCCCCCTCCCCTTTGCTTTACAACTCTGCAGACATCAGGTTAGCAAAAGGTAATAAATAGTCCTTGCACAGCAGGGTCTGGACTAGTGAAAACAGTTTACTGAAATTAATGGGCTTCGCTTGAACCAAAACCTCCACTTTGGAATTAATGCCAGACATAGTTTTCCTGAACTCTATCCAACTGCCTAAGCGGCAGACAATTTTCGTTCTATTTGTGCTGGAAAATAAAGCCTGAGCCCTTGATCTCAGTGTAGATTTTCATTTAAAAAAAATCAGCTCAGTGAACACGATGCCAATTTCCATTTTCTGCCAGTAGAAGTCCTTGGTACTCTGGGCTTTGCCTGGCCGTCAGAAGTTATCTGGTAAACTTTCCATTGAAAACCATCTCCGAATTCCCTCCCCACTAGTGGCCTCCAAGCTTTCATCATGACATTTGGGGGATCCAAGGAAAGATCCAGAAACAGCTCAGCTCTCCAAAACAACCCTTCAGCTCTTAGAAAAGCTGGATGTGGACAGCCTTTTACATTTGCTTGTTAGATCAATCTCCATTCCCAACCCTAAATGTAGCTCCAAACCAGTGCCCCCCTTCCCCATTCTCTAGCCCCCTCCCTCCCCAGCATGGGGGTGGGGTGGTGTCTATGGTTCTGAAGATGCTTTTATTTGTATTAATTTTTTTTAAGGCTGAAAGGCATATCGATCACGTGTTCCCACCCAGTGGTTCCGGAGATATTGGCAAGTACAGGGGGGACCCGGCTGTCAGTGTCTAATGCCAACCTGCCCCACCTCCCCATTATTAAGAAAAACCCGATGGTGGGCAGCCGGTGTTCTGGTTCTCATTGTACAGTCTGCACTGGTGACACAGGACATGTGGAAAATTTTGAGTGCACTGCGGTGAATGGTGGAGGAGGGGGAAGCTGGGAGCAGGGGGAGGAAGGGGAGGGGAGGGAGCGAGTTACTTTTTAGCTTCCGCTAAGTACTTGGCAGCCTGCCAGGCGCAGGGGATTCTGGGAAGCCGAAAACCTCCCCAGTATAAACTGCCAGCTTTAAGCAGCCCTGACAGTTCTGCTCCTTCCAAACTTGGCAGCCGTTCAAAGTGCTCTTTCATTTGAAATGCTGGAAGCCTGCCATGTGCAATGCAGATTTGCGGTGCCTGTGCGCAGAAGGAACTGATAAATGCCGTTGCCGTTGCCATGGGGACAGGAGGCTATCAGAATGGCCTTGTGATCCGCAGCCTCTCCGCGCGGCAGGCTCCCCCCCCCCCCCCACTTCCCCCGCCCTCCTCCCTTTAGTCAGTGAGATGGTGAAATAAATGTTCTGGAAAAAGGTTAACCCTCCCGGCTCTGGTTCTGAAGCTGAGAGGAGGTTAACCCCTCAGCTCTGCCTGGGTCCTTAGGAGCCAGCCAGGCACATAGATCTGAACACCAGGCTTGGACAGCCCCCCCCCCCCCTCAGCCCTTCTCCCTGGTTGCAGGTCACAAAGCTATTTTGGTTTGTTGTTGTTGTTGTTGTTGTTTAAATAGAGCTTTTCAGCAAGCTCAAGTGTAAGTCTTTGAGTCATCAAAACCCGGATGTAAACACAGCAGCCCTCCATCCTGCACAGTTTGCGTGTATTTTTTCTTTTTTTTTCTTCTTTTTTTTAATAATATTTAGCTGGCAACTTGAAACCGAAAGCATGCCAGATATTTTAGCCAGCCACTTACATCATGCAGCATCCATCTTAGGGAGAGTAGCTGTATGTCCTTTCCTTTTTCTTTCTCTCCTGCTCCTGCCCACAAACTGCAGAAATCTGGATCTTACTGCAATATAGAAAACCAGTCCCTTAGAACCATCATGGCTTTAGAATGAACATGACAACAGCTTGGGCAACAAAGACGGAGGCTATGTTCTTGTCAGATACAGGGTGAGCCCAGGTGAAATAGACCTATCATTTTTCTTTCCATTTCAAGTGACGTGTGTGTGTGTGTGTGTGTGTGTGTGTGTGTGTGTGTGTACCAGCCTGGCTCCCTGCCTCCTCTCCCATTTTGCACAAGCTGCCATTTGAAACACAGCCTGATTCAATGTACAGAAACAAAACAGTACGTTCAAGATTTGGTATATTTTCAGGTCGGTAATGCCAACTCTCCGGGTGGCCTGTTTAATGGGGGGAAAAAAATGAAATACTCCATTCCAGCCAAGACCTATGGAAAACAAAGAGGGTTAGTGATTTATTTACACTGGGAGTAGAAAAGGTGAGCAGTATTTCTTCAGTGCTATTTCCTGAACACTTCCTGGACTTAAACCTTGCTTCATATTCCATGAAGGGAACATAGGTTTCCTGTGGTTCTCAATATTTTCTGCTAAATATATTCAGTGCACTATTTACCTAGGGTTTTTAGCTTTCAGACCTTTATGTATTTTGAAAACCTGAAGTTGTTCTTCTGAAAACATAGTATATGTAAATTAGGGAGGATTTTTATGTGCTCTGTGCTAAAGCAAGAAAGATTGCTGTTTGGGTCTATCTGGATAATGAGGTTGCAAGTCAAGATACAAATCAGAGGCCTGTTTGGTTTGTGAAACTCTCTTAACAAAGTGGACCTTCTTAAGCTCTCACACAGAGTGGGGAACTGAACTAGGTCTTTCTTTCCTAAGTACATGGCTGCCACTGAAGCTTGGGTAGGAACAGGAAGACTGAAATATACTACCCACCCACCTTCAGTTTCTAGGACTTAGCTGCCATTTCTTTGAACCTGTCTCTCTTTGGGTGTTTGCCTATGATGATTACAACAATTCTGGTCAGGGCAGTTGCCATCTGTCTCGCTGGAATTTCCTGATTCCAAAGTTGCCCCTTCCAAATAAATAAATTAATCAACAAAAGCCATCTGCCTTCACCTAGCTAGCAGGCCCAGAGCTGAAGGGTGAATGTTCAAATGTGATTTATTTATTTATTTTATGTTTAAGGAGCAGTTGGCCCTGGAGACATTTTGAGATGGGTTTTAGCATGGAAATAAACTGAAGCTGGAGGCCGAAATCAGGTGATTTAGAAAGTGTTGCCCCCTTTTCCCCCTCCCGCTCCCCTAACCACCACCACACCTTCCTCAAACTGTCCAGGCAGCTGGGTTTTTGGCTCCAGCAGTGCTGAGTTTTGGCAAGCCGAAAGCATATTTCGTGGTGGTGATTCCATTCCCAGGTTGACGGACATGTTTCTGTACTGAGCACAGGCGTGTTTCCTGACTGCGTGAATCAGAGGCTGTATTTTTAACCCAGGGCTACTGGTGACAGTTTTAAGCTAGAAGAACAAAGCAGATCATAATGGAGCCTATCATCAGGGTTCAGAGATAAAGACTGTCCTAAGCGCTTGCCCCCATAGCTTGGATCTATTCCTTTTATGTTCTAACCCTGCCAGCCAACTACCCTCCCACACGCACACACAAGGCAAAGGGTATTCACCGAAATCACCTTCCATGTTGCTTATTTGTTGTCTTTGGTGGAAAGATTTGCAAAAGACATTTTTGGATCCTTGAGTATCTTCTTGGATGAGGCTGGTGCTCTGTCCAGCAGTGCCTGACCCCAAAAGGGGATGCTCCATGGGGTCCTTTTGTATCATGACCCCAAGTAACAGTTCCCCAGAAATCCCACAGATGGGGAAGGTCTGTCCTGGCCAGTTTAGATGCTGCAGGGAGAACAATTCCTTTTTCTTTTGTTATCTAGCATGTGACCAGAATGCTGCCAGCTAATTTTAACCCTACCAAAAGTACTGCTAGGCTGGGGGGCGGGGGGGGGGGGGGGGGGAGCAGGGGGAGGGGGAGAGGGAGGGGAGGGAAGAGAAGTGAGGAAGGAAAACTATCTTGCATCTGGAGAGAGAAATGCTGTGGGCTGGATAAACGCTTTTTCAATCTGTGTTTCTTCCTGTTTCAGTTTTCAAACTTGCATTATCGGTAACCTGAAAAATGAAGTTTTACCAAATTCCTGGATGTTGCACAAGAGGACAATGAGTCTATTTCCAGAGAAGTGTCTGGCACAGACCTTGGCAGCCATTGTTTTCAGGAATGAGAACGTTTTGGGGTTTCCTGGGGCATTCCTTCTAGGGTCTCCAAGGGTAACTTGGAGGGGAAGGGGGACAGTCTCCATGGCAACCCAAAATGCTATACTCTGAAAAATACCTAGATGGGAAGTGAGTTAGGCCAGTGGGATGGGGGGTGGGGTGGGGTGTGTGGCAGTGGTGGCTCTGGGGTAGGGAGCAATAGAAGAAGAGCAGTGGGGAGTGTTTGCATGTTTGCCAGAAGACAGCCAGAAGACGTAGGGCGACAGAGTTTTAACCATAGCTTGGTAGGTCTCCCAGAGTGCTTTCAGCACCAGAAGTTGATGGAGGACTTCCTGCAGTTCCTCACTTGAGTCAGGGCTGTCAAGGCATACCCTTGGCAGTTCATTGTGGCTGTCTGGATGGGTGGCTGACGTACCAGTGGAAAGGCACAAGAGCATTAAAAGACAGAGAATTATGCCAGGTGCCGGTGGCTCACTCCTGTAATCCTAGCTACACAGGAGACTGAGATCTGAGCATCTTGGTTCAAAGCCAGCCAGGGCAGGAAAGTCCATGAGACTCTCCAATAAACCACTCAGAAAACCAGAAGTGGCATTGTGGCTCAAGTGGTAGAGCACTAGCCTTGAGCTGAAGAGCTGAGGGACAGTGCATAGGCCCAGAGTTCAAGCCCCACGACCAACTCCCCCTCACCCCCCAAAAAAAGACAGAGAACTAGTAACCTTGGGAGCTAGGTAATAGCTGGACTGGCATTAACCCCAGCATCCCCCCTTCCCCTGACTGTACTGCAGTTCTGGCCTGGCCTGCCTCCTCCAACCCCCAGCTCTGTGGCAGTTGTATTGGCAGCAGCTGACAGCCTTAGCTGCTTGAAAAGCCATTTGTTCAGCCTTGCCCAGTCAGGCCAACATCTACAGCTACACAGGGAGAAGACTCTGTTTGGGCCTCTGGGTCCCTGTACATCTTAATCCTCAGGGAAGGGCTTGGAAAATTGTCACCCTACTTCTATCTGTAACAAGCTGTGGCAGACCCAGCCAACAACAGTCCACAACCATGACAAATCCCTACATGAAGTTTCTGCTCACTGTATTGTTCCAAAGTCCTGGGAGTTTTGTTTTTGGCTAGGTCAGTACACAACTACTTCCTTGTTTCAAGGAAGAGGTTATATTTTTATTAAAAAAAAAAAAAACAACAACAGCTGGAAGTGGTACCTGTGCCTCATACCCATAACCTACTTACTCAAGAGGCTCACATCTCCTCAGATGTTCCCTGTTCAAGCAAGCCCAGGCAGGAGAAAGTCTGACTCTTATCTCCAGTGAACCACCAAAAAAGCCAAAAGTGAAGGTGTGGCTCAAGTGGTAGAGCTCTAGCTTTGAGGGGGGAAAAGGAAGAGCGCCCAGGCTCTGAGTCCAAGCCACAGCACAGGCATTAAATAAATAAATACCGGAACTTACAAGTGAAAGTATCTTTGAATCTTCCTTAATGTGTCTGAATTTCATTTCTTGTATTTCCCAGGAGGGTCATGATGAGCCACCCCACTTTTACCTGTGCGGACCTCTTAACTGTTCCCACCGGGCTTCCTGAGAGTTAACAGCTGACTGGGAAGCACATTCCAGTCGCCTGCTCTGAGCCGTTGCTGTTTATGGCTTTCAGCCGGCCTTCAGCTGTCATTCTGCACATTCCTCATTTACCTTTTCCAGCTAGGATTCCCAACTGTTTCCTCAGAGCTCCACAGCTGGAATGCAGCTGCTGGGGGGGGGGGGGGGCGGGGGGAGGTGGGAAGGGGAAACCTAACTCCTAGGTCAGCAGGGAGGTGGGAAGGGGAAACCTAACTCCTAGGTCAGCAGGGAGAGAGAGAGGGCAGGGAATGGTAGCGGGTTGGGAAAGGCCCTCTTTCTAGAGCCAGGGCTCAAGAATGCTCTGAGGGTGTGACCCCCTCCCCCCAGACAGGAGGGGGAGGGAAGGGTAAGTATTTTTGCCCTCTGGGTAGCTTTAAAAAAAATCGCTCTGGGAAGGCCAACTATTTTCAAGCTGCCTTTTAAAAAAAGAGCACAAATGTTTGAATTGACCTGGAAACCCCTTTATTTTTCCTTTCCCTACAATCCAAATGTGTTCTCTTGAACATTTATCCACAGGAACATTTGCCCAAGCTTCTCTTCTCTTTCACCTTTAAAAAAAAATCTTATTATTGTTATCTTTGATTCAGGGAAACTTTTGGAAGCTTTCCCAGGCTATAGCTATACAGTGTTTCCAGGAAAATACATCTGTGTGTTGAGTTTCTCCGGCGGAGGCTGGGCTTTTTTTTCAGAGAGAGAGAGAGAGAGACTGTGTAGGGGACAGCCAGGTCTTGTGCAAGAGTCCAGCCAAGCAAAAGGGTAGACAGTGCCAGAAAGAGCTGAGTCCCAAAGTGCTGAAACAACGGTGTAGTTTAGCCTGTTCCTGACCCCTCTCAGCCTTTCATGATGAAGCCAAGGGTGATGCATGTCTGGGAATTAAAGCCTCAATCTCAAACAGCTGGGTGCCTGTGTTTGAGGTTCACCCTCCAATTAGGGACATCCGTAACTGCTCCCCCCCCCCCAAAGAAAAAGCCACTCAGGAAGAGCTGGAGAAGTGCAGGACTCAGGACTGCCCATCAGGTATCAGCCCCTTCTCTGGTAGAGAAGGCCTTGGGCTAAAACGTGTTCTTGGGCTGTAACTGCCCAGGGTGCTCTCACCCCCAGCCTGAGCCAGAGCCACAGCAGATGTAGTTGGATCTAGAAACACAGACATCATGTGTGCATGCATGCATGGTTTGGAAATGTGTGCCCCAAACCAGGAAGTGATGGAGAGGGGTGCATGAACAAGCGTAGAGGATAAGGATCTTTGCAGATCAATGTGGCTGTTGCAAAGCAAAGGAAGTTCCAGTTTCCTGGAAATGTGTTCCTTTCAGCCTGGTTCCACAAAGGAGACAGAAATACTTCATAAGGAGGCCCCCAGGGGAGGGCAGAGCTGTCAGCCACTCTAACCAGAGGCAGCTTTCTCCAGGGTTGACCTGGAGACCTCAATCAGAGGCACCTGGATGCGGCTCCTCAGACCCTTTAGCTTACGGACTGTCAGCCAGGAGCACTGTCAATCTCTCTCCTCTCTCTCCCTCTCCTTGTGCTGGAGATGGGGCCCAGGGTCTCACTCTATATAAGGTGCTAAGCAGGTGATCTAGCCAGCCCAGGGACAGTGACTCTGCACAGTCCCCTCTCCACCCTCCCAGCAGGCTATAATAGGAATAGCAATGACACAGTCATTGTTAGTCACCTCTAGGATTGAGCTCGGAGCCATGAACTCTTGTTTAGTTTTTGTGTGTGTGTGCTGAAGGCTGGTGCTTTACCACTCAAGTCACACTTCCACTTGCAGCTTTTTTTTTGCTGGCTAATTGAAGATAGGAGTCTCAGGGACTGGGCTGGCTTCTGTGATCCTCAGATTTCAGCCTCCTGAAAAGGTAAGATGACAAGGCCTGAGCAACCAGCACCTGGTCCCACAATGCCCTGTTAGTAGCATTGTACTAGAAGTGGCACTGTGGCTCAAAATGGTAGAGTGCTAGCTTTGAACTAAAAAGCTCAGTGACAGTGCCCAGGCCCTGAGTCAAGCTCCACAACTGACAAGAGGAAGAGAAGGAGGAGGAAGAAGAAGAGGAGGAGAGGAGGAAGAGGAAGAAGAGGAGGAAGAAGAAGAGGAGGAAGAAAGTATTGTACGGTGATAAATGTATTTTCTACCTAACTGGCATCTAACTAAGTTTGGCTCTTAGCAGCATTTTATAGATGAAGAAACACAAACTCAGAAAGATTCCATAAATGTCTGAGGACACACACCTGCAAACAATGGCTGAAGTCTGAACTCATATTACCTGCATTCAAATCTTGATTCAGAAGTCTGTGTGGTCTCTTTCTGGCACCCCTACAAGTCCTCTATTGCCTTCGTAATGTTGAATACATTGCACATGGGCATTTTCACATGGCCTAAAACTTTCTTATTAGAAGAATGGGCCAGGCATTGGTGGCTTACACCTATAACCCTAGTAGGCTGAGGATCCTGGTTCAAAGCTAGCCTAGGCAGGAAAGTCCATGAGGCTCTTATGTCAAACTAACCACTAGAAAAATGGAAGTGGAACAACACTCAAAGTGGTACAGCACTAGCCTTGAGCTAAAAAGCTCAAGGAAGAGGAAGTGTCCAGGCCCTCAGTTCAAGCCCCCATGGCCAACATTAAAAGAAAAAAAAAAAGAATTGGAAGAATGCATTTAGAGTGCTTAGCGTGGTAACTAGAATACAGCAAATACTTAACAGATGCTAGTTTTTAATAATGAGCTCCATCAGTGGGCTTGGTCTAGCATCATCTTGGGGTCTTCTCCAACTTCTACAAGGCCCCACACATCCCTCTGCAAAGCCACAGGGGCAGGGACAGTGGGACAGGGTGCTAATGTAGCTGAAGACTGTCTCCCTACTTCCTCTATGATCTCTCTCTCTCTCTCTCTCTCTGTCATGGGGCTTGAACTCAGGGCCTAGGCACTGTCCCTGAACTCTTTTTACTCTACCACGTTGAGCCACAGCACCATTTCAGGTTTTCTGGTGGTTCATTGGAAATGAGAGTCTCATAGACTTTCCTGCATAAGCCGGCTTTGAACCTTGATCCTCAGATCTCAGCCTCCTGAGTAGCTAGGGTTACAGGCGTGACCCACTGGTGCCTGGCTTTTGATAATATAATCTTATCATTAATACAATAACATGTGAGTGTATGTATGTATGTATGTATGTATGAATTCTTCCCTCTCTGGTCCCAGCAAGAATGTGGAATAGCCCTCTCACTGTGCCAGGCCTTTGGACCCCAATAGTTCTGGTTTCAAACGCTCAGGAGGCTTCTCACGGTCCCTCCTGGATTACCTTGCCTGGGAACCACACAGTTCTGGGCTGCTTCCCACGATCCCAGGTCTTTGGTTATTGACTGAGGAACCCTGACACAATCCAGTAGCTGACGTATAGCAAAAAGTAACCCAACAGCCGGACTGGAGAGGGGCAGAGCTCCAACTTACAAAGTTTCCAACCACGGCTGGGGCTCGGTATATGCTTAATGACTTTCCCATGGATGTCACCTGGTGAACCCATGGCCCACTGGGATGAGTGACCCAAGATGGCCAGGAAGTAGGCAGCCTGGAGGTGGGAGTGGAATCTGAAGACCATGTTGGAACTTCTCTCCTCAGGGCTGAAGCGAGGGCCTGCCTTCCTGCTCCTTGCGCTTGTTCTGACCCTGGTAGGAGTTAGACGCGGCCTTCACAGATTGTTCCACTTGTGGGCAGCCGTGCTGGTGCATCAGGGTGGTCCCTAGTTACCCCAGGGCATGGAAGGCCTGGGAAGGACGAAGCGGGCAGGGTGTACTTTGTAGAGCCAGGAGTTGAAGAAGAACGAACACACACACAGGAAGCTGGGCCTGGGACCACAGAGAAGCACACACAAAACTGATCTTGGCAGTCTAGTCTGTGGCTCTGGAGCCTTCCTTTGGGGGGGTGGGGGGTGAGGAGAGCCTGGGCAGGGCAGCCACCTGGCTTTTAGCCAGCTGACCAGGCCCTGGGTATTTTGCCCACGCCAGCTGTGCAGTCTCTGAATCTCCTTCCAGGGAAGGGGAGCTTCACCAGCCTCTGCCAGGCCTCTGTCTGCCCAGGCTTGTGGGAGGCCCTGGAGGGGGGGAGAGGGGGCAGGGTCTGTGTGCGGGCACTGTGACATTCACATGGGAGAGGCTGTGGCTCCCGGAAGCCACAAGCCAGGAGGAACATGGAGGAGGTGGGCTAGCAAGCCCAGGCCTCCACATCCCCAGCTGCCTCCATTTTACAATCCTGTCCAGCCAGTGGCTTCCAGCCCCAGCCCAGGGCAGTGTGGCCAACACCAAGGCTCAATATGTCCACCCTGTATTTATTTGGCAATATTTTTGGAAGATGCCATAGTTCTTTCAGCTTCTAAGGGATGGGAGAGCTCCAAAGAGCCGGATCAGGGTAGAAAGGAACCTCCATAAAAGGTTTGTAAATGTCTCTCCCAACTACATACCCAACCTCAAAAAAAAAAAAAAAATCCCAACAACAGTGTTTGTTTTGTTGCTTTAGTTATTTTCTGGATAGGGACCTGCATTTTTTCCTCCAGAGGCCACTCTCAGAACAAGATCCTCCTATGCTTCTTAAATGACTAGGATTCAACACCAGCTAACCTTGTTGTTGAAATGGGGTCTTGCTAACTTTCTTTTTTCTTTCTTTTTCTATTTTTTTTAACCTGGGTTGGTTCAAACAGTGATTATAGTCTAGGTATTTAAAAACTTTTTTGTTATTCTTGGTTGTGGGGCTTGAACTCTGGACTCTTCATTAGCTCAAGGCAGGAGCTCTACCACTTCGAGCCACAGCACCACTTTGGGTTTTCTTATCTTTTTTTTTTTTTTTTTCTGGTTGTAGGGCTTGAACTCTGGGCTTAGGCACTGAGCTCAAGGCTAACGCCCTACCACTTGAGCCACAGCATCACTTCCAGCTTTTTTCTGCTTATGTGGTGCTGAGGAATCGAACCCAGGGCCTCATGCATGCAAGGCAAGCACTGAGCCACCTTCTCAGCCCTTCCACTTTGGGTTTTCGGATGGTTAGTTGGCGATAAGAGTCTCAGAGACTTTACTTCCCGGGCTGGCTTTGAACTGCGATTCTCAGATCTCAGCCTCCTGAGTAGCTAGGATTACAGGCATAAGCCACTGGTGCCCAGCTGAAAACTTTTTTTTTCAAAATGATTCTGTGGTGTTAAATATTAGACAGAGGCAGACCTGTCATACCTGGTTACTGACAAACTTCCATGGAGATAGTTTGAAAAAGCTTGCTGTCTATCGGAGGGAAACTGAGGCCTTGAGAGGTGAAATGACTTCTTGGTGTCATATTGCAGACCTCTCCAGGTTTAAACCCAGGGGTCCAGGCCTCAGGCCCAGAGCTCTCTGCATCACACTGGTCAAGCTCTGAGCACCTGTTTCAGAGCTCAGATGGGAAGATAAGGCAGTGAGCAGGCCTTGGATATAAAGTAAAGCCAATCAGGACTTTAACTCTGGGAGGGGAGAAGGGGAAGGCAGGCCCTGGCTTGATAACTCGATCTTCCCTGGTGCATAACAAAGGTATGGAGAGAGGAGTTGGGTGTGGTAGGAAAGAATTGCAGACTCTGGAGAGTAAGGCCTAAAGGATATCTGGTCTTCCAGAGAGTTGTGTACCCACCCTGGGTTTGCCACTGCTGCTGACTGTGGAGGAACACGGCCCTGTGTGGGCTGTTTTTCCTACCGGTCACATGGCAGAGGAGCAGCTAGCTGGTCCACTAGGACATTAGAAGCTTTTCTCTTCCCTCAGGGCACTGTCACCAGTGGAGTGTGCCAGTGGCTGGAACTGACTCCAGCAGGAAGTGCCCTTGGGAGCCACGGGCACAGCAAGAAGCTGACAGACCCGCTCAAGGGGCCTGCCCAGAGCTTGGGGGACCTGTGCTAAACCATGAGCAGCAAGCCCCAGGGCAGAACTGGGGCAGCAGTCCTTCTTCTGAGAAGGGTTCTTTTCCAGTCTTTCTAGCCAGACAAGGAAGGCCAGGCCTCAGTCAGGCCCCCAACCCAGGCCCGGCTCCTAAGAGAAGAAAGGGGGGTGGGAGGTGGGGGACACAAGTCCCAGGCCTCAGTATACTTATTTGCAAAAATGGTTTTTAAAAATAGTACTGTAGAAATCTCACTTGCGAAACCCCTAACACCAGGCCCTGTGATGGCAAATGAGAAGACAGGTTGGGGAGCCTAGCACAGTGCCTGGCCTGGGAACAGAACTGATCTGCAAACACAGGACTCTCACAGCCACCAGCTGCCTGCTGGCTATGAAGAGCAAATGACTTGATTTTTTTTCCCCTCACATTATCCTGGCTGGTTCAAATAGGGCCTTGCTGCCTCACTTGTCCTTCAATCAGGGGAGAAAGGCAATGCTGGGCCTGCGGAAGTGGTGAGAAACCTCTAGAACACAATGTGTGTGCGCCGCCTACTGGCGGAGAGTTTCGGGCCCTCCTGTCCACTCCGCATGGGGTTCTATCCCCAAGAGCACTTAAGTGCCAGGCACCTTGCCAGCATTTGGGAGGAATTTACCATAAGCGGTAAGCAAACCAAGACTTTGGAGCCAAATCATTGTAGAGTGAGCTGTAGATTTTTTTTTTTTGCCAGTCCTGGGGCTTGAACTCAGGACCTTGGCACTGCCCCTGAGCTGCTTTGTTTATTCAAAGCTAGTACTCTACTACTTGAGCCGCAGCACCACTTCTGGCTTTTTCTGTGTATGTGGTACTGAGGGATTGAACCCAGGGCTTCAGGCATGCTAGGCAAGCACTCTACCACTAAGCTACATTCCCAGCCACTGAGCTGTGGATTTAAAGCTCAAAGACCACTAGTACAAGCAAGGGATTCCAACCCCAACCCCTTTCTGTAGCTATATTGTTTCCTATAGCTATATTGCTGTTCCTGGAGTATTGTTTGGGGAACCCCCCCCCCCCTTGCTTTGCCACTTTTCTCCTCCAGGTGATCAGGCTCCACCCATCGAGTCAGGATGACCCTCCTGCCTCCACCTCCGTGAAGGTTTAAACTCAGAGTCTCGAGCTCTCACTTGGCTTCCTTGCTAATGTTCTACCATTTGAGCCACACCTCCACTTACAGCCTTTTGCTAGTTCATTGGAAATAAGAGTCTTATTGGCTTTTCTGAGCTGGCTTTGAACCTGGATCCTAAGAGCTCAGTCTCCTGAGTAGCTAAGATCACAGGCGTGAGCCACCAGTTTCCAGCTGGGTTTTACTTTTTGATAGGTAGAACAGCATGAGCAAACTAGAACTGCAGGTAGTGTTTATGGCTGTGTGAGGAACTCATTGCCAGCCTTTCGGCCAGCCTTTCTCACATGCCCTCTCATTTTTAGGACACATGGAGCCTGCTAGACCTCAGCTTTTGCCAATGTTTGGTTGTGCCTGGCCTTCTGCCCAGAGATTCCTTTATGCTCTGAGCCTGACTTCACAAAAAGTTGTTGTATCTTATCTCCTTAAGGACAGTCACCACTTTTTTCTACTTCCTGGGGACCCATCATGGGTTAGCTTGAGCAGGCCTGTTCTCAGGAAGCTACAAGAACCCAGTATAGACCTGGTACTGTAATCCTAGCTGTTCAGTAGGCTGAGATCTGAGGATCACAGTTCAAAGCCAGCTGGAGCAGGAAAGTCTGTGAGACTCTGCTCTCCACTTAACCATCTAAAAACCATAAGTGGAGCTGTGGCTCAAAAGTGGTAGAGCACTAGTCTTGAGCAAAAAAGCTCTGAGTTCAAACCCTATGACTGACCAAACCAAACAAAACAGAACAAAAAAGTCAGGGTAGGACTTGAGGCACTCAGCTGGGAGCAGAAGCCTGGGGGTCACTTGTGCACTGTCTCAAAGGCCCAGTCTGGGTCTGTCTCTTTCAGTTTGCAAAATACAAGGTCAGTAAACAGAACTTTCTGGCACCCCAGGCTACAACACACGTGGGCTTTGGAGGGTGGAGGGCTCTTCTGCAGAACTGGCACAGCACCAAAGACTATACACTCCCACCTCACCTCCCCATCCAAAGATTGCATTCTCACCTATACCCAGGTGAGTCCAATGCATGTTACAGTTTGAGAATACCAAAGCTAATTTGTTTTGTTTTGTTTTGGTGCTGGTCATGGGGCTTGAACTTGGGGCCTGGGTGCTGTCCCTGTGCTTCTTTGCTCAAGGCTACAGCCTTGAGCCACAGCACTACTTCCAAATTTTTCTGAGTAGTTTATTGGAGATAGTCTCACGACCCTTCTTGCCTAGGCTAGCTTTGAACCACGATCCTCAGATCTCAGCCTCCAGCATAGCTAGGATTACAGGTGTGAGCCACTGCACCTGGCTAACACAGGAACAGGTTGGGAGGATTAATGCGAGGAGAACCAGCTGAAATAATAAGATATGGATGCCCAGAAAATCTCCTGGTTCTCAGCATGTACCTCAGATCACCTAAGTCCAAATCTAGCCCAAGCGTGGGAATGTTCCAGAAGCTTGTCAGGTGACTTTAATGTGCAGTGGGGGTGAGGGCCGCTATATTTCTTTTCTTTGTAGCAGTACTAGGGCTTGTCTCGGTCGCAGACTCTGGTTTAGCTTTTCACTCAAGGCTGGCTGGTGCTCTACTACTTGGCCACACCCCCACTTCTAGCTTGTTGATTCATTGGAGATAAGTTTCTCAAATTTGTCAGTCTGGGCTGGCTTTGGATTTCAGTCCTCAGATCTCAGCCTGTTGAGTAGTTTAGATAATAGGCATGAGATGCTAGCACCTGGTCAGGGTATTCATTCTCAAGGGTGGTTTGTGGGCCATCTACATCCAATCCAAATCACTTGGAACAATTTATTAAATAAGCACACTCCTGGGCCTTTTTTTTTTTTTTTTGGCATGGAGCTTGAACCCTGGGTCAGCTCTTCAGCTCTTGGACAAAGCGCCTGGCCACTCCTGGGCTGTTTGAGTCTAAATATCCTTGGATAGTAGGGCCTAGGTTGTCACAAATTTTTATATTTATTTATTTATTTACTTACTTACTTATTTGTCAGTCATGGGGCGTGAACTCTGGGCCCAGGCTCTGTCCCTGAGCTCTTCAGCTAAAGGTGAGCACTCTACCACTTGAGCCACAGGGCCACTTCCAGTTTTCTGGTGGTTTATTGGAGATAAAAATCTCACAGACTTTCCTGCCCTGGCTGGCTTTGAACCTTGATACTCATCCTCCTGAGTAGTTAGGATTACAGGCGTGAGCCACCGGTGCCTGGCTGATAGCCACAATTTTTATCTTTCAAAGTGACTTTGGTAAGCCTTAGATTTGGTGTCATGAAAATTAGTGACCAGGGCCATCTCTCTCTCTCGCTCTTTCTCTCTCCCTCTTTTAGAGATATGGTCTCACAATGTAGCCCATGGTGACCTCCCAACTCCTGATCTGCTTGCCTTAGCTTCCCTGAACACTGGGATTACAGGCAGACACCACCATATTCAGCTCCAATGATGCTTTTAAATGCTTCACATAAGAATGAGCAAAAATGAAAAAAATACAGAGAAGTAATAATAGAAAATATAAAAATTGCCGTATTTCTACTGCCTAGAGACAATTGGAGGGTACTCACTCAAAAAGGGAAGGAGCCGTCTTCCCCAGAGGAACTGCCAGTCCTGGTAGGGTGGGCTGAGATTTGGGCTGTGTTCTGCAAGTAGGGTGGAGCCTGTCATCTGGTCTGGACAGAATTATTGCCTCCAATTACATGGCTGATTATCAATTACTTGTGACCATGGGGGTGCATGTGTGTGCGTGTGCCTAAGTGTCTTTGCAAATCATTAAGGGTTGTAATTCTGGATTATCGTTGATTAACGGGAGGGAGGCCTGGTACCTGCAGCAGCCGGGATGGCAGCCCTGCAATTATGTCCCAGCTGATCAGTAATTGGTGCATCATGAGATGATTTCTCTCTGGGCTGCCTCTTCCCAGTCTCTCCTGCCCCGCTCCACAATTAGCACCATGGCTCATTCCTTCCAGCCCAGGCAGAATTCAGAGAGCTACATTCTGCCTTGGAGATGCTATAAGGGCTACATTGAAGACCATCACCCACACTGGGAGGTGGGGATGAGGTGGGGGGAGCAGGCAGGGGCAAGAGGACATGGGAAGAGGGCAGGGGTTTGGCTGGAGCTCAGTTTCCTGTGATGGGGTATTGTCTGAGCTGTCTTACCGTCACCCCTCCAGCAAGATAAGATGGGGGGCAGTGGTACTGTGCAACCTCTACCTTCCCTGAGCAGATGGAACCTGACCCTGGTGAAGAAAAGTGGCAATCTAGGGAAGGAGGAAGGGATTCCTAAACAATATTCCAGAACTGCAGGGCAGCAATCTCATGAAGTCACAGCTATAGACAAGGGGAGATTAGGAGGATCTCCCTGCACCACTCCTGTTCTTGGAATGCTGATAGGCCATACTGATGACCTCTGTTTCCCTGAGCAATACAAGCTTTTGTCTTCCAGAGACCACAAAGACATGCTTACTCCCCTAGAGTGAGGAGCACCTGAAGAGGCAGAGACTGCCTTTGGATTGTGGCACCTATTTCCCAACTCTTCACCCTACTTCCAACCTGGGTCCCCAAGTGCCCTCCTCTCTACGTAGGCTCCAGTATAAAGTCCAGGTCCTTAGGCTCTTTTATTTTTAATTAATTAATTTATTTATTTATTATTTGTTTGTTTGTGCTGGTACTGGGGTTTGAATTCAGGGCCTGGGCACTGTCTCTTAGCTTTTGTGCTCAAGGCTGGTGCTTTTCTATTTGAGCCACAGATCCACCTCCAGTTTTTCTGGTGGTAAAGTGGAGATAAGAGTCTCATGAAAAAGCCAGGCGCCACTGGCTCATACCTATAATCTTAGCTCCTCAGGAGGCTGAGATCTGAAGATTGCGGTTCAAAGTCAGCCTGGGCAGGAAAGTCCATGAGACTCCTATCTCCAGTTCACCATCTAAAAACCGTAAGTAGAGCTGTGGCTCAAGTGGTAGAGCACTGGCCTTGAGCAAAAGAAGCTCAAGGACAGTGCCCAAGCCCTGACTTCAAGCCCCAGGACCTGCAGGAAAAAAAAAAAAAAAAAAGAGTCTCATGTATTTTTCTGCCCGGGCTGACTTAGAACCGTGATCATCCGATCTCAGCTTCCTGAGTAGCTGGAGTGTGCCACCAGTGCCCGCCTGGCTTGGGTTCCTTCTTGGCTTCATCCATGTGCCTCCCTCCCTGCTCTAGCTGCTCGGAGTGCCTAATCTGCCCTCTCATCTTCCCTCACTAGGGGCACAGAGCCATGGGGGGAAGGCATCCATGCAAGCCTCACACCTCACCCCATCCCTGACAAAGGGGTCTCCCCCACTCTCCCTACGCCCAAGCAGCAGCTCTAGGAGAATGTGGGAGGATGAGGAGGGCTGGCTGTTCCAGAAAGCATCCACACAAATGATCGTCCTGATCGCAAAGCCAGCAGGTAGTGTGTGTGTCAGCCCTGCATCTGTCTCTCGGCCATTTTCATTTTTATCTACTTAGGGTGGTCAGCAGGTCATAGCAAGCAGGAGACGCAATGCTAATGACTCCGGCTCCACGTGGCGACCATTCAGGAAAAAGCTGCAATGTTCTCTCTGCCACATTAATCAGAGAAACCCATCAAGAGCTGAGAGCTGAGCCGTTGCTGGGAGACAGCTTTCTTCCTGTACCTGCCCTGAATGCTAATTACCATCCCTCCCAGTTGGTCGGTGGTGAGTCAGCTCCCTGCCAGGCTGGTGGCAGCCAGGGGAAAGGCCAGAAGCCCAGCCCCGCCCTCCCTGGGTAGCATCCAGAGGTAAGGCAGCCATGTCACCAGGCCCTTGAAAATGAGGAAGGTAGAATATTGGGAAAGTTGGCTCCAATCCAAAGCTTGGGCCATCTCTACTAACTGGTGCCCTGACTTAGTCTGATGAAAACAAGAGAGGCCTCCACTACCAGGTACCATTTGTGTGCCACAGAGAGAGAGAGAGTCTTTCTATATAGTCCAGGGTAGCTTCAAACTCACTATGTAGCCTAGGCTGCGCCTCAAACTTGTGATTCTCTTGCCTCAGCCTCCTAAGTGCTGGGATTATAGACATGTATCACCACACTCAGCATTGTCAGGCTCTTTGATAACAGTGACATCACCTTAGATAATGTTCAATGTGTAGCAAGCACAAACATAAGGGCTTCAGACAGACAGCTCAGTCAACTCCCATACATCCTGAGAAACTGTTAACAGATACTATTCTATTTTGCAGATCTCTATAATCCAAAAAGGTTAAGGAACCAGCCCAAGGACACATAGTATCAACCCAGAGAGTCTAGTGCCAGGAGCCATTCTCTGACACACTGATCTCTGCTACCTCTCATTGGTTTCCTAGTATTCACTGAGTCCCCTGAGCTGGCAGTTTCCATAGGCCAGCCTGTGAGATCTTTTGCATATGCTGTTCATTCATTCATTCAGCAGCTATTTGTTGTATACCTACTTGGACAAGGCAAGGTACTAGTCACAAGGAAGACAGCCGGAAACAAGACAGGCTCTAGAGAAGAAACGATATCCATTTCTTATGCAGTCCTGGGGTTTGAACTCAGATCCTAGGTGCTATCTCTTAGCTTTTTTTGCTTTAGTCCCATCTCCACTTAAGGCTTTTGGGTGGTAATTGGAGATAAGTCTCACAGACTTTCCTGTCCAGGCTGGCTTCAGACTGTAACCCTGAGTAGCTGGTACATGCAACGTGTGGCAGGTGCCATAAAGAAGAACCAGATCCCCATGAAAATGTATAGTGGGCACTGGAACTCTTCTGAGAGGTCAGGGAAGCTTCTTCTCCTAGGAGATGACAGAGGAGAGGGGAGTAGCTTCTCCAGGAGGATCTCCAAGTGTCCAGCCCATTCATGTCTTCAGGGAACTCATTAGAAATGCAAACCCTAGGCCCCACTGCAAGGGGGTGCTTGGGCCTGCATCTGAACAAGCCCTCTGGGAGATCCTGGTACCTGTCCACATTTGAGAACCACTGGCTTGTGCAAAGGTCCATAGGTGATGGGAAGGAGGCTTTTAGGTGGAGCCAGGCAGGGTAGTCTGAGATGACCTGGACAGGGGCTGGAGACACTGGTCTAACAGGTATAGGAGGCCATTCAGCACCATATCCTGTCCTCCAGGAAGCCTGGCCAGAGGCTCCTCTGCCCTTGGAGACTAGAAGGAGCAGCAGATGACCTCTAGGAGGATGTGAGTGGCAGCCAAGGGTGTCTGAGGCCCCATGTCACCTGATTTCCACACATTTTAGCTTCCAGGAAGTGCTGGTCAGACAATGAGTTACGTTGCTGGGGAAGTACCTTCCTTCCCTCCCCCACCCCCCCAGTCCCAGAAAGGAACCCCAGAGAGAAATTCTTTGTCTTGGCTTGTGTTTGCAAAGGGATAGGCAGGTGCACTTTCCTTCTGAGGGCAGAGGGATCCCCAGAGGAGGTGTCTTCCCTCCTAGGGTGGTGCCCCTGAGAGAGACAGACAGAACACATCCTGCGGCAGGAGTCGGGTATCACTCTGAGAGACAGGCTGGTGCTGACCATGCGAGGAACAAAAAGCCAGGATGGCTGAGACTGTCACTCTGGCTTGCTGCAGGTGTTAGCCCAGAAACAGGTCAGAAACAGCCATCCCCACCCCCACCCCTCCCAAGCCTCTACCATTTGCTCCCCAGGAAAGTGCCATGGTTTTCAGGACAAATTCATTGTTCAGGCTGGCTCTGCTTCTAGGACCAGAGCAAGCAGGGCACACATGGTCTCCCTTTCATGGGGTAGAAAGAGGAGTGCAAATTCTCCAGAAAAGGAACATTGGTGCTTTGAGGAACAAGTGTAAGAGGGTCTCAGTGCTGTCGTTGTTGTTATTATTAATTATTATTTCAAGAACAATTCCTTTTCTTTAAGGGGTTTTGCAGGGAGAAAGAGACCAGGAAAAAGCACCTTTGCTTTGAGTATCTCTACTGGCCTGGGGTTGCTAGTAAACAGCACTTAGCACCCGCTGGGGCTGAGTGTGCTGCAGTAACAAGTACTGCACATACGCTCCCCCAGAGACACTTCCTTCTTCCCCCAGCTGCCCCAGCTCTCCATGGGGCTGTTCATGGGACAATCACAGTCCAGAAAACCTAAGGAAATGGGAGCTATGCATACTGATGACATAGACTTTAGGACTATATAAGGAGCAATAAATAGAGCATTTAGAAGCCCCATCTGTTCCTGTTACTTCTCTTCCTGGGTGCACCACCGTGGCTGCTGGGATACGAACTTGATCTCGGCTCATCTGGATCTGAGAAAAGCATCATCTGGTTCTTTCACCAGGTCCAAGGCCTTCTTCCCATTCAGCCCCATCTGACTTCCTCCTGGCCAGTCACAGGCCTACAGAAGAGTCCTCCTTCATGGAGGAAGGAAAAAAAAGATCCTTAACAGCAACGAGGGCAGAGCACTAACAGCAGGAACCAGCCCTGCCTGATTATATGCCCCAGCTAGCTATCAGAGAACCATATTTGATCTCACTATCTACCTCTCCTGCCCCCTCAGCATTGTGGGGTTCCTCTCCACATATGTCTCCCCCCACCCAGGCTGCCTCTACAGTGTCCATTGGACTCAGATCAGAAGGCCAGCATGGCTTCAGAGATCTCATTGGCCCTCCAGGGAGGTAACAATCCCCCTCCCTACCCCACCCCCATCCCCCTCTTCCCCCAGTTCTGGGACTTGAATTCAGGCCTGGGCACTCTCCCTGAGCCTCTCCATGCTCAAAGCTAGCATTGTACCATTTGAGCCACAGCGCCACTTCTGACTTTTTTTTCCCACCCCATTTATGTGATACTGAGGAATGGAACCCAGGGCTTCATGCATGCTAGGCAAGCACTCTACCCCTAAGCCACATTCCCAGTCCTGGCAATAGTCTTTTGATGTGGGTCTAGGTGACATGAGCTCTCCTTCCCAGAGGAGCTCCTCACAGAGCTAAAGCTAAAGGGCATGGGAGGGCAGCTGCTGTGTCCAGAGACTTGTGACAGAGTGAGAACTCAAGGAGTCCTAGTGGGTGGAGAATGTCAGGCAAGAAGTCCAGAGAGGGGGCTGGGAAGGTGGCTCAGTGGTAGAGTGCAAGGCTTGCATGCCAGAGGCCCTGAGTTCGATTCCTCAGCACCACATAAGCAAAAAAGAAAAAAAGCCGGAAGTGGCGCTGTGGCTCAAGTGGTAGAGTGCTAGCCTTGAGCTGAAGAGCTGAGGGACAGCGCCCAGTCCCAGAGTTCAGGTCCCATGACCGGACCCAAAAAAAAAAAAAGAAGTCCAAAGAAAGATGGCTGTCTTTTTCTCACTCTTTCTTCTTGTTATATCCAAGGTATCCCCCCACTCCCACGAAAACAAATGTGAACACAGAGGGAAAGAGAGAAAAGGTGAAGAGGTCCTTTCATTCCCCTTTCTGGCTAATTCTACCACATTCCTCAGCAATAACCAAGCAGTATGTGATGTGTCATCCAAGAATTTTCAAGGGCATTACCACTCATCCCATGTGCTCATATATATGAGGTCTGAATCTTTGCTTTGGTTTTATATAAATGGGAACCTGTCAATTGTATTGCTCTATGATTGTTTTGCTTTTGCACTATAACAATACATGCAGGAATTTGCAGTATAGACGAAGCATCTTTGTTCTGTTCCTTAAAATTTTCTGCATCGTAGGACAAGGCACGGTGGGTCATCCCTGTCCTCCTAGCTGCTGTGGATGGCAGAGCACAAGAGGATCGTGTTTTGAGGCTAGCACCAGCAAAATATTTGCAAGACATCATCTCAGCCAAAGAAAATTGGGTGTAGTGGCGGGTCTGTCATCCTAGGTACATAGGAAGCATAAACAGGATGATTGTGGTCTACTCAGTCCCAGGCAAAAATTCAACACCCTATTTGAAAAACAAGAAAAGCTTCAAGTATTAGGACTGTGTCTCAAGTGGTAGAGCACTTGCATAACAAGCTCATGGCTTTTCGTTGAAGCCCCCCTGCATGCTAGCTGTTGGTGTGGGAATTAGACAGTTGATTCACTAGCTTCCTCTCTCTGCTCTCATCCTCCCCCGTTGCCTCTAGGGAGTACACACGGTGGAAGCCATGCGAATCCAACATTACTGTCCATATGCGGCATCCAGCAGCCCTCCCTGATGGATAAGATGCCTGATTTTTTACCATACAATCGCACAGCAAGCATGCCATCTAGGTCTCTGTGCATGTTTGAGTGGTTCTGGAGGCCCTGTTGCCTCTGTGTGGGTCTGGCAGGCAGAGATGCAGGCAACCTATGTTTGATGGATGCTGCCATGGTGTGGGAGAGTGGCTAAAGGCTCCTCTGTATGCTCCCAAGCCAGTCCCTGTAACACACATCTATCACGTGGCTGCTGGCTGCTGCTTCCAGGAAATCAATAGCAAAGACAGGCCATTGTCAGTGGCTCGCTCACTGGAGGCTGTCCAGTGAGTAAATTAAATCGTATGAGGAAATCATCCTGGGCTCAGGATAGCTTGTAATGGAGAGGCCTAGGTTTCTTTCTGCAGAAATTTAAAAAACACAGGCAGACACACCCTCAACCTTGCTCACCACCCCAAGCCCACCTGCCAGAAACATAGCCCCTCTGTGCTTTGGTAGAACTACTCCATTAGCAGGCAGGCTGTAGGGGGAGGGAGGCTTAGTCCAGAACAGGTTGCCTGGGTAAAGCTAGGGAGATCAGCAGGGTATCTGCTTCCCTGTAGGGTGGACCTAGGTTGACCATCAGGCCTTAGCTGTTCAAGGTCACTGGGTCCCTTTTCTCCTCTACCCTTTCCCTCTGGCTTTTACCCATTAATCGGAAATAAAGTCTCATGGCTTTGTCTTCCCTGGCTAGTTTGGAACCCAGATCCTCAGATCTCAACTTCCTGAATAGCTAGGATTACAGGCATGAGCTGTGGACACCCTCTTGAGAAGATCAGCAAGACAGGAAGGGTCACCTGTCCCCATAGGACATGACAAAAGGCATCTTCTTTGCCTGCCAGCTCAACCTGAGGACTTGGGACCATTGTTTAGCCCTTTCCTATCTGGACCAGGTGGAGGCTGACTTCCTTTCTTCTGGGGGAAAAAGACTTTCCAGAGGGGCTTACTGCCCTCCTGTGGCCCAAGGCTGCCCAATACAGCTTCTCCTCCCATCCCTCCTGCTGCTGCTGCTGCTGCTAGAGGCCATTTGTCCAGCAGGGGAGACAGGAGCAGAAGTCTTGGAAAGGAGAAAGAAAAGGGGGAAGCAGGAAAGAAAAGTCAGCAGACCAGGATGAGGGAGAGTATGGTAGGGACTAGCAGAGATATTTTCATGTCCTAGAAAATATCAGCAACAATACTAGAACAATGAATAATCATCATAATTATAAATGGGACACTTTATACATTAACATGATTAGTAATCATCCTCTTTTTTTTAAAATTAAAAAAAACTTGCTACCAGGCACCAGTGGCTCACACCTGTAATGCTAGCTTCTCAGGAGGCTGAGATTTGAAGATCACGGTTCAAAGCCAGCCCAGGGAGGGAAGTCTGTGCGAATCTTATCTCCAATTAACCACTATAAAACTGGAAGTGGTGCTACGGCTCAAAGTAGTAGAGCACTATCCTTTTGCAAAAAGAGCTCAAAGACAGTGTCCAGGTCCTGAGTTCAAGCCCTACACCTGATCAAAAACAAAAAACAAAACTGCTGGTACTACTTAGCTTTTTGTTCACAACTAGTGTACTACCAGTTCTGGCTTTTTGCTTGTTAATAGGAATTAAGAGTCTCTCAGATTTGCCTGCCTAGGCTGGCTTTGAACCAAGATTCTTGGATCTCAACCTCTGCAGTAGTTAGGATTAAAGAAATGAGCCACTGGCACCCAGCTCCAGCTCCATCATGTTAGTGTGTGTGTGTGTGTGTGTGTGTGTGTGTGTGTGTGTGTGTGTGTGTGTGTTGGTACTGGGGCTTGAGCTCAGGGCTTAGGCACTGTTTCTTAACTTTTTTGCTCCAGGCTTGTATTTTTGTTTTTTGGATTTTTTTTTTGTTTTCTTTTTTCTAATTAGCTGGAGATGAGTCTCACGGGCTTTCTTACCCAGGCTGGCTTTGAAGCATAATCCTCAGGTCTCAGCCTCCTGAGTAGCCAGGATTATAGACACAAGCCACTCTCCCTAGGTTTATCTTTAGTTTTGTAAGTAATGATATGAGGCTCCATCCCTTACTTGTCTGGGCTGAGCCAGGATTTTGTTACCCCAGTGGATTAACCCTGGTGCTCCATTGCTGGATGGAATCAGTTCTCTCCTGGGACGTGCCCCCTCCCCAGGTACGTGAGCATTGTGCATCTGCACCCTTGCTTCATATGGCTTTGCCCCTGTTCCTTCCCTCCCCCATCTCCTGCCTCTGAGGTCCAGAGTTAGTTGAGACCAGCTGTCACTGCCCAGCTCTGTGCCTTGCTGGACTTCAACCTTGTTCAGGTACCCAGAGCCTGACATCCAGCCCCAGGCCCAGATCCAAGTGCCCAGGTCATCTAGACTGGTGAGTCCAGAGAGGCAGAATGACAGAGTAAATTATTAACCAGCAGACAAGATCACCAGGGAGCCAAAAACATCAATGGAGGTGAAAGTCAATTTAGCTCTTGGCCTGAAAAGATGTCCTAGTATATTATTCCATTAAAAATAAAGCAAGTTATTAAGCTCTACTCAGTAAGAAAACATTTTATTAATGAAACAAAAGTATTCTCTATGTTTCTAAGCATAGAGAAAGGAGATTTGCCAATATGTTAACAGATGATTTTCATTGTCTTTTCCTGGCTTATTTTATGTTTTCTCTCTCTTTTTATTGTCAATGAATGTCAGTTATTGAGTGCTCTTTAAAAAAAAATAGAAGTAAACCAACCCCAGATTGGTTGAGCTCTCACAAGAAAAAAAAAAAAAACCAACTGGCTTCCAGTGTCTCACACCTGTATTTCTAGCTACACAAATGGCTTAGATCTGAGGAACATGGTGCAAAGCCAGTCTGGGAAGAAAAGTCTTATCGCCAATTAACCACCAAAAAGCCAGAAGTGGAGCTGTGGCTCAAGTAGTAGAGCACCAGCCTTGAGCCGAAAAAGCTAAGGGATAGTGCTCAGGTCCTGAGTTCAAGCCCTAGAACCAGGAACAATAAAATCATTACAACACCCCTATATCTTCCCTTTTCATCCTTCTGCCCATGCCAACAATTCGTTGTGGGGAGGAGATGATGTAGGATTGGAAGCTTCTCCCTGACCTGCAGAGATCCAAGACCTTAGCCTCGCTGACCTCCCATGAAGACTTTTTTCCCTTCCTCCTTTCTCCCTCCCTCCTATCTTCCTCTCTGTCCTTCCTTCCCTCTCTTCCTTCCTCCCTGTAGGAAGCTCTCAGGCTTCCTCCTGTACTGTTTTGGGGGCGATGCTGACTTCCAAGGACCAGGAACTAGAAGACTTACCCCCACCCTACAGCCCAGCTTGAGCAGATTGGGAACTGGTGGGGCTCAATGTGGGACCACCACTTCACTGGAGAAGTCCATAGGAGAACAAAACAAAACAAAACATGAAAACCCTTAATCAGCCATAGACGAAAAAGCACTACCTTGGGACTGGCCCTTCTGTCCCCCTCCCAGAAGTCAGGAAGGAAATAGGAGCTGTGCTTCCTTTTCCTGAGCACCTACTGTGTGCGTGCCTGTTAAAGATGAGTTTTGCCCTTTATTTACCCTTTCACGGGATCCATGGTAGAAGGGAGCCCCTGGGGCACAGATGGCACAGGTCTCAGAAGGAAGGTTCCTGGACATACATAGCCCCACAGAAAGGAGTATTAGCAGATTTTTCTCTTCCTCTGTGTGCACACTGCCTAATGTACTCAGGGAGACATGCTCTCCTGGAGCCACGGGGACCCCTCCTTCTCAGGAGTGGGGAGCAAGGCCCCAAATTTTCTTTAAAGAGGATGATTTCCTGAACCCTTGTCAGTTTAATGCTGAGACTCACCCATCCCATCCTAGCTGCCATTAAAATAGCCATCATCAGAAAGGCAGCAGAGGAGTCTGAAGAGCTGCCTGGCAATCCCATAGAGCTGGGATTCAAGGAAAAGGAGGAGAGGTTTTTCATGTCACTCTTTCCCATCTTCAAATCAAATCCCTCCTGGTGGTCATCCCTGCCACCTAAAGACATGAGCTCCTGTCCTCAAGCTTCTTATACACAGGGCATATATAGAGGGCTAGAGCACTTAATTGGGAGGCAGGAGACTAGATATTCTTTAACTATATGTTCTCTCCCCTGGGTTACCTTGGCACAGGTGTAAAGGCATAAAAGTTCTAAGGGGTGTTGAGAGACAATACTCAGTCCCACGGCAAAATCTCTGCTCTAAATGGAAGTCTAGGAATATTAAGTTCCAGGGCCCTAAGTACCCTGGTGTGGCTGCAAATAGTCAAAGCGTGATTGCTAGCGACATCCCGTGGAAACAATGGGTAACTGCACCAGCTCGGATAGAAGCCAGAGGGTGACATTCAACTTTCCTCTCTGCGTGGAGAGGAGCTGATTGCAATTAATCACACTCATCATCTTACACAAGGAGCTGTCTTTGAACTGGAAAAGAAACCCCCTAAATCACAAAGCAACACTTCAGCCAGATTTCCCTGCCATTAACCTCCAGCTCTACACCTGTTTTGTTTAAATCTGTCCCTTTTCAAATACTGGCCTGATAACAAGAGTCTAGTGTAATGGAGAGAGGGTAATGTCAGCAATAACATTAACAGCAGAAAAGGTGAATGGACTGTTTACACTTGCCATGAGTTTCATATGCATCATCTCATTTAACCTCTCTAACAACCTATTTTATCTCCAATTTCCGGATGTAGAAGCTAGGTTTAGGAGAAGCTAGGTTCCAAACCTGGGTCATCCAGCACTAAGACTCCCCCCCTTCCCCTTTTCTCTTATTTCCCTTTCCTACCCTTCCCCTGCTCTCCTTTTCCTTTCCTCCCCTTTGTTTTCTCCTTCCCTTCCTTCCCCTTCTCTCCTTTTCTCTCCCCTTTCCTTCACTTCTCCTTCTCTCTTTCCTTCCTTCCTTCCCTTTCTTCCTTCTTTCCTTCTCTTTTCTTTAGACAAGGTCTTGTTATATAGCCCAGGCTTGCCTCAAAATCACAAGTCCCTTGCTTCAGCCTCTTGTGTGCTGGGATTGTAGATGTGTAGCATCCTATGTGGCTGACCATCCCCTTACTTTTCCATGGAAAGAACACATTCATGGTAAGAACACTCTTCTACCTAAGCCACACCCTTATATATATATATTTTTTTAAGCACTACTTCATGCTGTTACATTGCCTTCAGTGTCTTCCTGTCCACTCAATGCTCCAGGCAATATCTCCAGGCTGGAGCTGGTCTCCCTCGCTGGTGCACTCGCTCCAAGTCCCCAGGTTGAGTGTTCCCTCATGGCTTCTCAGGCAGTAAGTGATGGAAACATGGGAGAGGCTTCAGGATTCAACAGGCTCTAGAACAAGAGTCCTACTTCTGTCCCACCACTAGCTCTGTGATCCATGGCTTCCTCCCAAGCACCATTTTTCTGGACTGCTAGTGCAGGTCTTAATTCCCTGGAAAGGACAATGTGGAGATGAGGGAGATCACCTGGCTAAACAGCGCTTATCTACCAGCTGTGCAGTTCCCCTGTGGGCCACCTCGTAGATTATAGAAGGTAGTAAATTCTGATCTTACTTCTCCTTGAAAAGCTCCACCACAGAGAAGATGTGGAGAGCCAAGACGTCAAGGCCAGGTTGCTAAGGCTGCAGCTTGTGAGCCGCAGAGGGAGCTGTATCCTAAAGAATCTCCCAAAGGACTTATTGAACCAAGAACCAAGATGGTAGATCAGGAAACAGTATTTTGAGCCTCATCTTCCCTTAGAGACACTATTATCAAAGAACAGTGTCCCCGCAGGCTTAAGCTTACATTCAGGATATGATCAGAGACCCTTGTACCATGACCCAGCCTCTGTGGAGTTCAGGAAGCATCAGTTTAAGACTGGATATCTGGATCCTAGTTCCAGCTCTACTTCCCTCTGTGGAATTGGTGGACTTGGTTCTCTCCCTGCCATTTTGGTGTCACCTTTGATAATTTCTGCAGACTATTCCCATATAAGTCACATTCCAGGTACTGAGGATTAAAGCTTCAATGTATCCTTTTGGAGGACATAAGGGGGTCCACTATGATGACCTAGCCATATATAGGTTGCAGGCCGTCATTTCTGCAATTGAATTGAAGTGGTTACGAGTGTCAGCTCTTTTCAAATGGGAGGAGACAACACAATGCGGTGGCTCCCAGGTGGAGATGAGGGTTGGGCCATCTTGGAGGCAGGTTGTTTTTTTTTTGGGGGGGGTCCGGTCATGGGGCCTGAACTCTGGGCCTGGGCGCTGTCCCTCAGCTCTTCAGCTCAAGGCGAGTACTCTACCACTTGAGCCACAGTACCACTTCCGGCTTTTTGCTTATGTGGTACTGAGGAATTGAACCCAGGGCCTCAGGCATGCAAGGCAAGCGCTCTACCACTGAGCCACCTTCCCAGCCCCTTGGAGGCAGGTTTTTAAAAAGAGGTAGCTGAATAAGAACAGCACCACACACGTGTTATTCAGGTAAGGGGTAGGTTTATTTAGTAGACCTGCTGGGACCAGGCAAGGCTGGCACTCCACGCGGCTGGCAAAAGAGGGCGTCTGGCCCCGGGTTAGGCCTTACATAGGGTAGGGGTGGGAAAAGGTGTGTCCAGGCAAAGGGAAGTGGGACCAGGTAAGAGGTGGGACCAGGTGGGAGAAAGTGTGGCCACATCAGATTCAGATGTGACCTCAGTGGATGCAGATGTGACCTCTTCCAGGTGTCCCAGTTGCCTAGGTAATGCAGGTACTGGGCGGGGTCTGCTCGCCATCCAGAAATGGACCTTACAGCTACCATACTACCAGGTTATCAAACTGAGCATGTGACAGCCCCCTCCCATACAGTGGTTACAAAGGAAGTAATGGAGAACCAGTTGTTCTGAAGTAAGGAGTGTGGAGAAGGGTGAGGGTTTGGAGAGGGTAGCGCTTTGCTACCCTCATCATCAAAGATGTTAGATCCCTTTCATCCTCATCCCAAACCCAGTGATGGAGGCTTCCACGGAGCCATTCAAAGCTATGTCCCTTTTGAGTCTTCTAAGGATCTCAGCAGGAAGGTGAAGAAGATACTGGATTGGCGGAGGGGAGGGGGGCGCGGAGGATGGATGTAGATAGAGTCACAGTCCTTATCCTAGAATGGAAGTACAGACCAGACAACTTGAGGAAAGAGCCACAGACAGATTTCTAAAGAGCCCAGGGAATTCTTACCATCTGCTAGGCTCAGAGAGCTGGCAGTCATGTGGTCAGATTAGAACAGCCCGATTTCCCAATTCCCATCTTTTCTTCCCTATCCTATCCCCAACCCACTTAGACTCAGAATACAGCCAATGGGAAATGGGAGGGGGCAAGGGAAGTGTGTGCTCAGGTGAGAAAACAAATCCTTTCATTCCCCAATCCCTGGAAACCAATGGTCCCCAACTACAGACCATCACCAGGACAGAAGGGGAGATTTACCTTTGAAGAAAGCTAAGAATGGATGGGAGAACTGTCATTTACTATCTTGGACTGGATGCCATGGGTTTGTGACACAAAAGAAGCATATCTAAGCATGGCCACAGGAGGGGAGGGACTGGCAGGGCTGTGATCCAGGGGAGGGGCCTTAGGATTCACATGGGCAGTGAGTGGTAGAACAATGGCTGACATTAATTACACCCCATGATTCACAGATCAGTCTCACTGAGCTCAAGGGAAGTTGGGGCTCATAGTCCTGACCTTCAGCCTGCCCCCCCATTCCTTCCACCCCTGCTAGCCCCACCCCAAAACCTTGTGCAGCTTTTGTACAGAACAGCAGAATGTTTACTATTTACTTTTTTCCTTCCTATCAGTCTGGAAATGACACAAAGTACAGAAAAAAAAAAAAACAACAACAACAAAAAACAGAAAGAACTCCTTGTCCCCAAGTAGAACATCCACACCCTCCGAACTCTTCACCCAGCCTCGACCTGACTTCACCCGGGAGGGGGAGGGGAGTCTGGGCAGGAGGCCCAAAGATGTAGCTCTGCCTGGGAACAAAAGCTGTTTGGAAAGCTTTGGCAAAGTCCACTAAATAGGGGAGGGAGGGCTAGAGAGAGCATGGCAAACAATTCTCTTAAATAAAACCATCTCCCCTTGCTGTGTGCTGGTGCTCACGCCTATAATCCTAACTGCTCTAGAAGCTGAGATCTGAGGATGGAAGTTCAAAGCCAACCCTGGTAGGAAAGTCTATGTGATTTTTTTGTGTGTGTCAGTCATAGTGCTTGAACTCTGGGTACAGGTGCTGTCCCTGAGCTCTTTTTGCTCAAGGCTAGTGCTCTACCACTTTGAGCCACAATGCCACTTCCACTTTTCTGGTGGTTAATTGGAGATAAGAGTCTCACAGACTTTCTTGCCCAGGCTGGCTTTGACTCATGATCCTCAGATCTCAGCTCCTGAGTAACTAGGATTACAGGCGTGAGCCACCAGTGCTCAGATTCATGAGACTCTGATTTCTAGTTAACAACCAAAAACCAGTAGTAGAGCTGTAGCTCAAAGTGGTAGAGCACTAACCTTGAACAGAAAAGCTCAGGCCTTGAGTTCAAGCCTCATGACCCACAAAAAAAAAAAAAACAAAAACAAAAAAATCCCAAACAACTCCCCCACTACCATGGAATTGTGATGCATTTGGTCAGTGCTTTAAATGTCTGGGTTACTGGGAAGCAATTGGCTGACTGTGTCTTCACTCTCTCATGGTAGCTGCATCAAGCTTGGGACTACCTCTGTCCTTTTTAAAGTCAAGTTTTTGCCCAGAAGGAAGCATGGGAGAAAAGACACCAGGAACTAGGACTGGGGAGGTCTAAGGCATCAAGTCAGAGCTCTGGCTGAGGACCAGACACCCACCAGGCAGCAAAACCCCTCCTTGAGCAGAGGGACCCTGCTGGGCAGAGGCAGGGTTACAGTGCAGTGTGGAGGTAAGCCCGGACACCAGGGCCTCCCTCAGGGGAAGCTTCTGGAAAAGCCTGCTTCCCGAGTCAGGAAGGATGCTGCGGGGACCAGAGACCTGGATTCTCAGCATTCTTTCAGCCCCAAATGTTTATCATACTGATTGGCAATGCCAGGAAGATGCCCAGGACCTAAACATGTCTCATTCTCTGCATGCTGCAGAAGAGAGGCTCCTAACACCAGTTAAGCCTTTCTCTGAATGTTTCGGTTGCTGGGTTCTAAATAAAATCTCTTTGTCTCAGTGTCCTGGAACCTGGACCCGGAAGCAGACAAATCCTCCACCAGACAATGACAGCATTCTCAGCTGTTTCTCCAAACAGCTGAATAATTGCATTGCTTAATTATGAACAAATTAGTGTCCCTTGGCTTGGGATGACCATCCCAAGAAAGGCTCAGGGTATGGCCTTTCCAAGCATATCAACTCTTGATGTAATTGGGTTCGGGGGTGGGGGTAGGGGTAGCATGTTGCTAGGTCAGAATGCCAAAGTCTCTCCCCAAATTCAGTATCAAGAGGTAAGGCCTTTGGTCGGAGGTTTGCTTGTGAAGGCTCTGACTTCATGAATGGGGAATTAAGGCCCTTATCAAAGAGGCCTAAGGGGCTTCTGCTTGTGAGATACTTAGAAGGCAGAATGGATGAAGCATGAGGCCTCATCAGACGCCAAATTTGCTGAGCCTTTATCTTGAATTTTCCAGTCTCTAGAACTGTGAGCAATATACTTCGGTTGCTTGTATATTATCTGGTATAAGGTATTTTGTTGCAATATTTGAAAGACTTTAAGACACAGGATATGAACAGCATTTGGGGTTGGGTAAGTTTTTCTTTGCGGTAGCTGTGCTCTACATTGTCAGATGCTTAGGGATATCCAGGCCCCTATCCACAAAATGCCGGTAGCATTCCGCTTCCATACCCTTCATAATCAAAACTGCCTCTAGACCTTTCCATATGCTGTCTAGAGCCACAATCACCCCTGGATGAGAACCATGGCAAGTATCAGTTCCCATTTAGTGATCAGGTAGTTAAGGAGACCCAGGGTAAAACTGGACTACATGTTCCCAAAGGAAATCACCTTTCATGTAAAAGAAAATACAAGTTTACACAGCCTCTGTATTCATTAGCACTCTCTGGGTTGAACCAAATGAGAGAAAATTCACCTCTAAGTGATTTAAAAAGGAAGTGTTAGTTAGATGTGGTAGACACTACCTGTAATCCTATCACTGGACGCTGAGGCTGGAGGATCTCAAAATCAACGCCTTCCTGGGTTATACAGCTCAACAGCCTGTCAATTTAAAAAAAGTAATAAGAAAAAGGCAGAGAGTGCTGCCACTGAGGTAACTTTCTCACACAACTGAGAAGCCCAGGAATTAACCTTGGTGTTAGTTGATGCTTACATCATCCAAGGACTCAAACAACATCACCAGGATTTTTTTTTTTCGGTCATAGGGCTTTTTCTGGCCTGGGTTCTGTCCCTGAGCTGTTCAACTCAAGGCTAGCTAGCGCTCTACCACTTGGCCAAACGCCACTTCTGGCATTTTCTGGGTATGAAGAATCAAACCTGGAGTTTCATTCATGCTAGCAAGCATTCTACCACTAGACCACATTCCCAGCTCCAGGATTTTTTTTTTTTTTGTCAGTCGTGGGGCTTGAACTCTGGGTCTAAGCGCTGTGTCTCAGCTCTTTAGCTCAAGGCAAGCCCTCTACCACTTGAGCCACACCACTTCCGGTTTTCTGGTGGTTTATGGAGATAAGAGTTTCACAGCTTTTCCTGTCTGGGCTGGCTTTGAACTGTGATTCTCAGATCTCAGCCTCCTGAGTAGCTAGGATTACAGGCGTGAACCACTGGCACTTGGCAGGGTTTTTTTTTTTAAACAGTACTGGGGCTCAAACCCTGGGCCTTGCACATACTAGATAAGTGCTCTATCACTGAGCTATATCCCCTAGTTTTCCAGGACTTGTTTTTCTTTTTATGCCTGGATTCTGTTCCTCTTTATCCTGTATTCCTGTAGGAGAAAGATGGATGTCAGTTATTCTATACGAATTCTGTCCTGATTTGAAGTTAGGTAGAAAACACATAAATATTTTTCCTTTCTGCAGCTCCAGTAAAAAGTCACCTTGCACATTATTGGCTGAGTTGATCATGGATTCATCACCCAGCAAAGCACCAAGGGCAGGGAATGGGATTATCTAATCAGTCTGAGGTGATATTGCCTCCTCTGGATCCAGGAATGGAGTTAGCCCTGCCTTGAGGACATCAAGCCTGGAGAAGGGGGAGCTTCTGTGAGAAAAACGAAACAAAAACCCTACTATTGCTAGCTTCTATGATTTAGGGGATGGAGTTTGCAGAACACCACCTACTACTTCACCTCTCCAAATATTAGTCATCAATAGATACATTTGCTTTTTTGTTAACTGGATTTTACTGGTTTTTTATCAGAGTTGCTAGTTAGGGCACTAGGCTCCTTGGTGAGAAAGGTAAGGCTAATGGAAGGAATTAGTCAGCTTTTATCTTTAATTCTGGCTTGAGCAATTTATTTCCAGCCTGAGTAAGGAAAGAATGATAAAAATCATGTAAGACTTTAAGCAACTGAAATTACAAGCAGTTTTGCTTAGAGATGAAGGCAATAACGTACAGCTAATCAGTGAGAGTCCCCACTGCCCATCCTACCTTCCACTTTGGTGACTTGCTGGCTTAGGAGACAAAAGAGAGAATGCTACTGTGGGAGGGGGGTCAGGAGTGATCACTGCTTTTCTCTGTGTGTGTGTGTGTGTGTGTGTGTGTGTGTGTGTGTGTGTGTGTGTGTACAGTGGGAGAACATAGTAATTTATCCATGAACCTATGGGACTTACATAAGAGGCATTCCAGAAATATTTGAAGAAGAGTCAACTACAGGCAAAAGGCACATCAACAGACTGTCAGTAGAGGTTCAGAGCTGATCAAATTTAGGTCTGGATGCCAATATAGTACCTACAAGCTGATAATGTCTTATGGAGTTTTAATGTTAGCAATAGACTTCATTCTTCATATCTATATGTCACTCAACTTAAAGAATTCTGCCTTCAGCCAAGCTTCCATCAAAAATGGTTATGGGGAAGGGGGTGGGCTGGGAATGTGGCTTAGTGGTAGTGCTTGCCTAGCATGCATGAAGCCCTGGGTTCAATTCCTCAGTACCACATAAACAGAAAAAGCTGAAAGTGGTGCCGTGGCTCAAGTGGTAGAGCACTAGCCTTGAGCACAGAGAGGGCTCAGGGACAGAGAGAGCCCAGGCCCCAAGTTCAAGGCCCAGGACTGGCAAAAAAAAAAAAAACAAGTGGTTATGGGCTAGGGGCGGTGGTCAGGAGTTAGTGAAGTATGTGCAATCCCCAGCACCAAAGTGAGAGGGAGGAAGAGGGAGGAGGGAGGGAGGAAGAGGGAGCAGGGAGGGAGGAGAAGAAAGAGGAGGGGGAAGGGGAGGGGGGGAAAGAAGAGGGAGGAGAGAAAAGGGAGGAGGAGAGAGAAAGAAGGGGAGGAAAAGAGGGAGGGAGAGAAACTCGGAAAAACAGCCTCTTTCCAAGTGCAGTTATTTATGGTAGCCCTTCACCTTCTCACACTCCTAGGAAGGGCCACAGCAGGAGACAGAACCTCTCAGAAATTGTTCCTAGGTAGCAGCTATGGGATTTTAAAATAGAAGGAAAACATTTTTTCTATGTTAGAGTAGTAAACCAGATCTGATATTCTAAAGGCTTTTGAGTGACTAGGGTATTACACAAAGAGGTTTGCTATTTCAATTGAAGTTGGAATGAGAAGTATGGGGCCAATTGTGGCATATAGGATTTAGATTACTGCGATGCAGGATTTCCTAACAGCATAGAGCAAAGGATTCTCCATTAAAAGGTAGGTAAAGCAGCTTTCTGTATTGGCCCAATCTTCCAGACTTGATTTAAATGGTTCACCATTCATCTTTTCATGAACTCCTCCTTCCTTTACCTAATCTCTGTACTCACACATGTTTATTAGGACATTTTATAAACCTGATCTGTGACCTTCTCAGGGGTAGAGAGTGGGTCTTATGCTTTACTATGTTCTCCTCACCCTTAGGGAGATAAATAGGACACAGGAACCAGCCTTGAGACAGGAAAATGTTTATATTCACACTGCTCACTCTTTAGAGGTTTGTGTACGGGCTATGAGGTAGTTGTTGTGATGACATGAGGACATATAAGGAAAACATAGAGTGTCTGTTTTCCTACAACCTCCTTCTACCCTTTGTCCCATTCCTTCTGTGACATCAGCAAAGGTTGGATGCTCTCTGTGAAGACAAGAACTCTGAATAACTTCTCAAGCCACTTAAAGGAACTGGATAATAGAGCAAATGATCAAGAAGCAGCAGGTCCTGACAGGAATCAGGAAGGCAAGCTAAGAAATGAAAATGCACTTGGAAAAAATGGTAGAGTATTCTGGTACAACTAGCCATAAAAGCTTACTTTTTCTTTGTGGAGTCACCACACAGCCCAGCCACGAGGAGCATCTAAGAGCATGTGCCAAGGTGTGTGTTGGGGTGTGGGGACATTAACTCACACCATGCACTAAGGATGAAAGAGATGCCAGACCAACTCACTCAACAAATCAACTCATGATAAAGGGGTTAGTCAAACCCCAGACCCTGTCTAGCAACTGTCTGCCCAATAGGACAGAAGTTAGCTCAGTGATCAAAGGATTCACTCACGTAAGATCTGGGACCTGCCAAAGTCTTTCCTTAAATGGAGCAGTTGCATTGCTGCAAAGAAGACAAAGGAAGGAGCTTCTTTTAAACTGGAGTGTGTAAAAGAGAGGTGGAGGCTATGACTGCCATAGCAGCAATTATGCAGAACAACTGCAGTGCAGACACAGGCAGCGCCATTCTAGCAGACAACATCAGTGCCACGCTCTGACAAGGGCTGTTTAAGAGCTGCTAATTATTTAGATTCCAATTGGAGCTAGGTCTTAAAAGTGATTTTGAACTGATTACAGCTTTTTGAACTGATTACAGCTGGAAGCTATAAAGGCAGGGATCTAAATAAAAGCAAACAATTCCTTTGATCAAACACAAAGGAATAAATAAAATACCTCTAGTTCATATGTACATACAATTGTCTTGCATGTGTAAACAAATGATTTCTATATCACAGATGTAAACATGTACGTGTGTGTGTGTGTGTGTGTGTGTGTGCTCTGTTGGAAGTTGAACCCAGGGCCTCATGTGTCCTAGGCAAATGCTCTGTTACTGAGCCCATGTATATTAAATTTCATGCTTGCTGAGACTATCCTTATAATTCCTAATTTCTGGAATATAAGTCTGAGATATAGAAGATGTTTACTGAATTGAATTTAATCAAACCAATTACTGTGCTAATGACTTGATCAGATTGTCATTTGTTGCCTTAATGACCTACCATATAATGAATACTGGGGAGAAAACAAAAGACCACTTGAATAGCTCAAATGCAGGAACACATACCTTTTTTCCCAGAAACCCAGAAGAAATATGCAAATATAGTCACTCTGGAAAGGAAAGCCAACCACTCTACATTCCACGACTGAGACCATATTGATTGCACTGTGAGAGTTGCTAGGCAACCACTTGGTAATTCCTGGTGTAATAGAGACGAGCTCTGTCTGCTTTCGTAGCTGTATGTGACATGAGCAGACAACAGGTAAAGGACTGCCAAGAACAGCTGCACCTGGATGACACAATCACTCTTGTGAAGTGTGATGACACTAGAGAAAGTCCCCATGTCCTGTCACAACTTGCTGCAGGGGGAATTTCATTAAACTATTAGCACAAGACATGGGCGAGTTGTCTTGGATTTGCCCTGTGGGTTATCCTGTTATCCTTGTCCACAAAGCAAGAGACCAAAAGCACAGCAATTCTGCTGTGGATGGCTTGTCACTTCAGGAAGGGCTCCAGATGGGTATTTCATGGCTCCTGCTAGGATGAGATTTTACCAGATAGAAACAGCCTTTGAAGTCTTAAAAAAGTACACTCAGCATCTCAAAGAAACCCAAGTACTAGATGAACAGACCACGTTTTTCATACCTGCTTTTAATCATTTGTTTACATATGATTTCCAATATTTTAGAATCCCCTTATAGAGAATTCACCCCACTGAAGATCCTGACATAGTTATCTTTAAAATAGGCTGAAAACATGAGAAGCCACCAGGAAATGAATAAGGTATGTCTGAAACCTTCTTTGACAATTAGGCACACACACACACACACACACACACACACACACACACACACACAAAGAAAATGAAACGAATTAAAACTGTAATTCAAACTAAGGAGGCTAAGCAACTCCTCCTCCTCCTCCTCCTTCCCCTCCCCCTCCCCTTCCCCCTCCCCCTCCCCTTCCCCCTCCTCCTCCTCCTCCTCCTCCCCTCCTCCTCTTCCTCCTCCTCCTCCTCTTCTTCTTCTCCTCCTCCTTCTGCCATTTCTGGGAATTCAGGACCTGAGAGCTGTCCCTGAGGCTCTTTGTGCTCAAGGCTAGCACTCTACTACTTGAGCCATAGTTCCACTTCTGGCTTTTTGAGTACTTTATTGGAGTCTCATGGACTCTTCTGCTCAGACTGACTTTGTACCATCCTCAGATTTCAGCCTCCTGAGTAACTAGGATTACAGGCATGAGCCACCAATAACAGCTACCAGGCTGTCTTGATGAACAACTGGACAAGCCTCCATCCCAACAGCTCTGGTACCTTCTTATCTAGTATGTTATGTTATTGGTTTAAACAGCCCAGCTGTTCGACCCTGAGGGGTAAAGCTTTGAAAAGGTCCAGTCCTCTCCCCAAAAGTGGAAAGAGGAAGGTTTGGTTTGCAAAGTTTTTGGACATGTCTCTGTCAACAACATATAGCCACTGTAGCTATCATCTCCATGACTAACAAGTTTTATGACTCTTCATAGAATTCCAAATAAAATCCATATGACCAGATCCAATGTTGAGCGGAATATATACAGGCATTCTCGAGTAAATGTTCAGAATGGGAAAGATCCACCAATGATTTAGAGTCACAGAAATAACAAGGTTCTGGAAATTCTTGGCCAGAATTATAGCTGGAGCAGGCTCTTTGGTAAGCCAGCAGCTACCTCCACTCCCCATTTTTAACATTCTCCAGTGGCCATATATAAATAAAGTTGTGTACAAAAGGCCTGGAGGTGAGAGAGAGCAGAACAAGTCAGGGAACCCACAAAAAAAACAGGAGAGGTGCAGTCTGTTCTTGCCCCAGAAATCTTGGAAGCTACTCCCCCATGTGGTATGATCTGTTTCTCTCTCTGGCGTCTTTCAGTATGATGCATGAGCCAACTATTAAATATTCAACAAGTTTGGCCCCCACTGCTATCAAACTGAGTGGACACCTACTATGTGGAATTTGCTTTGTGGGAGAAAACTGAACACAAACTCAGCTCTTAAGGAGTTTAGACTGCAATGGGAAGACAAATAGGTACTATACTCAAGACGAGCAGTCAAGCCAGTCTAGATCAAACTACAAGAGACACAAGGCTCTCACTATTGGGAACAATTTCTGTGTTGTCACTTCACACTCTGGGCTTTGTAGCTAGCTTCCTGAGCTCTATTTCTATCTGGCTTTCTGTCATGGTGGCCTGTGTTCCTTACCTTTTGTGTCTTATACAGGTGGACTCAACTGGAATCCACAAGCAGTTTATAGAAGGAAGAGAAGCCTGTGAGGCTGGGTAGGAAGCCAAGAAGAATCTACAAATCAGAAGTCAAATGGCTCACCACATAAACAGGCAACTGAATAGCTTTCTGGATCATCTGAGAAAGAGTTTTAAGTTGTGAGTTTAAATCAAAGCTTCGCTGAGTGACAGTGCCTCACACCTGTAATCCTAGCTACTCAGGAAGCTGAGATCTGAGGATAGCAGTTTGAAGCCAGCCTGGGCAGGAAAGTCCACCAGAAAAAACAGAAGTGGAACTGTGGCTCAAAGTGATAGAGCGTTAAAGCCTTGAGCAAAAAAAGCTCAGGAACAGTGTCCGGGCCCTGAGGTCAAGCCCCACAACCAACAAAAAATAAAATTTAAAAAACCCAAATCAATCAAAGCCACATATTCAGACTTTCTAAAAGTCTTTTCACTAAAAAGATTCTATGTAAAGGATCTCACAGGTGAAAAGCAGCTTTGTCGTATTGGAGAAGATGAGGGTGGAGATCAGAATACACCTCTGCCACTTGTCTTCCCTCTCCCACCTCAGCCAGCATCTCTATCCTGTGCAGAACAGCTGGAGGAATTTGCTGTAAAGTTCACCCTGACAGTGCCCAACCTCCACCCTAGAGTCCTTCCCACACAAGTGTCTGCCCCTAATGCTTGTGGTTTCCTTCAGGCCTAATACAGCAGAGAAGAGGTGTGATGAAATCCATTTCCCCTTCAACATCTTTAATCTGGAATCCTAATCCTGGCTCTACTCTTTATCATTGATGACCCTGACAAGTAGCATGGCCTCTATACCCTAGTTGACTCCAGTCAAAGGACAGTATTGGCATCACCTTTCAGTACTGTGGGAGGAGTGAGTACATATACTTGGGAAAATCACTTAGAATCAGGTCTGGCAAATAGTTAAGTCATTGTTGTTATGACTTTACCTTGGGTTCTAAGTACTCTGGTGTCAAAGAAATTTTAGGTATCGCCAAGAGAATAACAGCATTTGGAAGTTTTCATGGTCCCTAGAATCAAACCCAGATCTATCTATTAACACCTTAAAGAATATTTGAATATTGTCTTTTTCATGTTCCTGTTCTTCCAGATAGTCTCCTAAAAACATCAGCCAAGAAGTAACATGGCTGGGGCAGCCTTGTCATCTGAGGAAAGCAGATCATGCGTCCTGCTCTTTCTGACTTCTGCCTCTTCCTGTATGGGACCACAGCTCCCTCTGCCTACTCCAGGACAGAACACTAGCCTCTTTTCTTATGACCATGAGGCTGGAGTGGTGAGTACAAATGCACTCACATTATCAAATCCTTTTTAAAAATGGCCCTAAAGTGGTCAGCATTAACAGTGCTGAGTACTGATGAGGCTAGAGGATGACTTTAGACTATCAAGGTAGGTTCAGCAATATGAAATGCTGGTCCAAGAACAGTGGCAAAACTGGAGAAATAAGAATGTCATGTTTTCAGAAATCTGAAATTATTCAAATTTTAAATGTGAGACCATGCAGTTTCTTCTTGTGTATATGGATGTCAAAATGTTCTTCTTTTGACAATGTTATTGATAGAAGCTGGGATTTGAAATGAGGCCTTTTGAATACTTTCCCTGATTTCTATTATACTATTTTAATTACTTTAAAATACTTTAAAATAATTTAAATTTTAAATTCAATTTTAAAATAAAAATCTTATTTAAAAAATTGAGACAGGGGGGCTGGGAAGGTAGCTCAGCGGTAGAGTGCATGCCTTGCAAGCATGAGGCCCTGGGTTCCATTCCTCAGCACCACATAAACAGAAAAAGCCGGAAGTGGCTCTGTGGCTCCAGTGGTAGAGTGCTAGCCTTGAGCTGAAGAGCTGAGGGACAGCGTTCAGACCCAGAGTTCAGACTCCATGACCGGCAAAAAAAAAAAAAAAAAATTGAGACAGGGCCTTACTATATTGTCCCGGCTGGAACCATCCTCCTACTAACCTCCAGAATATGAGATTACAATGGCACACACCAAACCTAGTCAAAATAATTGTGAAAAAATTAAATATCCAAAAATACACATTCTTTAGTAAGAAAACAACACAAGCTCACACTTCATGGTATCCTCACATGCTGACAATGAAGTGGGTTGGGCAGAATTGAGGTTTCTGACCCAGCTCTTCTTTTTTATTTATTTAATTAATTTTTATTGTGAGAATACCGTATAGAGGAGTTACAATTACATGGGCAAGATAACAAGTACATTTCTTATCAAGCATTGTTGCCTCCTCTTTGTTTCTCCTTCCTACCCCTTCCCATACTCCCCTCCTCCCCCCTCTCGGTCCTCCCCCCTCCCACCAAAGTTGTAAAGTTCGTTTTCAACATAACGACTTGTACATCTCATTGTTGCAATGGGTCCACCTGTATCCCTAGTTAAACGATTTGTTTTTTCATTCCAGCTCTTCTTTACAGAAGGAAAAAGAAACCTATTCTACATCTCCAAGTGTAGCATTTAAGGGAGCATGTCTCCCTCTGCTGCCAACAAATGGTACTGGGAGGACTCCAAATGCTAAGATGCTACAGCAAGAAGTGGAGTTTTGCCAGATGCTGGTAGCTCATGCTTGTCATCTACTCAGGAGGCTGAGATATGAGGATCATGGTTCAAAGCCAGCTGGGCAAGGTCAAGTCCCAGGACCAACACACACACACACACACACAGTTTCAAAATCACACACACACACACACACACACACACACACACACACACACACACACACGGAGTTTCAAAATCTACTGCCCATCATAGAAAACAGTTTTAGCAAGAATTCAAGAAAGATTAAAGAACTTGTTGCATCAGGAAACTATAGAAATGCTGATTTCTAAACCTTGCTAACTAAAGATAGTTTTTAAGGGGCTATATAAAAGAGTATCCCTTTTTCTTCTTCTGTCAGTTGTAGGGCTTAAGCTGAGGGCTTAGTCACTGTCACCTGAGCATAAGCTCAAGGCTAGTGCTCTACCACTTTGGGCCATAGATACACTTCTGGTTTTCTGGTGGTTAATTGGAGTCTCACAGACTTTCTTACCCAGTTTGAATTTGAACTGCAATCCTCAGATCTCAGCCTTCTGAGTAGCTAGGATTACAGGTGTGAGACACTAGTACCTCACTATTATCCATTTTATAAATGGTTTATTCTATGTAGTTATGTAAGACCATATGGTAAAATAATCATAAAATTATGCCTATCAGTAAATAGGTTTGACTTATTTGGTTCCATTGCCAAACGTCTTTGAAACTCAAATTAGTACATTGTAGCTGCCTACTCATTTTCAGTTAAAATCAGGAAAGTCTGACTTATTTGCCCTTTTGTAGGACAAAGATTAAGAGCTTATGCTAATAAGCACACTCATAGTCAGTATTAGCATCTGTGTATAGAGGACTAACAATTAACTAGGACTTCATGGTACTTTAAAATGCTTTGATTGCCAGGATAGGGCAATTCACCATCATCTAGATCAGTGCTGTCCAATATAACTTTCTGCAGTGCTGGGAATGTGTTGTTCAATAAAATTAGCTGTAGTAGCTATGAAGCTCTTGAGTGGAGGAAAACTGGATGTTTTATCTAAATAGCTCTTCATGGAGACAACTGATTTGGACGGTGCAGTTTTAGAACCTACTGTCTGGAATCTTTAAGCTGTCTGTCCTCTCTTCCACTGGTGATATAATTTTACTCTCAAGGTTTATAAACCCATCTTCTGATCCTGACCCTGGTTTTCCTACATGTTCATCTGATAACTTCCCCAATGGCTGGTGCTAGAAACAGCACTCATATAAAACCCAACATCTAAGACAGCCACACTAGACTTAGTGAGCCAAGCATCAAATGGCAACTGAAATACTCATTGTCTCTCAGCCTCAGTCAGCATGATCTGGAGAGTTCAAGAGGTCTCAAACCAACCATGGGACACCTGGCAAAAGAATGTGAGTGATGTGGCATCTGCCACTTGCCAATTCTCCCATGGAGACACCCCAGCCAAGTGCTCCCCTCCTGCAGGTCCCTCAGGCACTAACTGTAGCAGGTGCTTAAATGTTTTGTTGTTGTTTTTTGCTGAGAAACACAGATTTCTTACTTGAGCCAATAAATTAACCAAAAGTGAGGTAAAGGGTAGGCCTCCCAGACTCCTCCATTGTGTATGTTAGGAAACTGAGTCATGAATGTTAGGAAAGACCAAGCAGACAAAAGTAGAGAAAGAAGGCAGAGACCTCAGCAGACCAGAACAGGCTCAAACCATAGCTACAGTAACATGTAACATGTAACACGGAGAAGTAGGGTCAGGGAGACCAGGGAAGGGGGAGCGGGGAGGATGTTAGGGATTTATGGTAAGGGTATCCTCTGGACACCAGCAGTCCTGTACTTTTAGGTAAGGTCGGGGGTGACGTTTTCCTGAGAGCCAGGAGGGGCCGCGGGGGGGGGGGGGGGGTCCGTGGGCTGTGGGAGAAGCATGGAGTTATGAGAGCAAAGCAGACAACCCGCCACTGAACCTATGTCCTTTGTCCCGAGCCATTCTTCCCTGCAAGTCATTCTGGAACCCAGGAAAGGCCAGACCATGACTGTGGACATAGCCAATCCCACCTGCTACCTCTGAGCACGACGTTATAACCATGCGTATCTTCACTCTGCCTCTCCCTCAACCCCAGCGCGGCTGGCGCGGGGCCGACGCGCTGCTACTCGCACGGACGAGCCCCGTCGCCGCCCCTGCCCGCACTGGCACACAGGGGTGCGTGGCTGGACGGACTCGCCGGGCCTGGGCCTAAAATCGCCTGCTCCCTAACGACGCCCTGGCAGCACACTTCCCAGAGCAGCTTCCCACTGGAAGTCTCCCCAACCAAGCCTCCAGCCCCTACGGCCTCCAAGCAGGCTCCCCAGTACCCTCAAACACCCGCCTGCCACCCTCGGCCCGGGCGCCAACGCGCGAGGGCTCCGACAAGATGGCGGCGCGGGCCGCCGCAGCCAACCATAGAGACACGCGCCTGTCGCGTAGAGAGGGCGCAAGCCTCTTTGCACCCGCCCCTTCCGGAGGAAGTGGGGAGGAGCGTTCCCCTCCCTCCCTCCCTCCTGCGAAGTCTCTCTAGGAGAACAGCGTGCCGTCTCTATGGTGCCGGGTCATCCGAGCCAGGCTCCGTAGTTGGTGAAAGCAGTGGCGGAGGCGGAGGGAGGAGAAATGGGCGGGAGGCCCGGGAATAGCTGGAGGCCCAGCGGCCAAGGGGTTGTCATGGAGCCGTGAGGCCGGGCTCGCGCATGCGCCAGCGGACCTGCGGGGCTGGTGGAGAAGCCCGCGACCCTGGCCCTAGGTGAGAAAGTGAGGGCTTGGCCGGGGAGCGGGGCGGTGGAGGGAGCGAGGACGGCGCGGCCCGAAGGGTCCAGGCGGGGAGCGCGAGGAAGCCAGGCGGGAGTGGGGACGGGAGGAAGAGGGGCGAGGGAGGCGGGAGGGGGAGCCAGGACTTTGGGGGGGCTACGAGCTTTTGGGGGAGCAGGGAGACAGACAGAGCGCGCAGAGGGCCCGTCTGCCCACGTTGGTGGGTCTGCAGCCAGGGGCTGGCCAGGGGCGGAGGGGCTGGTGTGGGGAGCAAGTTTGGAGAGAGTGGGTTAGGGCAGGTGGGCTCTGGGCCGGCCATGGGGGAGACCGGGACCTGGGAGGCGACCGCGGGACCGAAGCTGGAGGCCTGCCGGGCTGTGAGTGGAGGGCCCGTGATGGGCCGGGAGCCAGCACGGAGCCACTCACCCGGGAGCTGCCTGGATCTCCCCTAAGGAGCTCCTTATCTGGGCCTGGGGTACAGGTGTGCTGCCTTTTCCACAGACCTACCATTCCCTCCCTCCCCCCTTGCTGATTATATCTCCCGAGTGGCCAACTCGTCAGAAATAGGGGTGTGGGAGAAGGCGGACAGTGGAGTTAGTAGTTAGGGGTGGTTTGGGGGGGGGGGGGTAGTTGTGATCTCGGCCCAGGCCAGAGCCAGGTGCCCTGTTATTGCCCAAGTCCTGGCAGTGTCCACATTGCCTGGCGTTTGCCTTGGAGACTTGTGGTATGCCAGTCAGAGCACAGCCCAGTTCTGTCCTGCTGAGCTGGCAGGCTGCTGGATGCCTGGAGGGTGTACATGCTGTCTGGTACAGATGCCATGTGGGCTGGTGCAAGTGGCTAGGTGGGCACTGTTACTGTGAACTCTTTTTGCAAAGAAACTTTAATCCTCTTGCCCTTTGAAAGGCAAGGATAGAGATTTGAAACCCTACTTGGTTTCAAATGTAGGAAATTGTATGAATCCCAAGGCTCAGGATCTTTGACACTAATTTTCAACCAAGTTAGAGAATGATAATGTATATAAATGTATGCATGTATATGAATATTGGTGGTATTTTTTTACATCATTAAAATACACAGACATTCCCCCCCCCCAAGAATGGTATCTGTGAAAAGACAGATCAAAAGGAAATAACTTCAAAGAAAACATAGTAAGATGTTTATAATTGTAAATGATTATTCATGGTTTTGTGACTAGTAAATTATTTTCTATGCCCTTATCACTTTATTGTATTTAAACCTCTGCTTGGTCTTTCTCCTCACACCTCTCTGTGCATGCATGTCATACACGTGACACATTTTAAAGGGAATGTGAGCTCTCAGGAATGTTGCCAAGTATCTATAAAAGGAGAGAGCTGCCAGCTGCATTTCAGATCCTTTCCTTGTAACCCTTTGGTCTCCTTTTTATCATGAACTCAGATCTCCAGAGATTATGGATTACACCAACCTTTAATTTGGCTGGTGGATTTGTCCCAGAAGTTTCATCTTAGAACAAAGGGTAGATTAGATATGTGTCTTGTATTCGACCTGACTAGATCTTGAGATGACTATCGTGTTTGGAAAGGCTAAGTCTTGATCTTCAAGGTGTTCAGGTATTTCTCTGACAGCTAAAGTGCTCTGGCAGTCAGACACTCAGCAAGACAGATTTGTTAGAATCTGTTATTTTCTTTGACATTGTCATTATTGGAGGCTGAGTTTCAAGGATGGAAAGAGGCCACCTGTGAGGTCAAGGAGATAAATAACTAAATGCTAATATAAGAAGTGCAAAAGATAGAAGTAAGCACAAGTGGTATGGAGTAATTGCTAGGATTTTATCTTTTTTTTTTTTTTGGTCGGTCCTGGGTCTTGAACTCTGGGCCTGGGTGCTGTCCCTCAGCTCTTCAGCTCAAGGCGCTCATTCTACCACTTGAGCCACAGCGCCACTTCTGGTTTTCTGGTGGTTAATTGGAGATGAGAGTTTCACCAGACTTTCCTGCCTGTGCTGGCTTTGAACCTCCCTCCTCAGATCTCAGCGTCCTGATAGCTAGGATTACAGGTGTGAGCCACTGTCACTGGGCTAGGATTTTATCTTATTCCTATTTCTGTAAGCCTGTTTTTATTGATTAGCTTTGAATTGTGAATTTTAGCATATCTGTCCTAGGTCCACTTTGGGTCATTTCTGACAGTTTGAGAGCTTAATGCAAAATAAGTAAGAGGCATAGGGTCTGAGATGTTTGTAAAGCAGTTAAGTAGTTCCAGGCTGGGCCAGGAAGCCAAGGTATGAGATGCTGAGAGGAATCTTTAATTCCTTCTCAGTTGAGAGCATCTAAACTTTACTATAAAATATGCTGATGGAGAAGAAAAGCTAGTGTTCTGAAGGTTTTCAGACTTTGCCATTGGTGTGGTCCTGGTGGCCAATGCTACCACTGCTTCTCGGCCCAGACTTCCTTGATGCTATGTAGCGTGGGTCCGTGTTAATTGCTCACGGACTCCCTCAGCCCACTCTCTGCCAGACAAGTGAGCTGGAGAGGGATGTAGCTCCTCATGTGCCCTGCCACATGAGCCTCCTTGGCTGGGACACTAAGGCTTTCTGCTATAAAAAGAGAACTTCATCGAGAACAGCCTTTTATATTTTTCATACCCAAAATAGTCGATTTACCATTCTAAAGTCAATTATGTGTTCTTTATTTCCACCTGCAGCCAGCTCCCCAGGATCTAAAATGTTAGCATCTACTTTCCTCTTTTTTTTTTTTTTAATTGTAAAGATACTATACAGAGGGTTACAGTTACATGAGTAAGGTAATGAGTACATTTCCTATTGAGCATTGTTACCCCCTCCATTGTTTTCCCCCTACCATCCCTTCCCTCCCTACCTTCCCCGAGGTTCTTTTTTTTTTTTTTTGATTATGATTAAGCTACTTTCCTCTTAACTGATTTGTCAGTGTTTCAATATTTTGATTCCATTAGCAATACTGCCTTGTAAATTCTTGGTGAAACAGAATAAATTCCTGTGTATTTTTCTGTAGCTTCATTGTGTACATTTTAATAACATACCAAGATGTTTCTCATTGTCTTGTTATAAAGATTATAAAAGGCAAAATCAGATGTTTTATCTAAAATATCTATAAAGTAACCCATGCCTGGTAAGATACTGTGAAACCTCCTTAGGTTCTTAACTATTTACAGCCAACGTGAGCTGCCTCTCTTAATCTGGATCACCAGGCTGGTTAGACCTGGTCTAGTCTGAATCCACGAGTCACTTGTGCTTCCATGTTGAAGAAGGCTCCTATTCACATTTGAAATTATTATTTTAGGAAAGTAACACTATGCACATTTGCTGGGTTTCATACAAAAGGATCTTGATTTAATTAGAGATACAGTTTTACATTTTAGTCTGCTTTTTAAACTGGGTTGTCCATGGTATAAAACATCATAGCTGTCAAATAGAACTGCTTTTGCAGAGTGCTCTGTAAGATGTGACAGTGTGCCAGGTGCCAGAGGCTCACATCTGTAACCCTAGTTACTCAGGAGGCTGAGAACTGAGGATTGTGATTCACAGCCAGCTTGGGCAGGAAAGTCTGTGGGAGTCTTATCTCCAGTTAACCACCAGAAAATCAGAAGTGGCTTTGTGGTCTGCCTTGAGTGAAAAAGCTCAGGAACAATGACCAGCCCCTGAGTTTAAGTCCCACAACCAAAAAAGGAAGAAAAAAAAACAAAAACAGTGCCATTGGGGCTGGGAAGGTGGCTCAGTGGTAGAGCACTTGCCTTGCATGCTCGAGGCCCTGGGCTCGATTCCTCAGCACCACATAAGAAAAAAGCCGGAAGTGGCGCTGTGGCTCAAGTGGTAGAGTGCTAGCCTTGAGCTGAAGAGCTGAGGGACAGCGCCCAGGCCCAGAGTTCAGGCCCCACGACTGGACCCAAAAAAACAACAACAACAACAAAAAAAAAAAAACAGTGCCATTGATTACATGTTATGCCCATAGGATTAAACATGTGACCTGTGGAAGAGTCCTTATTAGACGTGAATTGAAAGAGGAAGCCAGTCCCCTTAAATGATATGACAAAATCTTTTTTACTTGGAATTGTGTTTCATCTCATTCAGATTAGTTTATCTTTCCTTTAGTTCATCTATATACTGGAGTTTGAGCACAAGAACTGTCAAGGATGCTTCAGAGCATTCTTCTATTTAATTACATTGTGAATCCTTCCTCTTGTGTTCTTCACTAGGCCCTCCATTATCAGAAACATTCAGGCTTAGCACTTCAGGGCTTGCAGATGTAATGTTGGCTGGCTGCACATGTTTCTCTCAGGACAATAGGATGGAGTCATGAACAGATTGTGATTTTGAAACATTATTAGACTTTGCCTACACCTACCTACTTTCATCATCATCATCATCATTATTATTATTAATTTCCTTTTCTGCTACTCTAGTCTCTTTATCCCTGCAGTATCATCTGTGTTCTTAGCCTTACAGTTGCCATTTTTTGATGACTCAAATATTTGTTAAAACATCTGAAATGTCCTCAGCTTCTGCCAGTTCCGTTGTAGGGATAATTTGTCTCATTCTTGCACTGTTAGCCAGGGTCTAGATGTGTACCACTGAGGCAGATCTATCTGGGGTTTTCCTTGGACTCTGTCTTACATGTAGCATTCTACCCAGCATCTCCCCTTGGATGACCCACAGTCACTTCAGGTCTTACATGACCAAAATTGATCTAGTGGAGTCATACCATCTCACCCCACCCCCAGTTCTCTTCCATGCTGTTCTAGGCTCCCTAGCTTAGAAAATAGTGCCACGTCTACCTCCTACCCTCCAGATAACATCAGCTCAACCTCTTTTCCTTCTCCCCAGGCCACTAATGTAGCTCCCTGGGCTGCAGAGGTAGCATCTGAATAATCTTAGTGCCTCCTGCCTGTCTCCGCTTTCGTTGCGGGCCAGCATTCAAAATACTTCTTTAAACTCAGGGCCTGGGCACTGTAACCTTAGCTTTTTTTTTTTTTTTTTTTCTCATGGTAGCACTCTACCACTTGAGCCACAGCTCCACTTCTGGCTTTTTGGTGGTTAATTGGAAATAAGAGTCTCATGGACTTTCTTGCCTGGGCTGGCTTTGAACCTCGATCCTCAGATCTCAGCCTCCTGAGTAGCTAGGATTATAGTAAGCCACTGGTGCCCAACCCAAAATACTTTTAAGAGGTAGATCTGATCTTGTTAATCTTATAGTTTAAATTCTTCCCTGTTAGTGTCTGTTTTTTTTCCAACACAGATTCCAAGGCACCCCTGTCCCCACCGACCTCCAGTATCCGTGTGTGGCATTCTTCCTCTCTGCACTGGCCTCCCTGACCATTCAGCTCTTGGGTGTGCCAAGCTCCTCGCTCTCCTTAGAGCCTTCACATTGCCCGGAACACACCTGCACACCCCACCTGTTATCTTGTACCTGGCTAACTCCTACTGACTCCTCATCCTCCAGATCCCAGCCACATGGCACTTTTGCTCAGTTCTCTAGACTGTTAGTCTGGCCCCTTTAAAGCTCTAAATAGTAATAAAATAGTCTTCAGTTGTGTGATTGCTTGGTTAATGTTTGCCTCTCTCTAGATCACAAGTTCGAGGAAAGATGAAAACATGTCTGCCCCCACTCCTAGCACAATGTCTAGCTTATAGCGAGCACACTTGATTTATAAGTTTAAACGACTGAATGTAACTTCTCTAGGGTATATAGTACTTGCACATAAAAATATGGGGTTTAGTTGTGGAGTTTTGTTGTGCTGGGGATATAACCTAGGATGTTAGGCATGGCAGACAAGTATTGTACCATTGAATTACACCTCCAAATCCATAAAGGTTTTTGCAGTTCAGAAAGTAGCATGCATATAGAGGAAGTTGGTTTTGCTCTGTTCAGTACTCATCTAAAGAACTGAGAGGTTTGTTTGAGAAACTACACTGTGGGAGGTGGCAATAGGTCATGAGCCCCAAGATGTACACTGAGAAAGCAAGCCTTGTTGGTTGATGTTACCTCTCCTCTGGGAGGAGGACAAGTTGATATGGTTACCCATTCCAGAAAGCCTAATCAAGTATGCCTTTGTTAGCAGTTCACAAAGCTTCCACTGAATGTGGTTTGTGTGTCTTGAATTTGTAATGGAGTTAGAGGGCAGCAAGAAGACTATGAATCCCCTTTCAGATAGAAACCATTCTCTTTCGTAAACTCCTAGCTTTTGTCAGTGAGACAGATGAGAAAATATAGCTGAAGTGGGCGAGGCCAGTGCTCTTTGCCCTCACCTTATGCACCATTTGGATCACCTGTTTCAGCTCTCCCGGCAATGACTTCTTATGTAACTGTTGTTTTTCATAGGGCAACCAGATGAAAAGACTATCAGTGAACGTGCTTCCAGTCCAGTAAAACATGGAGAGGAAAATCCCGTCCAGAGAGAGCCCCAGAAGACTCTCAGCCAAGTTAGCCAGGGGCACAGAAATGAAAAAAGTGTCTCGGCAGGTCGGCACGGTAGCTGCCGAGTCAGATAAGGATTCTGGATTTTCAGGTCAATAACACCTTATCCTTTCTATGTTGTAATGAATGATCTGCTTGAAAAATTTCCTCCCTAAAACTCGTGTGTGTGATAAGGATGGGGAGCTTTCACACTCGGGATAAATAGCTATCTGATCTTTTAACATAAATGGTAATTCTGATGACATGTGGCAGAGTGGGTGTCCATCATAATCTTTGAGGGGTTCTTAGTTTTGAAAGAATAATTTGACATCTTTTTTCAATTTAGACTCTCAACTTCTCCTTTCTTTCTCTCTCTCTCTCTTTCTTTCTTTTCTTTGCTTTGCTTTGCTTTGCTTTTCTTTCCTTTTCTTTTTCTTGCCTGTCCTGGGGCTTGAACTCAGAGCCTGGGCATTGTCCCTGAGCTTCTTTAGCTCAAGGCTAGCACTCTACCACTTGAGCCACAGCACCACTTCTGGTGTTTACTGTTTATGTGGCACTGAGGAATTGAACCCAGGGCTTCCTGCTGCTAGACAAGCACTCTACTACTAAACTACATTCCCAGCCCTAGACTTTCAACTTTAAATCTTACATTTCCAACTGTTATCAGTAGCTACTGAGAAAAAACAAAACAAAAAAAACCCAAAAACCATAAACGGTCATGAGTCTATTGTGTTAGCTCCTTTTCCATAGGAATTGTTATATTGCAGAGGAAAATATAACTTGATATTGTCTTCATGTAACCATTTGAAGGCTGCTAGTTAAAAGTAATCAGTCATGTATTATAATGAGAGAATACATTCTGAGAAACTTGTCCTTAAATGATTCTTGTTTTTATAGAACACCTTTTACAGGTGGTGTAGCCATCTTCTCACGTGCAGTAGCCTCATTATGTGAACATAATGTCATGTGTTAAGGTAACTTGTTCTTTAAGAAGATAATTTTGCTGTACTCAAAAAGTCCCCTACCTGAACAGTTCTTCCCCCAATATCTGTGTATTTTATATTTGAGCACCTGGCCTGATTCTAAACTCTGTTAGAAGAAAATAAAGAAAATAGAACAGCTTTCTTTACTAATATATCTTCAGCCTTACCCAAACGGGCTAGCTGCATCCCACGTTATTCTTAATTTTATGATGAAACTTCTTTCGAGTTTGAGGTCTTGAGAAGTGGCTGGAACTATCCTAAAAAACTGAACTAGTTTTCAACATTTTTGGCTTAAGGCATGCATGGGGGAGATAATGCCAGGGGATTGGGCTCAGTGTCCTGAGAGTGGAACTGTCTCTAGGGGAAGATGTATATGCTCACAGAAATGAATCTATCAATTACATTAATTTATAGGTTGAAATGCACCTGATAGCAAAACTTCTCTAGATTGGTACATTTTCACCTGATAAGCACACGGAATGAGAAGCCAAATTATTAATAGACTGTTACTTAAAGAAGGACAGCACCAACCAAGGGCTTAGAGTAAGAAGAATTAGTTGTCTGCCTGGGGTCAGGGCAGTTGGGAAGGGTGAGCCAACCTCTAGCACTTGTCCCATAGCATTGTTTCCTGAGCTTGTCTCATTAGAAGGCTAACTCAACGCATTCGTTAAAAACATGGTCTCCCCCAATTCTCATTCTAAGAAACGGAGAGGGACTAGAATGAAGGACTTATGAAACAAGTGTCTTTTTTTCCTTTGTTTTTTGTATCGTGGGAGTAATATATGCTCATTGTAGAAGCTTAGAGATTTAGGCAAGTCAAAGAAGAAAACAGACTTTGTGCATAGTCCGTCCATCTATAATTCCTAGTGCTGTTGACCTTTTACCACATCTCCTTCCAACAGTTTTAGTGGTGTCAGGCCAATTGTTCTGTTCCAGAAGGTGGTCCCAGGCACTCCTGGGCCAGGTGCCACTGCGCTTATCACTGCCTGAATTATTCTAGGTACCTTGTATATGATGAAATTTGTAAAACTATGATAATGTCTGCTGTTTTATTTTCCCAACTTCATATACTGAGTAATCTCATATCTATACAGAAGTGAGTGAGTATCCCACATGAAAGATGTTTTGTTTCAGATCACTGAGTATTATTTTGCCTTATATTTTTGATCTGTTTATCGTCTGTCTGTCTCTGTCTCTCTCCCTCACATACACACACATTGTCAGTCGTGGGGCTTGCACCTAGGGCCTGGGCACTGTCTCTGAGCTCTTTGTGCTCAAGACTAGCGCTCTACCACTTTGAGCCACACGTCTACTTGTGGTTTTCAGGTTAATTGGCAACAAAGAGTCTCACAGACTTTCCTGCCCAGGCTGGCTTTGAACTGATTCTTAGATCTCAGCCTCCTGAGTAGCTAGGATTATAGTTGTGAGCCACAGATGCCCCAATTTGCTTTTTTTTTTTTTAAAGAGTATCTTACTGAGCAGCCAAAAGTGGCCTTAAACTTGTGATTCTCCAGTCACAGCCTCTCAAGTGCTGAGATTACAGGCATGTACCCCATCATATCTGGCTCTCTTCTCTGAGATTCTTGCTGAGCATTTTGTCCCAGACTCTTCAATATCAAGATACAGCAGTCTTTTGGTTACTCCAGCAGGTATCTAACCACAACCTTTTGGCATGGAGTTTACATAGGGTGCCCTTATTTGCTTTGATTTGGAGAACATCTTGTAACTGGTTGTGTAGGATCTCCACTAGGCATATTCACATGCTCAACAAATGAGCTGCTGAACAGCACAAAGAGAGAGAGAAAAAAGAAAAACTTCAGCTTCGACAAATTTGCCAGGATTGTACAATATTAAAAATTCAGGAGGATGCTATTTTTATTAGCATATATTAGCTATTTAAGGGAGGATTTTTACTGTGGCATTTCCACACATATATTCCAGTCAGTCCTCCCCCATTGCTCTCCTTTCACCTCCTCCCCCTTTCCTAATGCAGTGGCGGCAGGTTTATTGTTCAGTTTTCACACTTAGTGACGGATCTGTTTTGACCATATTTATCTTCTTCACCATTGTTAGCCCCTCATCCCAATAGATCCTATTTCTCTTTGCCCTCCTTTCCAACCCACTATTGATCAACAACTTGCATTGAAGCTCTTTCTGCTGTTTTCTTTTTTCGTTTTTGTGTGGGTCCATGGGGCTTAAACTCAAAGCCTCAACTCTATCCCTGAGCTTCTATTGCTCCAGGCTAGTGCTTTACCACGTAAGCCACTGTTCTACTTCTAGCTTTTTCTGAGTAGTTTATTGGAGATAAGAGTCTCACAGACTTTCCTGCCTGAGCTGGCTTCGTACTGTGATCCTCAGGTCTCAGCCTCCTGGAGTAGCTAGGATTACAGGCGAGAGATACCAGCACCTGGCTTCTGCTGTTTTCATTCATAGTTACTGTGTATTTCAAAGCCCCTCACCCTCTTTCTTTTTCCCTTTCTCCTCTCCCTTCTCCTCCTAAGTAGTCCCTTAGACTCTTGTTTTATATCTATCTGAATAAATTATTATGTATGTATACAAGTATGTGTATGTATGTTCACTTTGATGCTATTTTAACTTCAGCATGGTTGAAAGTTTTGACATTTGCAGGCTGGTTTTATTTTTGTTATTCTAATTATATCTGTGTCCATAGCCTCTAAAGGTCTTAATCCTGTCTGGGGTCCCACGCTCTCTTTCCTTCTCAGCAATAGATTCTTGAAAGTAATGAGCTCACTTTAAAGCCTTCAACTTGTTTCTCTTACAGACTGGTGATGATTACTTTGACATGAACCCTGACTGATACAGGTTTTTGTCTGTAAGAGATTTATAAAGGAAGTCAAGCTGAGAAGAGAGGCTTAATCTTTTAGAGTGGGGGGGGGGGGGGGGATTATGGATCCCGTTGAAAATCCAAAGAAAGTTAAACACCTCAGAACATTCACAAAAACACATATCGCCGAAGTTCTTTTCTATTTCAAGGGGTCCATGGTTCTTTTTTTTTTTTTTTTTTTTTTTGTCGGTCGTGGGGCTTGAACTCTGGGCCTGAGCGCTGTCCCTCAGCTCTTCAGCTCAAGGCGAGCGCTCTACCACTTGAGCTACAGCGCCACTTCCGGTTTTCTGGTGGTTTATTGGAGATAGGAGTCTCATGGTCTCTCCTGCCCGGGCTGGCTTTGAACCGCGATCCTCAGATCTCAGCCTCCTGAGTAGCTAGGATTACAGGCGTGAGCCACCAGCGCCCGGCTAGGGTCCATGGTTCTTTAGGAGCTGAATTAAGAGTCCTTAGCGTATAGCCCAAGTAAACTGACCATTCTTTTGCCCACCAGATGGGAGCTCAGAATGTCTGAGCTCTGCAGAGCAGATGGAGTCGGAGGACATGCTGAGCGCCTTGGGCTGGGGCAGAGAAGACAGGATGAGGCAGAGCTCCAGTGCTGCAAACAGCGCCTTCCCTACGCTGTCACCCATGGTTGTCATGAAGAATGTGCTGGTCAAGCAGGTGAGGAGGACCAGTGTGGCCCAAAGTCTCTGCAGACTAAAGTTTCTGAGTTTCTGTATACAAACTCTTCTGTGCTGCCAAGGAGAGATTTCAAAGCAGACAGGAGAAACACACTGATGTGTACTTTCTGTCCTGGGGAAAGGGTGTTAACCATTCAACTACAGAGTAGTAAGAGATCTGCCTACATGTGGCTCAGTGGTAGAGTACTTTCCTAGCATGTTCATGGGCCTGAGATCAGTCCCCTTAACTACCACCACCACCACCACCACCACACCACCCAAAAGAATGGTGGTGGTATGGGAGACTAAACTCAGGGCCTAGTACTTTTCTACGGAGCTAAATCCCCAAGCCTACATTCTCATTTTTGAGACACCATTTTATTTTTATATTTATATAAAATTATCTTCATATAATTTGTTCAAGGGAGCCCTAAAATCTTTAATTATATATAAACAGAACCAAACCACAAACTTTATTTTGTGTGTGTGTCCATTGTGGCACTTGAACTCAGAGCCTGGGCACTGTCTCTGAACTTTTGTTCTCAAGGCTAGTGCTCTACCACTTTGAGCCATAACTCCACTTATGATTTTCTGACTCTTATGGACTTTCCAGCCCAGGCTGGCTTCAAACCACAGTCCTCAGATATCAGACTCCAGAGTAGCTAGCATTACAGTCATGAGCCACCAATGTCCAGCAAAAGAACTTCTTGTTTAATTTGAATTTGGCTCAAAATGGTAGATATCTAGCCTTGAGCAAAAGAGTTCAGGGACAGCCTCCAGGCCCCAAGTTCAAGTCTCAAGACTGAGAAAAAAAAAAAATCCAGGGGCTGGTAATGTGGCCTAGTGGTAGAGTGCTTGCTGCATGAGGCCCTGGGTTCCATTCCTCAGTACCACAGAAAAAGCGAGAAGTGGTGCTGTGGCTCAAGTGGTAGAGTGCTAGCCTTGAACAAAGGAAGCTCAGGGACAGTGCCTAGGCTCTGAGTTCAAACTGCAGGAAGGACTGGCAAAAAAAATAAAATTAAATTAAAAAAATTGTATGTGTGAATAATATATACATACATGTATATATACATATATATGTATACATATTATATATATATACATATCCAGTGTTTGAAATTGAGAATTCAGTTATATGAATTTGATAGAGTTGAAGTAAAGAAATCAAGAGGAATGAAATTGACTTTACATTTAAGTGTGTGCCACTTTACTCTGAAAATATAGCCCAGGTCTTGCATGGTATGTTGACAAGGCTACTTAAAGATTGTGAAATTAGAGGTCTAGCTTAATTGTCAACCCTCCCATCTTAGGTCAGACATTAGCAGAGTATGACTGTGGTATGACAAGAAACCTAGTGCCTTAAATATTAAGATTATTTGGGAAGAATGCAACTCATTTTTTTTTTCCTTTTTGGTGCCAGTCCTGGGACTTGAACTCAGGGCTGGGTGCTGTCCCTTTGCTCAAAACTAGCACTTTACTACTTGAGCCACAGCTCCACTTCTAGCTTTTTTGGGACGTTAGTGGAGGTAAGAGTCTCATAGGCTTTCCTGCTAGGTTAGCTTGGAACTGCAATCCTCATATCTCAGCCTCCAAATTAGCTAGGATTATAGGTGTGAGCCACCAACTCCTGGCTACAAAGTGATTTTGAACAAGGTACCTTAGTGAGTTCCAGAAAAAGAATTAGAAGGTTTTACTTGGTAAATCATATCCTCTTTGAAGGAAAGGAGAGTAAAGAGATGGGAAGTGGATCCCAAATCAGTTTGTCCTGCTGCCCCATGCCTCTGGGGATCTCTGTTCCTTGTGTTTCTTCCTCCCTCTCCTCTGACCCTCTTCTTACTCTTTCTCCTTGTGTCCCTGTGTTGATAGCTGTTCTGTGGCAGGCGGGCTGACAGCTTCAGGAGGTGCAAGAGGCCCTCACTCAAGAGTGAGGAGGCTTTTCTCACAGAGGCTCTTCTATAGACAGAAACAGGCTGGCCAGGAGATAGGCCTGAATGACAAGTGGCGCCCCAGAATTTATTTTACTTTCATTTTTATTGTTTTTTATTAGCCTAAATTAATTGTTCAAAGGGATTTCATTGTAACATTGCATATATCCATATAATGTGCTTTGATCACATTCACCAAGCCTATATTCTTTGTGTGTGTGTGTGTGTGTGTGCATGTGCGCACGCACGCATGTGTTATTGGGGTTTGAACTAGGCAGGTACTCTACTACCTGACCTACACTACCAGCTCCATGTTACTTTTTGTAATCCCCCCTCCGTCATTCCTCTTTTAATACTTTTTAGCATTTATATATGTGTGTGTGTGTCTTTCTGTCTCTGTGTATATATGTATATATAGAAAATATATATGATATATGTGTATTTATATATATTCTACATATGTACATGTACCCATATATTTATACATATATCCATATATATGTATATCCATATATATACATATACATATATGTCCATAAGACATATGGATATATGTCTTAAGTACTGCCATCATTTTTATACCCCCACCAACCTCTTCCTCTTTCCACTCCCACTGGTTTCTCCCCGCCCCCAAGCTCCCCTTTTACAATCATGTTGTCATCATCATCATTATCATCATCATTATTTTCTAAATATGAGCAAAAACATTCTGAGTTTGACTTGTCTTGCTCAACATGATAATCTCCAGGTCCCTCCGTTTTCCTGCAGACTTAATTTCATTCTTCTTTATTGCTGAATAATACTCCATTATGTATATTCCCTGCATTTTTGTTTTATCCATTCATCAGATGTTGTATACCTGGACTGATTCAATAGCTTGGCTGTTGTAAGTAGTGCCACCATGGGCATTGGTATGCAGATATCTAGGTTTTTTTTCTTCAACATTGTAGAATGTACTCTGCTCTAAAATTAAAATAATGGACTTAACTTTTCCATATCATGTAATGTCTTGATCATTACTGCTTAATTTTAGGAATTTTTCTTTTGAAGATTTGATTCCAGCTCTGCCATTGGACAGTATTATTTTGTACACAGTCACTTAGCCACCATGAGCTTTGTTTATTCATCTTGACCATGAGGCTTTCTATGAAATGATTCTCAGGTTCCGTTCAGCTCTAATATTTTGTTCTGTATTCCCTCGGATGATTTTAACTAGAATAATTCAATTTGTAAACTCTAACAATTAGAACAAATTAACAACAGCATCAAGAGGAATGATCCAGTAAAGTCTTCTTGAGAAAGAAGATTACAAATTGCTTTAGATAGTTGGGGGAATAGCCTGAAGTTTTGCTTCTGAGCTGACCTTGGGTGATCTCTACATTAAAAGATCTCTGATTTTGGATATCCTCTGAGAGCCAGAGAAAAATGTTGAAACCCACAGAGAAAGGTTGCTTCTGAGCCTTCATTGCTTTATTTTTATATGCCAGCCATATTTGAATGCCAAGAGGGCTCCAGAACGGGCTTTCTACATCATGCTGATGTTTGCACAGGAAAGGAGTTATATTTGGTCCAATTCCCAACCCAGTATCTAAGAAGCCAAAACCTGCGCAAAACAGTGTGCATGTGCACGTGTGGGAAAAGAGCACATAAGGAACTTGAGCCAAGTCACACACCCACACATCACCAGCAAGGATGAGGATCTGTCAGGCTCACTCTCTGCCTACTTTCATCTACATTTCAGTCTTTGAGACTGGGTTGGAGTTGGACTGGCTTTCAAATATTGGAGACATATAACCATGTTCTGTTAATTTCATCTGAATCAGTACTTCAAAAATAAAGTGTATATTTTCAGAGAGAAACAATGAAGGCAGTATAGTCTTTTGTTAAGAAGAGTTTTAGAGAGCTGGGTGTGGTGGTGCATGCCTGTAATTCTAGCACTTAGGACAACTGAGGTAGGAGGATCAGGAGTTTCTTTTGAGATCCTGTTTCAAAACAACAACAAAACCAATACTGGGTACCCATATCTTATGCCTGTAATTGTAACTGAGATCAGAAGATGACAGTTTTAAAAATAGCCCAGACAGACAAGTCTGTGAGACTTTTATCTCCAGCCAAAAGTCAAAACCAGAAGTATAGCTCAAGTGGTACAACACCACCCCTAAAGGGGGTAAGCATTTTACACCATGTCAGCTAAAAGTATCACTAACACATGGCAGCCATTTCTCTTTTAAATAGTTTGATGTTTATTGGGTTTCTCTGCCTCAAAAATGGGCCCACAGGCTTCTGCTAAGATATAAATTTTGAGTAAAAGTTTTCAATGCTAGGGACATGGCTCAAGTAGTAGAGTACCTGCTTAGCGATTATAAGGCTCTAAATTCAAACCCCAGTACCCTCAAAAACAAGAAAACATAACCTTAAGTTTAGCACCTTTTACTAGTAAGTTGTACTGTCCACATTTTTATTGTCTCAACTGTGCCCTCAACTATGTCATTACTTCACCTGCCCAGAGTTTCTTTTTCTGAGTGATAGCATTTGAATAAAAATAGCTATTTCCTCAAGTTTTCCTTAGGGAAAGTTAGGACAAGAAAAGTGGCATTAGATATAAGTGGGTTTTGGAACTCCATCCTCTATGAACCTCCCCTTCAGGTGAGGGAAGCACAGAACGTGAGACATCTCTGTCTTCAAGTAGCTGTTTGCTTTGCCTTTGCCGCACCCTCCATCCTCAGTGAGAAGCTGCTCTCTCCTTTGTTTGCAGGGCAGCAGCTCTTCCCAGCTCCAGTCTTGGACTGTCCAACCCTCCTTCGAAGTGATCTCGGCACAGCCACAGGTCTTCGTCCTTCATCCACCTGTGCCATCGCCTGTCAGCCCCCGTCACGCAAACGAGAGAAAGGCAGACTCCAGAAACTATCTACCCATTCTGAATTCTTACGCCAAAATAGCCCCCCACCCAGGCAAAAGGAGCCTTTCCCTCAACTCAGAAGAAAGAGGAGCAAGTGGAATGCTGAAGAAAATCTGTACTGAGAGACCAGGGTCCAGCTTGCCTTCCAGGGAGCCAGGCAAAGCTGGCACTGGACTGTCTAATCCCTCCACTCCAGCACCCCCCAGCACCAAACTCGCCGAGGACTCAGCTCCGCAAGGTGTGCCCTCCCTGGTGGCAGGTGGCAGTCCACAGACTCTTCAGCCAGTGTCCAGCAGTCATGTGGCTAAAGCTCCCAGTCTGACCTTTGCATCCCCGGCCAGCCCCATCTGTGCTGCTGACAGTACTCTGCATGGCTTAGAGAGCAGCTCTCCCCTCTCCCCACTGTCAGCCAATTACAGCTCACCCTTGTGGGCTGCCGAGCACCTCTGCCGCAGCCCAGAGGTCTTCCCGGAGCAGCAGCAGAACAAACACAGGCGCTTTCACAACACCCTTGTAGTCCTGCACAAGTCTGGCCTCCTGGAGATCACTTTGAAAACGAAAGAATTGATTCGTCAGAATCAGGCAACTCAGGTGGAGCTAGACCAGCTGAAGGAACAAACCCAGCTTTTTCTAGAGGCCACCAAGAGCAGGGCTCCTCAGGCCTGGGCTAAGCTGCAGGCATCTCTAACATCTGGATCCAGTCATCTAGGCAGTGACCTAGATGCATTCTCCGATCACCCCGACATATAGCACAGGGGCTTATGTTCCTGTTATCTGAGTGGTTCTTTTCATTCTTGCTGTTACTCACACATGTTTCCCAAGTCGTACATTAGAGCATTTCCTTCTAAACTCACTCATGAAACTACATGCCAGCCCCTGGCTGATGTCTTAACCTGTAGTCCATGCGTGGGCCATGCATGTCTTTGTTCCACTGAGGATGTCTGGTTCCCAGTGTCCTTGAGTCTTTTCCTTAGCCGGCAGACACTTAGCTGCATCATAGGGCAAAGGAGGAGAGATGACTGGGGGGGGGGGGGGGGCATTTCTGGCTGGTACCTCCCACCATCCCACTCACTAACTGGATCAAGGGTACAGTAAGTAAAATGGATGAGCATGCTGGGCAGTGATGCAAGGTCCCTTCAGGGATCCTCCCTTGTATTGTCTCAGTCATAGACAAAAACAAGAGGAGGTGTGTTTGCATTCCACAGGACATTGCACCAGTTGGGCGAAGCCTAAATTGCTCTGGGCACAGGTACAAGCACTTAATTACATTTAACTTGGTTTTCTTCAACTTGAAGGTGGAGGATAGGAAGAGTAGTACCATCTGCCTCTTGCACTTGAATCACATACAGATTTCACTTTAGGGAGTAGGCAAAAGGCTTCAGACTTACAGTATGAGATTGATTCAGTGCCATCTGGAAATATAGTGGATGAACTGATCTTTGACTGAGAGACTGAAGATAGTAGCCATGACCAGCATTTTCCTGTCAGCAGCTGGGAGATTCTTGAGCTGTTTTATGTCTGAAAAACTCAAGGATAGCCTTAGTGGCTCCTGAGGGTCTGGTGTAGGTTACCTCTCTGCTGCCACCTTTTTGGCTTGCCCCCTTTTGTTTTCAGAAGAAAGAAATGGTTATGCTTGTAAACTTTGAATTGTACAAAATCACCCTCAGGTTATATAAGATCATCAAAATCGGAAAGCCTTCTTCTCACCCATTTCCTTTTTGTATCCTGTTTCTGTCTGTCCAATGTCATGGTGATGGGAGAAAGTTGTGGGATCATCTTGTGTCTCTTTCATGTGTTAGTGTTTTATTGGTTTCATGCCCAAGGGTATCATGTCGGTTCTCTGATGCTTGTCTCAAGATGGAGAATGAGGAGAATTTCCAGATGATACACACTCTTTTCTGCGTTATCTTATCAGCCATGAGATGCCTAAGTAGTAACCTCAAATATTTTATACCTTCTTTTAACATTTTCATCCCCTGGAGAACTTTGTTCATTATAAATTCCTTCGATAAATTTTCATGGCAGTCTGTAAGGAAAGTGCACTTGAGGTTTTGTGAAGTCAGAAGTTAATGATCCTATTTACTAGGTAACTGCAGCTCTAGAACATCATTTGGAATGCTGAGATTTCCCATACTGTGCTCACAGACACATGATGTAGATATGATGAGTTTAGAAAATAAATAACTGGGTAAACCTCTAGACCCTTGTGACTAGCAGAATCATCACCCTACCATTCGTTTGCTTCCGGAAAGACTTTCCAAAATCAGAGCAAGTATGTCTCTAACCAGACTTTTCTCTTGGCCCATTCTCTTTGCGTCCTCTGAGTCTGCATGGTACTGTAGCAGCTCTAGTCTGCCCCATGCTAGGAAGCTTCCTGTTTGGCAGAATGAGTTTGGCAGCAAAGCTATAGAGACAGGTGCATTCACAACAGCCTGGGCACCAGTCATGAGTCTTACTGAGTGTCAGAAATGTGAAAGCACTTGCCGAGAACCAAATGTATGCCTTTGGAAAAACCCTACGTGGAGCTCTGAGCCTTTGGACTCTTTCTCCTATGCTGGGCTTTGCATTTCCCTTCCTATCACTAAAAAAGATGAAAGCCACCATTGATGCTCACTGCTGAGTGGCAGGGAGGGGTAGCAGTACCCCCACTCCTCTCTCATCTCATACCTAAAGTTAGAGTCTCGGCTGTTAGCATGAATGTGTTCTTTCCTTAGCGGAGCTAGGCACAAATGAGCCCAGGTAGAGAAGCTAGGTCTTGGGAGAAGAGATCCATTGAGTCCAGAGGCCAGATCTGCAAATGGAGGAATACCGGGGTCCACCAGGAAGATCTCCATTGGTTGCACAACACTGTAAGTAGTAATGGCCCTAGCGGGTCCTGATAATATTTGGCATGAAGTACTGTGGCAAAGCTACTGTTTTCTGAAAGTGGGACACCAGTGTTAGCTGAGACCATCCCTGAAGAGACTCTTTGGCAGATTTTATTGGCATTACTGAAACATGTGTAAAAAGTTTGTGATTGAATTGGTTATGAGAATGGAGTTTGATGCTGTTTGTAATTTATTATACTCATTGCTTTTTATTGATTATAGTATTGTCTGACTTTTCTTCTCTACTATGATTCCTTTGACAAACAAATAACTCATGCATATATTGAAGTGATTTTCCAGCTCTGAGTTATTTAGGGGTAGAAATTTATTTAACAAATGTGAATTCTCTTGAGAAAGTATGAAGTTATATAGAAATTGACTGTGAAATATCAGAGAAAAATAAAAGTCACTTACTTGAAAACCATTTGGCCCTTTTGGTTTATAACTACTTAAAAAAATACTAAAGGAGGGCTGGCTATAGCTCAGCGATAGAGCTCTTGACTAGCATGTGTGAGGCTCTGGCTTCCAACTCCAGCGAAGTGAAAAAGTCCTAAGTGAAATCTAAATATTTAACTGGCTTTAAGGTTCCATGTAGTTCGGTGTCATTTGGGGACACTGAGATTGACACTGAGTATGAAGGAATTTACAATGAAGACTTTGAGGAAACAGGCAGTCTTAATGCGCAGTCCATTGTTCCCCAGAGTCTACGTTTACATCGCAGAGGGTGGAGAATAGTTCATCTGTTTCCTGAGTCTGATGGACATTCCACAACTAGAACTTTTAAATGACAAAACAGTTGTTTGGTGGGATAAACGCAAGCCCCATTAAGTGAGGGTCTTTATATAACAGAGGAGTCCTTAGCCAGTCTGTCTCAGAGACTTTCCCCAGGCTTCCTAAAAGTGTGTACCTTGCCAAGGTCCTTCTAGGGATGCGACAGGAAGATGTGGGGTCCTTTCTGCTTCTCAGGCCAGCAGTGTGGGGACTCTTCCTTGAGGTATTTAAAATGCTGGGAATAATACCTGGCGGGGAGATAGCATGATCACAAAGATGGTTTTCCGAGGGCCAGGCTTCTTCATTGCTGACCCCTGTGATTTCCCTAAATGTGGGAAACTGCATAATTTGTGGTAGTGGGGGACTGCATTTGCGCTCTCCCCTGGGGGTTGGGGGGAGAAAGGGGGAGAAAAAGAAAACAAAAGAAAGTGCTGGGAAAATATAAGCCAGGTACTGGTGGCTCACGATCTAATCTCAGCCAACCTGGCAGGAAGCTTTATGAGATTCTTATCTCCAATTTACCTCCAAAAAGCTGGAAGTGGAGCTGTAGCTCAAGTAGTAGAGCACTAACCTTGAACAAAAAGCTAGAGACAATGCTTAGGCTGAGTTCAAGTCCCAGGACACACACACACAAATGCTGGGAATATAAAAGGCTTAGCCTAATTAAAAGGCCTGGAGGGTTGTTACTGCCTGACCTATAGTAGTATTTCTATTCTATAAATAATTGTCTAAGTAACTTAAATATATAGCTATGTAGTTAATAAAATTGAATTAAAAGGGATGGATAGAAAAGGCTCCACCTGAAATAGAACCACCCTTCCTTTAGAAGCAGAATCCAGAGAAGGGAGAGAACACAGCAAAGTAGACCCTGTGAGCCACAGGAGAGCTCCAGGTATTTGAGCATGCAGCTCCTTGCCTGCCTCATGGTTATGGTTCATGTTAGGAAAACACTTGCCCATCCAGGACTGCTTGGGCAGGAAGCTAAGCCACATCTTTGATCCATCAACCTGGATGCATTGGGGTCTAAAGACCTAAATTTGCATGTCTTATCTTTTTTTGGGGGGTCTATTCTGTGGCTTGAACTGGACATTGTCCCTGAGCTTCTTTTTCTCAAGACTAGTGCTCTACCACTAGAGCCATAACTCCACTTCTAGCTCTTTTTTTTTTTTTTTGGTAATTTATTGGAGATAAAAGTCTCACAGACTTTCCTGCCACAGCTGCCTTCGAACTGCAGTCCTCAGATCTCAGCTTCCTGAGTAGCTAGGATTACAGGCATAAGCCACTGGTGCCCAGCTATATCTTTTATTTTTGGGGGGTCGGGGGAGGGACGGGACGTACTTGCTGGACCTGGGTACTCAGGACCTGGGTACTGTCTCTTAGCTTTATTCACTCAAGGCTGGTACTCTACCAATTGTCACAGCTTCACTTTTTGGCTTTTTGCTGGTTAACTGGAAATAAGAGACTCTTGGGCTTATCTGCCCAGGTTGGCTTTGAACCAAGAGCCTTAGATCTTTGCCTCTCGAGTAGCTAGGATTACAGGTGTGAGCTACTGGCTTTGGTTTGGTTTTTGTGTCAGTCTCAGATTTACTATATGGCTCAGGCTGGCCTTGGACTCATCATCCTTTTGTCTCAGCCTCTCAAGTGAGATTTGTGTGTGTGTGTGGTGCTAGGGATCAAATGTAGGGTCAGCACTCTGCCAACAAGCTATATCCGCAGCTCTTCAAGCAGAATTCGTGTTGCCCGAAAGGAGATTCATTTGTGATTAAATGACATGCTGCTCAGTCATCTGTGGACAGCCCTTTCCTTTCATCTGAGATGAAGGACTCAGCTCTTTTTTTTTTTAATCTTTTGGAAAAGAATATCAATTAGTCTTTCATTTCCTCTCAGACTTGTCTCCCCACAACTGGAAATGATGTTCTACACGTACTACTAAAAGGAGCTCTGGATCAACTTACTGGTATCAGTGTCAGTAGTTAGGGACCACTCCATACCGTAGTACTTTGTGATGGTCCCTCTCTTTGGGTGTCACCCTTCAACCACATAGGAAGAAAGATTACAGATGAGGTCTAGCTTGGGAACACAGAACAGTAAGTGTCACTCAGAAAGATGCAGTGGCATGTCTTAGATCTTATAGCCTTTTGGTCTGCCACCTCTGTTTCTCTTTTTGAGGAAGGTAGGGGAGGAATCTTTGCTGCACATGATATCCTGAAATTGTGGCTCAGTGCATAAGAATAATATCCTTTTTTTAAAAAAAAAAAAGATCTGTATTTGTTATATCTCCTAGTGCTTTTTTAAACAATGTGTGTTTTGGAATACTGGGGACTGAGGTTGGGTCTGGCCTTTGCAGTGCTGTACCACTCAAACTCAAGAATGCTGTCTTGAAAGTGTTTTAGAATTGCGTTGCAGAGCAAGTCCGCCTCCTAGCACACAATCCCGGTGATGGAGTGTAAGTAAGAGCATTCAGCCTGTGAAGGGCTCTTAGTAGCTTGGGGTAATTAAGACTCTGTTCTACCAAAACCTAGTCTGCAGTTACCAGAAAGAGAGCGAATGCCAGCACAGGATGGTTCCTTTGTCTGTCTTCCTGGAAGGAGATATTCTGTGGGTCCACATGTGACTACTTTAGCTTTTCCACTCAGAACCCTCCTTCATTCTTAGAACACGTGGCTTTCTTATCTTTCCAAGGGATGCTTATGCAAGACATGAGAGAATTGCTTGAAAGAACAGTCTGCATGATTCCTGCCTCCAATTACGGCAGCTGGAGGAGAGGAGCGAGAAAAGGCGAGAAAAACCCGTGGAGTATGAAGTGCACACAGCAAGTGGGTGGACACTGTTAGGAAATGAAGGGAATAAAAACCAAATGTAGGATGCCAAGGCCAGCCTGTGGAGAGTCACAGTCAGACTGAATGATTGTGCTCTTGGCCCCACTAACAATAGCTGCCTTTCATTTCCCTAAAGACTGGCTTTATCTCAGGCATGGTAGAGACACTGGGAAGGTTGCTCGTTCAGTTCTGGTAAACACTCTCCCCACTGGAGAGCCCAGGGCTCTATTTTCTAAGATCCGTGGTGGGCCTGTTGGTAGACTTGGCCTGGAGCATGCCCTTTATTTGGGGGTGTGAGTAAAAACACCCCCAAACCCTGAGAACTCAGGACCTTATAGATAGTAAAACAGATGTCTCTGCAGAGAACTAGGTTGAAACCACCATACCCATTCACCTCCCCTACAAATGAATGAAGGGGAGAGCTTCCCCTCCGTCCTGGAATGAAATGAGACTAGTCAGGAGAGGGCGAGAGGGCGTTTCATTTATTAATGTTCCTCAGGGGAAATCATAGGAAGTGACTGCCCTGTGAAGCTCAGAGGGAAGAGGGAGGAGAGAAGACAGAAGCAAGATCCAGGGGCAGTAAGTGATTTTAGGAGAAATGGATGAGCCAGGAGGACAGGCTTAAGGCTGGTGCTGTACCACTTGAGCCACAGCTCCTCAGATCTCAGCCTCTTGAGTAGTTAGGATTATAGGCAAGAGCTACCGAACCTATCCAGACAACTCTTCTTAAATTACTTTCTTTGGAAGAATGAATGAAGACAGTAATGAGACTACTAGTAGTGACACCGTGTGTTAAGGTAATGGTGACATTCCTCAGCTCCCCTCTGCAATAGAAACCTCAAGCAGAGACCCATACTTTCTCCCCATACTTTCCCTGGGAGAACAGGCTTTAGACTGATGAGGGAATCACACAGTAAAGTCTCCTCCAGCCTCTGTGGCTGTCTTTAAAATAATCAACACATCAGGGGGCCATACTTGGGGGTGAAATTACCTAGGCTCCTTCAACCCAAAGTTGGGGAAAGTGTAGTAGCTGGAAGACACACACGAGACACCTTCCCAAATAGGTCCCTATCATCTTCAACCTGTGCAGGAAAACCTGGCTCTAAGGCCTGGGGAGTCTTCTCTGAAGGTTTAATTCTGCTTCCCTCTGGTCTCCAGCAAGCATTCTGGGCCTTCCCTCCCTGTCCCGGGTAGCTCAGGGAATGCAAATGCGTGCTCATCGACATGAAATGCATACAGGAAGTACTGCCAATCACACAGCCCATACCCCCAGCCTGATGACAGTCTCAGGCGTTGGGTGGAAAGACAGATGTGTTCTCAGAGATGGGCCCCAGCACTCCAGCAGGCAAAGGGAGGGCAGGGCCACAAGGTGAAAGCCATTACTGAAGGCTGTCTAAGCCAATGCTGGTGGAGTCCAGGTGTGTTTAGAAGTACGATGCCTTCTGGCCCGTGCTGTTTTACTCTTCAGATGTGTATGAGCATCAGTTGCTCTGTGAAGCTCCTAGCTGCTACTGATTACCCTGATTAGAAGGGGTCACAGTGGAGATGTCACTTCTGTCCCCCTCCATCCCAGCCGCAGTAGGATTAAGGAAGGCTGTGGGAGAACACACACCAAGTGGGAAAACTGTCTCTGGAAAGGAGCTGGGATGCACGGGATCAGAGGTGACAGCACAGGCCAGCCCCAGGCTCCTCCAAAAAGGTGTGGTCCCCTTCTCTGGGTTGTTCACGCTTCCCCCTTGAAAACTTGTCCCATATCCTGATCCTGATCCACTTCTGAAATTGAGAATGACTCTCAAAACTTGTTTGACCAGAACATGGCTCTTGTTACTTAAGTAACAAATACATTGGTACCTGGCTGTGTCCCAGGTGCTGATCCAGCTGTGAGGGATAAAATGGTGACCCAAACAGACACCATCTCTGTCTCCAGTCTTGGGGGTAAAGAATAACTGTGACCATTAGTCAGTGATCCCTTTAATGGTTCGGGGTTCACCAGGACTATTTATACATGCAAGGATTTGTGTATGAGCCTGAACAAGGTGGCCCCTCCTACTCCAACTGTTATTTGGAAGATCAGTGCTTTGATAAGCTTTGGATTAGCATTCTTCAATTAGGGCCAGAGTCCCACTGTCAGACTACCATGTTGAGAACAAGGGTTGTAATGGGCACAATCTGTTAATTGGGTGACACGTGTACCCCCACACCATCCAAGCTTGCCAGGAGAGTTCTGGGAAGGAAGTAGACTGTCCTGTTGGGTGACGTCTCCAGAACTCCGAGCTCACACACAGGAGCCCCAGCTATTTTACCCCAGCAACTACCAGCAGAGGCCTTGATAGGATCCCTAGACCCAGACCTAGCAGGACCAAATGCCTGTTTGAGGTTCAGGACTTACAGAAAGATACTGTGGGCTCAGCCTTGGAGCCTTGGCATCTGAGCCACAGCCATGACCCACAGAAAAGGTGATGAGGCAAGGGTTGTGGCCCAGTGGCCAACGCTGAGTTACAGGCCAGAGCTGGACGAGTTTCACAAGGCCTGGAGAAGAGCTCAAGGTGAGAGGAGATTGACATTCAGCCTTGACACAGGGTGGAGTTTGGGCAAGATGAGAGACAGGGAAATAGTGCTTTATCAGAAGGAAGAAGGAGAAGAGGAATGATGGTGAGGCAGAAATAGGCTCCAGGTCTGCAGCTGGTCTCTGTGTAAGCCCAGCAAGCCATATCACTTCTCTAGGCCTCGTTGGTTGGGTTATTCCCTAGCAACACTAAAAGATCCTTGTGCTTAATGTGTCTAGTACATTGGCCTGCATGGTGGCTGCTCACTAAACTACCATATAATTGTTACTGCAGGGGAATGGTGCCATTTGAGGAATGAGGACTGGGCTGGTGGCCTCTATCCAAGGCCAACGTCCTACATTGTACTTGCTGGCAGTGACCAGCATATCTGCCAGTTCCCTGTCTGCCTCTGGCGCCCTGCTGTACCCAGAACAGCCTCTGCTAGTACACACCCTGCAGTATACCAACCGAGCAAGCTCTGCAGCTCTCCTGGCCTGGCTCAGACCTCGCCCCTCTTCACAGCTACGTAGCCAACAAGTGGCAAGCTATAAAGGAATCTGAAGTGATGGTTGTCAGCCGCACCCTAGTCAGGACCCCTAATCCCACACCCGGCCAAGCCATCTAGCAGGTGACTCAGCCTCCGGTCTCCTCCATGCTCTGTCCTCTACACCTTTATCAAGAGAACTCAACCCCCTCTGCTCATACCACTCTCATTGCCTCCATTGCAGTGGTCTAGCCTTGGCTGCATAGCAGAATCCTTTAGGGAGCTCTTAAAAGCCAGCTCTCTGGCCACACCCGGGACCAAGTCCAAGACCAACTCCCAGAGTCCCAGGAGAATGAGGCCCTCCCCTGACCCACCCTCATCAGCAATTCCTAAAGCTCCTCCATTGAAGGCAAATGTGAAGGGGAGGGGGAAAGGAGGGAGCAGGAAGGAACCCTAGAACTGGGAAGGGAATTGGGGTGTGGGAGTGGGCAATAGTTCCCCACCGTGCAATCTGATCAGAAACAAGTCATCACTAGGGATCTAGTTAGAAAGGCAGAGCTGCGGGCCTGGTGCATCTTTAACAGGATCCCCAGGGACTGCAGGATGGCGGGGACATTGGCACCAGCTTTGAGGAAATGCTTTCCATCATCCAAATGCAGTGCCAGGTAGTGTACATACACATCTCGTTTAATTCTCACACTTCTGACAGCTGTCCTGCGCACCACCGCCCTCCCCCAGCTCCTTCAACAAAAGAAACAGCCTGGCATTCATTTAAGAAACATTTATGAGCGCCTACGTGAGAGGCTCTGCGCTGGGCGTGGGGCTTCAAAACAGGCTCTGGAGGCTGGGGCAGAGCTCAGAGGCTACTGGGAGGGGTTTCAACCTCTTCACTTGTTCCTTTCTGGGCAACTTGGGCGGCCTCTTGGAGCTCCGGTTTGATCCTCTTCAGACTATAGGCACAGGCCTGTAGTCACGATTCGTGCACCCTAAACCAAGGCCTGGCTGTGGCCCACGTACAGGAACGATCGCTGTTGTGACATGAAAAGCCACTGGGTGGGAGGGGAGAAGACCCCAGAGCGCGGGAGGAGTGGAGGGTGGTGGGGAGGAGAGCAAGGGGGGAGCCCTGAGATCCTCCCCGGGTCGGAGGGATGGGGGGGACGGGGGTGCATAGTGGTCCTCGCCCTACTGGATGCCCTTTGGGGGATCAGGCTGCGCCCCCCTTTTTGCCAACGCAGTCTGGGGTCAGCCCACTATTGGGGCGGTTGGGGGCGGGCAGGGGATCGCTCCCTTTTCCTGCCGAGGCCCTCTGTGGCTTGGCGAGGAAAGCACCCGGCAGCCGCTCCACGGTTGGGCGCGGTGGGGTCTTCTTTCCGGCGGCCCAGCCTGAGCTGAGCTTCAGCGGCGGGCGGCAGCGCCCCCTCCTGGCGGGCCGCAGCACGGCAGGGGCCGCTGGCCGGATCCCTTCGCTCCATCCCTGCGCGCTGGTAACTGTGGTTAGAGGTGCCGTGGGCCTCGGAGTGCACATTGTTCCCTGTCATTTAATTTTGCCTCCTGAAAGCGCTGCTAATTAGATCTGTTCTCCGTGAGTCCGTCGCATGCCCCTCCCTGCTGTTGTGTATTAATTACCCGGCGCATGGAGGGAATTTTCCATGGATGCTGCACTCAGTGGACAGGCTTGGCCTCTTCCACAGCCTCCTGGCTCGGGTCCCCTTGCCCCCCTTTGCAGCTGAGCCCCGGGGACAATCTTTACCATCTTTAGGTGAACTCTAGAGCAGCATTTCCATGCTGCGAGTGACCTGGCCATTCCCATTCATCAAAATCAAATTCGTGGGTATTTCTTCTCACCAGGCTCCCAGCGCTGCACCACACCCCCATGGCTTGTTCTCTTAGCACTATTCCTGCCCTCTCTTCCTTGTCCACAGCTGGACACAGCAGGGGGGAAGATTGGGGAGCTAAGCTTGGTGAGCCAGACCACACAGGGCACTCCGCCTTCCTCAAGCTGGACATTTCAGAATCACAAACAGGCAAGAGGCAAACTGTGGATAGCTCTGCGTGGGACAACGGAGAGAGGTAGATCTATGGCAAAGCAGAACCGGTTTGCCTCTTGGGGGATCATCCCAACGGCTCAAGACCACTCTGCAGGTAACCTTCCCGGGATGCCACTGGGGACTTGCCAGCCACCTGCTTAGTTTCGCCCACTGAAGGCCTCCATGCCTTACGTGCAGAAGTAGCCAGGTGGCGCAGCCCCGCTGCTCCTGGGGCCTCCTTCCCTGCAGGAGTGCGCATGCCTGGGCCACCCCTCCCCTCCTCTAAACCACCCATTCACAAAGCCGCTGGCCAGTCTCTACACTAGCCACCAGCAGGAAAGGGAGGCAGCCTCATGTCAAGGTAGTTTGCGACACAATGCCTCCCAGAATTTGAAATTAATTGTAGGAAGATATTAATGGTGGGGATTTCAGGCCTCACAAGCAGACTGGAATGGGGGCCTCTGGGGACAGCAAGGCTGGGGAGGGGTCCTCACACGGGCTGCCTTGTGTCTGGAAGGTCTGGCAGAATGCTCTGCTCTGCTTTGCCATGGTTCCAGGTCAGTGCCCCGCTCCCAGCCGGCAGAGCTTAGTGAGCTTAGCACCAACCCAGTGCTCCGGGGGGAGGGCCTTAGTATGTGAGCCCCTCCACCGCTAGGCTATGGCCCTTCTAGAACCTTCTCTTTCCTAATGTGGTAGAAAGGTGCTTCTCTTGTGGCCCATAGTGGTCTGTGTGCACCCCGCCTCCCCCCTGGTTGAAGATGGCCTGACCATGCTGGCCTCTGCCCTCCCCCACCACGATCCCCGTCCTCAGCACCTTGGCCCTGCCTGAGAGGGTGTATTTTCCTTGGCTTGTATCAAAGGCGTCCCAGGCTGGATTGTCATTGCACCTCCAGATACCCCTCTCCATATCTTCCAGGCTGACTTCCCCACAGCCCCCAGTCCAGGGAGGCCCTGCCTTCACCTGCAGAAGCTCCCTAAGCAGCTGAGAACCATAAACTGAGCATAAGTCTTTTCTATGTCCCTCCAGTACCCATTATGGTGCCCAATGTCTGGATGTAATGAATGAATGAATGAATTCATGAGTAAAATTTGACTCCCGGTTACTTTTCAGCAGGGAATTTATTGGGTTCCTATGATAAAAAGCATTGAAAAGATAGGCTAGTGCAGGTGAGTTTGAAGCCCAGCTCTGCCACTTACTAGCTTTGTTATATAGCGTCCCTGTGCCTCTGGTTCTTTACCTGGAAAATGGGGTTATAATAGACTACCTACAAGGAAGAAATGAAAGCAATGTAGGTGAAGAGGAGAGCCTGGCAGGAAGTGGATACTTGGTAAATGTTGGCCATTATTACTCCAAGCAAGTAGCATTACTGCATTCATGCTCATGTCAGTGCCCTACATTGCAGGGACTGGGGAGTCAAAGGATTCCACCATCGCCATCTCTCTTCCCTCCAGGAGTAAGCAGTGCAGTTAGGAGACAAAATCCACAGAAGGGAAGAACCGCAGAGGCAGAGAGCTGCCCGGCACAGTGGGGGTTGGAGGAAGGTTCCACAGAGGACCATTTGAGGAAAGGTCTTATGGAGAAGCCTTGGCTTAGGAAGGCACATGTGGGGCCACCAGGTCATGGCATGCAAAGGAACCACCATGGCACCTGCATCTCCAGGCAAAAGGGGGACACTGAATATTAGGAAGAGTCCCTCCCTGCACTTCCTGTGTCTAGTTCACTCTCATCGCAGGAAGCCTCCTTGGAGCTGTTTGCTGAGACCATGTGTAGGAAGGCCAGGGTGGTCGGTAGTGTCCAAATGCCCCTCTTTGGGCACAGGAAACCAGAAGGATTACTGATGGTTTAGGTGAATGCTGCAGAAGCCTTGGGCTTCTGCCCTCTGCCCTCAGAAATAGTCGTCAACTGGGAGGTCCCTAGGAGTCATTTTAAACAGGACTCTGAGCTGGTGTGAGACAGTTTTGTAGGAAGTAATTAGGAGGAAGAGACAAGGTCCTGGGGAGAAGAACAAAATGATAGAATCTCCAGCTGTGGTCACAGGATGTATCTTCATGCCCCAGCGCTCCCAAACCCAGATTCTTCATACCCAGAAGCCACAGGCATCTGGGCCCCTGTGTTCTCCCTCCTCCCTCTAGTCTCATCTGCAGCCCTGCTTGCTTGCCTGGCCCACTCCTATTCATCCCACCTGATCCCAGACGTTGCCTCCTCTGAGAAGCCTTCCAGGACACCCATGCTCTCCTTCAGACTTCTTGTAGCAGCTTGTCCTCCACCAGGATGCTCAGGCCACGGAATCACAACTGTCTGCAATTTGTCCTCTTCCCTGTGAGCTCCCTGAGGTCTCATTCATCTTCACTTTCCTGGCTCCTGGCATTGTGCCTGGCACAGAGTCAGCATCAGTGAATATTTGAGGAATGTGTGCAGTTGCTGCTTTGGCAACATGCAGTGAGAGGTGTAGCTCTGCTGATCTTCACATTAGTCCCTGATTCTACCTTCACTTTCCTCACTGCCAACATTAAGCCAACATCAGGGGCAGCTGAGCTCCACCCCTGGACACCTCCCATACCCTCATAGCAGACTACCCCAGTTGGGAGAGGAGATCCCTCTGCTTCACCTCCAAAGCACTCCCTGCATGAGAAGCACATCTCAAATCAAGTCTGCAAGAATGTGCAGAGCACGGTAGGAGGGAGATGGGTGGGGGAGTCACTCATGAGCAGTAAGAACCCAGGGTACAAAGATGACCCAGGGTATTGGGAGCCAAGTGCCTGGTCAGTGATAAGGACAGTCAGTGTCTAGGGAAGGAAACCAGGCCCAGGAATCAGCCTCTCTCTCTCTCTCTCTCTCTCTCTCTCTCTCTCTCTCTCTCTCTCTCTCTCTCTCTGTCTGTCTCTCTCTCTCTCCTCTCTCCCTCCCCTCCTCCCTACTTCCCCACCTGTCACATTCTGGATGAGAATAATAAGGCACTGGGAGCCAAATGTCTGACTTCAGCCCCCAGCTGTGGGGAGCAGTGAGTTGGGCTCAATGTGTGGCCAGCAGATGTCCCCAGAACCCCTTGCTGCATGTCAGGTGGCAGTGTAGTTAAGAATAATAGGCCAGGGGCTGGGAAGGTAGCTCAGCGGTAGAGTGCATGCCTTGCAAGCATGAGGCCCTGGGTTCAATTCCTCAGCACTACATAAACAGAAAAAGCCGGAAGTGGCGCTGTGACTCCAGTGGTAGAGTGCTAGCCTTGAACTGAAGAGCTGAGGGACAGCGCCCAGACCCAGAGTTCATGCCTCATGACCGGCAAAAAAAAAAAAAAAGATAAAAAAGAATAGGCCAGGCACTGGTGACTCAAGTCTGTAATCTTAGCTACTTAGAAGGCTGAGATCATGGTATCATGGCTAGAAGCCAGCCCAGGGAAGACAGTCCTGTGGGATTCTTATTTCTAATTAACCAACAAAAAGCTGAAGGTGGGGGGTGTGACTCAAGTGGTAAAGCGCCAGCCTTGAGAAAAAAAAAAAAAAAAGCCAAATTAGAGCATGAGGCCCTGAGTTCAAGCCCCTTAGAGCATGAGGCCCTGAGTTCAAGCCCCAGTACTGGCACATCATAAGAGAAAAAATAATGACATCATCATTTCTCCACTGATGAGCCAATGAGAGGCAAATGTTTCAGTGACTGACTTCAACATGGCAATTTTCTCCTTACCCCAGTGTTCCTGCCAGCCTGTTCTTTGAAGTTTCCCTACTTACCCAGTTCCAACCTTCACAGCCATTTTGGACCCCCTTCTCAGCACCATCAGATTGTGCCCCATTCTGAGAAGTACCTAAAATCTAGCCTTGATCCTGTCACTCTCTGCCTCTAACCTTCAGTGACTTCCTATTGGCTGTGGATTCCTTATCTTGGTATTCAAAGATGCCAATTCTCAGCCTTAACTCCTTGCTCCCTGTGTTCCAAGGTTTTAGGCCTGTTCCCCCTACTGGACAGGCCCTTCTGGTCCCTCTCTATCTGCTGAAGTCTGTCCATCCTTCCAGGCCTGCACACATGGGCCCCTCTTCTTGTCCTGACAGCTGTCTGTGCCTTCTCCCTCTTTCGAGGAGCCTCTTCCAGGGTAAGAACTTCTCAGGGACAGAACACAGCACTGGACACATGAGAATAAGTGTTGTACAGCACACAAATGAGCACAGCCTTCTGCTTTCCTACTATGTGCCTCACCTCTGCCAGGTACCAAGGATACAAAGGCAAAAAGGCAGGGGTATCTGCCTGTACAGTAATAGCAGCCATGATGTCAAAGGTATTGAAGCCACAAGTCCATTCATCTGGGAGCTGGCTTGCTGGTTGCCTCTGTGTGTGTGTGTGTGTGTGTGTGTGTGTGTGTGTGTGTGTGTGTGTGTGTAGAATGCAGACCACTGTAACACAGGCCTCAGCTGAAGGTTCTTTGATAATCCAGAGAGAATCAGCCTGTTGTAATCACATCTCCTAGCAGTCCAGACCTGCTGTCTTAGGATACATCAGAGGCTAAGTCTGTTCACCTCAGAGCTTGCTCCTTCATGGCCCTATGTCTTCCTGGACGTCTCCAGAGACCCCAGGGTTATGGGCAATCCTTGGGGGCAATTAGCTGGTCCTGATGAAGGAGCAGATGGATTCTTTGTTTATTCTCCTCCTCACTGGCCCACTGATCTGATGATCTCGGCGCACACCAGCCCCATAAGACCTCTGCCAACTGCAGAGCTCACAAGATCATCAAATCCAGCCTAAAATCACATATTTTATTGGTGTTCTTCATTGACAATAACCATATGTGCTAATGCCACTCAAGTTCCACACCTATCACCCTCCCCAAGGTCACCACCCACTGATCAGTGTTGAAGGAACTGGCCTCTGCAGGTCTACCTTTCATCTCCTTCTGGGGTGCCAGGTTCATGCTGCTGAGCCTCCAGGAGGCTGGGCATGGCAGGACCTGCTTCCAAGCTTGAACTTCAGAGTCTAGAGAAAGCGGAAGTCTGCATTGTCCACGCCCCTCCTCTCCTCAGCCCTCCCCTGCTGCTCAAGTGTGACCCCAGAGTTAGGAATGAGTGACACCCCGTGATTCCTCCACTGAAGAGGCTTCCCCCTGCCATCTCCTTCCCCTCCAAGTGGCCTGTCCCTTGACCACCAAGATGGCAGAGTGACCATTTGTCAATAGGGTGGGAGTCAGTACATAGTGGCAAGGGGTCCCCAGTGGCAGGGATCTTGTCTTCCTGTTTGCCAGTGCCTGTGGCTTGGCCTGTAGTTGGTGCTTGATAAATACAGGCAAGATGAACGAAAGAATGACTGCACAAATGAATTCAGGGAGGAAATATGAGCAGTCAAGCCATACTACATTAGCCCTCTAGGGGATGTGAAGACAGGGCCTAGGTAAAGTCTTCCTGCGCTTTGCTCAAGAATTCTAGGCATTGTCCAACAGTGGTTGGGGTCCAGGTGGCCACCCACGCAGGGGTGGGCGGCCTGTAATGATGTAATGATGCCAGATTGGCCTAGGGACCCAGTCAGGAGTGGGGGCCCTTGTGTTGTTCCCCACTCCCTCATATGCCCCAGGGGTCTGGTGCTCTGGGTCCCAAAACACAAAACACTGCCTGCATCCAAAGTTAGTGACAGCATTTGGATAGTCTGGCAATTTTCATGTTCACATTCTAGACATTGCCATATCTCAGCCTTCACTCCCCAAACCTCTTCCCCTAGAGCTGAGCATGACCTTCGGGCTTTGCTTCTCTTCCCACAGATGCCTCTCCCTGACCTGACGTATTGTTTCACACCCTTGCCCTCAAATGCTGCCCCGCTCCCCCACCAGTCACTATTAATACCTGGCTAGTCCTCTCTTGGTGGTTGGGGCCTAAGCCTTTGGGTGATTTTCAGACTCCTCCCAGGTCTATCCTAACCTCAAAGAAAGCAAATAGCTCTCAGGCATCTCTGCAGCTCTGGCCCTAGGGCCCAGCAGTGGCAAAGAAGACCCAGGTATCTTGGAGTAGGAAGAGACTTTAAGTTTATCCACAACAAGGTTGTGCAGAAATCTCTTGCACAACATGTCTGAGAGACCATTTCCTAGATGCTTTAAATACCTCCAGCAGTGCAGCACCCACTCCCTCCCCAGGTAACATTCCAGCATAGAACAGCTTTAGCTGCTAGAATGTCCTTTATACAGGACATAAATGAACCTGTTTACCCCTTTTACTACCCCCTCCCTTAAGCTTTCTTCTTCTATATCCATCTCTTGCTCTCTTTCTCCTTCTCTCCCTTCTCTCTCCCTCCCTCTTTCTCTTCTATGCAGCTATGCAGTTACATGCCTCTCTCATTTATCAGTAACTCCTCTTTCTCTCTCTCTCTCTTCCTCCTTCCTTTCCTAACACCTGACCAAAAGCCCAGAGGTTGGAGACTGAAGGCAGAGGCTGGAAGGGTGCCAGGGGAAGGAAGCATCTAGCCACATCCTGGCCTAGACTAAGGTGCCCACCTGAGACAGGCTGACAATAGCAGGCCATGAGTTGCTGCCTCCAGAGAAAGAACGTTGAGCCAGGGGGTAGACAGTAAGTACCTGTGCTGTGTTCCTCCTCGCTGCCCTCCGTCTGATAGACGGGGTGTGGACACATACCTCTTCCCCCATCCAACTCCCTAGCAGGTGGCAGAGCTGACTTGGCTGCCTCTCACACAGGGCCGTCGGAACATTTGCCATTCTCCAGGTCCTGGGAGCAGCAGTAATGAGAGGAAAAGAGCTCTAGAAAGAGCTTGTGGCATGAGACCGTAGAGTGGATGGGCCAGGCAAAGGGGGAAGGAAGAAATCTTCCAGGCAGAGGCATCTGAATAGCAGCCAGTCGGCTGGCTATGCCTGGGTGGTCAGTTTTCCTCTTGGTCACCATCCAACCAGCTAGTGCTGTGTTCTGTGGGTTGAAGACCCTGGAGTGAGAGGACCTTACCAGCCTGGAGTTGTTGTGGGTCATGGTGGAGACAAGGTGCCATGGTCTTGTGTGCAGGAGGAATGGAGACACAGAAACGACCAGAGTGTCTGACCTGCTACTTGTCCTGCTGCTTAGAGCTCTCGCTTCCAACATTGAACATGGGGACCAGCAGGCCCAGCAGCCATCTCTTTCCAAAGACCTCTTGTAAATTCTTGCGCCAAGGCCGGGCACTGACTGCCATCCCCTTTCGAGCCTGGTGGCGAGTCTGCCCTCGGAGGATCAACAGCAGCTGGTGACAGCAGAAGCCAGCACAGGCCAGGCCCACAGCAAACCAGAGGTAGAGCATGAGGATGACGAACATTTCAGAACCAAGGACAGCGCCTGGTGGGTGGGGGAGGGAGGGAAAGATCAGAACCACTTTATACTCAGGCCACGTAGAGAAATGCAATGCCAGCAAGGCGCTTTCTACCCGGGTGGGGGAGGGGGAGGTGGAAGGGGGATTAATGAGATAGAAGCTACATTTTGTAGCAATCTCAGCACTGCAGCCAGCCAGAGGAAGGATGAACTAGTTGCTACAACTTTTCATTAGTGCTGAGGTGAGAGGGGGAATTGGGAGCCTGAGAAGGGAAGGACACCCAGGGGAGCTCAGCTAGGAAAGCCCCAGCTTCTCCAGACCAGATCAGCCTAGGTTGTGAGAACATGTTTCTCTAGAGACAGAAACTGCGCCCCGCCCCACCCCCATCCCCACCCTGCTTTCAGGTTTTCTCTAGGAGAGAGAGGGGTGAGCTGAGGACCCTAGAGAGGCAACTAGTGTCTGGGTAGCTGTCTAGACTTCAGCACTCTCTCCCTGGGGGAGGGAGGGCAGCGGCTGGGAGCAATGTCTGGGAGGATTCTGGAAAGTGACAGCATGATGGAGAACAGGACCTAGTCATCAAGAAGAAGCAGAAGTCACAAGCTCTGCCTCAAGGGCAGCACAGAGCAGAGCACTGACTTAAGAGAATAATTCATTCATGAATGTTAACCAGAGGCCCAGAACACTCAGCGAGAGCTGTGCTGACACAGGCTAGAAGAGAACCCCAAAGTGATCAGTGTGGTCCCTTACTGTGGGGCAACACCACCCCTAAACTCCTCTAAACCAAACACTCCCTGTGATCACTTTTAAACATCCACACACTGTTCCAGAGTTTGGGAGACTGGTCCGTGGTAGGTTTGTTGGGTAGACTAAATACAAGTTTCTTATGTTCTCTGGGTTTTAGTTAGCTCATCTGGGTGTAAAAACATGATTTCACAGGGGTTGCAGGATGAAGCAAACAGGGTACAGATGGGTGAGCATTCCAGTTTTCACTCAGTGCAACACTCCTTTGCCAGAGGTCTTTTTAAAAAAAGGGAGGGGGGTAGGGAGGTGCACACATGTGCCAGTCCTAGGGCTTGAACTTGGGTCTGGACATTGTCCCTTAGCTTTTTTTTGCTTGAGGCTGGTGCTCTACCACTTGGGCCATACCTCCATTTTTTGCTTTATGGTGGTTAATTGGACAGAATAGTCTCACAGACTTTCCTGCCCAGGCTGGCTTCAAACAGTGGTCCTCAGATCTCAACCTCCTCAGTAGCTAAGATTATAGGCATATACCACTAGCACCTGACTTATTTTATTTTCTTTTTTCATTTTTGTTGATTGTGGGGCTTGAATTCTGGGCCTGAGTGCTGTCCCTCAGCTCTTTAGCTCAAGGATAGCGCTCTACCACTTGAGCTACAGCGCCACTTCCGGTTTTCTGGTAGTTTATTGGAGACAAGAGTTTCACGGACTTTCCTGCCCAGGCTGGCTTTGAACCGTGATCCTCATCTCTCAGCCTCCTGAGTAGCTAGGATTACAGGCATGAGCCACTGGCACCCAGCCTGACTTATTTTATAGAGGAAGAAACTACACCCAAGCATTCAAGTTTAATTCGTGAACCCTCATCCTGGATTTAGAATCCTGGTTGCACTGTAGCTTTAGCTATTATAGTAAAGACAGCTACTTGATATGCTCAGTAGCCAGGGCAGTGAGCTCAGAAAAGAATTCAAATCCCTTCCATGGCCCTTTGCTCCTCATAGGGCCACCCCTTCTCTAGGGAGGTTTTCTTCAGCAACACCACCTCTCGGCCTATTCTACCCCCTGCAAATCTCAGCATCCTGTTTGCCCCAGCCCATCTCTTCCCAGGTCTCCTAGGTCCCTATTTCCAGACCCCAGGGAATTCAGCAGCGTGAGAATGGTCCAGTCTGAGCAGGCTTGCTCATTAGCAGCCTCTTTTTTGCTCATCCCTAGGAGCTTTTGACAGGTTTTTCTTTGCATAGTTGGAGACAAATAGCTCCAGCTGTCCAGGGAATAGAAAGCTCACTGAGAGCTGGCGTTCACGGTAGCCCCTCTGCTGGTATGGGGACAGCAGTGGGGCAGGCTCCTGCGCCATCCCCTGACCCACTTCCTCCTTGTCAGTCCAGATTAGCTTGAGCAACCATGTGCAGAAAAGGATCCTGGGGCCATGGTACCCTTCAGGCTGAAGGAATGCTGATGGGCAAAAAGGGACCATGGGATATGAGAACATCAGAGCTGTCAAGCTCAGGCCTGCCTTGCAAGTCAGCCTCAGGAACAAGCCTGAGCTGATGGAAGCTGTTTCTCATAGGTCTTTTTTTTTTCTGGCTCTAAATCAAGGCAGGAGGAAAAGACCTTGTGGCCTTTCCCTTGGCCCCATACAGTAGCTACAAAAGGCTATTCTGGGTTCCTGTTTTCTCTCAAAGTGTTTGAAGTTACCGAGCCTGACTGCTTCAGGTTTTCTTAACTTTAATAATAGTTCCACTTCTTTTTGAGAACCAAGAATTTTTTTAAGGGCCTAAAAAGCTTACATCATTCAAAGTTCTCTGTCCCTGCCTCTGACCAACAATCTATGACACTTTTGATAGATGGTCACCCCCCATCTTCCTTAATATATCTAGGGACAGGAAGCTTCCTCCCTTCCAAAGGGGCTCATATTTGTCATGAAGCAGAACCAGGAGGCAGCCTAGAGAGGTAGTGTGGCTCACTGGGAAGAGAGAACTTCGAAGGCAGCAGGGCAAGGCTTTATGGGTCCAAAACAACTTCATCTGGCTAAGCCTTTGGTTTCTGAGCCTTAAAACATACAAAAATACCTACCTCACAGATGTGTCATGGATGGATGGATGAAATGAGATGTACCCTATAGAGAAACATTGGTCAGTCCCCTTTCCCTCCTACTGGACGCTCCACTGGGTATCCACTGGTATACTCACTCAGATATCATGACATATATGAAGTGATGTCACCTCCATTCTCCAGAAAAGAAGGGAGTTGAGAGAGATGACATTTGCCTATACTGGAGCCCCAATGCCAGAAGAAAACACAACTGTAAAGTCTGACCAGCTGGCCTCCTCTGTCTCTGGTATCAGCTGAAGGCCTGGATCGGCAGCCACCTTCACTTTAGAAGATCTTTCCCATTTTTAGCTCACGGGGCCCACATTCACAGCTGTCTCGTGCTCTGGCAGCAGATCTGACTCTGGGTCGGTACCAGAGTTGGAGACAGATCAATTCCAATCAAACAACATGTGCCTTCCTACTCCCTCCTGCCACCTCTCCTGAGAGATGAGAGAGGATGGGCTCTCAATGGTTTGGACTGGAGGTGGGAAAGAGTGAAGGGGGACTCTGAGCAAAGGTGTGTACAAGGGGGAAGAAGAGAGGATGGCAAAGATGAAGGGTCAACAAAGGAAATGAGAGAGCTGGAGATGAGCAACCCTGGCCTCTTTTCCCACGGGGCACGGTGAGAGAGACAAACTCATCCTGATATGGAAACATGGATCTAGCCCTAAGGTGGTCACTGACCAGCTGTTTTCCCACCGGATCAAAGCAGGGATTTTCTTTCTTTCTTATCTTCCAAACCTAGCACATATGGACAGGCCTCCAGCCCAGACTTAAATCAAACCATTTAAGAATCTCCTTCTGGAACCACCCATTTTTATGGTTAGTGTAACTACTTGGAAAGGGATGTGCAATCAGGTTCTTTGGCTCTTCTCATCCCTCCACCTGTCTTTGCTCACACCCCACCCCACAGCCCGCCCACCTACCCTCCCCCATCCTGGTTATTTTGGTCTTGGCAGCCTCCTATGCCAGCACTGAGATCCAGAAGGCCTGAGAGCTCTGAGTTCTGGGCCCAGCTCAGCCACCAGACACCCAGCATCCCCCTTGGCTGGGTCCTCCCTGGGTCTCTGTGTTCCTACTGCCAAATGGCACAATAGTTCCATGCCTGGAAAGAACTGAGGCTGTAGCCATAACAAAGATGGAATGATGTAGCTCCTCTAGAGTGGAGCGAAATTTGTATAAATGTCCAGCCCAGGTCAGTCCAGGTGCATCAAAACAGTCTTGGGTGCTGAGGGAAAGTAGCTGTCTTTGTTTGCCCTGGAAGCTCATTGTATTTAGAAATACATTCTCTTCTTATTCTGGTGAAGAAGAATATTGGCTTATGGTTTCTGGACCCGGGGTGAGACCAGTGACAGACACACAGGAGTAGGGAGACTCTGGGTAAGCCCTTTAGTCCTATCCAAGTCTGTTTCTTCAGAATGAAGTCAATGCCATATCTCACACACACACACACACACACACACACACTTGTGTGCTCACTACCAATTGTAGGAATCAAATTAGATTCAAAGGCCAGGAGTGGAAGGAAATTGAAGTAAAGGCAAATTTCAGGGGCAAGTAAAACAGTAAGGGTTGTCACCAGGAGCTAAGTCTCCCATCAGGTCACATTCCTGGCAGCATACTAAAGTACAAGCCTCACCTGGGCACCAATGTGATGACCCATATGCCTGGCACCAGAGGTTCAGGCCCAAGCTCCAGATTGTGGACATGGAACCATGAAGCATGGTTGCATCTCTGACCAGTTTCCCTGCTCTGAGCCACCTCCAGGCAGCCAAAGTCTGGAGGGCAGGAAGGAGCACATAGCACGGCCTGGTGTCAAGTTCCGTCTTATGGTGGTTGGCTAGTAAAACCCCTGGAGGCCAAAGTCCTTAGGGGAATATGTAAGAAGGCCTGGGATCCTGACCAAGGAAGGTCATAGCATGAGCCATGTGCAGGAATGTTTCCTGCACACAGCAGGTGCATGGTCTGGGTGACAGGCAGGGGAGGAGAGGAGCAGGAAGTGTTGTCAGGTAAAATACAGCAGGTCCATTTAATTTGAATTTCAGATGTCCTTAGTGTAACTATGTCTCAGCAATATTGGGACATAATTATACTAAACTACTGTTTATCCTACATTTTAATGTCAGTGGATTGGGTTGTCTGCTGGCCTTGCCAGCGGAAGCCCACTCACCGGAGAAGAACTGGCTGATGGAGGTGGGCAGGAGCGTGAGGAAGGCCAGGGGATGGGCGAAGGAGATGGAAAGGACGGCCGAGATGTAGGCCACGCCAGCCACCATGGAGTAGAGGCAGGCTAGGGAGGTGTAGAGACAGAACAGGACGAAGTTGCGCATGTTCCTACTGCCGATGCAGTTGCCCGTGAAGAAGCAGTGGTGGTCGTGCCTTAGTGTGACCCGGGCGCACACTCGGCAGAAGTGGGTGCTGGGCGGGGGACACTGAGCCCTCCTGGATGAGGTCCCCTGGAAGGTGCTCAGGTCATCCGGAGAGTTCTGGATGACCAGGACGTAATTGCCCAAGGCGTTGGCAGAGAGGAATAGGAAGAGCGCCCCATGGAGCAGGGCGGGCGAGAAGAGGCGGGCAGCGGCGGGGTCCTCCCGCATGCTGGGCAGGAAGAGGAAGAGCTGCAGGACGAAGGTCACCAGGGAGATGCACAGGAAGTAGGCAGGGGCCACCACGTTGAGCAGCCGCAGGGCCAGCATCCTCGATTACATTCCTGTGGGGCACAAGGTGAGGGGAAGACTTACTGCGGACTTCCAGGTGGGGGCGTCCTCGTGCGCTCCCGAAGCGGGGAGGGGCTTCTTGGGTCACTTTCCCTATCTTGGGTCCAAGCAGGCGAGAAAGCCAGGGATCCCAGCAGGGCCTGCAGCACCCTGGATCTGGCGACCTTGGTGCCCTACAGCTATGGGCTCAACAAGCACCGTGGGGAGAGGAGCTGCGTTTGTGGTCTGTGGGGGTTGTGGGCTGAGAGATGGGGCTGCGGCCCCCTGGAAACGAGCCCAGCTTTGGGGTTTCAGGTTCAGACATCTCTTGGAAAAGAAAGTGAAGGATTGAGGGGGATGAAGTCAGAGGCAAAGTCAGTCATTCGACTGACTGGAGTCCTGCTTCACCCCTCCTTCCTCTGTCCCCAGATCCCCATCTTGGGGATATTGAGGGACCTCACAGATTACCCAAGCTTCTTTGGAGGTATGTGGCAGGGGGCGTGTGTGTGTGTGTGTGTGTGTGTGTGTGTGTCTGTGTCTGTGTCTGTGTCTGTGTCTGTGTCTGTGTCTGTGTACACACACGCAGCCGCTGCCACCTGGTTTTTCTATTTAAAAAAAAAAACAATCAATTAAAACAATCGATACATTGACGCCTTGTGGAGGTGGAGGCGCAGTCGACGAGCCTGTGCGGTTGGGTGCTGCTTCAGCCCGAATTGTCCTCCATCCCCAGCCCGGAGCCCCGCCGCTGCCGCCCCTGGGGCCGGTCCAAAATTCGAGCCTGCCTCCCGCCCTCCCCGACAGAGACGTCCGAACAAACCCTCTGGCACCGGAGCCCAAGCCCGGCCTGGATGGCCGCTTCTTGGCCAGCGTTTGCTGGGACCGGCGCCCCCCACGCCGAGCGCGGCCTCCCCCCCCACGGCCCCGGTTCCCGCCCAACTTCGGAAGCCGAGAGGAAATCAGCCCCGCGCGCGGGAGAGAACTTTTCCAAGGTCTAAGGAACCGGCCAGGGGGAGGCGCGAAAAAAGTTCTGGGAAGGCGGCGGCACCCAGGATGGGCGGGTGCCACGGGGCCTCGGGCCTGGCTGTCCCGTCCAGACCGAAGCAATCCTTGCTGCAGGTGACGGTATTGCTATCTCCTCCGCCCTCCGGGGCCCCGAGGCCGCGGTGGGGCGCTCAGGCCTCTCTGCAGCCGGGGTGCAGCCGCGGGGCGCGCCTGGAGATGGGAGCTGGGGGCTCGGCGCCGGCCCTAGCCGTGCGCCCCCAGAGGCTGCAACGCCTCTGCCCACCCCGGAGGGCCCTGGGTCCCGGGCTCGGGCGAAGCAAGTGTCTTCCCCGCGCCAGTCGCCAGGGGGGCGCGGGAGCAGCCTCCAGATGCGGCTGGGAAGGCGGAGGGCAGGGGCCCGCGAGTGAGAGGGGTGCTCGGCGGGCCGCCGCCGCCCGGGCCCGGCGCGGGAGAGGCGGCGCGCCGGCGGGGGACGCGGGGAGCTGTCCGTTCAGCACCGGCGCCGGCAGACCAGGGCGAGTCCGGCCGAGCCAGCCAGGCTGCGCGGGCGGCCGCGGGCTCCCCGGCCACTGCCTCTGGGACGCCCGGGAAGCCGCCCGTCCCCAACCTCCCCCTCGCCCCGCCCGGTGCCGCCGCGGGGTAAGGAAATGAACTCACCGAGCTCTGATCGCCGACCACCGGAGAGCCCCGGACGCCGTCGGCTCTCACCCTCCCCGAGGCTGCAAAGTTGTGGGCTCGGCCCGGCTGGCTCGCAGCCGCCTCCCGCTCCGCGTCGGGGGACTGGGCAGGTAGCGGGGGTGTGGGAGGAGGGAGCGGGCAGCTGCTGCCCTCCCACTTGGGCGCCAGCGAGTGGGGACCGGGAGGCGGCGGGGACGGCAGCTGGCGCCCCCCCTCCACCTCCGCTCCTGGGGGCGGGGCTCCGGCCACCGGCTCTGCCGTGGACTTGCCCCCCGCATCCCCGCCCTTCCCCGCGCCTCTTAGGCGGGCTGGGGCGCCCTGCCTGACTTTCAGAGCCGGTGCCTATTGGGAGCTGCGGATTCAGCCCTGATGTGGATGCTCTAGCCAGCCCCTGCTCCTCCGCCCTCCTCCCGGCACCCTGGCAGTGACCAATTACCCTCCCTGCTGTGGGCTTTGGAAACCTGGGGGATTGAGAGCTCGGCGGGGCGTCGTAGCTAGACAACACCCGTGTCGATTAGCAAAAGGGCTGTGGTCGTGGTCTGGGGCGGGGGAAGGGGGGAAAGCCGCCCTGAGTCTGTATGCCTGGGCTTAAAGATCCACCATTCACTACGGGTGCGATCTTACATTCCAGTATCCTCATCTGTAGAGAGGCGTGAAGCTTAAATGGCAACCGACAGAAAACCCGTACCCTGAGCCTGCCTGGAGGAAGCAGAGGTCTGTGTCTTAAAACAGCTTGCTGGACACTACAGATGCGGCCCTTCTTAGGTCCCAGGCACTGCTGGGCTAAGCCTTTGGCGTGAGGTGGTTTCATGAATCTTCTTGGCACGATCTGAGGAGTTGGATGAGCCCCATTCCAGGGATGAGAAGGTTGGGGCTCCAAGGAGCTTCAGCTCCATGCCCACCTTCATAGAGTGGGTGAAGACAGCCTGGGTCGATCTCTCATTTGAGCCTTTAGGCTCCAGTTCCCAGCCTCTCAACACAATCAAGCACCTATCCTGGGACCCGGGAACAGCTTTGGTTTCTGGGAAGGAGGGACAATGAGGCTTACCCAGATTTAGACCTGGAACCTGGAGCTTCTGCTTGGAGCCCCACCCCCACCCACCTCCCTCTTCCTTTCTCCTTTGTTTACCCAGAGGTCACATTTCTCCGGTGGGTGCTGTGAAGCACCACCATGTGACAAATGAGGACAGGTTTAGAACATGAAATACTGTAGGGTCACAGGGGCTTCTGTTAGCCTCAGTTTCCCAGCTGTTAGAGCTGCACCAAGCTGCCTGCTCCACTCCTTTGGCAGCAGGCAAATAGAATACAGAAATGCTTATTGTTTTCTCCACTGGTTGATTAAAACAAGAGCAATCCCTTGAAGCAAGGGCCATATGCTGATCAGCTCAGCCTCTATTTTTGAATCATCAGACACTGTTTTCTCTGTATTTTATCAGCATACATAAAAATAAAAAGGGGGCCAGGAAACCTCACATGTTCTGGAAGGATCTTATATACAAGCAGAATAGCATACCAGGTGGTGGCCTTTGAGAGTCTGGTAGTGCTATAAGTTCCAGTGGCCCCAGGAAGCACCAGTGGCCTATTCCCTCTCAGAGCAGCCTTGTGAAACAGGACAGCTGGCTTTCTGGCCCCTTGGCCAGCTCTGGCTGCCTCTTACAATGGCTTGGGAGGGAAGGAGCCTGGAGTGCTTGATTTGGGCCATATTGATTGAGCATCTCCATTCCTTAAATACCTTGATAGTCAGGTGGTATTTCTAATTTTATTTTGCATATGGGTGTGTGGTGGGAAGGTGTGGGTCTCAATTTGTGTGTGTGTGAGAGAGAGAGAGAGAAAGAGAGAGAGAAAGGGAGGGAGGAAGAGAGAGAGATGAGGGAGGGAGGGAAGAAGAGAGGGAGAGGAGAGAGAGAAGCTAGGCAAACGTGGGAAGATGTCAGTGGGGGAGGGGAACAGTCAGCCAGGAGGGAGAAAGATATCCAGCCAGGCAGACATAAATGGACAAAGGCAACCGAGTCTGCCTACAGAAAAAGGCATAAAAGCCAGATACCTATAGCTATACCACCTTAAGGACTGGGTTGAAAGGAAGAGCAGTCAAATGCTTTGTTTTCCACAATTGCTTTAATCAATAGGGAGGTCAGTTTGAGCTTCACTTTGACTCTGACCCTATCAAGAGTTAAACAGACTAAGAACAAACACTTTATTGCTACTTACCAACTGTATGAACTTGAGCAAGTCATTTAACCTCTCTGCTTTCTGAATGCTTGTCCGTAAAATGGGAATGAGAGCCAAATGGGATGTTATTTTAGTTCTTCAGGTGTGTGTGTGTAGAGGGGTCTTTTTCTTTATCTACACCAAAACTGTCTTCTCTAACTAAAATGAGAATTTTTTTTTTGGTGGAGGGGTGAAGTGGCTTCTGATTTGTCCAGGGTAGCACTGAGTAAAAGTATATTGACAGATGAGCCAATACCATTCTCTCTCTAAAAAGAAAAGCTATATCCTGTGGTCTTTGGAAGATTTGGTGAGAATAAATTTCCATTGATCTTGCATTCTGCTGCCACCCACCCAGACTAGTCGCATTCTCCATAAACAGAAAATAATGTACAAAGCACATTCGCTGCTTACTCTTGACATACATTCTCATAGTTAAGCTGTGACTGTGCCTGCAGGCAGTCCCAAGGGGGCAGGGACATAGATTAAGCATCTGATTGTTGCTGAGCACTTTCTTAGACTTATACATGGTAAATTTTGCTATTTAGTGGTGTTATTGCTGAGTGGCAATTATTCCATTTTTTTTTTTTGGCAAAAGGAAGAAATTCCATAAAGCAAGCAGCTATTCTTTTTGGGTAGCAGACCCCCATCAATGTCTGGTGAGCCCTAAGCTCCCCAAATGTTTGGATAGAAACACATCTGAGATTCAACAGAGTTGTAATGAAGGTTGCTGGGCTTTGTTTCATATTCATGTTCTTGGTTCAAACGGACAAAGGCTGGGGTCTCAAGGTTAACAGTACTCTGAAATTACCATAATAAGAGACATCCTCAGGCAGGATATTCTTTCCTGACAACAGCAACTCAGGATGACCACAAAGTGCTCCCCAAGCCAGGCGCTGGTGGCTTATGCCTATAATCCTAATCCTAGCTCCTCAGAAGACTGAGATTTGAGGATTGCAGTTCAAAGCCAGCCCTGGCAAGAAAGTTCCTAGGACTATCATCTCCAATCAAACACTAGAGAGAGAGGGGGGGGGGAGTCAGAAGTGGAGCTGTGGCTCAAGTCACAGAGTGCTAGCCTTGAACACAAAAGCTCAGAGACAGCACCTAGCCCTGAGTTCAAGCTCCAAGACTTGCATACATACAGGAAAAGATGCTATCTCTGCTTGCCCGGTTTTGGAAAATATCTAAGTGTAATCTTTATCTCAGCCAACCAAGTACATGGAAATTAGATTATCCTAGGTCTATTTGGAAGTGGTAATTCACTTTGTTAATACTGGTTCGTGGCAGGAAAATCCATGAGACTCTTATCTCCAATTCACCACCAGAAAACCAGAAGTGGTGCTGTGGCTCAAATGGCTCAAGTGGTAGAGTGCTAGCCTTAAGCTGAAGAGCTCAGGGACAGAACCCAGGCCCAGAGTTCAAACCCAGGACCGACAAAAAACAAAAAAACAAAAAAACAACTATACTTGCACAGATAAACATGCAAGTCTCTAGTACACTTATCAGATCACATGGCTGGAGGAGGTGTGTTTGAGCAGAGTCAGGGATGCCCAGTATGCAGGCCCCCACATCAAGGTAGAAGCAACAGATGAGAATGTCACCCTATGGGTGACAGGTAACCCCAGCTGTCTCCCTGGTGATCGATGCTTCAGGGTAGCAATCTTGGCTTAGCTGAGAAAAGCCTCCTTTGTAGTGCTCAGACTGTGGAAGAATGAATGCAATCTTTTCCTAATTAGCCATGGTTTCCAGGGACCACTTAGGCAGCCCTGGTAGGGATGCCAATACCCTCGGAGCAGTGTGCAGCTCTGTGGTGGGGGTGGCAGCCATGTTAATTGGTCCTTTTGTCTTAGAGCATGTAGCAAGCAGAGGGAAGGGGAAAGAAAGGATACAAGGTGAAGGAGAAGAGGAGGGAGACAGAGACTAGAAGAAGGAATAGAAGAGGAAGGGGCAGGTATAGCACACTTGTTGGACACTGTGGTTTATGTCTCCATACTGGAGGATTTGGGGGAGATCAGCTGGCTCTGCTGAGAGCCAGATGTCCAGGATGAGGAGGGAGGGAGACAGAAGGCTGACATCTCCGTTAGAGGAGGAGGGAGGGAGGGTCAGGACAGCCAGGTCACTGCGGCACCCTTGGCTGTGTGGAGGCCTCTTGGATATGTTGTCCTAGTCATAGAGCAGCACAGATCTCATATCTTGGCTCCTCCCGCTTCCTTCCCCTGCCCCAGACAAGACAGCCCAGGGTCCAGACAGTCAATGTACATTCTGATGAAAACATCCCAATCTTTGGTGTCCACTGACCTGGGATTCAATTATGAATTATTTTCTTCTTCTTCTTCTTCTTCTTCTTCTTCTTCTTCTTCTTCTTCTTCTTCTTCTTCTTCTTCTTCTTCTTCTTCTTCTTCTTCTTCTTCTTCTTCTTCTTCTTCTTCTTCTTCTTCTTCTTCTTCTTCTTCTTCTTCTTCTTCTTCTTCTTCTTCTTCTTCTTCTTTTCTTCTTCTTCTTCTTCTTCTTCTTCTTTCTTCTTCTTCTTCTTCTTTCTTCTTCCTCTTCCTCTTCCTCTTCCTCTTCCTCTTCCTCCTCCTCCTCCTCCTCCTCCTCCTCCTCCTCCTCCTCCTCCTCCTCCTCCTCCTCCTCCCGCCCCCCCCCCCCCTCCTCCTCCTCCTCCTCCTCCTCCTCCTCCTTCTTCTTCTTCTTCTTCTTCTTCTTCTTTCTTCTTCTTCTTCTTCTTCTTCTTCTTCTTCTTCTTCTTCTTCTTCTTCTTCCTTCTCCTCCTTCTCTTCCTGCTTTGTCGTGTGTGTGTGTGTGTGTGTGTGTGTGTGTGTGTACACCAGTACTGGGACTTGAACTTAGGGCCTCAGCTCTGACTCTGAGCTTTTTCACTCAAGGCCAACCCTTACCACTTGAGCTACATCTCCACTTCCAGTTTTTTTGGTGGTTAATTGGAGATTAGAATCTCACTGACTTGGCTTCGAGGACTGGCTCCAAACCACAGTCCTTAGATCTCAGCTTCCTGAGTAGCTAGGATTACTGGTAGGAGCCACTGTGCTTGGCTTTGAACTTCTTAGGTAGCTCCTTAGCTTCTCAGAGCCTCACATTTCTCTCCACCAAATGGTATTTTTAGCTAACATCAGCTCAGTAACTCCTACCACGTCCACCTGATGCCTCCAGCTGTTGCTGTCAAACACTGCCTGATGCTCAGCTCGCACTGTGATCACCCTGTGGGAATGGTCGTTTCCTGTTCATTGCCATTTTCCATGGCTAAACCTTCAGGGCAAGAACTCACCTGACAGCCTATTCCCAACACAGCATCTTGCACACAGGGAACTTGATAAATATTTGAATAAACTATAAATAAATATAATTATAAATAAATAATAAATTCTATCTCAATACCTGATCTTTCAAAGATGGATTTAGGGGAAGTGGTGGGTAAATGGCATTCAAATAAAGATTTTTATTTCCTGATTTCTATGGCATGCCAGGCCAACGGCATGAGTGGCTACACAAGATCCTGAGTTGAAGCTCCACTACAGGCACAAAAAGAAAAGAAAAGAGAAGAAAAAAAGATGAGAGGGAGACAGGTACCAGGGGGCTCACGCCTGTAATACTAGCTACTCTGGAGGCTGAGATCTGAGGATCATGGTTCAAAGCCAGCCCCTGCAGGAAAGTCCCCGAGACTCTTATCTCGAATAAACCACCAGAAAACCAGAAGTGGCACAGTGGCTCAAGTGGTAGAGTACTTACCTTGTGCTGAAGAGCTCAGGGACCATGCCCAGGCCCAGAGTTGAAGCCCCAGGACCAACAACAACAATGGGCTGCGATGTAGCTCAGTGACAAAGCACTTGCCTAGCAAGTGCAACATCCTGGGATCGATCCCCAGTACCAAAAAAGAAAAGACCAAAAAAAATACAGTTAAAAAAAAAAAAAGGAAGGGAGGGGAAGGGAAGGGAGGGAAGAGGGGGAAAGGGATAAGAGGGTAGGGGAGAGGAGGGGGCCTCCTGGCCATCTCCATAAGCTCAGAATCTGAGCCCCATAGAAGACAGAAAAGAAGGCACATTTTAAATATGTTTTTACTTTTGAAAACTGTGTGAGTAATATGCATTGTAAAAAAATAATTAAAAGCAAGGCAGAAATCTTTTAATCCAAATCCCAGAGATAAGCATCATTAACATTTTATATGTATCTTTCAATCTTCTAGTCAGCTTTTTCCTCTTAATTACAAATTTAGGCTCATATCTTCAATCGCCTTTATAACCAGCTGTTAAGTTCAGCTACAGTAAGATGATCCCTGCTTAGTGCTAAATATGTTCTCCCAATATGTTTTTTTTCCCTTTCCCCTCCTCTTCTCCCCTTTATCCTCTTCCTTCTGCCCTCTCCTCCCCTTCCCTTTTCTCCACACCATTTTTATACTCTTCCCCTCCTTCCTCCCACCCCCTCCTTCTTCTTCCTTCTTCTCCTTGTTCATCTTCTTGGTAGTTCAAGGATTTGAACTCAGGGCCTTGCATTTGAATCATACCTCCAGTACTCAACAAGTTTTCAATGGACAACTAGTGGGTCCCTTTTTCAGTAGAAACATAATATAGTAAGGATGTACTTTGGCTTTAATCATAGTACCTGGTCTGCACACACTCCCTGGCTTCATCTTCAGCTTTGGATTCTGAAAGGATGACAGCCAAGTTCAGGCTTTAGCAAGGTGTTCCTGGGACTGGGTGTTTCAGTGATCCCGTGTGCACAAAGCATGGTGGCTCCTGCTGGACACACGTGGCATGCAGCCCCACTTACTGCTGCCGGTCACTTCCAAGTCTAGGAAATCTTCTAGACATACATTGCAACAATGTCTTCTTCCACCTCCACCTGCTGAAACCCCCTCAGCCAGGTAAGGTGCACATGTGCGTTTTCTATTGTAAGAATATAACAGCATCCCACTGAGCTGCGATCACTCATCATTATTAATTCTCATGGCTCTGTCCCTTTATGTTCAGAAATAACTAAGAGCTTTATAGCGTTCTAGTGTAGACAATGAAATGACAGCTAAAGCAAGTATAGAGAAACATGTAAGCTAGATATTTAATACTCTGCAGCAAGCAGAATTCTAGGTACTATATTATATCAAAGTTTAATCCTCATTGTTTAGGATAACATTCATAACACCAACAAAGTAGCTTTCAAAACGAGTCAAGTGTGTGTGTGTGTGTGTGTGTGTACTCTGGCTTAAATTCATGTCTGGGTGCTGTATCTTAGCTTTTTTACCCAAGGCTAGTGCTCTAATACGTGAGCCACACTTCCATTTCCAGCTTTTTGGCAGTTCATTGGAGATAAGAATTTCATAAACTTGCTTGGGCTGGCTTTGAGTTGTGATCCTCAAATCTCAGCTTCCTGAGTAGCTAGAATTACAGATGTGAGCCATCAGCACTTAGCATCAACACTGGCACTCAGGAGTTATTTTTTTCTTAAAGTTCTTCTTGTAAATTCTTTACATCTTGTAAATATAAAAGAGAAACAAAATGCCAGCTTACCAATCTCATAATTTCTTTTCTTTCTTTTTTTTTTTTTTGTTTTGTTTTGTTCTTTGGGTTGGGTTGTGGGGCCTGAACTCTGGGCCTGGGCATTGTCCCTCAGCTCTTCAGCTCAATGCTAGCGCTCTACCACTTGAGCCACAGCGCCACTTCCGGCTTTTTTCTTTTTGCTTATGTGGTGCTGAGGAATCGAACCCAAGGCCTCATGCATGCAAGGCAAGCACTCTACCACTAAGCCACCTTCCCAGCCCTCATAATTTCTTTTCTTTCTTTCTTTTTCTTTTTCTTTTTGTCGGTCGTGGGGCCTGAACTCTGGGCCTGGGTGCTGTCCCTCAGCTCTTCAGCTCAAGGATAGTTCTCTATCACTTGAGCCACAGTGCCACTTCTGGCTTTTTCTGTTTCTGTGGTGCTGAGGAATCAAACCCAGGGCCTCATGCATGCAAAGCAAGCACTCTACCACTGAGCCACCTTCCCAGCCCCCAGTCTCATAATTACATAAGAGGGGAAACCCTAAGATGATCTACAATAAAATCAATGTTTAACTCCACATGGGAGGGAGAATACAGAATATGGATAAAAGGGGACAATGTTAGAGGAGGGAAAGTGTAGCACATCACCATTTTTAGCTCACATAAGCATCAATGTGTTAACAAATATGCATGACACAGAATGTAGGAGTACTCTAGCTGCTGCTAGTTCTAAGCAAATGTTGCTCTCCCACTGAAATATTAACCATTGACAGAGGTCACTCATCAATAAGGATATTGTCTTCACAAGTAATCTTTGATAAAAATGATTCAATGCATTCCTTTACCAAAGACATTGTCTCCGTGAAAGCAATCTGAGACTTTGGCCCACACATCAACTGTATACTGATCTTAGCATTTGGGCATCTGGCACTCACCCAAAATGTATATTGAATGCACCTCTAACTTCAGATTATTTCCAATTTCTCGTTATTATTAGCAACATTGCTATGAGTGTCCCAGCACAAGCAATGCTGTGAGGGCCTATGATTCTTTCCTTGGCTGAATTTCTAGAAGTGGAGTGGTGGACTCAGAAGAATCTCAGTTGTCCAATCACATTTCACCTTCAGAAAGTTTGTCCCAGCTTGCCTCCTATAGAAGGATGGGATGGCCGGGCGCTGGTGGCTCACGCCTGTAATCCTAGCTACTCAGGAGGCTGAGATCTGAGGATCGCGGTTCAAAGCCAGCCTGGGCAGGAGAGACCGTGAGACTCCTATCTCCAATAAACCACCAGAAAACCGGAAGTGGCGCTGTAGCTCAAGTGGTAGAGCGCTCGCTTTGAGCTGAAGAGCTGAGGGACAGCGCCCAGGCCCAGAGTTCAGGCCCCACGACCAACAAAAAAAAAAAAAAGAAGGATGGGATGGAGCTTGGATCTGGGCCTTCATATTGAACCCCTGGTGGTGGCTGGCCATTGGATGGGAAAGGGCAGAACCTGTCAACTAGCTCCAGATACCCTCTGCAAGGGCAGCTGTGATTTATTTTTACTTTTTTTCTTATCTTTTCTTGTCATATTTTCTCTCCTCTCCTTCCTTCCTTCCTTCATTCCTTCTTTCCTTCCTTCTTTCCTTCCTTCCTTACATCCTTCTTTTCTTCTTTCTTTTTTGTGCTGGTACTGGAGCTTGAACTACCACTTGAGCTACAGCTTCACTTCTGGTGTGTGTGTGTGTGTGTGTGTGTGTGTGTGTGTGTGGTGTGTGGTGTGTGTGTGTGTGTGTGTGTGTGTGTGTGTGTGTGTGTGTGTGTGTGTATGTGTGTGTGTTTAATTGGGCATATGAGACTTATACACTTTCCTGCCCTGGGTTGGGTTTGGACCATGATCCTCCGATCTCAGGCTTGGTGAGCCACCAGAGCCCCACTCATTTTCTGTTTGTTTTGTTTTAATCCTTACAAGGAAATGTTCCAAATAAATATGACTGGGCCTTATTTCACGGATGGAGAAATAAAAGTTCAGAGGGTTAGGTGGCCCTGCCTTGAGCCTTAATGGAGACTTTCAGGGGCCGGCCAAGAAGCACAGAAAGTTTTTTTTTTTCTCCCTGAAGGCAAATGAAATTGGTCAACTTCAGTCTCCATAGATTCCAACTGCTCAGCCTCCTTGGGGATTAAAGGAACCCAGAATCCTCTAGTCTGCATCAGGCTCCAGCCAGGGCTGGAATGTTGAAAGCCTAGTGCCTGCTAAATCTACTCTGCCCTAGGATTAGTTCTCTGCTGGGTACTTTAGACTTATCTATTGTGTCTGGAGCATTTTTTTTTTTTTTTTTGCTTCTTGAAGGCAAATGAGCCAGAATCTGACTTCCTGGAGGGAACTACCTGGGCCTGGGTCTGTGACCTGGGTCTGTGACTCAGACCTGACGGTGTCCAGAGCAAGGTTAAGTGTTAGACACACACTGTCATGTTTATTGCTGCTACCAGGGCTTGAACTGAAGGCTTCTCACTCAAGGCTTGGGTGTGTGCTGTACCACTTTGAGCCATGCCTCCAGCTGGGCTTTTTGCTGGTTTTTTTTTTTTTGGCTATGGAGTCTTGCAGATTTTTCTACCCAGTCTGTCTTTGAACTTCATCCCTATGGGTTTCTGCCTCCTGCGAAGCTAGTGTGAGCCACCAGTGTCCAGTGAAGGACTTTATTTTTTTATTTCTTATTTTTTTTGGGTCCAGTCGTGGGGCCTGAACTCTGGGCCTGGGCGCTGTCCCTCAGCTCTTCAGCTCAAGGCTAGCGCTCTACCACTTGAGCCACAGCGCCACTTCCGGCTTTTTTCTTTTTTGCTTATGTGGTGCTGAGGAATCGAACCCAGGGCCTCTGGCATACAAGGCAAGCCCTCTACCACTGAGCCACCTTCCCAGCCCAGTGAAGGACTTTATATACATGACTTCCCTTAAAGTCCCAAACTGACAGCTGAGATAGTATCCTACCTCACAAAGGGGAACCAGGAACTTAAGAAAATACACAAGTGCTAACAGCTAGTAAATGGTATAAGAGTCACATAAAGAGCTGGCTCAGGGGAGAAGCAAGGGCTATGTGCATGGAGTGGATGGAAGGATGGGTGGGCTTACAGGGCCTTGAAAGGTATGAAGTAGGACTCCCACTTCAGGAAGAAGAAGGGGCAAGACTCAAGGTTCCATGGTGGCTGGGCCATGTTTCATTCTCTCAGATGCATCTAGGGCTGCTTTGTTCAGTTGTTCAGGTTCTGCACTTCAAAATTCTCAGGCATCCTTTTTCATGCTTAGCGTGCATGTGAATGATTATTCTGACTAGCTTCCAGTAGATGGCAGTAAAGCATCTAGAGTTACTGGCATCTTTTTGTGCAAATGTATAGTTTGGGCTGTCTGTCGGCTGTGCTGGGCAACTCCGTCTAGCAGCTTCCAAGCTGTTGAGAGGCTGCCTCACAGCCCTTTCCTCTCTCTTCCCACGGCTTCTTCACCTCAGAGCTTCGCACTCTGTTTTGTGCTGATTCTAGGGCTGGAATTTAGGGGCGGGGCACTGTCCCTGAGCTTTTTCACTCAAGGCTAGTTGGTGCTTGAGTCACAGCTATTTCCAGCTTTTTGCTGTTTCATTGGAGGTAAGAGTCTCATATACTTTCCTGCTCAGGCTGGCTTTGAACCACAATCCTAAGATTTCAGCCTCCTGAGTAGCTAGGATTACAAGTGTGAGCCACTGGCCCCAGTATCAATTCTTGTATTTCTTAGTATAATCCCTGCCCTTGGGGTTGTGAGGAACAAATGCTCCCTGAACATGGTCCTGTGTCATTGGCTCTACAGCACTCTGTCCCAGAGGAGTGGCCTTCAGTGAGGAAATGCTGTACGCTCCATGCGTCTACCCCCAGATCACATACTTAGGTGTTGGGGAGAGTCAGCACAAAACAAAACAAAACAAAAAACATCCAAGAGTTGGGACGTAAACCCAGGGTTTCTGATGGTCCTCTTGCTGGGGATGAAGGCTGCAGTGGCCTATTTCTGGATCTAACCCTGCCCCTCCTCCACTTTCTTCTAAAGTCCTTAGCTCAGCACAGACTGCTGAGCTCTGAGGTGAAGAAGCCATGGGAAGAGGCCATACATACCTGTTCCACACAAGCCACTGATATTTTAGGTCTCACATCTCTTTCCTGCCAAATCAAATCCTGAGACCCAGAGTTAGTTTGTTTTAACCTTCCCTCAGGATGAGAAGGACCAGGAGAGACAACAGTAAGCCTCTTCTGGTCTAGACCTTGAGGGAATGGTGGTGTCCACTGTAGTGTCCAGCCATAAAGTGATTCAGACTAGAAAGCGAGGGGCCACACCAGCCTTGCTCTCCTTAGTGTCCCTGAGAAATGGGATAAACTAGATGACAGGACTGCTTCTTAGTACCCAGTTTCCAATTCACCACCCAAAATGGCGGCGCAAGGAAGCAGAAAAGAAGCCAAGATCAAGGATCAAGGCCACACCTGCCTTTCAGCACATTCCCTGAAAATTCCTCATGAGCCTTCCAGTCGCCACCCATTGGTTGGAACTTAGTCACATGATCAAAAGCAATTGCAAAGATTCCTGGAAGTTATTGCTATTCCAGGTAGCGCTAAGACTAACTAAAACTTGTAGCTGGGTGCTGGTGGCTCACGCCTGTAATCCTAGCTACTCAGGAGGCTGAGATCTGAGGATCGCGGTTCAAAGCCAGCCCGGGCAGGAGAGACTGTGAGACTCCTATCTCCAATAAACCACCAGAAAACCGGAAGTGGCGCTGTAGCTCAAGTGGTAGAGCGCTCGCCTTGAGCTGAAGAGCTGAGGGACAGCGCCCAGGCCCAGAGTTCAAGCCCCATGACCAACAAAAAAAAAAAAAAAAAAAAAAAAAAACTAAAACTTGTGAGTCTGATTGCTAGGGGAAGCAGCACAAGGTTATTGATGACCCACGAGGTTTTGGAGGATTCTCCACCATGCCTTGCCTGTAAGGTTAACATCTCCTACCTATAGGGAGTGCTCTACCCAGCATGCTCCTGGGCACAAATGAACTAGGACAACAACCTAATAGTTATAACATCACGGAATTAGAACTGTATACATATAGTAATGGGCTCATTTCCTGTCTGCATATAAGTGACCTGTATTCAGTTGTAATTGCCAACATGCAGTGCTATAAATCCTGAGTCCTCAGCTGCTCAAGGTCTGGTCCCTACCCTATAGCATCCCCTCCCCTTCCCTGAGACAACCCCCCTCCCCCATCATGGCCACTTCCTGTCTGGGGTGGAATCTGGCTGTAGCAGGAGCTGGAGGAGGAATGAGGGGGAGGCCCTGTGGAGCACAGTGGCACAGCAGGGACAGGCGGCGGTTGCCGTGGTGAGCTGGGCAAAGAGGTTTCTCTGCTGCTGCTAAATGTATCTTCCTGACCTGCCACCCGCCTTCTGCTTCTCACATAGGAGACACCCCTGGGGGCTGAGGTTCCTCAATCCCAGCTGTCTGTTCTCTGTCCCATCCTTTGAAAATACTCAGGGCCCAGCCGGTGACTCCTTCCTGAGAAAGGAGCTGGGAGCTCCAGCATTCTAGCACCGGGCGTCAACACTGAGTCTCACACTTGTTTCCCCACATGCCCTCAGGCCAGTCCTGCATGTTTGGGGTTATGGAGCCTCTTGGACATCGAAGGCATTGAACCTGAGAGCTGCAGGTCACAGTTCTTAGTCACCCGGCCGCTAGGTGGCAGCCCCGGGCCCATAGCACTTGCAGTCATTCGCCATCATGGCGGGACTTCAAGCTGGCATTCTGGTTGCCAAGGACGCAGTGGGGGCAAGAGAACGGGCATGGCACTGACTGTCCTACCAGTGCTTCAGGAACAAGGGTGGAGCAGGAGAGAAAACTGTGACTATGACAGTGCTGGCAATGTCAGCCTCTGCCCTGTGCTTTGCATGGTCTCTTGAGACTCAGGGCTGTGGGTACCACTCCTACCCCCTTTCCCTGTTGCCCCACACTCTCCACACAAGGACCCTGGCTCTGCCCTCTCTCCAATTCTAGGAAGTCGCTGGACCCTTAAGGAAAGGGCTTGTAATGGAGCCCAGCAGAGTTCTGCATCAAAGACCTGCCTGGCCAGCCCTCTCATATCCCCCTCCTGCCCTCCCCGCCCACCTCTCACAATCCAGAAAGGGGACAAGGGGAGAGGTGGGAGAGCAGTGAGGGTTAAGGCAGACAAAGTCCACCTCCTAGAAACTGGCCCGGGAGCAAGGGCTAAGGTTGTCAAAGTTTACGCGCATATACTTGCATCTACATAAACCACGCACAATCACATCCATACGCATCCATGTGTAAGCACGTGTGCTCTCTCGCGCGCTCTCTCTCTCTCTCTCACACACACACACACACACATACACAGACCAGCTTCTGTGAGGCAGTGCACCCTGAGGTTAGATGTTTGAGCTCTGAGGTTAGACAGACATGGAGTTTCTTTTACCTGCTTCGTTATATTTTGAAGCAGTCATTTTATTCAGAAGGCCCATGTCTGAGGCTTGAACCTCTCAAGGTGCCGTGAGTGTAGACCTTCTTCCCCCCAGCTCTCAGTCTCTTCTTGTTCCCTTCCTCAGGGATAGCCATTGTCACAGATTCCCTCTGACTCCCAGAGTCAGCCACAAGCAAGCCTGCCTGCGCACCTCACCCATCTTCGACTGTATGCTTTCTTGGATATATGCTGCATAGTAGGTACCTCACCGAGCCACAACACCATAATTTATGTAAAACGTCCTTCTGGATGAGCACAGGTTGTTTCCAGCTGTTTGTTTCTCTTTATTGCTGCTGTCTGTGGTCCATCACTGGTATCCCTCCCCAGTCCCCTCTCTTAGATCATGTGATATGCCTACCTGTCAGAGCTGGGCATGAACAAGTGCCGCCTGGATTGCCTCCCTTGCTGAATCTGTAGATGAAAATGGTGATGGCAACTTCCTTAGCAAAGGTAAAAATGTCTTGTGGGAACCTTGTCTCTGGCACTGCAGAAGGATGGAGAGGTGTGGTGGGGATTGGTGGAAACGGACCAGCCCCCATCCTCAAGGTCCCCAAGGTGAGATGGTGGAGGAACTGCTGGGAAGTTCCTGCTGTGATGACTGGGGGGTGGGGAGGGGAGATACACACACACACACACACACACACACACACACACACACACGGAGGAGAAGCAGGGACATGGGCAGAGGGGGCGGCTGAGCTCATGGGAGCAGGCAGGCCTGGCTCTCCTGCTGAGTCATTCTTACCAAGCTGCCAGGAAGGGGACAGGCTGCTGCAGTGGGAGGGGGAGGGCCAGACACACACACACACACACACACACACACACACACACACACACACACACACACACACACACACACCTCTAGCTATGGGAAAAGGAGTCCCTCCCAACAGAGGAGGCTTTGTTCCTACAGAAGCAGACAAAGGAAGGCAACTCTTGGCCCCATTCCCATCAGCCTTCCTCTCTTCTATTCCCAATCCTGCACCCCCCCCCCCCTCCAGGATCAGCCAGGACTAAGAAGTTCCCAGAATGCTGGGCATTGGGGGGCCCCATATTGGTCTATCCTCCTGGCTGGAGGTGGGATCTGATGGAAGGTGGCAGGTGCACTGGCAGGAGGCAGGTGGGCTGCTCTCATGGACAGGCTGGAAGAACTGTCTAGAAACTAGTTTCTGGCTTAGTGCAAAATTCTAGGCCCCAGCTCTTGTTCTACTCTATACCCGTCCAGATGTGTCTCTATTCACAGAGCTCTGACTTAGAGAAAAATCTGAATTTGATAGGATTTAAGCAAGGAACCTTTTTGCTTTGTCTCTAATCTCAGCTTTTAATGATATTTTATCAAAATCCCCTCTTCTTCTCCTAAGCAATATTGCTGGAAGATTTACTAGCTTTGTGGTCATCTTCAATTATTAAAAAATAATCCATGTTAGTCTAGTTCAATATGAAAAATGCCATATGCAATTAGAGGCCTCTACCCTGTGCTTCTTAGTGCCAGGCAAAGGTTAGGATTTCTCTTCCTCCTTTCCTCCTCAGTTCTTCCCTTTCCAAGACCAGAGATTGGAGCTGGATGAGGTGGGGACAGGGAAACAGGTGAAGGGAGCAGGCAAGTCTCGGTCCCTGGGCTAGCGCAGATGCGCTATGGATACCTGTGGTAGCAGACTTCCAAGAGGGTTTGGATCACTGAATAGACTTTTCCTAACCCCCTTTCAGCTCTAGTGCCCAGAGACCCACCGCTCACATTCCTCCTTAACTGCTTCTCCAGTGATGGTTGGACCCAAAGAAACACCTGTACTCTGAGCCTGGCCAAATGGCAGCGCATAGCCCCCTCCACTGCCTCTGGGCTGCCTGGCTGCTTCTGCTCTTTCTCCTTCCCAACCTTGCTTCCCTCGGGCATGCAATGCTGCTCCACTCATTCTGTGAGCAAACCTCCAGCAGCCATTATTGCTTCTAGAAAGGGGAAAGAAGGGTCAAAGCAGCCTGCCTACTCTGAGAGTCCTAATCTTAGATGTAGGAGAGGAGAGGTTCTGGCAATTTGGGATTAACAAAGCCCCTCAATGCCGGGGAGGGACAGCAATCCACAGCCATTCCCATCTCTCCCTCTCTCCCTCCCTCCTCTCCCTCCCTCCCTCCCTCCACTCCTTCTGCGGTCATGGGGCTTGAACTCAGAGCCTGGGCACTGTCCTTGAGCTCTTTTGCTCAAGGCTAGTGCTCTACCACTTTGAGCCACAGTGCCACTTCTGGTTTTCTGGTGGTTAATTGGAGATAAGAATCTCATGGCCTTTCCTTACCGGAGCTGGCTTTGAACCATAATCCTCAGGTCTCCACCTCCTGAGCAGTTAAGTTTACAGGCGTGGGCCACCAGCACCTGGATATCTTTCTCTCTCTCTCTCTCTCTCTCAGATTCTATTGTTATTATAAAGGTGACTTACAGAGGGGTTACATTTATGTAAGTCGGGTACAGAGTACATTTCCTTTCAAACAATGTCACCCCTTCCCTTGCTCTCTCCCAGTTTTTCCCTCCCATCCCCACCCACAACAAGTTGCATAGTTCACTTTCAACATAGTGTCCAATGAGTACCATTGCTGCATTTGCTCACCCTTTGTTCCTCCTCCTTACACTCCCAAAGACTTAAACAGAACAAAAAGAAAAAAAAAAAACAGCCAAAATCCTCTTGTCCTCATTTCCTGGAGTTCATTTTGATAAATAGTATTCTGTGTGATTAGATGCACATAGGCATTGTGCCTTTCTGTGTGAATGCCTACCACCTCTCCAGAGCAGATGATGCTGGACATCTGGAAAGGCCACTCTGGGCTCCAGTGATCAGCTTTGCAGCAATGGAATCTGAACTAATCAGCATCCTGATAGAAACCCAAGCATCCTGAGACCACCCCCCCCCCCCTCATTCTGCAAAACAGGAGTGGAATGAGTTCTGATCATGCTTTTGTTTTTAAACATCAGTGAAATTGTGTGGCACATGTTGTTTTACAACCTTCTTGTATTCACTCAGCAATATCCTGTGGTCATATTTTCATGTCAAAAATATTCACCGGCAATCTAATTTTCAGCACTGTGTCAGATGAATATGCATGCATACTCATCTTCCTAAACCTAGTGGTGTAAATCCATCATGACTTCTTGTTTCTTGCTAGTCTATGGGTACACCAGGCCAACCTTCTGACACTCTTCTTTCACCTACAGAGAGAAATCTGTTGTCCAGGTTTCGTTGACTCGCTTCCTACTGGCGTCACCTTGGTCAGGGTATTGAGCCTCAGTTTCTCCATTTATATAGATAGCATTGGAGAAGATAAAAGCAATGTCTGGGAGATAAAATGACAACAACAACAACAACAACAACAATAATATCTTCCTTGCAGGGAGTTAATATGGTAAAGTGTAGTATCAGCCATTCTTGTGAATGCTGCTGTTGGATTTTGGATGTGTGCTGGATCAGGGTGTGGCTATGAGGGAATTGCTGGTCACTATGTGCAACAGAGTATCATGGATGTTAAAACACAAGCTCGTGGTCAGAGACCACTCACCACAGTGAGGGCTTCAATACCTGAGGCTGCTCCTGTGGTTGGTGCATCAGCCCATCACACTGTGAGGCACTGGAGGGAGGCAGGATGTCTACTGAGAATAGAAGGATCTGGAAGGACACAGGGCATAGAGCTGAGAATATTCACCATTGAGAAATAGAAGCTGAGGGGAAGGATTTGTCTCATTGCAATGTAGCAACTACATTCTCCTGCATATTAAGATACAATGGCAGGATTTATACACTCCAAAGCAGGTTGTGCCAGGTTAGAGGCACTATTCCCAACACATACAGCCTCTGTCCCTGCTCACTCCATCATGGAAGGCCCTTTGGCTATTTCAGGGAATAGAAAAGAGGCAAAAAAAAAAAAAAAAACCATTCCCCCATACAAACAAAAACACCAAGGCAGTACCTCTGAGGGACAGGAGACAGTATCGGGAATACCCAAAGCCCTAATGACAATTCTTCCATGTTCAATTTCAGGTATCCTAACATGAACAGATCCAGACCAGTGTGATTTAAATATGTGTATCTGTGTACATATATAGGCACATATATACATATATGTGTATGTATATAATTTGACACAAGCAAAAATATATAAAAATAGAGCAAAATGCTCTTGTTATTCACTTAAGAAATAAAACATTGCCAAATAAATCTTAAGTTATTCCTGTTGGCCTTATACATGCTAGGCAATAACTATATCACTGAGATGTATGTTCAGCTCAACTCCTGGTCTCACTAATACACCCACAGTCTAAATTTGATTAGTGGAATGGTCTGCTCTAGAGAGATCTGGGCTCCCAGGGAAGAGACCTTTAAGACTGAGGTAGCTGGGGACACAGAGGGATGAAGGAGGATGAAGGTGAAGCGTTGACTCTGAAGTCCAGTCCGAGGAAGGTGGAAGAAAAGAGGGCTCAAGATGCAAGAAATTGACTCTGTTAGACTGTTCTCCATTCATGAACTGAAGTTAACAATTAAAAAAAAAGCTAAACCTCATGCCAAAATGGATACTGGTCAAAGAAGTGAAGAGCGATCAGCAAAGGTGAACTTAATCACAGTGGCTGCTAGAATGTTTCCTGGCATTTTACAGGTCTTAATTCTCTAAACCCTGGGACATAGGTTCATTCAGCATTTGCTTCTGTTACTTTTATGATTCTTTCTTGTATTTGTCTTTCAACAGTTTGATTACAATGAATCTCAGGGTGGATCTCTTTGCAATTATCCCACCTGGACTTTCTTGAATTCACATATTAATTTTATTGATTGATTGATTGTGTTTGTCCTGGGGTATGAACTCAAAGCCTGGGTGTTGTGCTTAAGCTTCTTTTGCTCAAGGCTAGGGCTCTACCTTGTGAATCACAGCTCCATTTAGTGTTTTCTTTTCTTTGGTGGTTTCTTGGAGATAAGAGTCTCACAGACTTTCCTGCTCAGACTGGTTTTGAACCACTATCCTCAGATCTCAACTTTCTGAACAGGATTATAGGCATGAGTCATTGGCATCTAGTCATTGATTAATTTTTATAATCAAATTTGTGAAGTGCTGGCCCATTATTTCTTTTCTTTTCTTTTTCATTTTTTTTTGTTTGTTAGTCAAGGGGCTTGAACTCTGGGTCTGGGTGCTGTCCTTCAGCTCTTCAGCTCAAGGAAAGCCCTCTACCACTTAAGCCACAGCGCCACTTCTAGTTTTCTGGTGGTTTATTGGAGATAAGAGTCTCATGGACTTTCCTGCCTGAGCTGGCTTTGAACTGTGATCCTCATATCTCAGCCTCCTGAGTAGCTAGGATTACAGCTGTGAGCCACTGGCATCCAGACAGAATTTCTGCTTGGCCCTTTACTGACTTGTTTGTTGAGATTCTCTTGTTTGTGAAACATCATTCTCATGGCTTCCTTTAGTCTTTCGTTCAATTGTTTCCTTGAACTCTTGAGTATAGTTGAACTGGTGGATTAAAGTCTTTGTAAAGTTAAGTCTAACTTCTAGGCTTTCTCAGGGACAGTTTCTATTAATGGCCATTTTTCTCCTATATGGTCCATACTTTCTTGTTTCCTTACATTCTCTATTTTTTTTTTTTTGCTGAAAACAGGACATCTTGATATTATAATATGGCAAACTCCTTCTCCAGGATTTGTTTCTGCTTATTATAGTTGTTGATCATTTGTTTGTTTAATGCCTTTTTTGAACTAATTTTTAAACTATATATTTTGCTGTCATTGTCTATGGACACTGAAATTTCTATTATGTTTTATGCTTTATGCACCCTAACATTAATTGAATAAAGGTTTCCTTAAGCATTTGAGACAAAAGCAGCAGAAACCTCTCAGACTTTGTCAACTTCAAATGTGTATGTGTATGTAAGAGAGAGAGACTGAGAGAAACAGAGACAGAGACAGGTACAAAAAGAGACAGAGAGAACTCACATTTATACCTTCATCTTCAATATCTTTTTGCTCAGAGGTTGAAAGTCATCTAGAGGTGACACCCCAGGGCATTCTCAGGGGTACTTGTCTCCTAGATTCCCAGGATCACGTCAGAAGGAACATATATTTCGAGATGGACAAATAACATTTAGAAGCTTTTAGCAGATCACCTGGCTCATGGCCAATGAGTGAGCTCAAGGAAAACAGCTGACAGCAAACTGACCAAAATGTCCCCGAGGAGAGGAAGGAAGTGGGAAGAAGCTTTCCTGGTACTGTTTCCAACACCTGCATTTCCCCTATGGCTGGTGTTTTGGGGAGGGCCACAGAAGGCTGTTCACAAAACCACCTGCAAACCACCTGTCCCTCCCAGGCAGCCTTGAGCTGGTGATAGCCATGGTGGGGGAAAATGCAACTCATATTTTTGGTATGTATAATTATTGTTGTATATTGTTTTTAATGCTATGTGAGCTTCATGCAAAATATTGTGAACAGTCATTCTTCTTTCTACTCCCTGGAACAGTTTAAATAGCCTTGGCATTACTCACATAACTTCTCTCTCTAATGATGCTTTTCTTGCCCATATTTTTCAATTAATCAGCCTGTACTGGTCCCAATAGCCTCAGATAAAGGAGTTTCCTAATTTCAGAAATTTTAGTACTAAACATATTTTATCCTGGTAAATCATCAGAGTATTAAAATATTAAGTCAAGGAAATAAACAGAAATATGTAAGTGTTGATAAGGAAAACTCCAATATAAGATCATTTATATTAAAGCCAAAAAGACCTGAGGCAGAGAATGGAAGATGGCAGTTTGAGGCCAACCTTGGCAAAAAAAAAAAAAAAAAGAAAGAAAGAAAGAAAAAGAAAAAAGAAGTTTAAAGTACTCCATCTCACCAATGTTTGGGTAGAGTGGTGCACAGCTGTCATCCCCAGACACATGGAAGCTTAAGTAGGTGGATCATTGCCCTGTAACCAGAGCATAAAGGGAGTCCCTACCTTGGCAATAACCAAAAGAAAGAGGGACTGGGGGTGTGGTTCAAGTGGTAGAGCACATGTCTCCCAAGTAGGGGGTCTTAAATTCAACCCCCAGTACTACCAAGAAAGAAAATGAGAAAGAAAGAAAGAGAGAGAGAGAGAGAAAGAGAGAGAGGAGAGAGAGAGACAGAAAAGGAGGGAGGGAGAGAGGGAGGGATGGAGGAAGAAAAGGAGACCAAATTAGTAAGTGATAGCATCTTACCAAGATAAAATATACACCTATTGAGAATGATGTTCGGGTATCAGGGAAATTGGGACTTTTCATTTTAATATGTTCCTGAAGATTTTGCAGAAGGGAACCATTACTTTTATATTAAATAACACATAAATTTTTAAATCAAGAAAATTCTCCAAGCAACCTCATTTCCCAGTCTTTCCTCTAAAGCTTTTTCATTAAGTTATTGGTTTTATTAAGTGCTGTCCAATGCCCCAGGCAACACTTATTTATTTGCCTTCAAGTGTTTCTGACAAGTACCCTCAGGTAGCCAGCCACTGCAGTCCAGGGACAGTTCCCAGTTAAGGGAGATAAAGGAACCTTCAAAGCCATGTCATTGGAGCACACATAATCTCAGCAATCTGGAGGCTGATGCAGGAGTATTTGGTGTTGGAGGCTAATCTTAGCTACATGGTGAGTCAAATCTACAAAGTAAGACCTTGCCTCAAAAAAAAAAAAAAAAAAGTGAGATAAAGTCAAGTCCATAGCCATCAAACAAGTCAAATCAATCACTTAAAACTTTTTTTAGGGTGGTGGTTGCTCAGCTACTCAGGAGGCTGAAATCTGAGAAATGCTGTTCGGAACCAGTCCACTGTGGGACTTCTATCTCTCCAATTAATTACCAAAAAAAACCCAAATGAGGCTGTGGCTCGAGTGGTAAAACACTAGCCCTGAACAAAAAAAAAACTCAGGGACAATGCCCAGGCCCTGAGTTCAAATCCCAAAACAGGCAAAAAATACTTAAAAAATTTTTTTTTACTAGGGTCAGTATTGCCCTCTCCCTACAAGAACTGGAAGATAGCTGGGTGCTGGTGGCAGAAAATTCTGTAAGACTCTTATCTCCAATTTACCAACAAAAAGCCAGAAGTAGAAGTGTGGCTCAAGTGCTAGAGCATAAGCCTTAAGTGAAAAAGGCTAAGCGCAAGGCCCTGAGTTCAAGTCCCAATACTGGCATAAAAAATAAATAAAGCCAGGCACACCTGTAATCTGAGGATCGGGGTTCAAAACTAGCTGAGGCATAAAAGACTCTCATCTCCAATTAATCACAGAAAAAGCCAGAAATGGCAAGTGGTAGAAACTCAAGTGGTTGAGTGCTAGCCCTGAGCAAAAGGAGCTCAGGGACAGCACCCAGGCCCAGAGTTCAAGCCCCAGGACAGGCAAATAAACAAACAAACAAACCCAACATGGTGTTTATGCACGCACGTGCACACACGTGTGCGTATGTGTGCATGTGTTCTAACTCTTTTTAAAAGAAAGATAAAAACCAAACCATCTTGATTATTATCAATGGTAAGTATAAAACAAGTCAAAGAAAGTATGAGAGTTAATCTCATTGTCAACCTGACTGAGGGATGCATACACCAGTGGATATGTCTGATGGCCTTTCAGCAATGCTGAAAAAGATCACCAGGCCTCTACATAATCAGTGAACCAATTCCTTGGTGGAGTCATCATAACCTAGCATTATGGGGAGGGGGTAAAAAGTAGATGGGGGTCTAACTAGAGGAGGTAGGTCCCTGGAAGTATGCCCTGGGGGCTGAATCTTGTCCTTGTGTCTGCCCTGTGCCTTTTTCTTGTTTCCTGTCTGCTATGATGTTGAACTGTTCCACCACACCCACCCTTGACACACTGGGTTGAACCCTCTGAAAAGGTTGTCTGTGTTGGGTGTTTTGTCAACAGCTTTGATAAAATGATCAGGACAGGATTTCCATGTAGGTCAGGATAGGGTTGTGTCTAGGAACGAGGGCTGGGAAAGAAGGGGTATGAGTGGGAAACCACACAAGGGAAAATCCTGAGGGAAACCTAGTTTTTGACTTGGGTGTTGGTTATAAAGTGTTTGCTTTTTAATTATTCATGATCGTGTTTATTTGTGTTTTGTATATACTTTTCTGTACATGGATTTTATTTCACAAAGCTAATAAAGGCTGTAAAACAAAAACGATTATTACTGAAAACTGAAATCAATTCCCAAGGGAAGCAGTACAACAGAGCTGATTTCAAGAACCTTGGCCTGAGTAGAGGCAGAATCCTTGCTTTCTCACCCAGAAGAAAGTCATCATTTTGTTTCATTGGGATTAACTTGTGGGGAGGGAGCTTCTTTAGATCAAATAGAATATCAATATGAGAACCTATAATTCAAGCCCACCAGTGTTTGCTCACAATCCTAGCTACTCAAGACACTGAGATCCAAGGATCATGTTTCAAAGCCAGACCAAGCAGGAAAGTCCATGAGATTCTTAATCTCTAACCACCTAAAAGGCCCAAAGTGAAGTTGTGGTTCAAGTGGTAGAGTACCAGCTTTAGTGTAAAAGCTAAGTGACAGTGTCTAGGCCCTGAGTTAAAGTCCTAAAAATGGTGTGTGTGTGTGTGTGTGTGTGTGTGTGTGTGTGTGTGTGTGTGTGTGTGTGTATGCTTGCACATACACACTCCAAAACACATAATTTTTTTTTGGGGGGGAGTCAGTATTGGAATTTGAGTTTATGTCATCATACTTGGTAGGTAGGCATTCTACTGCTTGAGCCACATTTCCAGTTCTCCATATTTTTTTTTTCTTGTAAGAGGGTCTCATTGTGTAGCCCAGGCTCAGTCCCAAACTTAATCTACCTGCCTCAGTCTCCCAAGTACTGGGTTACAGATATATGCCACTGTGCCCAGTGTCACATATTCTTCAATGACCTGCCCCTTCTGCTCATCCACAATTGAAGCCAGGTGCCAGTGCCTCACACCTATAATCCTAGCTACTCAGGAGTCTGAGATCTGAGGATCATAGTTCAAAGATAGCTCAGGCTGAAAAGTCCTGGTGAGACCTTATCCCCAACTAACCACCAGAAAACCAGAAGTGGCCCTGTGGCTTGAAGTGGTAGACTGCTAGTCTTGAACAAAAGAGCGTAGGGACAGCACCCAGGCCCTGAGATTAAACCTTAAGACCTGGGGGAGAAAAAGACAGAATTGAGATAAGGCTGTGCAGATTCCAAACCCCAGAGCTGTCAGAAAATGTCCAGTATTCCAGAATGACTCTTGGCTTCCTTTGTGATGTCACCAACATCTGCTTCTAACCACACCCCTCAGAATTTCTCAATATTGATCTTTGGTAGTGGCTGTTGGTGGTAGACAACACTGACCTCCTTCTTCTCAGAGAGAAATACTGGCTAACAAGGCTGCTGGCTAAGATGCTGACCTGGTGGGGCTTTGGTGAGTGGGGACTAATCAGGGTTGGAGAGGGCACGGAGGCTAGGGCTGCCCCTGGAGAAGGCAGGCCTGGATTCTCTGCCGTGGGAGCGCCATGTGATTCCAGGGGGATCCTCTCACCTGTGGGGAGTGTGGACGCTCAATGGGAGCAGTACTGTATGCTAGAGAGCTCCTCTCTAGAAACCCATACCTCCCTGTCCAGTTATTAAAGAGGACACTGAAAACATGGTTTTCCATTCCAGTACATCTCCTCCTACCTTCTGCACAGGAAATTCTCTACCACCTGGAAAGGCAGGTTAGAGTTTGTGATAGAATCCTGAGCTCTCCCAAATGGACCTCTCAGCCTTCATTTGGCCCTTGGACAAGGACTATCCATGAGCATTTAGATTGCTGCTGAAAATGTGAATGATGTCTTAGTTCTGTCTTAAAAATACTGCCCCTGCCAGTGTTATAAATTTATATTCTGGATCCTCTAGCAGAGCCTGAACCCTGCCACCTCCAGGCCCTGCCTAGCAATCTCCCCCCAGCACCAGGCCCAGGGAGATGGGGACATTAGTGTGTGGTTTCTCCTCTTCAGGATCTGAACTCATCAGAGTAGCACTCTGAGAAATACGCAGGGCTGGGAATGTGACTTAGTGGTAGAGTGCTTGCCTTGCATGCATGAAGCCCTGGGTTCAATTCCTCAGTACCATATAAGCAGAAAAAGCCGGAAGTGGCGCTGTGGCTCAAGTGGTAAAGTGCTAGCCTTGAGAAAAAGAAACTCAGGGACAGTGCTCAGGCCCTGAGTTCAAGTCCCAGGACTGGCAAAGAGCGAAAGGGGGAGGGGAAGGAGAGAGAGAGAGAGAGAGAGAGAAAGAGAGAGAGAGAAAGCACACAAGAGCAAGGACATCTATCCATTTCATCTTTTCTTCTCATTTCAAAGGTCCCTGAACATATCATCTGGGCTATGTGGTAAGGTCACCTACAGTCGTGTTCATAGTACCTGGCTGGACTTGGCTTGGGCAGTTACCATCATTTCTGCTATGAGAGTCTTTGCCAGTCCAGGTGTTTCTGACGAGATATCTAGGCATTAGAGGCCAGTTGTCAGGGCCACCAAGGGATTAGTAACACTGGCTGGGCCTCATAGTTCTTCACTGGGCTGGGCTAGGAACATAGGCAATTTCACAGACAGGAATTTCAAGCCAGCCAGTAGATCTTCATCAGCATTGTCGTGGAAGGCAATGTGGACTTCACCCCCATAGCCAGTGGGAAGTACTTATTGAAGTAAAAAGGACACCATTTGATATTAACTTGCAGTCTTGGCTGGAGAATGTGGCTCTAGTGGCAGATAGCCTAGATGGGTCACTTGTGGCTCATGCCTGTAATCCTAGCTACTCAAGAGGCCGAGATCTGAGGATTATAGTTCAAAGCCAGCCTGGAAAAAAATTCCATGAGACACTTATCTCCACTAAAGAGCCAGAAATGGAGCTGTGGCTGAACTGACACATGCCAGCTTTGAGCACAAAAGTTCAGGGGCAGCACCCAGGCCCTGAGTTCAAGCTCTAGGACCAGCACACACACACACACACACACACACACACACACACACACACACACACACACACACACACACACACACACAACCGAATTGTAGCCTTGTTAGGAAGGAGTATTAGTGAATCCATGTATCAGCTCTGACCCTTTAGGAAAAAGGTCATTTCAGATGATTGAAGTTCTGGATACTGAAAGTTCCTCTCCTTCACATGCAAACTTTAGCTATTTTAATTAATTAATCAATTAATTTTTTTGTTGGTCTTGGGGCTTGAACTCAGGGTCTGAGTGCTGTCCCTGAAGCTTTTTTGATCAAGGCTAGGATTCTCCTGATATTGGAGATAAGAGTCTGATGGATTTTTCTGCTCAGGCTGACTTTGAACTGTAATCCTCAGATCTCAGCCTCCTGAGAAGCTAGGATTACAGGTATGAGCCACCCACACCTGGCAATTTAAATTATTTTCTAACTATGTTATAGAATTGTTTTCCTTCTTTTTTTTTTTTTTTTGCCAGTTCTGGGGCTTGAATTCAGGGCCTGGGCACTATCCCTGAGTTTCTTTTGCTCAAGGCTAGCACTCTACCACCTGAGCCACAGTGCCACTTGCAGCTTTTTCTGTTTACGTGGTACTGAGGAATCAAACCCAAGGCTTCATGCATGCTAGCCAAGTACTCTACCACTAAGCTACATTCCCAGCCCTGTTTTCCTTCTTCAAAAAATATCAGCAATTGGTCAATTACTTAACCTTCTTAGGCAGGATTTTTGCTCTGAGTCTTATTTCCAATTTGATCTTATACTATAGCCAGTCCCTATGCCAAATGACTCTCAACTCTTTCTTCTTGACATCCATTGCTTTTGTGCTTGTTTGTTTCATTATTCCTTTCTCTTTCTAATATGCTTCTGCATATTCTGTTGCAAGTTTGCAAACCAAGCACCTAGGCTTAACTGTTAGGCTATTAGCTCACCTGCTGTAACAGAGACCAAACAATGATGGATTTACAGGTATCTTGCTCTTTCTTTGAAAAGACCAAGGTGATGGGCATTCCAGACCCCAACCTCTAGGTCAACCTGAGGTTCTTTCTGTCCTGTTGCTTGGCCAGTCCTAGGGAGTTGTCCTGGCAGTAGCATCAAAGCTACTTATCTCCACCCAGCTCATGTCCTAGTCTTCACAAAGGGGAAAAATGTAGGGGGGAAGGCTGCTTCCTTTCAAGGATCCCTACCATTCAAACCCAACCATCCCCTTGCAGCTGGTTGCAAGGGCACCTGGGATTTGTAGTCTTTAGCAGAGTTGTCATGATGCAGATTGCAATCCTCAGAGTTCTATGAGGAAGAAGGAAAGAATGCATCCTGGAGGGGGATGTGCGGTCTCCCTACACCAGACCTGTTGAAATCATGTTAACTGACTTTGTCAGACAATTCCACCCATTTGGACTACTCAGAGGCATTTTGTTTCTTTTATATTACACTGGATTATGCTTCCAGACAAGTACACATCTAATGATGTGAACTACACAGTTCATGAAGTCAAGAACAGACCTAGTCCTTCAGTGATGACAATCGAGGTCATGAGCACACCCACTCCAATGCAGTGCCACAGGCACTCAGAACAAATGCCAGTCCCCCTGCCATTCATTCAACCCCACCAAGAATCTTTACAGGTCTGACACTTACAAGGGTAGTTGATGTGTAGTTGATTGGGACATTGGAACATAGGCTGTACATTGGACTGTACAGCCCATCTGGCATGAGCACAGGCCCTCCTTCCTCTTTTTCTGCACATCCTCCATCATAGCATGTCAATGACACCTGGTAGGGTCTCCCCAAGGGTTGCAGGGGACTAGGGGGTGAGGTATGGGCTCAGTACAGAGTCTATCTGTGTTGAAAGAACAGATAAGGGAAGAGAACCTGCTCTTGTCTTGATTCTACTCTCTCCCAATATAACATGTCAGCAATAGCCAACATTAGTGCACAATTACTTTTTAAAAATATTTTATTGCAAAGATGCTGTACAGAGGGGTTACAATCACATGAGTAAGGTGTTGTCAACACAATTTTTTTTAATTTCATATTTTTTGTGCCAGTATTGGGGCCTGATCTCAGCGTCTGAGTGTTATCCCTCAGCTTTTGCCATTCAAGGCTGGTGCCCTACCACTTGTGCCATATTTCCACTTCTGGCTTTTTGTTGGTTAATTGGACTTTTTCTACCTGGGCTGGCTTCAAACTGCAATCCTCAGATCACAGCCTCCTGACTACATAGGATTACAGACAAGAGCCACCAGCACAAAGTACTTAATATGCACTTACTTTGGATACAATATCTTATTTAATCTTCATGACTACATAATAACCTTAGTTTATTATTTATCCAACTTTACATGCACACGCAATGAAGCTCAGAGAGGTTAAGTCCCATTTGTTGGTGGTCCCATTAGACTCAAACCCAAACAGTTAGGGTTCCTAAACACTACTCCAAGACTGCCCAGCATGGCAACAGCCAAGCCAGGGATAGAAGTCAGGTCTCAACGGCCTATTATGCAACTGCATCAAAGTTAAAAGTTTTCTTGTACCTTCAATGAATAAATATATGAATGACTGGATGAGTGAGCCTAAGCTTACACGGACAGCCCTTGACAGAATCTGTGTAGTGTCTTACCTTTGTGTTCTTTTGGGGTTCCTGGGGAAGAAGAACCAGAGAGAGAGGGCCATAAGGACTGACATGTGCATGACATGGGGAGACATAACCAGGGTGCACCAGTCTGGCAAGGGCTGCAGTGCTCTGGTTATGTGAGAGCCCACTCTTGAAAAGTTCCCTCTTCTACCCTTTGTGCCCCCCCCCCAAGCGTTAAATGTCCTCTGCTCTCTCTGCTTCCTCTATGGCCCTTTATCATATTGCTAAACAGCTCTGACAATTCCAGTAGAAGGGAGTCACCACTGCAGATCACTCATTAGTGGCTCTGGCAGCCTAGTGCCTTTGCCATGGTAATTTGTAGCTCCTGTCTGGTTAGCTATTGTACTGCCAGTGCTCACTAATGTGGATGAAGTCAATGTTCCTGTCCCCACCCCACCCCCAACAATTTCTTACTTTGCTCACTAATCTTCAGGGTGCAAACAACTGGTATCTGCCCCAGGGTCAAAACCCATCGTGTCTAGCAGGGTAGCCAGCTTTTGGATGAAACTCAATATCCACTTGAAGATTGTGCCCCCCTCCAAGCAAAACTGTAAAGGGCCCAGCCCAACTCCCTTAGGCCTCTCGTGGGCAGGGCTGTGGCCAATATGTAGATCTTTCTTTTGCTGGAAAAGAGGGGGCAGGAACGGAATGAATAAACAGCGGCCACGGAGCTGTGCCAGGAGGTGGTCTCGGGGTGGCTTTCAGCGGGCGGGCCTGGGAGGCTGCGGAGCCGAGTTGGGGGAGGAGAGCAGGTGGGCCGGGCGGCGGCCCGGAGGCTGGGCGCTCCGGGGGTGCCGCGCGGACCGCAGCCAGGGACCCGCAGCCCGGTGCGTCTGCGATCGTACTTGGCCGATGTTTTCTAGTAGCCCCAGGACCTCCGAGAACGAGTCCGGGTCTTTTTTCCTGGGTTCGCGGGCAGGTCAGAGCGGCTTAGGGCGGGGCCGAGGTTGGCGCCGGCTGGGAGGAGCCGGGATGCCGCTCGCGCGCTGATGCGGAGGGGAATTTGCTGACAGTCCCTTGCCAGGTGGGGCTGGCTTCACCGAGGAGGAGGAGGAGGAGGAGGAGGAGGAAGAGGGAGGACCGGCTGGCAGTCTCCTCCCAGGTAGGGAGCGTGTTCCGGTCCCCGAACCTCGCTACCCGAGTCCCTTTGCCTGGGGCTGGGCCGTGGCGCTGCGGGCGCAGACGTGGTGAGCACGCGGGTGGAGCGCGCCCGGAGCAGGGCCGAGAATCCGGGTGCCGGGCCGGGGCGGGGGCGGGGAAGGACCTCGGGCCGGCGGGGGTGGGCTGGGCTGGGGAGGGGAGGGGGGACTGCGCCACCGAGCCTCGCACGCCGGCTGCCCCCAGCCCGGACCCAGGCAGGGGCCGTCAGGGAAGGCCCTGGCTTGGCAGCCCCGTCTCGGCTGGATGGAAGTGGGCAGAGGCTTGGCCCGGGTGTGTGGGGGGGCGGGGGTCCCCCCTGCTCCTCTCCTCCATGACTAGGTGGGAGTTCGTCTCTCCGCCCCCACGCACCCAGGGATTCCCCGGGGCCCCCTGCCGCCCACTCACCGGGCCGGGGTGGGAGGGGCGGTCCACCCCGCCCGCCCAGGGGTGCTGGCCCCGCTGCTGTGCTGTGAGGGGTCCCGTTCTAGGCGGGGGTGGCTGGATTCCACCCCCCCCCGGGGGGTGCAGAGGTTGCCAGTGTTCTACGAGCTTCCAAAGAAGGCTCTTGGGCACATCCTCACCTTGGCCTAGCGAGAGAAACTTTGGATCTGGATAAAGGCTCCGCTCTGGGGAAGCTGAGATCCAGGGGTGCTGTGACTTCACCAAGGTCACTTAGCAGCCCCCCTCCCCCTCCCTTCCCAGGTAGGACCTTCTGCCCCAGAGGGGCAGAGGCTGGTTTTCGCTTTCTAGACCACTGGTTCTTTCTGGGCTGGACTCCCACCCCAGTGCTCCTTTCCTGAGGATTCAGATCTAGAACTTCTGCGTGAGCTCCAGGTGTGGGGTGTGAACTCTCCAGGGAACTCACCTGGCCAGAGTGGGCTGTGGGCCTGGGCTAGCCTGGTGGATTCAGGGAAAGAGGAGGGTTGGCTTTAGGAGAGGAAGCGTTGATGAGGCCCAGGGAGAGTTCCCCCAGGAAGGGAGAGGAGAGAACTTAGCCCTGTTGCACTGTGATTCTCACTGACAAGGGGTCTGGAGCTGCACTGATGTGTGTGTGCCTTCTCTTAGTGTTCCCGTGTCCATCTTATCCTGTTCTCTCCCGCCCTCTGTTGTCCCAGGAAATAAGTGGACTCCACTGGATCAAAGTTCACGTCTCCAACTTTCCCTCAGTTTACCTTCTTCATTTTCTGGAGGAGAAACAAAAAGGCAGAATGAGAGAATTAGTTCTTTAGTTCTAGAGCCAGCTATGTTCCTGTACAGATAAACTGAGGCACAGAGGGTTCAACTGGCTCTTGCAGGCTTCAGATTCCATGGGCTTCCTGACTCTTTCCCCTACCCCAGGTGGTCTGGAGAGGCTTCCTGATGCTCCTAGTCCTCTCCTCTTCCTCACGCTGGAATGGGACTTCCTCCTGACAGGAGGCACAGTCCCTTCATTTTTTCCTTTAAAGTATGCTTTCTAGTTGCTTGAGGGAAAGGGCTTGAAGAGGGGCCCGGAGGATGTCACTTGGTAATCTTCCCAGAACGTCCCCACAGGCCCCACAGTTCCTATGGGCCTGTCACATCCCTCCGCTCTGGTGGCAGCAGCTATGAACCTGACTGGGGAACTGGACCCTCAAAGAAGTGACACACAGCAGGAGGACCCGGATCTCTCTGACACCATGCCAGGAGAGGAGGTTCTGACAATTACGCTGAGTGAAGGAGTCACCATGTACCTGGCATACAATGGCTACTTTTTTTTTTTTTGTCGGTCGTGGGACTTGAACTCTGGGCCTGGGCGCTGTCCCTCAGCTCTTCAGCTGAAGGCGAGCGCTCTACCACTTGAGCTACAGTGCCACTTCCGGTTTTCTGGTGGTTTATTGGAGATAGGAGTCTCACGGTCTCTCCTGCCCGGGCTGGCTTTGAACCGCGATCCTCAGATCTCAGCCTCCTGAATAGCTAGGATTACAGGCATGAGCCACCAGCGCCCGGCTTGGCTACTTTTTATTTTTAAACCTTCCCTGGGCACAGAGCCCCCCAGGCTGATTCCCTGTGACCACAGCATGCCTAGGGCTGCTTCATGATCACCAAGAATTTCTAGAACAAGTGATCTATGGGAAAGAATGGGCTCCTCAGAAAACAAGATGAGAATCAGCTGCTTGTGGGGTAACAGAACAGCTGGAGAGGAGAGGGTCTGCCATGCTAGAAGAAGAGCTTGTATCAACTCCTCTCCTGGCATCTCTCCTCCAGGAAGAGTCCCTGTGCCCCTAGTCCCGGGTGTATGTCCCTCCAGCCAGGAGGCAGGCTGAGGCCTGAGAGAGCTCCTGCCTGCCCTTGAATTGTGGGAAGACAACCGGATCCGTAGAGCAGAGGGCCAGTTCTGGACCAAGAGCTATTGCTCTCAGTTTCCCTACCTGACAGCAGGGCATGAAGACACCTTTTCCAGATGGGTGGGAAGGCCTTGGAAATGTGTCAGGTGTTCATTACTGATGGGAAATGTTATTCCCAGAGGCTCTGGACTACATGGAAGCCATCTGTGTCCTGCCTCAATGGAGAAGGGTGGATTTTGCTCTAACTGATCTAGGGCTCTTTCCAGCCTTGGAAGGCAGGCAGGCCGGCCCTCCCAGCCCACTTCCAATTGTATTCTGGCCTGTGAGTGCTTCCTTTCCAATCTCCTCAGCTACCTGTGACATTAATATGCTTTCCACCCATATCTGTATTATTTCCACCTGTGAGATACCTGTGTGTAGTGATGCAGTGGGCTTTCCTACAGACCTATACCCCTCCACTGACTCCCACATCTCATGGACCCTCTACCCCTGGCCTTTCCTGAAAGACAGCTGCAGGAAAAACCATAGAGATAATGGACAGAAAGTACTGGGAAGCTCTTTGTACAGTGTCCAGGGTATGGACAGGCTGGAGCTGGGAAAAGCTGTAATGAAAGTACTTAGGGGAAGTGCTCAGCGCTAAGTGAGATCAGCAGCTTTTAGTGGCCTGTGTACTGAGGTGGGCCCTGGGCCTGCCCCTCCCCCACCCTGGGAGAACAGCGGTTTTCACAGCTTATCCATACATCGGCATGGGTAGTGCACTTGAGACTCTGCTTCCTTGCCTATGACTTGACTGGTGCAATTCCTGCAGGGCAGAGTCACAGGGGGAGCCAAGATGGGGGACCTGGTTCCACTGAGATGAACATGTGGACAGCTCAAGAAGTCTGATGTGTCCTTGTTCTAGATTTGTCTCGACTGCTCCAGGCCAACTGAAAGTGGTTCTTGGGAAAACATCGTCAGATCAGAACATCATGTCCTATGACTCTAGAGCAGGATATGCACTCAAGTTTCCATGTTCCTTACCAGCACTGGACTAAAACATGCGGAGAGGCAATGGTGGGGGAGGACCCATAATCATTGTCTGCTTCCTTTATTCAAGAATGATGTTGTCAGAACAAGCAGAGACTCACTCAGAAAGCCAGGTCTCAAACCCAAGTGTCTTGAGCTGCCACTTCTGCTTTCCTCAAACCCTCACTCCCCCAGCCCCCTCTGCTGTCTCGCCCAGCACCTCAGGAGGAGCCTGGAAGGGCTGGGCCAGGGTGGATGAGTTATGCCATAGCCCTGCGCCTGCAGGCCTTTGTTCCTGCCAAGTCAAGGCCTCTACTATCCTCTAAGGATACCAGGGGCAGAAAGGCCAGTCCAGCTTCCAGGAGTTGGCCAACTAGTTCCCTTTTCACCCCTGATTTGGCCTGGCCAAGGGAAGTGGTCCTGGAGACAAAAAAAAAAAAAAAAAAAAAAGCCACCTCACTGTGGCCATCTTCTCAGAAGTGTAACACTGGCCTGAGTCCTAGCCAAAAAAAAAAAAGAACAAAGGTGTTTGGAGGGTCAGGGGAGCAACTTAATCCTATGGCTATCTACTCTGCCAGGGAGTTGGTTTGGGTTTTTGATCATGAGGTTGCATCATCAGAGTGGCAATGATTTGTTCCATAGACTGGAAATGCTTCCGTGGGCAGCTGGATACTCTTCCAGGGCCTTGTGGGAGATCAACTATGCTTCCTGTGCCTGGGAGCAAGGAGGACCTTTTCAATGTAGATATATCACTTGTGGGGATGCGGGGCGGGGGGGGGGGGAAGGAAGGGGGGAAGGAGGGGCTCTATTCCCACTGGGTTTATTACCTGATCACTTCTACAAGGTGAGTCTTGTGTTTCAACATAGTAAAACAATCCCTTACACCTAGGGCCACTGGCAAGATGGATGGAAGATGCCCTGTTGGTTCTTGGTGACTAAGTCCCCTTCCCATTTGTTTGTCCCTTCACTTCCTACTTGTCAGATTGCTGGGACCTCTGGGATGGCTGGTTCTGTTTTGGTAGCACCACACAATTTGTCTAACAATGGCTGACCAACCATAGACATTGCTACAGGCACAGGGCGAACAAAGATAGCTGCTCCCTTCAAAGAGAGCCCCAGGACCTGGCAAATGATGGTGGTCTCAGAACCAAAGAGAACCAGATGACCGTGTGGGTGGTGAGCAGAGGGGATGTGTCCTTTAGTATAATGAACATGCTGTCTCTGGCCAGGGACCCCTCCTAGGCTGGGGCCATATATGCCCACGTTCAGGTACCAGAACGGGCTGAGAGGCTGGTTTGAAAACTTGATGCTGTCCCTTGGCCTCATGTTACCTTGTGATTACTTTTTATTTATGTTAGTGCTGGGACTTGAACTCAGGGCCTCTTGTTCTTGTTTGGCTTTATCACTCAGGGCTAGTGTTCTACCACTTGAGCCACAGCTCTATTTCTGGCTTTGTGCTGGTTAATTAGAGATAGTCTCTTTGGCCTTTCTGCCTTGGCTGGTTTTGAACTGTGATCCTCGGATCTCAGCCATGTGAAGAGCTAGGATTATTGTCAGTGCTTGTGAATCCAGGCCCCAGGGAAGAAGTGGAACAGGGAGAGTGGCCCTGGTCACACCCAGCAAGATGCAGTGGTCTGACTCCAAGGAGCCATGTTGGGAGCTGTCCTGCCCAGCACCACAGATACATCCTGAGTTCACCTCTTATGCTGCTCGTGGTTTTGCTGAAGTTGCTGAAGACCAAAAGGACTGGGAAGTGAAGGTCAAGAGTTTCCCCTCTTCCTCTCCACTCTGGGCAGGGTGCCCAGAGCTGGGTCTGCCGAAGGACAGCTCTTATCATAAGAGCAGGAAACATGGATAGGACTCCTGCCCCAGGCCCACAGGAGCAGAGAAAGGAGACCCAGGCCCTGCTCCTGCTCAGCAATACATTAACTCCTCAGCGCCTACTACTGTAGCCTGCCCTGTATTGCAGAGCCAGGATGGAGGGGGCCAGGAAGCCATGCACAATGTAAGCTCCTGGCAAGGGTCACAGCTGCAGGATCCCCTGTTCCACAGCCTTCTGACTAGTCTGAGAAAGAAATATAGGCAAGCAACCCTGATTTTCACCCCCCCAGAGAAAGAGGGTGTGGGGGTGGGTGCAAATAGGCTTCCAACTCAGGCCTGGTCCAGGGGCTGGGTATCCCAGCAACCCCGCTGGCTTACCAATTGAGTTCTTTTTGGGCTGCCCTGTTCCTCTTCAGTGCTGCCCTGGTTCCTCTTCAGTGGCCCTCAGGGCCTACCACTAAGAACTCCTCAGGGATTAAGCCCAAACTCCTTTTTCCACACACTATACCTTCTCCCCCACCCCCCCTGCCCACTGTACTCACCCAGAGCCCAGAGGCTCACACTTTGTATGTAAGGATATGGGATATGTTTGATCAACTTGTTGTTGTTGTTTTTTCTGGCCCTGGGTCTTAAACTCAGAGCTTTGTACTCACACTTGGCTTTTTCTCTCAAACCTGGTGCTCTACCATTTGAGCCATTCTGCTACTCCTGGCTTTTTGCTGGTTAATTGGAGGAGACATCAGTCTCACAGACTTGTTTGCCTGGACTAGGCCTTGGACCTCAGTCCTCCCATCTCATTCTGAATGTCAAAGATTATAAGCAAGATCCACCCAAACCCAGTGACTTTGAAGTGTTGTTTTTTTTTTCTTCAAACTATGCCTGGCTTTTCCTCCCCCAACTCAGCTAAAAACTATGACTGGCAAATTGAATTATATAAAAAAGATTCTTTTCGGCCCATGCATTAGTCTATCTCTTCCTCTCATTCCAGATCTTGTCCAGTTCTAACACAACCCCAAGCCAGGGCCCTGGTGGCTCACACCTATAATCCTAGCTACTTAGGAGGCTGAGATCTGAGAATCATGGTTTGAAGCCAGCCCTGACAGAAAAGTCCTGGTGAGACCCTTATCTCCAATTAACACTCAAAAAACCAGAAATGGGTCTGTGGTTCAAAGTGGTAGAGCATTAGCCTTGAGCAAAAGAGCTCAGGGACAGTGCCCAGGCCCTGGGTTCAAGCCCCATAACCAGATACGACAACAAACAAACAAAGAACAAAAAAACTCAACCCTGAATGCCACCTTTTCCATGAAGCCCTCTTTGGATCTTTGCCAGCAGAGATCTGTAAAGACTTTAATGCATGTAGCACAGTGAGTCTGGCTTTTCTGTTAGACAGTGAGCTCATCCCTTCTGGCACCAAGTGTTTGCTGAGGGTCGTTGCACACATGCCCTCTAGTGACCCATGGGGAATAGGGTGGGTAGACAAAGAAACAGCCCTTGATGACTGACTGAGAATGTTAGGCATATTCTGTAGTAGCGTGCAAGGTGCAGAGGTCATAGTGGCAAGACCCAGTAAAGCAGCAGACATGGGCTTTTCTGTATGGCCGGGTGTTCCAGGCCAGAGAATGTGGACAGGCTCTGCACTTTTGAAGGGTATGTTGACTTATCAGCCTGCTTTTTTCTGGCCACTTTCTCATCCCTGTGTGCAATTTCAGCACCTCTATTTCTGGGATGTGTGTGTAGTAAAGAAGGCTGGGGGAGGGTGTGGGAGGGGGAAGGAAACACCTTGGCTTCAAAGTATGGCTAATGTAATAAGGAGTGGTGAAGGAATGAGGCAAATAGATGAAAATTCAGTATTAAAATGGGGAAGTATCCACCAATATTAAGCAAGTAGAATTCTTGGAGAATTCTGGGTTTAACCATATGCAAATTCGGTTAGATGCTAGATGTAGTGACAGTTTTCTGGGAAAAAAAATATAAATCATCAGTTTGATCCCAGAAGACATAGAAAACTCAAATAGTCTTTCATAAGATTCTCCTAAAACAAACCAAGTTTAGACAGTTTTAATTATCAAGGTTTCAAGGAACAAATGATTCCAATGCTATTTATTTACATTTATTGTACGTATTTTATGACCATTAATTAGTTGTACGGGGGGTTAGTTTTGACTCATCATATGTGCATACAATACCTTGATTTGATTAACCCCTTCCATCACTCCCCCTCATCCCCAATCCCCCTCTTCCCAAACCAATCTCATTTTCACATATGTAGACAAAGTATTTTGACCATATTCACCCTCCTACACCCTCTCCATTTGTTCTCCTCCTCCCACTTGTATTTCCACACTTCCACACCCATACACAGGGTCCATTTTACATCCAATATTGTTTAAACCCCACTAACCATACCCAAAACACAGAGAAGGGAGAATTCCAGATCACTCCATGAAGCCAGGACCACATTGTTACCAAATCTTGATGAAGATAGTAAAAAACAGAAATTTACCTTATAAACTCCATTTATAAATATTGGTGAAAATTCATAAATAATAGAATAAATATTCATGTATAAAAATTGATGCAAAATTCATATATTTAATAATAACATAACAGTAATTTTTCTTTTTGTCAGTCGTGGGGCCTGAACTCTGGGCCTGGGTGCTGTCCCTCAGCTCTTCAACTCAAGGCTAGCACTCTACCACTTGAGCCACAGCGCCACTTCCTGCTTTCTCTGTTTATGTGGTGCTGAAGAATCAAACCCAGGGCCTCATGCATGCGAGGCAAGCACTCTACCACTGAGCCACCTTCCCAGCCCCAACAGTAAATTTTTTTAAAAATAAATAAACAACAAGCAAGTTAATGGTCCACAAATACAGACTCAATATTAAAAAAAAAACACCTGTTAACATAGTTGAAAAAAGCATACTGAGATAAAGAATTATATAAATAAGCCCTTGATAAAATTGATATATGTCCTTGCCTTTAACTCTAATAGAAATAAATAGGTATTGCTTAACATGGTTTTTATGTACATGTGCATATTTATATGTGGGCAGAAACACATATGAGGAAAGAACGCTATTACCTTAATTCTTTGACTGTGCTCTTGGGGTATAAGCCAATGAAAAATTTAAAAATGTAAGTTATAAAATAGAGGGTAGGGGCTGGGAAGGTGGCTCAGTGGTAGAGCGCTTGCCTTGAGATGAAGAGCTGAGGACAGTGCCCAGGCCCAGAGTTCAGGCCCCACTACCAGACCCCCCCCCAAAATAATAATAATAAAATAAAATAGAGGGTAGAAGTATTCCTCAGTTGGGCTGAGAATGTGGCTTAGTGGTAGAGTGTTTGCCTAGCATGCGTGAAGCCCTGGGTTTGATTCCTCAGTACCACATAAACAGAAAAAGCCAAAAGTGGTGTTGTAGCTCAAGTGGTAGAGGGCTAGCCTTGAGCAAAAGAAGCTCAGGGACAGTGCCCAGGCCCTGAGGTCAAACCCTAGGACTGGCAAAAAGAAAAAAGAAAAAAAAAAAAAAAGAAGTATTCCTGAGTGGTATTGAGTAAGTTTAAGAATACCCAGGCTCTGGGTCAATCCCCAGGACAAGAGAAAAGAAAATCTTCATACAGATTTGGTAAGAATAAGATTTGCTACTTGGAGAAAAAAAAGAGTAAGATTGTCAACTGAAAAACATAGTAGAAACAAGATAGAGATGACTAGTAATAGTAATTAATACTAGAAATGAAAATATATATGGCATTTCTACCCATAAACTTCATCCTCCTTTAAAATATAATAGAAGAAAGTGTTTCTGGTATCAGTACGTGTTAAAAATAACTCTAAATCTAACCAGAGGTGGTAGAAGCAGCTCTTAAATCATTGCTGTTAACTTTGGCTCCCTGTGTTCTTGACACATAGAGATATTTGTTAAACAGAGGAATGGTTTCACAGACCTCTGCAGTGATTTGAGAATAACCACTAGCCAGGCACTGGTGGCTCACCCTGTAATCCAAGCTCTTTAGGAGGCTGACATCCACAGGATTATGGTTAAAAGCCAGCACAGGCAAAAAAGTCCATTAGACATCATCTCCAAAATAACCAGTAAAAGCTAGACTGGAGTTGTGGCTCAAATGGTAGAGTGCCAGCTGTGAGTGAGCAAGCAATCCAGACTGAGAGTTTGAGGCTCTGAGTTAAAACTTGGTATTAGCAAAAGAGGAAGGGGGCATGGTTGGGGTGGAGTGGGAGGAAACAGAGTGAGGAAGGGAAGGAGAGAGGGAGAGGAGATCACCAACACACACATTCAGGTGCAGATGTTGTACCTGAATCACACATTCAGGTAGAGATGCTGCACCTGAATCCTATAGCAATCTGTGCTGGAGATTGTTGGGAAGTGTGTCTGCAGCTGAGCATTCTGTATAAGCATCTTGGGTTCAAGTGTGTGGGGTCAGGTCCTGTCTCCTTGTTGATTTGTCTGGTTGTTCTAATCATTGTTGAAAGCATTGAAAGGTGTCTTTTTCTTTTCCATTCTGTCCATGTTTGCCTCATGTATTTGGGTGCTCTGCTGTTTGGTGCATGTATATTTAGAGTTGCTGTATCTTCCTGGTATATATACACTTGATCATTACAGAATATCTTTCATCTCTTGTGGCAGTTTCTGTTAGAAATACAGTCACCCTTGGCCATATGTGGTTACTGTCTTTATCCATTTTGTGTTGTTATAGCAATACTTGAGTCCAATGATTTATAATGGACAGATATGTCTTTAGCTCCTAGTTCTGAAGGCTGAGAAATCCATGATTGATGAAGGCACCTCATGGTGACAAAATGCCAGGACGAGAGAGGGAAGGGGGGGTGATTCACTTCCTAACATTCTGGAGGTCACTAATCCACTCCCATGCTATTGACGTTAATCCATTCATGAGGACAGAGCCCTTGTGATCTAATTAATTCTTCAAGGGCCTACCTCACAACTTTGATGCATGGGAACTGTTTTTAACACGGGAACTGAGGTTTCCTCACTGCAGGGGACATGGTTAAATCATAATGGCCACTGTTTGCCTGGAGATCTTTTCTTCATCCTTCCACTTTCAGCTCAGTTGTGTCTACATCTTAGGTGAGCCTCTTCTGGGTAGTTTTCTGTGTCCTTTATCTGTAATAACTCATTTAATCCTTTCCATAGCTTTGTAGATGGTACTATAAACACTACCAGTTGTAGACAAGGAAAGTTAGGTCACTTATGCTAGATCCAGCAGAGCTGCAAGTTGAGCCATGCACTTGATCCTGAGTTTATGCTCTCCCTCTAGACCCATCCTACAGTTCAGTTGGAATTTGGAATCGGACAGGGAGCACAGGAAATAGACTACTCAAAAAACACTGTGAGGCCCTTTTTTGCTTGGCTTTTGAGGAAAACAACAAAGCTGGGTCCTACCACCATCCTTGCACCAATGCAAATTCTAGATGCATCATGAAAGAATAAAACCCTATCAATACTAGTGAGAAATGTGGGCACAGAATTTCGATGATCTTCAGGAAAGTTTCGTTTTGTTGTGCTTGAACCAGAATTTGAACTCAGGATCTTGCCTCATTTGGCTTGCTTGTTCAGCTGGTGCCCCAACCATTTGAGCCATGCCTTCCTGCTGATTATTTTGGAGATGGAGTATAATAGAATTTGCTGTTTCGACTGGCTTCAAGCCCCAGTCCCTCAGATTTTAGCCTCCTGAGTAACTAGGATTACAGGCATGAACCACCCGTACCCAGCTGGGAAATTCCAAATACCCAGAAGTCATTAGAGAGAAGAAATACTTTTGATTACAGGAAGATGTGAAATTTTTATAAACAAAAGATGCCATAAATAAGGTCAGGAAGAGACAATATCTGTGACAAAAATATTAATTGCATTAACTTAAGAAAAGCTTTTTTTTTTTTAAAGAAAGGACATAGACTGTTCACAGAAAAATAAATGCAAAGCCAAAGTATCACAAACCACGAAGACAGGTTTGTCCTTACTGACAGTTACAAACTGAGACAAGTTATTATTTTTCAGCTCTAATATTGGCCAAGTTTAAGAATTTGATAATTCATGGTCTTGTGGAAGATGGAGAGAAAGGGACATCTTCCTTATTGCTAAAGGAGTGCAAACTAGTTTACATGTTTAAAATCTGTTCTTGGTGGTAGTTGGGTTTTAACTCATGATCTTGTACTTGTTAGGAAAGTGCTTTATCATTTGAACCATATTCACTTCAGCCCTTTTTGCCTTAGTTAATTATTTTTCCTAATCTATTGTTGTTTTAGAGGTGATTTACAGTGGGGTTACCTTTACATATGTCAGGTAATTTTTTGGGATAGGGTCTTGTGTTTCAGCCAGATCTTTCTACCTCCTCATTGAACTCCCTAACACAGGCTCTTACGGAAAGATGCTGACAGAATGCCGGGCTTGGGAGGAGTCTGGACTGCTTGGGTTTGGGGAGGAGCTGTTCAGAAGCCAGGGAGAATTGGGATCTGTGCCTGCCTGCCCTGAGACTGTCCCATTGTCCCTGTTCTACAGAGACTTGGAGGAGCCACTCTTGTGGTCAGGAGTCAGCGAGGTACTGCTGAGTCCCTTGGAATCCCTGGGGATCCATCAAGAGTGGGCCTAGGAACAGCTCATCATCCTCCACCCCCACCTGCTGCTCTAGGTAGGTGTCTCTGCCATCATCCCACCTGTCACCCAAGCCTAGCACCTGCACATCCCCCTGCCTGCCCTATGGCCTGTGCCTCTCCAGTCCTCTCTAATCCCTTCTCAGCCCACAGCTTTTTGGGAGAGAAAAGTCAGGGCCTTCTGCAGGGACATCGTTCCAGGTGACTCTGCTCCTGAGACCTTCAAACGGGTGAGAAACCCTTGGGCTTTGGTTCGCATGCCACCCACCCATCTGCCACAGCCTAGGTTGAGCTCTCAGCAGATCCCCTGTGTGGTTCTTGCCTGGCTTGCCCTGGCATGCGGCAGGACCAGAACCCGACGTTCGCTGCTCTAATGAGAGCTCCACAATGCCTGTGAGTTCTTTTTTTCCCCTTCAGGAAAGGATTAGGACAGATGGTATCTTCAGAAACTGCCAAAGCTGGAAAGATCTTAGTGACATAATCCAACGACAATCCCTCTTTATTTCTCAGACAGTACTTACATCTTACATCAGAAGTGTAGTTCCAAATGTGTGGAACAGCTCTGAGGAATCAGGTGTAATCTTGTCAGAGAGCACAGGAAGCCTTTGGCTTCGGATGGCCCTTGTCAGGTTCAGCGCCTCCTCTTTTCGCAGCCTCATCTCAGCCTTTGCCACCAGCTCTTTTGCTTCCCACCTCCCTGGGCCACCTCTAGCACCTCATAAGGCCACGTTAGCCACTATGTGAGGCTTTCTTCCCTCCTTTAAGTAAAGGAATATGTTAATGAAGAAATCTTTCAGAAAGGATTAGATATCCGGGAGGCTTCTCAGAGGAAATTCTAGCTGTGGTATGATTTCTCTCTGAGTATCTAAAAGAAGCTATCCTCATGGGAAAAGGAAATCTTTGATACAGTTTGTGTGTGTGTGTGTGTGTGTGTGTGTGTGTGTGTATGCGCGCGTGCATGCAAGGTGCTTTGATTTTCCTGTCTTCAATTTAAGAAGACATGTCCCCTGGCCCTTTCTTGAAAGAAACCTCAGGATAAGCAGTCTTGACCCCAGGAAGTACTCTACTGCTGTCTTCCGCCATCTTCCCTGCTCAGCCCTGTGCCAGAGTCACTTCCTCCCATCTAGATGGCCACAAGCAGCAGTGTGGAGTAGCGTGTAATGCTCCAGCTCTGCAGTTCAGTGGCTTATGCCTCAGCTGTCACCATCTCTGTGTACCTCAGTGTCTTTATCAGTACAATTCATGGACTCCCGCTTCGCCTTACTTTCCTAAAGCAAAGTGTAGTTGTATCACTCCTCTGCTCTACCATCATCCATGTCTCCCCATGGCTTAATGACTGTGCCGTAAGGGTCTTGTGTCTTTTAAGGGCCTTGAAGGCAGAAACTGGAGATATATATCTATATATAATATTATATATATACACACACATACATATATATATATTTTTTTTTTTTTTTGTCATGCCCATAACAAGAAATCCCTCACTGGGTGAACTGAGTTCCTGAGGCACAGGAGAGTGGCCACTTGCAGACACATAGCTGAAAGTTTGATCCCTGACCACAGCCTGGCTGTGAGCAGACAAGGATGCTGGGTTCACTGGAAACCTATAGCTCTGGCTTCCTCTGCCTCAGCCCACTGGGACTATAAAGGCAATGGGCCCTAGTCTAGATTCCAGCTCTGTCCACATGAGAGTGAGGAGAGGAAGCTGGCACTACCCAAAGCAGAGAAGCCCTATGCTGAGGCCAAGCAGATGGCAGACATGAAGCCATTATCCTCATTCTGTCCTCAGAGGTGGCCAGAGCTTCTGTACCCATAGCTCCAGCGGGCAGCCTAGGGAGTGGCAGAGACTACTTGTGATCAGCACCCTGGACAGAGTATGCAGCACAGAACCATTCCAGCAGCCCACCTACTTTTATAGCAGAGAGTTCCAGGAAGAAAGGGGCACTGGGTAGAGTTGACTGGATCTGCAGTCAAAATTGGTAAGAAGACTGAGTGAACCTCTCTGAGTCTCTGTCTCTCCGTCTGTAAAATGGGTAGGCTGATTTTCCACTTCACGGGGGTGAGTGTGAGGCTAGAATGGCTGTACAGAGCCTGCCTGGGACAGGGCTCAGTAATTTGTAATACTGCTCTGAGCAGAGTCAGGTCTGCTCTTCTAGGTCCGTGTGCTGCAGGCCTCTCATTCCCCCCTGGGTGCAGTTTGCTCGTCTTGGCCTCCGCTCCAAGATGACAGAAAGCAGTGGTGGGGGTTCTGGCTCAGAAGGGAAGGAGGAGCAATCCAAATCTTCCCAGATTCCTGGCAGGGTGAGAGGCACAGGAGGGGAAGTAAGACAGTTCTGTCTGCATCTCTCCGACATTTTTCCACTGGGAGGCTCAGGTGCTGCCAAGCCTGGGAAGCCAGAAGTGAGGAGCCAGAGAGGCAGCAAGCAGTTCGGCTGCTTCCTGCGGAGCAGCCTCTTTCTTCCCTTCTCCCCCTCTACCATAACAAGAGTTTGTTAGGGTTCTAGGTAGCAAAGAAAACAGACCTGGGCACTGGGATTTATCCTGAGAGACAGGGTAGATCACAAGTCTCATAAACCCTGGATACAGTATAGTTAGGCTACAACTGAAGAAAAATGGGGGAGTCAGGAGGCCACAGAGCTATGTTATTAAGTAGAGTTTCAAAAGTGTAATGTGTGAGATACAAATTACCCTCCTTAGGAAATCCCTGGCAGGCCTCAGGGCTTGGAATCAAGGCCAAGTGAATTTCATGAGACCCTAAGACAGGAGAAAGAAGCTCTTCTAGCTCCAGCCCAGATAATGCCATGTCTTTCCCCAAACCCATCCATAGCTCCCCACTGCCTTCCAGACAGTGCAGATCACTCAGCCTGGCTCAGGGCCTCATAGTCTGTTCCCAACTTATTGGTTAGCTTGCCAGACCCTTCTCACTGTACCTCTGCAGCCCAGCCAGTCTGTCATTTCTGGAATATTCCATCCTCTGCCCCTCTATTCCACTCACTTGTCCCCTCTACTCAGCTTGCCCTTTGCCCCCACTGGCTTTTGTCGGTGCAGAATCCTACCTGCCCTGCAAATGCCACTTTCTGAAGCCCTCCCTGCCCCTGGGCTGTGTGCTCTGAGCCCCAAAGCCCAAGAAAAGCACAGCATTTCCTTTGCGTGGCCCTTGCTCTCTCAGGCTTGGGCGCTGGTTTACCTGCCCGTTCCGTCCACCTGGCTGGAAAATGGCCTGAGCTTTCTCATGTGCACCAGGTGTTGGACTGGGATAAATAGATGACAAAGGCAGAAGGGGAGACCAGCAGGGACCGGGGTGGGGGTGAGCGTAGAGGGGAGTAAGAGATCCCTACATTTGTCTTTTTTTCTAGGCAGGCAGATTTGTTAGCACAGAGAAAGACGGGTTTTCTCGTCTTCTCCCAAAATAACCATGACTTTCTTCAGCAATCCAGGCCAGTGCTTCCTTGAGTCTGACGAGAATTCCTCTTCCTCAGCTAGAGGTCACTTTCTTTATTTCTATTTTCAGTATTAAGATAGCTTTCCTGACCCTCAACCCCATCCAAGGGGCAGGAGCTATGTCAGAAGGAGGCTACCTCTGGCCTTGTGTTCTGGGTTGAGGAGGTCAGAAGTATCCTGAACCCCAGAGAGATGGTCAGGGGTTAAGGGGGGTGAGGGCCACCACTAGTCTGGGTAGTTGTATCAGCCCTCAGCTACTGGCTCAGCCTCCCTTTGGAGCTGACCTTCATCGTGAACAAGTCTGTAAATAAAGAGCTCCCACCTCAGTAGCATGTGGTTCTTAGGTTCCTTGCCTTTGGGCTCTCTGGGCCCCTATGGGTCCTGTGAGGCCATGAGAGTCAGACCCACAGCCTCTGCCATCTGGCTGCCAGCCACCCACTGCTGGAGCAGCTGCTCTCAGAGAGCCCCCCGGGCAGTCAGCATGGCTGCTGCCCTAGTTAGACAGATGGGACCAGAGCCCAGAATGGCTTCAGCCTGGCCTCTCTCTTTGTGTGTGCATGTGTATATGTGTGTGCATGCATGCACACGTGCACTAGGTCTGGAGCTTGAACTTAGGACCTGGGTGCTGTCTCTGAACTTTTCTGCTCAAGGCTAGTGCTCTACCACATGAGCCATAGCTCCTTTTCCAGTTTTTGAGTGGTTAGTTAGAGGTAAGACTTTTCCTTCCTGGGCTGGCTTCAAACCACGATCCTCAGATCTCAGCCTTCCGAGTAGCTGGGATTACAGGTATGAGCCACCAGCACCTGGCTCAGCCTCCTTTTTCTTTTTTTCTTTTTGCCAGTCCTGGGGCTTGAACTCAGGGGCCTGGGCACTGTCCCTGAGCTTCTTTTGCTCAAGGGTACCACTTGAGCCACAGTGCCACTTCCAGCTTTTTCTGGTACTGAGGAATCAAACCCAGGGCTTCATGCATGCTAGGTAAGCACTCTACCACTAGGCCACATTCCCAGTCCTCAGCCTCCTCCTTGTGTCTGAGGCGTGGTTGTTTCCATCTGGACCCATGGCTTGTCTTCCCCCCTTTCCTCTCTTTTGTGTCATCTCCCCTAATATTATGTCCTGCCTTCCAGCTGGTTGGAGACCCGTTTGCCCTTAGGCTGGGCACGTGACTGGCCCTGCTCAGATCTACTCAGTCTCAATGGCTTCTATATCTGGGTTACTGAAGAGTTAAAATATCTGTGTGTGCAGAGTCTGTGTGTGAGCAGAGCGCCTGGCAGCTAGGAAGCTGTCTGTTCGTCTGTTCATGGGAGTTAAGCTGTCTGTCTTTAAAGAGCTGCTTGGGTTGGTACCTCCTCCAGGCAGCCTTTGTGGATGCCCCAGAGCCAAGGCAGGTGTTCCTGTGTGCCCAGCACCCATTGAACTTATGGCCCATTGTGCTCCTGTAGGAGGCTATGTGTCTGCTAGATGTTCAGGCCCAGACCCAAGACTCCATGAGTTCAGGCTCAGGGTCTGGACCCATCATTGACTCCAGAAGTAGAGTCCTGGAGTGGCTGGGCCCAGCCCATCTTCTTCCTTCCCTCTCGGTAAAGCTGCAGCCTGGGCTGACGTGTGCTATGCTACTGTTCCGAGCAACACTGATCCCTTCTCCTTTAAATCAGCTGCAAAGGAAAGAGAGGCAGAGGCCAAGGGTGGGGGACGGGGAATGGGGGCTGAACTCTGCTGAAAAACTCCAAAAGGGCCCAATGGGCCCTGGGGAGATGTCTACAGTCCTGCCGTGAGGACATTCCTCTTATAGACACCCTCTCTTTCTCCCACTGGACCAGAGAGGACACTGCTACAACCTGGCCCCAACATGCCTCCATCCCACAGCCACTGGCTGCCTGTCTGGAGGCCGCCCTGCACTGGGGGCCCTGAGGAAGACTTCCAGAGTGCTAGGGACTTAGGGAGGCTGCTGAGCATGAGCTGCCCTCACACAGGTGCGCCTGCTCAGGTGTGCACTCTCTCTCTCTCTCTTTTATATACACATGCACACACACACACAACACACACATTCACACTCACAGAATGAAACACACAAACGGGTTGGAGGCATGGCTTTGTTTGTAGACCACCAGCCATTGAGCAAACATTTCAGGTACCGCTTTTAAGTAGCTGTCTTGAACCAAAAAAAAACAAAACAAAAAAAAACAACATCCCCCCCCACAAAATTAGAACAAATACATAAACAGCTACCACTCAGCATGCACATATATAAAGGCGTACGTGTATCCTAACACACATAATAGCCCCAAACGCAAGTAATATTCCCAAGTACACCTGAGTTACCCCCCAAAAAATACACAGATATACCTACAAAACAAACCACGAGCCCAAGTGCATGGACCTGTGGTTAGCTTCCTGGGGCAGCTGTAATAAAGGACCACAAACCCAGCAACTTGAAATAAGACATTTATTCTCTCCCACTTACACAGGCTGCAAGTCTGAAATGGAGGTGTTGGCAGGCCTGGCTCCCAGTGCCGGCTCTGGGGAAGATCTGCTCTCTCTCCTAGCTCTGTGGAGCTCCAGGAATGTTTGGAGTCATTTCCCTTTAACACATCACCCCAGCCTCTCTCTCTACTTCGCCTGCCCTTATAGCCACACCTCAGTCTTCTGTGACCTCATTTTAACTAATTACATCTGCAAAGATCCTATTCTCAAATGAAGTCACATTCCATGGTCTCATCTCAGGTAGACATGAAATTTAGAAGGACACTGTTCAGCCCAGAAGATGCTCACACCACAAACACATACAGAGGCAGACAGAAGACAGACACACAGGCCCGCAGCACAAGGTCATTCATCACACCTTTATTATAGCACCTATCGCGTGCTGCTGCTGCTCGCTTTGGCTTTGTTTGGTTTGCATGGAATGATTTTTCATATGTATAGGATTCCAGCAGTAACAGAGTTTTTCTCATTGCTTCTGTGGCTACCAACTTCCCCTCCTAGAAAGTTTTCGCCACCAGCAGATTCTTTTGAGAATCTTCCCAAAGAAAATTGAGGCCCAGGAAGGATTGTAAGGGTGTAGGTCTGCACCTTGCTTTTTCCACTGGATCCCTTACCTTCCAACTTGATAGGGTTTTCATGGGGTTTGGGTGGATCTGACCATGAGCTCACTGGCAGCCCAGCCATATGTTGCTAATCTCTGTCTCCCCAGCCCTTAGCCCTGGCAGGCATAGATCGGGAGTTCTGGTAGGCTGTATCTGGACATTGATGAACCGTGAACAGCTGGTTGAGTCTGAGTGTGGCTAGGGCTCAGCCTCCAGCTACAGCTGGGTTGGAATCTGTTCTGGATGCAGTTGGAGTGTCCTGGTTCCCATCCCTCCCTGGCCCTTTTCCCTGGTCTTCCCTCTCCAAGGAAGATTGCTGGGGAAACAGTTGCATAGAGGCTAGGGAGAGAAAAACCCTACCCCATCTTCCACAGGAGCTAATGAGGAGTGAACACTTACCCAGTCTGCTGGCTAAAGGTTGCCACGGAAACAAGAATTACAGCAATAACTCAGGTTCGAGCTGGAGGCTGCAGCTTCACCCAGCTGTGGCGAATGCATTTGCTTCACCACACAATGGTGCCTCTTGTCTGAGACATCATGGTGCACTGCATGAGCAGGCTTCCAGCCCTCCTCAGAGGACAGAGGTGGACAGAGGCTGTCCAGCCTCAAGAGACTGGACACACCCAGGGCAAGGCTAGCCAGCAGCTCCCTTTGCCTGCTGTGGGAGGAGAGGCACTTGTGAGATTTACTCCAACCCAGGCACCCACCAACTCTACCTCCAATCTCCTGTCTTCAACAGATACTTACAATGCTCCCCTCCCTTCCCTAGATGACATAGACAACAATAGATAACCAAGACATGAGCCTGTGGTCAGTGAGCTCACCATTCCCTGGAGAAGCTGGCCATGGGCTAGGTCAGCCTGTAAGTGATTGGAAAAGAATACTCAATCACTAGAAAAGTCATTGTGCAAATGTTTCCTGTGAATTAGCTCCCTTAATCCCTGTTTCCACCGAACAGGGCAGATGCTAGTAATGTCTCCATTTTACACAAAGGGAAACCAAAGCACAGCATGGTTAAGAAACCTGAGGGGCTGAGAAGGTGGCTCAGTGGTAGAGCACTTGTCTTGCATGCATGAGGCCCTGGGTTCGATTCCTCAGCACCACATAAGCAGAAAAAAAAAAAAGCTGGAAGTGGTGCTATGGCTCAAGTGGTAGAGTGCTAGCCTTGAGCTGAAGAGCTGAGGGACAGCACTCAGGCCCAGAGTTCAGGCTCCACGACCGGACCCCCCCAAAAAAGAAACCTGCCCAGACAGGTAAATAGCAGAGTCAGGAGTTGGACCTGCAGAGTCAAGCTCTAGGGACCCAGGCTTACATGCCTGCCTGCCTCTCGAGATGCTCTTGAGGCCAAGAATGAGGAGCTGACCTGCCTGGAGTCTCCCTTAAGGAAGCAAAAATGAGCTGAGATTAACTAGTAAGAGAATGAGAGGCAGAGAGCAGGCAGAGAGACTGGAAGATGCAAAGGTCCTGTGGCAAGAGGGAAGAAAAATTATAGGAATTCAGGGGAAAATGGGGGGGCTGGAGATGAGAATGAGGGAGAGTTGAGCAAGATGAAGCTAGAGCATTAGACAGAACCACATATGGCAGCCTTGCTAGTCAGCTTAAGGAGAGCAACTAAATGCTCTGACAGTGGCTTCCCCCAAGTCCTGTCCAGGAAGACTCCAGATCGGGTCCAGTGCCTTTGGCTATGAGCCGTGTGCTGTGGCAGCCCTTCTCCCACACTGTGTGACTCTTAGCAAGGTCTCTCTGCTCCCCTTATAGAAGGGAGGGATGAAACATGGCACACGGAGTACTCCCCGGGAGAGAACTCAGGAAAGAGTGAAAGCTATAGGATTGAGAGGACGATAAGAATGCCAAGACCAGGGATACTCCAGGAAGACTGCCTGGAAGAAGCAGAGTAGAGCTAAGCCTTACCAATGGAACCTTCGTAGGGAGGGGGATCAAGCTGGCTTCCTTGAAAGGGGGACCTAGAGAGACCAGAGAAAGCCAAGGCCTTTGAGAGCAAGATGCTGCCTAGAGAGAGAGCTGAGGCTGCCTAGAGGGAGCTGGGAGGGAAGACAGGAAGGCTCCTGGGAGCATGAGGGCCTCCCTCTTTGCCACAGCCTCCACTCCCCAGGGGAGCCCCCCAGCTCCACTTCTGACCTTTTGCTTGTTCACTGGAGATAAGCGTCTCCCAGACTTTCTGGGCGGCAGTCATCGGCGCTCAAAAGGGAGAGAGAGAGCTCAATAAACTCAGGCCTTGTTTCAGACCCCCACCCCTGCCTCAGTGAGGTGACTCACCCACTGTGGGCCTTTGTAAAATGGGGACAGCTGGCTGACATCTCTGCCCTGCTCAGAACTGTGGTCGGGTGAGGTGAAGACTCCAGACATACTTCCTAAACCAGGAGGAGAGTGTACTCTCGGGCTTCGTACTTTGGAGGCTAGACTCACAGCTAGATTCCCACATACACCAGGACACTCCTTTCTCTCTCCCCACAGGACACCAGGTGACCAGGAATGCATATGCACATTCACTTTTCAAACTCTGAAAATCATTTTCAGGATCATTGAAAAAGCATGGCATCTTTTTATTTAGATTCCTGCCACCTGCATCTTTCCCTCTCTGTAGGTGTAGTTCAGAGCAGGAGCCTGTTTTCCTAGACCCCCGAAACAGTCCTGGGAGGGGCAGAGCTGCTATCTCCACTTGTACCTTCATAGGACGTGGTGGAGACAGTCCTGCCTTGGTCTCCTTCCAGCTGTGTGACTTAGGCCAGTCGCTTCATTTCTTTGAGCCTCCGTTTCTCTCCCTGTCAAATGGAGACATTGATTCCTGCTTCTGAGGCTGCCACTGTTAGATTGCTCATGAGCATTCATGGTGCTCAGTGAGACAGCCGGACGAGGAGGCTTACCCATGCGTGGTGGGGCACCGCCGTCTCCCTGCCTCTGTTCCCTCTGCGATCGCGCCCTCCCAAGCCTGGAGTGTGGTCTAGCGGTCCTGGCTGCCTTCTCCTTCTCTGTCGGTGTCTATCTTCAACCAAGGGGTCTCATCACTGCTGGGGCTTCATCGTTCTCTGCCTTGATGGTGGCTCCTGGCAGTGTGATTCATGAGTGAGTCTCCCCAGGACTCACTCCATTCCCATCAACTCTCTGACCCAATCTCTGACCTGGCAAGTCTGCTAGTCCCTCTGCACCCGGGCTTCCTCATGCCTGAGCTAGGGAATCACAGATCTTTGTACGGGACACACAAAACCACTCCTAGGATTTTTTTGGTGGTGGTGGTGGTTGTAGGGATTGACCTCTGGGCCTGGGCACTGTCTTTCATCTCTTTAGCTCAAGGTGAATTCTCAACCACTTGAGTCTCAGCACCACTTCCAATTTTCTGGTGATTAATTGGAGATAAGAGTCTCACAGACTTTCCTGTCTGGGCTGGCTTTGGATCTTGACCCTCAGATCTCAGCCTCCTGAGTAGCTAGGATTACAGTCATGAGCCACTGGTGCCCAGCACTCCTAGGATTTTAAACAAGAACAAATTTATTTATTTACATAGTAATGTTGCCTGTCCTGGGGCTTGAACTCAGGGCTTAGGCATTGTCCCTAAGCTTATATGTTCAAGACTAGTATACTAACACTTGAGCCACGGCTCCATTTCTGGCTTTTTTGGTGGTTAATTGAAAACAAGAATCTCGTGAACTTTCCTGCCCAGGCTGGCTTTGAACCAGTTCTCGGCATCCTGCTAAGGTTATAAGCAAAAGCCACTGGTGCCTAGTAAGAACAGGGAATCTCATGTTTTCAAAGTCATTGAATGGTTCAAATCACAGTCCTCAAATCAGAAAAACTACTCATTGTCCATAATCAGGAGCATGGTTCCCAGAGCCACCGGGTACTCATTCCCTCCCCTGCAACCCTGCAACCCAGGGGTCAGGAAACGTCTGCAGCTTTTGCCACAATTATCTCTCATGCCCTTCCTGGGAACCAAGGCACTGAAGCTGCTGTAGAGATCTTCCTCTCCTCACCAGAGCTGGCCAGCAGAATTCAGCCCAAGCACCAGGAGGCCAGGTTCCTCTTCCCTTCTACCTTCAGTCTATCCCAGCATGTCTCACTGATGGCACCTGATTGTATGCAAAGTGCCAGCTGCCAGGGAGTGTTAGAAATGTAGGGTTTTTTTTTTTTTTTGGTCTTGTTTTGTTTTTTCCTAATATCAGTGCTGGAGCTTGAAATTAGGGCCTAGGTGCTGTTTCTGAGCTTTTTCACTCAAGGCTGATGCTCTACCAAGCCACAGCTCCATGTCTGACTTTTTGCTGGTTAATTGGAGATAAGAATTTCTTAGCCTCAAGCCACAGTCCTCAGAACTCAACCTCCTGAGTAACTAGGGATTACAGGCGTGAGCTATGGGCACCCAACTGGAAATGTAGTTTTTAGCTTTCAAGGTTCTGCAATATAGGAAGGCATGCTGGGAGGAGCTGGGGATGGCTACTGAGGGCCATCCACATTTTCCAGTTACCAGATAAATGTGTTACTAGATGATGATGAGTTAGAGGCTTGGCCCAGTGCTCAGCACACAGAGCCCACTCAGTAAATTCCAGTTGTCATTCTCATTCTTCTCTTGGTAGGCACGTCAATGAGCTCTGTTCCGTCATTCTGCCACAAACTGTGGCTGTGGCAGGAGCAGTAGAAACGCTTTGATCTAGGTGGCGCTGTCCATGGTTCTGAGAAGCCAGCACAGACCGATTACCCAGTTCACACAGTCCCCCTGGGGCAAGTCCCTTGATCCTGCACCCCATAGCTTCAAAACCAGCAGGGAACTGAGGGAGATAGAAAGTGGGAGAATAAAAGGGCCGGCCTTGAGGGCTGTTACTGCAACTAGATGTAAGGGTCACCGAGCTACCATCCTTTATCCCCAAACCTTCACCCTCTCTCCTTAACTTTGGTTCTTTGAGAACTCCTTGTTGCAAATAACTCCAGGATGATATGGGTCTCCATGTTGACCACACAAAATAACTGGAGATTTTCTTTTATTTTTTTCAGGATTTGGGTTTGAACTCAGGCTTTATGCTTGCTAGGCAGGTGCTCTATCACTTGAACCACGCCCCTATCTCTTTATGTTTTCCAGTCATTTTTGTCAGATAGGGCCTCCCATTTTTGCCTGGCACTGGCCTTGGACTACAATCTTCCTACCTCTGTTTCCCATACAGTGGACACATATGACATTGTAGATACATAACATCCACACCTAGCTTGTTTTTGTTTTTGGGTTCTTTTGGTGTGTGTGTGTGTGTGTGTGTGTGTGTGTGTGTGTGTGTGTTTAAGGTGACAAAGGAGTCTTATTAGTTGGTCTGCAACCCTGTCCCAGGAGCAGCCACAACCTCCAAGGGGGCAATTTGTTTTGTTTTGTTTTTTAGATGAAACCTTAATTTTTTTTTCCCCATCTGGCCTTAAACCACAATCCTCTTATCTCTGTCTTCCAGGCAGCTGGGACTGTAGGTATCGGCCATGTGTCCAGATGAGATTCTCATTCTTTATTTCTGGCTTGGGTTATGAGGATCTTTATCTACTAGATGCCTCCGAGCTGATTCAGAACCCTCTGCCCTAGGAGGAGAGGTCACTGGGAGCACTGGATAAGGAGCCAGAAACTCCATTCTCCACTCACATCCACCCTTTCCCAGACTTAGACAACATCTTTTAATAGATCAAGTTGAGCAAGCTACCATGATTGTGAAGGTTCTGAGGAGATGGAGGGAAGCTTAGAACAAGGAGAGGCTCTCCGATCCTCAGAGGAAAATTCACAGCCAGCTGACAAGGCATGTGTGCAAGTCCATGAACCAGAGTCCTTCATTCCAGTGACTCCCCCTGCCTTCCCTCCCCTCCACAGGCCCCCTAGCGGTGGGAGGGAACCTAAGCCATTGAGCTGTCTTCTGAAAGCAGTTTCTTTTTCCTTTTCTTATTTTTTTTTTTTATTTTAGTTTAAATATTGGTTTCATTACTTTGAAAAAAACTTTATTGTGAAGGTGATCTACAGAGGGGTTACAGTCACATAAGTCAGGTATTGAGGACATCTTTTTGAACAGTGCCACCCCCTCCAGTTTCTTTGCTGAGTCTTGAACCGTGAGAGAACCTGCTAACAGAAAGGAAATGCATTATTGAAGCGAAGCGAAGGCCGGATGGGAGGAGCAGGGGCTATGGCTTTGTGCGTTCTGGGGAAGGGGCTCCCCACCTGCACGATCTTCTCCTGGGATGTGGCTTCATCTAAACCACAAATGCAGGCCTTTGGGGCTGCTTGCTATGATGTTATGGGGGTGGTGGGCTGACTGGGTATTGCTGGGAGTTGCAGCCTGGTGACTATAAGATTAGCTCCCACCCCTGTGCTTGCTTCCGCTGCATTGCTTTGAAAGCCTGGGAGGACTTTGTGACCTTGGACTCAGACTCCAACTCCTTTCCCTGCCCTTGCCCAGCACTGCCAGCCCTGCAGAGGGTAATGAAACACCTAGGTTTGAAGGCCGGTTCTGCTGCTCACTAGCACTCTGGCCTTAGCCAACTTGTCCAACTCTGCTGGCCCTTGATTTTTCCCTTTCATCTAGGGATGTTTCTTGTGCCCTATGATTAAATGAGCTAGTGCTTGAATGGAAAATATTTTCAGGCCAGAGTAAGGGCCCAATAAATGTTAGCAATTCATAAATAGGCCCCTTTCCAAGGCCTCTTGGAAAATCCTAACCCTCGGGTCATTCCTGAGGTTTGGCCTTCAGATGTCTAACTCCTCTGGAAGAAGGTAAGGGTGGAGTGCTGGCCTGGCTGACCAAGCCAGCTGTAGGTGAGCCACAGCTAGGTCAGGAAGCCTGGAAGGGAGCAGGCAGAGAACACCTCAGAGAAAGCAAAACCTTTGCTTAGTCACCAAGGAAAATTTTTGTCCTGACCAAGAATGATGGATTATCCAGATTTAGGCATGGGAAGAAGTCTAGATGGGGTAGAGATACACAACAGGAAGGCAGCATGCTCTCCACTAAGAGAAAATGTTCCAACCAGTATTAACATCACCTCCTCCCCTGCCCTTGGCCCAAAGGCAAGATTGAATTTGTTTTGTTTTTTCACAGAAAGGACAGAGGCAATGGCCCTCCTGCTGCTGCAGTGTGAGGGAGCCCCACAGCTCCTCTTTCCTGTCCCAGAATAGAGTGGGTGGGAAGAGCCTAATAATCTGGACCATTCATCCCCATCTCACACATGTTTATGACCCTGGGATTGGCATGGCTGACACTAAGCACTGACTCCTTCCTCAAGCACAAAGCAACGGGCTTTCTGTGAATTATCACCATCTTTACAACAACTCTTGACACAATGTTATTATTAGTCCCATCTTCTAGTATAGGCTCAGAAACTCAGAGAGGTAAAGTCACCATCCCTGGTCACACAGGGTGGATCTGGGATTTAGTCCAGGCCATCTGGCTTCAGGCAGCATATTCTCCATCTCCCCGCCCCCTCCCCACCCCCAGCACCAAACAGCCTCTTTGTCTTCTGCTGGGAAACCGATGCCTGAAGAGACACAATCCCTGACACCCAGCAGGCCAGACTGGTGCTCCTGCCACATGTTCCTTTAGCATCTGTGGGTACCAGGCTCCAGAAAGCCAGTCCCTGGGCCTTCTGCTTCTGTTTATCACAGGCAAAAGCTAGCTCTTTCTCAGAGCCTGTATCTGGACAATGGGGATAACAGTAGTACTGTCTCACAGGGCGATTGAGAAAATGAAGAAGGTATGTCCAGAATGGACCTGGCAGGGTTTGGAGAAAGGCTGGGTGCTTCTCTGGGTTTCCATGGTAACAGCCTCCCCTGTTACTGGCTCTGCCTGCTGCCTGAGAGAGCGGAGGAGGGTGGTAAGGTAGGAGAGAGGGTGAGGGCTCTCTTCTCTTTTTCTTCCTCACCAACCAGCGTGTGGCCCAAACTTAGGGGCTGGGTCATGTAGTGAGTCCTTCCAGGCAGAATATAACCTGGGCACATAGCAGTTGTCTCCCAGCATCCTCAAGATCTACACAGTGTCTGCCAAGAGTAGGTGCTTGGTGAATTGATTCCACCTTGTTGGATGGATCGATGGACACAATTTCATTTTCTCTTCCCCAAAACATTGTATTCGGTCCTCCTTCAGGTCTTTACCAATATAGTTCCCTGTCCGCACCCTTCCCCACTTCCCAGTGCTGATGCCTCCACCGCCACAGCTCAGCTTGGAGGTCAACTTTTAAGCCAGGTGTTAGTGGCTCACGCCTGAAATTCTAACTACAAGAGGCTGTGATCTGAGGATTGTGATTTGAAGCCAGACCAAGCTGACAAATTTGAGAGACTCTTATTTTCAATTACTAGGGGTGGGGGTGGGGGGTGTGTGGTGGGTGAGAGGAAGGCCAAAAGCTGAGCTGTGGCCTAAAGCTGAGGAACAGAGCCCAGGCCCTGGGTTCAAGCACGTTTGCATGTACCTCCCCACCCCCACATGTACCTGCATGCACGTGCGCATGCACACACACACCACCATCACCACCACAAATGTACTTCAGAAGACTCCATCAAGAAAATGAAAAGACAGCAACAGACTGGGAAAAAAATTGCAGAATCATGCCGTTTTCTGCTTAAGAGGAACAGATTCTGAGAACCCCTAAGTCTGTGATTTTTCCACTACATTTGTTCTTTCACAGGAAGAAACCCGGTAGCTGAGTGGTATTTCCTGACTTGGACTTTCTCTCCATAACTGATTCAGGTAGGAAAAAAGCTCCTTGGGCCTTCCCTACCTAAGGGTTTGCCTCCCGATGCCTTCCATCAAGCTGCTGCCTTGACATAGGCTCCCCCTAGTGGCCATCAGCTTTCTGTTGGCCCTGTCCTGTAATCTGCTGAACTCAGATGCCTGCTCCACCCATGCTGGAAATGCCATTGTGGCTGCCGAGGTCCTCTGGCAGAAGGCTTACTGATGGAGTATACTGTGTTCAATGCAAACCACTATGACTTTACATTTGGCTGGATATCAGTGGCCTAGGATAGAGACATCAGACCCTGGGCAGCCTACGGTGAACAAGGGTGGGGGGAGTAGAAAGTTGGGCACCTTACAAAGGTTCTTGTTAGACACTAGTCTAGGGGGTAGGATTGTGAGAAATGTTGGCATTTTTCATTTCCCAGGACAAATCTCATTATGTCCTCTTCCCATTTTTGGGGGTGACCCAAGGGACCCCAGGTTCCCAGACCACCTTCTCATCTCTCCCTCTCCAAACCCGGAGCCTTCTTTCCTTTCTTCTCCCCATCCTTCAAACCTCCCCAGCTCCTGAGCCCATAGCTGGTGTCCTGGACCTCTAGATCCACTTTTCTCACAAGTGTTTCTGGCTGCTCACAAGTGTGACAGGCCTGGTTTCACAGGATCCACAAATCTGAACCCCCTCGTTCCTCTCAGCAGCCCTGGAAAATGGTGTCCATGGATGGCACTGTCCCCATTTTTTCAGACAAGAGTGAGGCAGGGAGGCCTGACGTGCATTGCTCAGGGTGCTCGGGCAGCAGTGTGGTCAGAGCTGCAAGGCGCAGGAACGCCCCAGCTCCTGCACTCCCTCACTTCCTCACCGGGAATTGGAGACCAAGACTCTTCTGGACGGGCCTCTGGAGGGCAATTCTGTCTCTCCCTAGCACCCCAGGTCTGGCATGGAAAGACCTGTTTCTTGCTTTTCTTTGCAACTTTCAGGTTCTTCTTCCTCCTAGCCCAACTAACTTCCCAGTCTTAGCCTAGAATCTGCTGCCCTCTTTGCTGCAGCCATTTGCTGCTCTCTGGTCACTGCCCTCACTTCAAACCCCTCTCTCCTCTCTTCCTTCTCCATGGCCCCCCTTCAGTGATCTTGTCCCTTGCCTCGGAGAGACATCCATGCTGGTGGCTTTTGTCACATGGGCAACACCGGTTTGCCTTCTGGATTCCATGTCTGAATCTCCTTAGCTTGTTCAACTGCACCCTTGGCTGCCTCCCCTCTGGACCTCTACCCTGCTCCTCCATCTTTCTATCTTCCCATCCCAGGACAGCAACTCCATCTTCCAGTCACTCAAGCTGAAAGCCTTAATCAGCTCCTCCAATCAATTCGTTCTTTCACTTTCAATCTAAGAGCAGATCCTCCCTACTGCTTCTGGCCTGGCCTGCCAATTCTCCCTCCCCGATGCTGACTTGTTTGGCCTTCCTCACCCTCTCTAGTTTCAATCAAAAAGACCTGAGAAAAACCTTAGCCATTCCTTGGCTCAAACCTCTCCTTTTCCTTCCCCCTCCCTTGTCCAGCCACAGGGATGCCCAGGCCAGTGTGCACCCAGGGCCTTGGTTTCTGCTGAAGCAGGCTTCCCCATGCCCATGTGACTGCATGCTTTCTGCAGGTCCTCCTTCCAGTGTCACCCTCTCAGAGAGCCTTGGCTAGTCACTCCCTCTCACAACTCCAACCTCACCCCTCTCCCTGTGCCCTTTCCCGCTACAGCCCTACAAGTCTGTATTCACAGACTTCCACCAGCATGAGTCTGGTACAAAACAGTTGCTCACCAAATAACTTGAATGAATGAGAAGAAATCTTCTTCTCTTAAATAGGAGGGAAGAGTCTCTAGGGGCAGATGAGGAACCCAAATGGAAGCCCTTTAATGTTCTCAACAACTTGGCAAATTAGTACAGGCTGCTGCCAGTGGCCTTCAATTTAACCCGCTCTTCCTGGTCTTAGCCATGTCTGGAAAGTACAAGGCTCTGCCTTGGAGCTTCATCAGGATGCCCACCTGTATTGAATGGACTTAGGTCCTGGGCAGGTGCCAGGCCTCTCCGTGTGCAGGGCTCAGCCATTCAGGGTCCTTCACCCTGTACCAGCCCCCCAAATCCTTAGGAGTATTTTGTTTCCCAGAGAACTATAGAATTTAGAGGTTGTCACCCATGAGCTCCATTTGCATGGGCATCCCACAAACAAAATGGTTCTTTCTTTTCAACTTTTCCACTCTGGGGCAAGTTTTTGGTTTATATATTAGAAGAGAGAGCTGGGCGCCAGTGGCTCACTCCTGTAATCCTAGCTACTCAGGAGGCTGAGATCTGAGGATCATAGTTCAAAGCCAGCCTGGGCAGGAAAGTTCAGGAGACTCTTATCTCCAATAAACCACCAGAAAACCAGAAGTGGTGCTGTGGCTTAAGTGGTAGAGCACTAGCCTTGAGCTGAAGAGCTGAAGGACAGTGCCCAGGCCCAGAGTTCAAGCCCCATGACTGACAAAAGGAAGGAAAGAAAGAAAAAAAGAAAGAAAGGAAGGAAGGAAGGAAGGAAGGAAGGAAGGAAGGAAGGAAGGAAGGAAGGACGGAAGGAAAGAAAACTTTCACAGGGGGGCAATAAGACCTCAGGTGGATGTGCATTTTGCTGCTGTTTTTTTTGTTTGTTTGATTTTTAATGATCAAGTAGTACAAAGTATGAACTCATCCAGGGAATGTGATGTGAGCTATTTTGTCTCCACAGCCCAAGGTTTGAAGTCATTGTTACCTCCAAGAATTGTGCAGTGTCATCATGAGCTACCTCTCTGTCTTTTTAAAAGTTGTTTTTTTGGGGGAGGGGCTGGGAAGGTGGCTCAGTGGTAGAGCGCTTGCCTTGCATGCCTGAGGCCCTGGGTTCAATTCCTCAGCACCACATAAGCAAAACGAAAAAAGCCGGAAGTGGCACTGTGGCTGAAGTGGTAGAGTGTTAGCCTTGAGCTGAAGAGCTGAGGGACAGCGCCCAGGTCCAGAGTTCAGGCCCCACAACCAGACCCCCGCCCCCCAGAAAAAAAAATAAAAGTTTTTTTTTTTTTTTTTTAATGTAGCCAGGTGCCAGTGGTCAGGAGGCTGAGATCTGATGATTGCTGTTCAAAGCCCAACTGGGGCAGGAAAGTCTGTGAGACTCATCTCCAGTTAATCACAGAAAAAGCCAGAAGTGGTGCTGTGGCTCAGGTGGTAGAGAGCTAGTCTTGAACAAAAAAGGAGCTCAAGGATAGCATCTAAGCCCCAGGACCAGCAAAAAAAATAAAAATAAATAAATAATATATATAATAATGTATTTTTAAACTTTCCGTAAGTAGTTGTACAAAGGAGTCTCAATTCAATATGTCAACTTATAAGTATAGTGTATCTGTATGTATGTGTGTGTGTGTGTGTGTGTGTGTGTGAGAGAGAGAGAGAGAGAGAGAGAGAGAGAGAGAATACTGGGGCTTGAATTCAGAACTTTGAACTCTTACTTGGCTTTTTCAGTTAAGGCTGACACTCTACCATTTGAACCACAGCTCTACTCTGGCATTTTGCTGGTTAGTTGGAGATAAGAATCTCATGGATTTGCCTGCCTAGGGTGGTTCCACACCAAGATCTTCAAATCTCAGCCTCCTGAGTAGCTAGAATTAGGTGTGAGCCACCAGCGTCCAGCAGTACGATGTTTCTTGATCTATGCCACCTTTCCTCATTCTCCCCCGTCTGTCCCAACCTTATCCACCCCTTCAAATTATTTGGTTTTTAGTTTTATGATGATGCATTTAAATATTATAACTATAGTCTCCCACACACTCTCAATTTGTCCGCCCTTCCTCCTTACAAAACATGTTTCTACTTCGTTTCGTTAAACTGTAAGTTAATGCTTCAAAAAGTTACACCACTGGAGTTTTCCCAAGTACTGTACACCAAACTTTATGTCTGTGTCTCTATGCATATAGACCTTTATATGTCTGTATATGTTTATAATTTAGATCTAACTTCCACATATAAGAGAAAACATGTATTCTTGTTTTTTTGGTTTTTTTTTTTTTGGTCGGCTGTGGGGCTTGAACTCTGGGCCTGGGCGCTGTCCCTCAGCTCTTCAGCTCAAGGCGAGCACTCTACCACTTGAGCTACAGTGCCACTTCCGGTTTTCTGGTGGTTTATTGGAGATAGGAGTCTCACGGTCTCTCCTGCCTGGGCTGGCTTTGAACCGTGATCCTCAGTTCTCAGCCTCCTGAGTAGCTAGGATTACAGGCGTGAGCCACCAGCACCCGGCCAAAAAACATGTATTCTTTGTGTCCCTAAGCCTGACTTATCATGAGTTTTTTTTTTCCCTAGTCCATCCATTCCCTTGCAAATGACACAATATTCTTCCTGACCAATGAGTGAAATTCCATTGCAGGAGTATACCACTGGCTCTTTGTCTTGAAGTCACAGTTCCCCAACCTTGGCACTGGTCCCTGCATCTGATTTGGCCAGGCCCAGCCTTTGCCTTACACTCAGTGCTCATCTCCTGACCTCCCAGCAGCCTCCTGTGTTTTGCAGAGTGGGGGCCAGCCCCCGCATCTCTCCAGGAACCTTCCAGGATGTCTGCCTTGCCGGAGGAACTGAATATGGCGGGAAAGTTAGGCAACATGTCCGTGGATGAGTGCTTCCAGTCTCGTAGCACCGTGCTCCAGGGGCAGCCCTTTGGGGGGATCCCCACCGTGCTGTTCCTCAATGCCATCTTGTGGGTGGTGAGTCCTGGGCACTCATTGCTCTGAGTATAGCCCCAGCTCCTTCGCTGGGGAGACCGCAGCATCCACTGTGTGCTGCTGGCTGGGGTGGGGGCAGGAGCGTGGGAGGGACGACCCCTCCCTGACAGAGGACCCTGGGGACTTCACACAGTCTCCCCTAGGGGAATGCAGGAGGCCGGCTCAATGGAAGACATATTCCACATCTCTGACCAGTTTTGCTTTCTCTGGCCCCTGCAGCTCATTGTTTTGGCTTATTCCTTCCTCCGGAAAGCCGCGTGGGACTATGGGCGCCTGGCTTTGCTGATACACAATGACAGGTAAGGAAGGCAGGGTCAGCCCCTGGCTCCCCTTGGGTGTCTCGTCAGCTGGCTCTCTGCAGAAAGGAGGATTGGAGGGCAGCCATCCCTGGGCACAATGCCACATTCTTTCCCTCTGGTCTCAGACTTTCTGGATCCCATGGCTAGACTTGTCACAGTGTGTTGTGTACCTGGCAAGCAGGGCAGTGCTGTCTTTATCCAGAGCTGCATGTCCAGCAGAGGAACTGAGGCGTGCCTGCAGCCATGGCCCAGGGAGAAGAGAGGGAGCAGGGCAGACATTTGAGGCCTTCTCTCTCCTTTTCTACCTCCCTACTGCCCTTCCTGGCTGGCAGCCTGACCTCGCTGATCTATGGGGAGCAGAGCGAGAAGTCGTCTCCCTCAGAGATTTCCTTGGAGATGGAGCGCAGGGACAAGGTGAGTACTGGGAGTGGGCTGGGCACAGAGGGATCTTGACCCTGGTGTACAGAAAAGAGCAGGGGTCAGGCAGCCAGGCTCCCTACTGAGACTTCGAGCAAATTCCTCAGCCTCCCCAGACTCTGTTGGAGATGGAGATATTAACCATCCTACGTCTAGGCTGCCAAGGAATTTGAATAATAGCTTAGATTTTTCAAAATGGACTTCTCTTTTCAAATCTCTACTGCTTCCCACAGTTCCCAGACCTGCCCTCCTCCGTGCCCCTGCCTGAGCGAAGGGCACCCCTCCATTGCACAGAGAGATTCTCGCTATCAGGCCAGGATTCCCTCAGCCCACCCCACGGAACCCCATGGTCTGCTTCTTTCCCTGTCTTGAGGAATGCAGCGCCTCCATCTCTTCATCCAGCAGCTGTGAGCACCCGTGTGCCACCGCTGGTTTGGGACCCAGGGATGGACCTAGTTGTGTCCCATAGCACTTCCTTCCAGCCCAGGGAGACAACCAGACATATGCATGTAAGACAGTAACGAGCATCCATCCGTCACTTAAAGGGGACAAGGACAGAGACAGGAGGGTGCTGCATTGTAGATGGTGGTCGGGGATGGTGTTGGGCAAATGAAGACCTGAGTGCAGGAAGGGGGAAGAGAGGAAGAGGACTTCCAGTGTCTCATCATAACCATACACTGCTGCCTGTGTCCATTGGCCTGGCACAGCGATCAGAGGGACTGATCTCCGTGTCCTCACCTCCCAGCCACCCACTCCCCAGCCTCCTTGAATGTGGTGCCCACTCCGTCACCTCACCAGCCCCAAGGCCATCAGTAGCCCCCAGCCACCAAATCCGGTGGATTTCCTCAGCCCTATCTTACCCCATCTCTCAGAGTGTCTGACCTGTAGACCATCCTTCAATCTTTTTTTTTTTACTGGTAAGAAAACTTTAGCTGGGCGCCGGTGGCTCATGCCTGTAATCCTAGCTACTTAGGAGGCTGAGATCTGAGGATCACAGTTCAAAGCCAGCCCAGGCAAAAAAGTCCGTGAGACTCTTATTTCTAATTAACCACCAGAAAACCAGAAGTGGCACTGTGGCTCAAGTGGTAGAGCACTAGCCTTGGGCTAAAGAGCTGAGTGACTGCTCGCAGGCCCAGAGTTCAAACCCACAACCAACAAAAAGAAAAGAAAAGAAAACTTGGCAGAACTTTATTGAGTAAGTGAGCAAGCAGGAAAGCAGATACAAAGCAGATATGCTGAAAGGCAGAGGCGCACTCTAACAGAGTGTGGGTACACTCAAAGGGAGGGACCCATCCTTCCCTCTCCAGTGGGGCATCCATTTGGCTCTGTGATATCTCACCTGTCTTCCACCTCTACCCTTTTCAGCCGCCGCCACACCTAGCTGGGGTCTCCCCACCTACCCTAACTCCCTTTCTCATTCTGCTCTTTCTCTCTCTCTCTCTCTCCTAGCAAAGGCATCCACACTCAAATTCCAGCTGTTACTCCTATACTGATGCTTCCAAATGTGTCCCTCCGCTAATGCTGAGGGTCTCCAGCCCCTCTTATCTGATAGCCTTGTTTTCAAACACAGGGAGTTTCAAGCTCAGGCCTGTAATCCCCACCTATTTGAGAGGCAGAAATCAGGATGAGTGTAGTTCAACGCCGCAGGGTCAAAAAGTTAACAAAGTTCCAGCTCAGTTGGGCCTGGCGGCTCACACCTGTGAGCTCAGCTCCCGAGGAGGCCACTAGTGGATTGTGGTCCAGGCAGGATCCAGACACAAAGCAAGATCTGATCCGAAAAATAATCCACAGTTCTTAAAGGGTTGGAGATATAGCTCAAGTAGTAGAGTGCTTGCCTAATAAGCAAAAGGCTCTGAGCTAAAACTTCAATGCTGAGAAAAGAACTAATAGATCACTTCATTTTCTGTGCTGGTCCTGGGACTTGAGCTCAAAGAGAGGCTGGGTGCTGTCACTGAGCTTTTTTTATTACTCAAGGCTAGCACTCTACCACTTGAGCCAGAGCTCTACTTCTGGCTTTTTGGTGGCTAATTGGAGATGAGAGTCTTGCAACTTTCCTTCCTCGGCTGCCTTTGAATCGCAATCCTCCTATCGCAGCCTCCTGGGTAGCTAGAATTACAGGTTGAGTCACCAGCACTTAGCTAAGATGGCTATATGTTATTTTTTTTATTTTTATTTTTTTATTTTTGGGTCCAGTTGTGGGGCCTGAACTCTGGGCCTGGGCGCTGTCACTCAGCTCTTCAGCTCAAGGCTAGCGCTCTACCACTTGAACCACAGTGCCACTTTCGGCTTTTTTCTTTTTGCTTATGTGGTACTAAGGAATCCAACCCAGGGCCTCATGCATACAAGGCAAGTGCTCTACCACTGAGCCACCTTCCCAGCCCAAGATGGCTATATTTTAAAAGAAGATAAATCATTATATGTGGCAGAGGCTAGAAATTCTCCTAGGCCAGCAAGGAGAGTATAAGGAGGAGAGCCCTGCAGTGGTGAGCCAACCTTCTGGAGGCCTCAGCCTGGGCTGTGATCCACAACCAGTGCCCAACCAAGTTGTGCAGACATCATTGCCCCCATGTGGCAAGGGTGGGAAGGATGGGGACCAAGAGAGGTCCAGGGCACTGACTGCTGTCAGTCAGTCTCATCAGCTAAGCTGGCTGCTCATGGCCTTTTCCTATGGTGACTGAGGAGGAAGAGAGAGAGAGTTGGAAGGGAGTATCCACCTCCAGGCTGCCATTTAGCTGCTGAGTTTTCTGAGTGGTTTATGCCATCAGAGAGACCAGGGTGGGGGACATGATGGGTCCCAGACAGGCTCTCACATCTGTGCAACTTTCATTGATTACACTTTTCTACTTCTAAACTTTGCCCTGTCATCTGTGCTAGGCCTGCATGTACTCTAGTTGGTGTCGTTACCAATGTGTTGGATATATCCACGCACCTATCATGACAAGGGGCAGAATACATCCGTAGGAAGGTGTGTCCCCCAGCTGTGTGCTCCCTTAATAAATTGTACCTTCTTCCCCCAAAGTGAGCTGTGGAGGGGCAGCAGAGCCTCCCAGCCCAGTTCTTATCCAGCAAGTCCTCCCTCCCTGTGGATGGCGCCATCATGCTATCTGCCCTCATCCCACACTCTTTCCTGGGTTTCCCGTCCTTCTTTTGGCTCCCCAGGACATGGCTGGGGAAATGGTGTTCCTGCACTGACTGGCCATTGCCACCATCAGCCAGCCAGACACGTTGCATTAGTTAACCTTTGATCATTATGAGAAAACACTTGAGAAAACCAACTTGAAGGGAGCAAGATTTATCATGGTGCATGGGTTCAGAGGTCTCTGTGTTGCTGCTGTGGGCAACAACACCTAGGCGAGGAGAGTGTGGTGGAGCCTAGCTGTTTACCACAAGGCAGCCAGGAAGTGAGGGAGGCGACAAGCTTAATCCCAGTGACTTCCTACTTCCAACCAGGTTCCACCTTTCAGTTCAGTGTGAGCTCACCATTGATGAGTCCATTGATGAAGTTGGCACCCTCTTGATATCAAATCATCTCTCAGTAGGAGCTAGCCTCCAACAGATGAGCCTCTTGAGGAAACTCTTCATGTCTCTACAGATGTAGAGGATGGGTTTTATGCTAACAGAGAACAAGGAATTTTTTTCCCCTGCCCTTGTTGTTTGCTATTAGAAAAACCCTTCACCAATCCCTGTGGTTTCTGACGTAGATCTTCCTGGTTCCTGGAAATAGAGTCATGTTATTCAATTGGGCCAATCAAGAGCCTCAGCCTTACCTGGAGTTTTGTTAAACCTTCAGAGGTTTAATACCAAGTCTGGTAGCTTTCAGAGCCATGGGCCATCACCCACCCACATTCCCTCTCCATAGCCAAGGCTGCTTTTCAGACAGCAAGAGCTGCAAGAAAGCCTTTTCAACAGGACAGGACCCTCGGGGACAAGAGCAGAAACCTGACTCAAACTCGTTATATGACAAATGGATAATTTGTGGCCCAAGTGTAGGGAAACAAGTTCTTGCTTCAGGCACAGCTAGATCCAGGAAGCCCAGCCCTCCAACAGCCCCCTTCTTTGGACTTCTTTTCCCTGAGCTGGCCTTGTTTTAAGGAAAGCTTTCTGCACATGGCACCAAAGATGGCATTATACCACCACAGGACTGGACACTGATGGCACGTGCCTTTAAAATCCTAGCTACTCAGGAGGCTGAGACCTGAGGATCAATGGTTTGAAAACGGCCCAGGTGGGAAAGTCCATGAGACTCTTGACGAACCAGCAAAAAGCCAGAAGTGGAATTTTGGCTCAAGTGGTAGAGTGCTAGCCTTGAATAACAACAACAAAAAAAAAATGCTAAGGGACAGCTTCTAGGCCCTGAGTTCAAGCAAAACAAAACAAAACAAAAAAACCTACCACAGGCTTCATGGTGTTTACTGAAGCATGAGAACTCGAGACATCATCATCCATATAAATCCCATTAAAAGAATTTTAACTGACTTCTTTGGATCAAGTTTCCACTGGTCAGCTGACCACTGGCAGCAATGCCCTGTTTGCTGGACAGAGCCCTGGACTACACACACCTGAGAGCAATGCTCCCAGAAGGAAGCTCCAAGAGACAGACGTAAAGTAGCAGGTATCTACTCAAGGTCTCTTCCATCCTTCCAGACCCATGCCCAATTCCCTGAGCCTCATTTCCTGTTTCAGGATGGCAGGATTGACCACTCACTTCTGAGGGTAATCATCTCCCTCACTGGTCACCCCAATTCCATGCAGCCCTTTAGCAGGAAGAAGGCCCCTCCTGGGCACTGCCATAGGAGCCCAAGATGACGGCAGTGCTCTGTGGGGTCTCCAGAGGCAAGCCCAGCTGGCCAGGACTGATTTACTCTTGGTTTCTCTCCTTCCCCCCAGGGCTTCTGTTCCTGGCTTTTCAACAGTTTGACCATGAAGTAAGTGCCTGCGCTCAGTCACCTGGTGGTGGGAGGATGGAGGTAGGGAGTCTCTGGAGAGATGAGCAGGGTCCCCCGGCCCAGGATGACAACCTTGAGATCTGTGCCTAGTACAGCAGAGAGTCCTTTCCTGTGTAATCACTGATGAATGTAACGTGGACTGCCCCCCTGTCTTCGGGGAAGGATGACATTTAAGGGTTGAATCATTGACTCCCGTGCGTATCAGATTAGGAAAAGAAATCCTTTCTCCTGCTCTCCCTTGGTGTCAGTGGCCAGAATCCATCATACTTCTCAACAGGAAGCAAACGAAGGGCGGACTTCCTTTCTTCACCCCCAAATTACAAAGGGGCAGCCCTGCCCACCGCCTCTGCTGGATTTCTGTGCCAGACCCAACTCCAGGACACCTCTTCTCTCCTGACTCCCACACACAAGCAGAGGCTTCGGTTGAGCTGACATTTACTGGGAGTCTATATCCTCAGTGCATGTACATGCATGTGCACACACGGAATGCTCGCATGCCTACATATACGTGCATACACAGCTCTGCTCTGCACATGCGCAGAACTGGGCATGATCCTGGTCTCCTCCTCAGTGTCTTTCCTCCAGGTCAGTTCTTTCCTGTTTGTCCTTCCTACCCCTCTCCAGTGGCCTGAGGAGGATGTCCACTCCTATTTCTATAATTAGCTTTGCTGGGAGCCTTCTACTTTCTCACAAGAACCTGCCCTCAGGAGTCATGGCTCTTCTGTTTTCCAGATCTCCTGAAGGTCCTGGGACCTTAGAGGGCACAGGGAACGCTGAGTTGGTGTTGGGAATCCTGAGCTGGGCCTAGGACAGGGGGATCCCATGGCGCCTCTAGTATTTCCTGCCACTAGTCAGTCCCTAGGGAATGAAGCAGCTCCTCTGTGTGTAAGTCAAGAATTGGTCTCTCCACTCTTAGCCACGCATGGCCAAGTAAAAGGAGACTTTCGTATTTCATGGCTTCCTCTCTGGTTTTGCTCTGTTGATTTGTTAAACGTTCCCAAGCTAGCACAGATGCACCATCACTAAGGGAGGAGTCTGCTACAACTGCAACCCCTGTCAACAGTTTCCAGGGAAGTTTATTTTTTATAAGCGTTCACTAATTTTGTAGTTTTAAATCAACCAGTACAGTATAGCGGTATATTCTTTACTGTAATGACATAACCAAGACTTGGTAATTTTAGAAGAGAAGAGGCTGGATAGTCCACTCAGCACAGCCTCAGTCTATTTTTCTATGCCAACAACATAATACCATAGACTGGGTAAGTCATAGGGGAAAGAGGTTTTGGCTCACAGACCTGGCCCAAGGGCAAAGGGAGACTACATTGAGTGATGGTCTTCTTGCCAGCGGAGGCCCAAAGCTATGCAGGACACAACCTGGCAAAAGACAGGGAGTGAGCCGGTTGCCGGTGGCTCATGCCTATAATCCTGGCTACTTAGGAGGCTGAGACTTGAGGATCAAGGTTCAAAGCCAGCCTGGGCAGGAAAGTCCATGAGACTCTTATCTCCAGTTAACCATCAGAAAACCTGAAGTGGCGCTGTGGCTCAAGTGGTAGAACGCTTGCCTTGAGCTGAAGAGCTCAGAGACAACACCCAGGCCCAGAGTTCAAGCCCCACAACCAAAAAACAAAACAAAACAAAAAGACAGGGGTTGTGCTTGTGTGTGTGTGTGTGTGTGTGTGTGTGTGTGTGTGTGTGTGTCCTGGTGCCTCTCAGAAAGCCACCAAGATTGGATCACAAGGCTCTACTTTGGTGACCCTGTCTAATCCTCGTCACCTCTTAAAGGCCCAGCCTCTAAAAACCACAGTCAGATTAACCTTCCACCTTCTTTATGATGGGAACCCATTCCATTGTGAGTTTTGCAGGGGATTGAAGCCATACCAGTCACCAGCACAACAAAACACGATCATACACATACACGATTGTATCCATCTTACCAAGGGTGTCATAGACATCATCCTCTCATTCCCCAAAGTGTCTCTATAGATGTATGTTGCTTTTACACTTTAAATTGAAGTTTAACACACACACACACACACACACACACACACACACACACACACACATATAAAGGTACACAAAACATACACAACTCAGTTATCACAACACAGAACCTTTGCTCCCACCCTCCAGGTCCAGAATTAGCACTTTGCCCCCAGAAACCCCCTTCTCGCTATCCCAATGCCCCCCCCTTGTCTCCACCAATAGCCACTGTTCTGACCTCTAACCTCCCTAACTATATGGCTCAGTAGCATCTATTTTTGAAATTTATATAGGAAATCATACCATATGTGCTGTTTATGCCTGGTGTATCTTTCGCTCAGCATTGTATATATAGGTTCAGCTAGGAGTCACTCCTTTTTAAAATTATATAATTACATATGCATGCATATCACACTCACTATGAAGTTATATATGTGCATATGTAAACAGTTCTTAAGTCCATCCTACCTTTCTTTGATAGACATCTAAGAGGTTTCCAGTCATGGATGTTACAGATAATGCATCTATGAGATTCTAACATGTCTCTGAATGCACATGTCATGCATTTCTGTTGGGTAGTAACCTAGCAGTAGAATTACGGTCATAGGGTGTGCATACATCCCATTTCAGTAGACAAGGCTGTCAACATGGCTGAGCAGTGTCCACCCACACGGAGCTCCCAACGTTCCACATCCTCCCTCACTAACCTTTGGCATCATCTAGCTTTCTCATTCTGGCTGGCCTGGTAGTATGGTACATGATCTCATTGTGGGTTTTAAGAATTCTTTTAGGAAGTGGAGCTGTGGCTCAAAAAAATAGTGTGCTAGCCTTGAGCAAAAGAGCAGAGATACAGTGCCCAGGCCCCAAGTTCAAACCCCATGGTCAACAAAAAAAATTCCCTATAATTTAAGGAATCCAAATGAACCGCTTTTTGAACAGGGTACACGTCAGTCTCACTTAGAGCTTCAGTAGGTGCCTGTAACCTGGCAAGCTCTGAAGTGTGCGAAGGAATGGAAGGATGGTTGGTGCCCATGGATGGAGTTCACAAGCTCTGGTTCCTCCACTTGGCACCTGGAGCCCAGCTTCCCTCTTTAATATGCCTCTGAGTTCACTGAGGTACACATCAAGCACACTTGATGCCTTGTGAAGAAGAGTAATACTTCCCTCAGAATTACAGCTGGGGGTAGGGGAGTCATCTTTCTCCTCCCCTATCCCATGGAAGCCGTGGCTGCACCTGTTCCTGAGGCATGTCCTCGTTTGTGTCTCCTCCAGGGACCAGGATCTGATTAACAAGTGTGGGGATGACGCACGCATCTACATCATGTTCCAGTACCACCTCATCCTCTTCGTGCTCATCCTCTGCATCCCCTCCCTGGGCGTCATTTTGCCCATCAACTACGCTGGAACTGTTCTGGGTAAGCAGCCCTCAGTGGGCCTTGGCCCTTGGCCACTAGACCTCAGAGGCAGCATGGTAGGCTGAACAGAGCTGGGGATGTTTATGGGGAAGAGAGGATAGATACCTGGATGGAGACCATAATGCTTTGTTCTACCTAGGATGTGGTGCATCACCGGGGCATACTACCATTCAGTCTGGAATTGTTTACTCGTATGCCTACATAGCACTGGGCCAGGTGTTTTGTGGAGGCCTTTGTAAGATTATGTGGCTTGCTACAGGGGTCCATGAACTTGACTGCTTCTATACTCACCCTGGTGGACATAGCACTGTAAATGCAGAGTTTGTCATCTAGGATTGCCTTCTACCCACATTCAGTGTTGCAGGCTAAATAGCACTGTGAGTGAGGGCCTGGTTTCAAAGACACAAAAATCATCACTCCACAACGTTTGCCCCCATCTGTTCCCCAGAAAACACTTTCATCCAAGTTAACCCATGATTCAACCTCATCTTAGGCAAATCAGGTTTGCCAACCTGATGGTGGTGTTGAGAGGTAATGTCGAGTGCCTGGTATCCAGTAGGTGCCCAGAGACTAGAGGTGCAGTTGCCTGAGAATCGCAGGACAGAGCTGCAGGGTGGCTGGACAGCTGGGTAGTTCAATGGCACCTGAGGTTCCAGGGGGACATCAGCTGTTCCTTGATCCTGTCCTCAGCCAGAAGTGGGCCTCATGTAATCAGTGTAGCACACTGAGTGTCTGGACCCCCATAGTGACAAACTCTGACTCTCGCCTTTCCAGATTCTTGTCCTGAGAATGAATATGTGGGCAGCAATAACATCGTGCAGGACCCTTAGACATACTTCACAAAACATGCCTTGAGGGCTGGGAAGGTGGCTTAGTGGTAGAGTGCTTGCCTCACATGCATGAAGCCCTGGGTTCCATTCCTCAGTACCATAGAAAAAGCAGTACAAACAGAAAAAGCCAGAAGTAGCACTGTGGCTCAAGTGGTTGAGGGCTAGCCTTGAGCAAAAGCAGCTCAGGGACAGTGCCCAGGCCCTGAGTTCAAGCCCCAGGACTGGCAAAACAATAACAAAAAAACAAAAAACTAAACATGGCTTGAACCTGCATACTAAATCATCCCATTCAAATGAGGCAGAGTCCCATTTGCTGGAATTTTGGGTTCTTGTGATTGTAACCAGAGTTTGTCATTTTTATCATTCTGGCTGGAGAGCCCATTTCCACAAGCTTTGCTGGGTTCTTGTTCTGAAATCATGTCCTAGGGCTGTCCCACAAACACTTGGTGTCATTTTACAGCCAAGAGCGTTCATCGGTGCTAGCTGGGGGTGGTTTTCTTCATTTTTTAAAAACTGTTATTGTAACAGTGATAGATAGGGGGGTTACACTGACATAGGCAGGTAATGAGTACATTTCCTATGTGCATTGTCACCCCTCCCTTCACTCTCTCCCAGTTTTTCCCTCTTGTCCCCACCCACATGTTGTACTTCATTTTCCACACAGTGTCTAGTGAGCATCACTGCTGCATTTTTTGTCCCTCCATTTCTGTGCCCTCCATTACCCTCCTAAAGACAGATAAACTAACAAAACAAAAAGAAAGGAAAACAAAAACAGCAACGAAGGAAAAAAACCCCTCTCGTTTCCATCTCCTGGAGTTCATTTCAGTGAATATTTTATATGATCAGATGCACACAGTCACTGAGCCTTTGTGTTCCTCTCCTAAGAATGGGAGGATGTCTTTTGTTGGAAGTTGAGGACAAGCTCTGGGGAGCAAGAAGGAAGGACAGCATCTTTAGAACTTGAGTGTTCCTTTAGGAAGCTTGAATCCTGGAGTACTGTCCAAGCTCAAGGTTGGAATCGTTTTTTTTTTTCTCTTTCAGATTGGAACAGTCACTTTGCTCGGACCACCATTGTCAATGTCTCCACAGAGTAGGTACCTGATCATCTTACCTCCCGTTCTACTGGCTGGGCATCAGTGGGGAGCATGAACGCCATGCAAGGACTGTTTCTCCCAGGAACCCAGGTCCTGAATGGGATGCCAGAAGTTTATTCTTTTGGTGGGGGAGGACTCAGTACCTCCATGTCCCTGTCTATCATGATGGAACTACCCCAACTGGCCACTCCCATTTTCTTAGTAGTTCCAGCTTTTGATCTCTCCCAAGAGGCAGAGACCCTTTACAAAGGAGAGATTCAAGATAGTCAATCTCTGCCTGCCACCCTTCATGGGTTCAAGTCAGCTCTCATAAAATTAAATGTATCATGAGCCTGCCCATCTTCCCCTTCTGATTCTCACAATGGAAGGTTCAAGAAATCGCATTTCCTGGCCCTGCATCTGGGTCAACCCATGATCTCTGAGGTAACTGATGTCTGCTCCCACACAGTTCAGGAGCCCAGGGGTTTATTTCTTGTTGGTGCCTAAATCAATCTGTACTGTGTACTGAGTCCCATGTGGTCATTCTATTCCCTGCAGAGGCCCACTAGGTGTCTTGGCAAGGCTTGGCTGATCTACACACAAAAGCAGTTCCCTCAATTGTGAATAGATTCACACACACACTGCCTCTGCATTCCCGCCATATGCCTTGGGGCAGGTTTACCCGAATTCTAGTCAACTCTAGTTCTAGTTCTAGGTTTACCTAAGACTCTCAGAACAGCAGACTGGGGTCATGGCATCTTTTTAGCCAATCCCTTCCCCAAGTGCTGTCAACCCTCACAGAGCCACCAGCACCTTGCCTAGACCACTAGCTGGTAGCTATTTGCTCATACCTTAATAATCCTAGCTATTCAGGAGACTTGAGTGCGAAAGGATCATGGTTTGAGGCCAGGAAAAGCCTTTGAGTTTCCATCTCAAAAAAGAAAAAAAACAACAACAAAAAGGGATAGAGGTATAGCTCAAGAGGTAGAATGCCAACCTCGCAAGCATGAGGTCCTGAGTTCAAAATCCAGTACCACAGAGGAGCATAGGGGTCTTCATGTGCATCCGTCTATACTGGCACACTCTGCTCTCTTGTCCTTGTGGATGAAGTGAGAGTCATGGAAGCACCCTGCAAGGCTGTAGGAGTCTAGGGGAAAATACTCCAGGAGCTTGGTCCCCGCCTGGTCCTGGTACAGGGAAATGCTCAGTAAGTCCTTCTCAGCTGGAGCCAGGCCCCTGACCTCCACTGCCTCCCATGCAGGGACCCCGAGAGGGGATCGGAGGACACTGATGCAGGAAGGGGAACAGGACACTGTGATGGAAAGGGAATGCATGGCCATGGTGAGGGTGGGATTGGGGGTCTGGAGAAACTCTAGAGAGGGTCTGAGGGATGGTGACGGCAGAGATGTCCAGGTGCACAGGGGTTAGGGACACTGTGCGGTGGGCACCGGGAGGCCCGCCATGCAGGGAGGCCTCACCCCACTGCTCCCCTGGCAGGAGCACGCTTCTGTGGCTGCATAGCCTCTTCGCTTTCTTATACTTCCTCGCCAACTTCATCCTCATGGCGCACCACTGCTTGGGGTTCGTGCCCAGGAAGAACCTAGAGGTGAGTGAAGCCCTGCCCCCTCCCCCAGATGGGCATTCATCCCAGCCTGGGAACAGCCCTAACTTGACCTACTCTGTGGGGTGGCCTCACCCAGGGCAGAAGCAAGCTCCGCCTCTTAGCCCAGTGGACCTCCTATCCACACGCCAAAGGACAAGCAGGGTCTGCCTCCTAAGAGGCAAGGGCCGAGCCACTCATGCCAGCCCTGCCTGGCCCTGCTTTTGCAGGTTCGGAGGTCACAGATGTACCCTACTGGTTCCATTTCTGTGACCCCCATACCCTCTGGGCAGGTTCTGAGGCAGAACTTCAGTGGCATCACACATTTGGAAGCTGATCTTAGGAAAGACCAGGTAGGGAGCAGAGACATGGTGGCCAGAAGAGAAGCAGCCAGAAGAAGGGAACATCAGGGAACAGCTTATAGGGCAGGAAGGGAGGAAATTTAACCCCAACAGAGAACACCAGGAGCTGGTGTGGAATGTGAGCTCTAGAATTTTCCCACCAGAGGAGAGTGGTAGGACTTCCTGTCCACATTAGCTGTATTTGGGGACTTTAAACCCTTACCTGTGTTTTTCTGTTTGTTTGGTTGGCTACTGGGACTTGAACTCAGGGCCTTTCTAGGCAGCTGTTCTGCTGCTGAGCCATACCACCTACCTTTTTGTTTTGCACATTTTTTATATTGTATCTCACTTTCTGCCCAGGCATGCACTTGGATCACAATGTTATTTTTCCTCTTTCTGCTGTAGCTGGGATCACAGTCATGTGCTACCACCACTCCCAGCTTCCTCCTTTGAGATGGAGTCTTGCAGACTTTTCTGTCCCAGACTGGCCTGGAACTATGATCCTCCCAATCTCAGCACCCCCCATAGCTATAGGATTACAGGCATGAGCCTCTGGAGCCATTTGCCTTTTGACCTACACATGCCTCCAAGGCCAGGGGAGAAAGCTCAGATAGACTTGCTGTTTGAGGCCCATTGAGGTCATTGTTCTGCAGAGATGAGTGCCAGCGGGCTGTAGGTATGCACCAGGAGAACCACTTTGCCACACCAGTACCTGGAGCAAGGGTGGAGACCCTCAAGCCATGAGGGCTCTGTAGGGAAGAGCAGCTGTGAAGGTGAGCATCCTTGACTCTGTCCTCAGTCACGGGCCAGAGGAGTGGGACCTGCTCTGTGAGATCATCTAGCCTGAGCGTGACTGGTAAAGTTACCTCAAGTGTTTCATCCTGCCGGACATGGAGATTCGGGCATCCCTGACTGATCCAAAAGTGACTTTTTCAGCCACCAAGACCCCTATTTCATGCAACACAATTTATAAGACTGTCTACCTTGATGGCTCAGATAAGCATTTTGTACCTACAGAATAAAACGGGAATCTTGGGGAAGAGGAGTGGGTATCTGTACCTTCTCTCCAGAGTCTTACTGTGTTAGTTTTTTGTTACTGCAACAAAATATACCAGCTAATCCATCTAAAGAGAGGAAAGATTTGTCACAGTTCTGGAGGTTTCGGTCCATGGTTAGTAGGCCTTATTGTCTTTAAACCTATGGTGAGGTTATGATGGGATCCTGCTTCTGTCTTAGCATCTGGGACATGGAGAAAGGGAAAGATGGGGGGAGGGAAGAGGGAAAGGGAAAGAGGAAGAGGAGGGATCAAGGTCCCATAGTCCCCTTGAACAACACAACCTCAGTGATCTAAGACCTCCTACTAAGCCCTGCCTCTCGAAGTTTCCACACCTTCCCAAGGCTCCTAGCATGGGCTCTTAGAGGACAGTTCAGAACCAACTTATAAGCTCACCCTCAACTCCCATGATCCATCTAATGTTCACCATGAAGCTTTACATGGGAACAGTCAGAAAAGCATTGGCAAGCAGGCATGAGCCCCTTGCTCCAATCATGGTCCTGAGGTCCTCCACCCAGGCCCAGTCTGTGACCTCCTGCCTTCCCCTCAGTGTCTGTGGCAGTGGCCACAGCCAGGGCACAGAGAATAAGAGAGGTACCATTGGCTGACCTCAGGAAGGGGATAATTGGTTTATTCACCAGGGTAGCCCTAGCCATCAGGTAGCCCAGCATTAGCAAAGGACTGCTCCCCAGGGGTTCCAGGACTCTCTGGAACTCCTGTCAAGCACAGAGTTCTCTCTCGATTTGCCTTCTCCACCTAGGTCACAAGAACCCTAATGATCACCTATGTGCCCACGGATATTCAAGACCCAGAGATTATCAGCAAGCATTTCCAGTAAGTGGCGGGGGCTGGGGGGGTGGGGAGGAGGGGGATCCAGTGTGCACTGTCCCTTCCTGAGTCCTCAGCCCTGTTAGTGGCTCTCTCTAGACTCAGCTCTGAATGAGGAGGGCCCCCACCAATGGAGCATGGCATGGTAGAGGAAGTAGTACTAGTTTTCCCTTTTCTCATGGATCCACCTACTGAGACCAGGGAGCCCCTGTCCCACAGCTGTTTGAGACACAGCACTGTGTGTGTGCATGCGTGCACATGTGTGCATGCATGCATATGTCCATACTTGGCTTGAACCCAGGACCTGGGCACTGTCCCTTAGCTTTTTCACTCAAGGCCGGCATGCTTTGCCACGTAAGCCACACCTCCACTTGTGACATTTATTTTGCTGGTTAATTGGAAATGAGTCTCATAGACTTCCTTGTCCTGGTTGACTTTGAACTGCAGTCCTCAGAGCTCTAAGCTCTGGGCCCCAGGGACACTATGCCCTGAGCTCATTCTCTCTCAGTAGCAGCCCTTTCCTAGCCTACCCCAACCCCTAATGGTTGCAGCCTGCCCCAGGCTCTGTTCTGAGCCATCCAAAAAGCATGTGCAAGTCTCAGATGAGCCAGGTTTAAGCTCTGAAGGTAGTTCAGCCTTTGGAACAGAGAATGCTCCAATCCCAAGAGTTAGGAGCCCCAGGCAGCAGAGCTCCTCAGCCCTGTGGCCTGTCATGTGGGGCGGGGTGGGAACAGCACCTCCCAGTCTCACACGCCAGCTCAGCGTCCATGTTTGTGGCTGCAGTGAGGCCTATCCAGGGTGCGTCGTCACCAGAGTCCACTTCTGCTATGACGTCAGGACCCTCATCGACTTGGATGATCAGAGGTGAGATTACAGCAGGGCCTGTCCATACTCAGGGTGAAGAGGAATGGGAGGTGGGGCTCTGCTGGCTCCTGACCAGAATATTCTCCCCCTCACCCCCCATTGCCCTTGCTGATAGGCGCCATGCCATGCGGGGTCGGCTCTACTACACTGCCAAGGCCAAGAAGAATGGGAAGATAATGATCAAGATCCACCCCTGCTCCCGTCTCTGCTTCTGCAAATGCTGGAGCTGCTTCAATGAGGTAAATAGCAGGGATTCTGGGAATGGCCAAGAAGGGCTGCCCAGCTCTAGGGCTCTGGGCTGGTTCCTTTCCTGCATCCTTGGGCCCAGGCCCCCATTCAGGCCTGCCCAGACCTCTAGCACCTTCCTCCTTACTCCTTTTCCACTATGTTCTGTGTCCCTGTAGAGTTGCTAAAACCTTTCTTGTTTTGTTATTGTTATTGTTGTTGTTGTTGTGTGTGTGTATGTATATGTGTGTTGGTACTGGCATTTGAACTCAGAGTGTGGACACTGTCTCTTAGCTTTTTTGACCACAACTCATGCTCTTCCACTTGAACCACAGCTCCACTTCGGGCTTTCTGCTGGTTAATTGGAGTTTATAAGAATTTTACACTTTCCTGCCTAAGCTGGCTTCAAACTGAGATCCTGAGATTTTAGCCCTGAGTAAATAGGATTATAGGAGTGAGCCACTGACACTCAGAGAGTATCACTTAAAACCTTTCTTGGCAGCTGAGTCAGTGGTCCACGCCTTTAATCCTAGCTACTCGGGAGGCTGAGATCTGAGGATCGAGGTTCAAAGCCATCCCCAGCGGGAAAGGGCAGGAAAGTCCATGAGACTCTTATCTCCAATAAAAAAAACCACTAGAAAACCAGAAGTGGTGTTGTGGCTCAAGCAGTAGAGTGCTTGCCTTGAGCTGAAGAGCGCAGGGACAGCGCCCTAGCCCAGAGTTCAAGCCCCAAGACTGACCAAAAAAAAAAACCCCACCTTTCTTGACTCACCCTCCAGGATATCCCAGAGAGACTTACTCTTGTCTCTCTTCCAGTCCTGGACAAATGGACCAAAGGCTTCCAGAGTGATAGCGCAGGAATAGACAAAGGCAACAGGCTCTACTTTATCCCCAACCCCTGTGACTAAAAATGGTCTCAGCACTTAAACTACTACTATAAGACGGGGCTGGATTACTAGTAGATCAGAAGAACAATGCCATACATTCTGTTGAAGCCCATCTAAGTCTTTTGGATGGCCCATTCTGCCTTCCCTGTGCCTCAGTGTCCCCAGATCAGAATTTGACAAGGTAAACTTCAGTCAGCCTTTTGCAGTTCTAGAGCTGGTAGACTGGTGCATGGACAGGGCCCTGGGATCCAGCAAGGTCTTCTTGGGGTTCTGGTCTCCCCTGCTCTGAGGGCCTCTTCTCGCCCCAGGTAGACGCGGAGCAGTATTACAGTGAGTTGGAGGAGCAACTGACAGATGAGTTCAATGCCGAGCTCAACCGTGTTCGCCTGAAGCGTCTGGACCTGATTTTTGTCACTTTCCAGGACTCCAGCATGGCAAAGCGGTGAGTGCAGGGTGGGCCTCCCCTTCTCTGGCTCCATCCTCCTTCTCATTTTAGCATGAAGGGTGGAAAGAGAGAGGGGGGAAGGAGAGAGACAGAGAGAGAGAGGGAGGGAGGGAGGGAGGGAAGGAGGGAGAGAAAGAGAGGGAGGGAGAGAGAGAGAGAGAGGAGAGAAGGAGAGAGCTTTTTCTACTTGTCAAATTCTGACTTCCTGTTCTTCCTGTTCCTCATGGGCAGCTGCCATGTTCCTAGAGCATAGCTATACCATTTCCCCAGCTGCCACGATCTAGCCTGTCTCCAGGGATGCCTAGGCTCTGGGCTCCTTATTCCATATGTCTTTGCCTCAGTGCCAAAGTGGTCAGTATGGCCTTTGACTTCCCAGTCCTCCTCTAGATCTTGCCAAGGATACTAACCATGTTTCCCTCATTGCATATGCATTATTGCGGTCACCCCACAGCTGAAAGCTGGGGGATCCAAGCTCTACTTGTCCTTTCTCCTCTTCTGATCTGTAACCCTATGGCTATAACCCCTATCTTTTAGGTCCTAGCCTCCAGCAGTTTCACCTCAAATAGAATATAAATTAGGTCCACTCTAGAATGTTCCAGAAAAATCCTTACCAGCTGGACTAAATGCATAAGAGCTTCACAATTGATCTCTGAAGGATTATAGGGTGTTTCTCTTCTGGTGGCAGTCTGATACTTTGTCCTCACCCACCTCGACCCTACAAAAAGTAGAGTAGCCTAGATTAGTTACAAACAGTGGTATATAACTTTCTAAGTCGCTTTCCCTCTCCAATTCCTTATCTGTCCAGTTTGAACCTGCCTTGTCCTGTCTGCTTCCCAGAAAAGCAGTATACCTACTTAAGATGGTATGTTCATTTCTTAAGGCATCACTACCAGGCAGAGAAGAGCTAAGGTTTAGTTTCAGTGCACAGAGGTCAAGGATGGCTTTCAATGCCAGTACCCATCGCTCTTCAAGTTTGTAAATCTGTTTAGTTGAATCCTTGTTGGCCAACCATGAGCACAGAGCCAGGCACACAGGAATTAAGGAATAATAATACCACTGGTATTAAGATGAGGCTGAAGTTGGCATTGATGCCAGCTACAGCTGCCATTGCTACAAAGGAGGGCAGGAGTTGAGGACACCATGGCTCTGCTCTCTTCCTGAACTCCCCTTCCCTCCAGATCCTGGGTCTTAGGGTTCTCTAAGGTTTTGGGGGATTCATATAAAGCTTCCAAAATCCCCAGGAGTGGAGAGTCCTCACTAGTGGGACTGCCACAGTGGCCCTGGACCCTGGCATGCAACTCCCCTAATGTCCCCACCCCCAGACCTCTGTCTCCTCCCCTTCTCCCACCTCTGCAGCGTCCAGGCTGATTACAAGTACATCCATTGCGGTCTGCGGCCCCAGCAGTCCTCAGTGACCACCATCGTCAAATCCTACTCCTGGAGGGTCACTCATGCCCCACACCCCAAAGACATTATTTGGTAAGACTCTTCTGTCCCTCCCCTCTCCTCCAAGTTCCTCTGTGATAAAGGATGGGCCGCCTCTCTCCACATTATTGTCCAACAGAGATTCCATGGGGGCCAGCCCAGCACTGTCTGACTACAGGGCCCGCCCCCCCTCCCCCCCCCCCCCCCCCCGCCCTCAGGCTGGGCCACAGCATCTGCTTGCTTCCAGACCCACCTGCACCCTAAGCATGGAAACCACCTAATCCCTGGGGAATAGGTTTTGTTTTTGTGGGTCATGGGGCTTGAACTCTGGGCCTGGGCACTGTCCTTGAGCTTTTTTTTTTAGCTCAAGGATAGAGCTCTACCACTTAAGCCACATTGCCACTGCCTGTTTTCTGGTGATTAATTGGAGATAAGAATTTCATGGATAGCTGAGCACTGGTGGTTCACGCCTATAATCCTAGCTACTCACGAGGCTGAGATCTGAGGATTGTGGTTCAAAGCCAGTCTGGGAAACACTTATCTCCAATAAACCACCAGAAAACCAGAAGTGATGCTGTGGCTCCTGTGGCTCAAGTGGTAGAACACTTGCCTTGAACTGAAATGCTGAGGGACGGTGCCCAGCCCAAGCATCATTACCACCAAAAAAAAAAAAAAAGGTCTCATGGACTTTCCTCCCCAAGCTGGCTTCAATTATTGATCCTCAGATCAGCCTCTCAAGTAGCTAGGATTACAGGTGTAAGCCACTGGCATCCAGCTTGGGGAATTGTTTTCTGCTGTTTTGCCCCTCAGCTATGAGATAGACTTGAAGCCTTTACAAATAGTGTCACAAGAGGAAATCCCAGGACACAGACTGGGCCCAAGGGTTCACACTGGACTAAGACAGCCTGGGCCCAGAGTTGGCATTCAGGAAAGAGCAAATGGTCTCTCTGAGGGCTGAGACCCAGGGTACTAAATATGTCCCCCTCTTTGGTCCCTCCCCAGGAAACACCTGTCCATCCACCGTTTCCATTGGTGGGCCCGCTTTATTGCAATCAACACCTTCCTCTTCTTCCTCTTCTTCTTTCTCACCACGCCTGCCATCATCATCAACACCATCGACATGTACAACGTCACCCGTCCCATCGAGAAGCTGCAGGTGCTTCTTCTGCTCAGGCCAATCCTTGGGGGCCCCAGAGATCAAAGGAAGAACTCAGGCGAGGAGGGGGTAGGGGTGGGGCTAGTGGAATGGGTGACAGGACCCATAGGACACCATTCTGATGGAGGTAGAGTGGTGCCAGGGACAGGGCAGTGCTTGCTGGGCTGTAAATGGGATGGATGTGGGACATTGCCCACCTTAGGGCTGGATGGGAGAGGAAAGGGCGAGTGGAGGAAATGCAGACAGATCCTGGGGGGAGTTTGGTGGAATGGGTGGTCCAGTCACTGTGGGTTCCGAGGGCTCTGCTCCTTCAGACCAGTTGGAGGTGGGTATAAGGTAATGGTGGGTGTGAACAGCTCTCCTCACAGAGCTCCCTTTGGGCTTAATGTTCCTGGGAGGGTTGAGGGTGAGAGGAAGGAGGTTAAGTCTTAGCACAGTGCTTGCTTAGAAGTAGGACCTGCAGTTGAGTTTCCTCCTTCCCTCCCCTCTATTCACCTGTAAGAGCACTCCCTGAGGTTAGAGGACATCTTCTCACAAGGCAGGCTGAAGAGGCATGGGCCCAGGTCCCCAGTGCTGGTCTAATGAGCTAGAAGGTTCCTCCTTCCATTTACTCCCTTTCTTGTTCTCAGCACATGCATGCACACACACACACATACACACACACACACACACACACACACACACACACACACACACACACACACCACCTTTAGTTTCCTTCATCAACTACACAATAGGCCCCAGGCCACACAGCAGTTGCGTATTCTGCTGGGGACTCCATCTTCACCCCCCTCCTCTGTCTCCCCACACACAATTGTGGCAGCAGCATCTCCCTGGACCACAAGCCGTGAGTGGAGTCACAGCAGCTGGTGCTGGCAGGAGGGTGTGAAGCTGCTAAGGAAATCTCAGATTGACCCCTCCTGTGACCTCAGCATAGACACTCCTTGGGGATTCCACTTCATCTTGGCTGACTGCCTCTGCCCCTCCCTAGCCTAGTAGACTCTTGGGCAGGAAGATGCATGGGAAAGGCAGGCCTACTCTGCATGGACTGAGCTGGAGGCAGAAAGGCAAGGGGAAGGGAAGGGGGCTACAGGCAAGGGGAAATAGCTCCGTGCGCTGATATCTGTCTTGCCCTCCCTGCTCTCCTCCTACAGAGCCCAGTTGTGACCCAGTTCTTCCCCTCCCTGATGCTCTGGGCCTTCACAGTGATAATGCCTCTGATAGTCTACTTCTCTGCCTTCCTTGAGGCCCACTGGACCAGGTGAGCTTGAGGTGGGGGGCAGGGGAGGGTCTTCTCTCCTCTGGCTCTTGCTCAGCCTTTTCCCCTTCTCTAGCCCCCAACACCTGGCTCTTGTGGTTCCCTTCTGGTCTCAGGACCACAACTGCCATGGGATGGTTTTGATACCAAAAACCGACAAGTGTTTCTTTGTGGAAAAAGGCACTGGATTGTTTCTGGGTCTCTGGCCTTGGGGATATTGATTAGGGGGCCACCATCTAAGGGGAGGAAGACCCAAACCAAGCCCTTTCGGGGCTGCTCCCTCAGCCCCTGCCCCTTCCTATTGGAATTCCTGGCAGTGCCAGGGATTTGAGGCAGAAGACACAGGATGAAGACTTACTTGCAGAACATCAGGTAAGCAGCTAAGGCCATAGTAAAGGGGCCAGAATTTGATCTGACTGTTGATAGATTTGGACCCCACAGTGCCCACATTTTCAACAATCAGGTTTTCCATTTGATCGTCCTAATACTTCTATGTTTGTAACTAAGTACTTAATTTGTAACTAAGTTGGGTACAAAGTATTTTGCTATATCCTCGGTAAGTGGCACCACTGCTTTGGCCTAAAAGCTGCACGGATCTCAGAAGTTATTAGTCCCTACACGCCAAGTTCCTAATAGCCAAAAGGTTTGTACTAATAGAAATCTTTACTGGCCTGTCCTCTGGCCAAGAATAAGGTTTATATTGATGACTGGTTGTTAAAATTCTTCAGGGATTCTGGGTATTGTTACTAATGTGTCCATGATACAAAGTTGTCAAGTAGACATCATGAACAAACCTTCCATCCCTTTCCTGTGCTAGGGAAGACATCACTAGTTGACCCTACTATTCTATTCTTTCCTGCTTCTCACAGTGCACCAGAAACACTATTAGTTTCCTAGCCAAACAGAAGATGCCATTGGTACGAACTATTGAGAGTTGTCTCTCCTTTTCCCTCACCCTCTCATTGATCGACATCTTTCTTTATTTCCTCCTAGATCGAGTCAGAATGTCATCATAGTGCACAAATGCTACATCTTTCTGGTGTTCATGGTGGTCATTCTGCCCTCCATGGGACTGACAAGGTATACCTCACTCCCAATTACTGCTCCTGTCTCAGCCCAGCTCAGCCTTGACTTGAAACACATTCCTCAAATGACAGTCCTACTCATTGTGTGCACAGCTTGAGCCAAGTATCACAAACTCTTTAACATGTCATCCCTGAATTCTATCCTAGCTGAGAACGTAAGTCCTGCCCACCAGCTGATTGACAGCCCCAGGGAGAAGAATGTAGTCACTGTGAGGGAAAAATTCAGAAGAAGGAGAGAGAGCAACTGTTAGAGAAATGGAGGCTTTGAGCTGCCAGAAGGCAGAGGGTTAGGGACAAAAGTGGGCCGACATGAAGAAGGAAAAGGGCAGTGTATACTGGCAAGCTACCGTCAAGCAAGGCTCTTTTGCAGTTTGACAAGGGAGGAAAAGACAAAGAAAAACTGAACCGTAGGCCTTAATGCATTCATTGTGGTTCCTTAACTAAAGGTCAGCTTTGTTCTTCTTCCAGTTTGGATGTCTTTTTCCGCTGGCTCTTTGACATCTACTATCTAGAGCAGGCATCCATCCGGTTCCAGTGAGTACTCTCATACATATGTATATACCAGGGCCACAGAGTGGGGGTGGGGAGGGAGAAGAGGGGGAATCCTGAGTGCCACTGAGGAGGGGTGCCTTCTCCTGCTAGATAGCACCCAACCCCTCCTGGGCTGCAGGCCCCTTTGGCAATCTGGGGATGCCAGGGACTCTTGAGGACTGTTGGGAGGAGGAAGTTACCCCAAAAATGTTTCTTGTTTTTATTTTGTATTTACTAGTACTGGGGGTTGAACTCAGAGCCTGAGCACTGTCCCTTAGTAGTAGTAGTAGTTGTTTTTTTCACTCAAGGTTGGTGCTCTACTACTTGAGTTATACCTTCACCTCTGGCTTTTTAGTGGCTATTGGAGATGAGTTTCATTGGCTTTCCCGGTTGGCCTTGAACTGCCTCACATCTCAACCCACTGATTAGCTAAGAATACAGACGTGAGCCACTGGCACATAGCGTGCATCTGTTTCACAAAGGCTGTCCACCTCTCTGCTCCGAAGGGCTTCCATTGAGTGATACATCATGTGTCACTTCATGATAGGGACACCTTCTATGAACTATTGCTGCAGGTTGTGCACTCTTGTACAACCATTGTAGCATATACTTATACAAATTTAAGATATTACAGCCTCAGTAGGAGATACAGTCTTACAGGACAGTGTCACGTGTGGCTCATCAGCAACTGCAACATGACTATGCAATGCATGACTATGAAATTTTCTCTCCCTCTGTACCCATCCCTCTGCCATTTCTCTTTATCTCTCCTCTTCCCCTCTCCTCTGGCTTGCCACTGCCTTCTGCTCATCCCTCTGCCCAGGTGTGTGTTCCTGCCAGACAACGGTGCCTTCTTCATCAACTATGTGATCACGGCAGCCTTGATTGGCACAGGCATGGACCTGTTGCGCCTGGGCTCACTCTTCCTGTACAGCACCCGCCTCTTCTTTTCCAGATCGGAGCCAGAGAGAGTCCACATCAGAAAGGTGAGAGCCAGTCCTCACTTGAGCATAGCCTTCAGCCTCTCCTGGGAGGAGGAGACCAAAGAGGAAGCATGGAGGGATCCGAGGAGATGCCTCTTAGACCCCAGGATTGGCCTAGGAGAAGCCATAGAAGCAAAGCCGGGGGGACCTCGGGCTGACCCCTGACTTCTGCCCCAGGACCAGGCTGTAGACTTCCAGTATGGGCGGGAATATGCATGGATGTTGAACGTCTTCAGCGTGGTGATGGCATACAGCATCACTTGTCCAATCATTGTTCCTTTCGGTAAGTCATTTCCCAGGCCTGCTCAGGGCTGTCCATCTTCAGACCGGGAGGAGGAATTGAGCCCCTCAGCCCCAGCCCCTGCAGTACCAGGAGTTCTGGGAAAGCCTGCAGTGGGGAAGTGCCTGGGGTAAAGATAAGACACGGAGGTTGGATAGCTGCTACCACGATGTTTTATTAAATGAATGCATGAATGAATGAACTCTCCAGGCTAGCAGAACGGTTTTTAGGGGGAAGCTGTTAGCCCTAGAAGTCAACTCTGCCATTCTCCCCTGGTCTACATTTGGTTCTTGCTATACAGGGAGCCTTGAACGTGACTTCTGGTGGTGTGGGGAACAGCATAGGTCTCAGCACCTATCAGAGTTGCCACTGAATGTTTCTCCCACTTCTGGCCCCACAGGGCTGCTCTACTTGTGCATGAAGCACCTGACAGACCGCTATAACATGTATTACTCCTATGCACCCACCAAACTGAATGAGCAGATCCACATGGCCGCAGTCTACCAGGCCATCTTTGCACCACTCCTGAGTCTTTTCTGGATGCTCTTCTTCTCCATCCTACGACTAGGTGGGTACAGCTCTTAATGTCTCAATACCAACTCTGTGAGAGGACAAAAGTCCAGGGGGATTGAGCAAGATGATGCTCATCAGACTCAGCCAAGTCCTCTGGATGAACAGAGCATGTATTAGTCTTGCAGAACTTTGAGGCAAAAGAGAGGTTCCAAGTGTACGGATTTGGATTTAGATCAGAAATATTTTATTTTCTCTGGACCTTGGTGACTCACACCTATAAATCCTAGCTACTCAGAAGGTTGAGATCTGGGGCTGGGAAGGTGGCTCAGGGTAGAGCGCTTGCCTTGCATGCATGAGGCCCTGGGTTCGATTCCTCAGCACCACATAAGCAAAAAAAGAATAAAGCCGGAAGTGGCCCTGTGGCTCAAGTAGTAGAGCGCTAGCCTTGAGCTGAAGAGCTGAGGGACAGCGCCCAGGCCCAGAGTTCAGGCCCCACGACCGGACCCCCCCCCCCCCCAAAAAAAAAAAGAAGGTTGAGATCTGAGAATCACAACCAACCCAAGAAGGGAATTCTGTGAGACTCATCTCCGATTAACCACCAAAAAGCCAGACATGGAGGTGTGGCTCAAGTGGTAGAACATGAGCCTTGAGTGAAAAAAGCTAAGGGACAGCACCCAGGCTATGAGTTCAAGCCCCAGCACACACACACACATACAGATATTCCTTCATTCTAAATCTGTGGGGATAGTGGGTGAAGGAAGGGACACACAATTCCCAGTCACAGTTTTGCCTCTGTCGTCATGGCAGCTATAAGCATTCAGCTCTGTCACTTTCACAGAATCTCCATTTATTGTCACTGCCAATTTCTTAGCTTGCTCACTCTCTGCTCTTGCTTTTTGCTACCTATCAATTTTATCCTATAACGTCCTTTACTAAGGATAAAAGATGGCACATTTAGTGCTGGTGGCTCACGCCTGTAATCCTAGGTACTCAGGAGGCTGAGATCTGAGGATCGCGGTTCAAAGCCAGCCCGGGCAGGAAAGTCTGTGAGACTCTTATCTCCAATAAACCACCAGAAAATTGGAAGTGGCGCTGTGGCTCAAGTGGTAGGGCACTAGCCTTGAGCTGAAGAACTGAGGGACAGCATTCAGGCCCAGAATTCAAGCCCATGACCGACCAAAAAAAAAAAAAAAAGATGGCACATTTAGTGCTGGAGGCATGGTTCACGTGGTAGAGCACCTGCCACATGAAAGACCACATTTCTATCAAAACAGAAAAATATAAAGACCAACACTTGTTACTCACTATCTCTTTTGCTCCCAGACTCCTTCTAGGCACTTTGGGGAGGGGAGCAAAATGAGAGAGGGAGGGTGTTTTCCAAAATCCTGACCATCTACATTATAACCTTCAGTCCTGGATTTGGAGTTTTTCCCTGACTATTATATTCTGGGCAGAACGTACAGAATTGCCTTACAAACTTGTGACCATCCACATTATAACCTTGCCATTAAAGAGGCAAAATATTACCCCATGAAACAAAGGACTTGAGAATTCACCTTCCAATGCCCAGGTTAATGGAGCCTCACGGTTTGGGCTTGTGGGGAGAGAATGGGGTCAGAGACTGGGATGAGGGGAAGAAATGAATTTCCAGGGACCATCGTCACAAAGGGAACTGACAGGCCAAGGAACACGTGTTTCATGGGCACTGATGTGGATATTTAAGTCAACCAAGGTGTCAAATTGTAAACTGGTCAAATAGAATAAAGGGATTATTATCATGTCAGGTCTTTTGACTGCAGATGTTCTCCGAGGGGAGTAGGCAAAGGTCCCTCCAGTGTCCCATGCTGAGATAGTCCCCGAGACATCTGCCAATCATCTCTGCTGCCTGACCTCCACCCATGGCAGTGGTGCTTGAACTCCATGCCCACAGCCTGTTCTTCTCCTTGGCAGGTTCCGTCCACAGCATCACCTTCTTTTCCTTGTCCACACTTATGGTTTCTATCGTAATTGCCTTTTTTGGCACTTTTCTGGGACGGCTTCGGGCAGGCCATGAATATGAGGTGAGTTGCCAGCTTGCTTTTTCTTCACTGGTTCTACTGGTTCTTGATACACAACCTCTTCTGGTTTCGGCACCCAGAGGGTCTGAACTTCTCACAGATTGTGTGCATGTGTGCGTGTACATGCCTTGCACTGGCTCAGGCTGACCCCCGTGGCAAGACAGTGTCTTCTCTTTTTCTGCCCTTAGATACCACCTTCAAACAGCAGGCATGTGAGTCCAGTCCAGCCCCTGAGCGGGCAGCATTGTCCCAAGGGGCTGGAGGACTGGGAGCAAAGATGGAACCACGTGTGTGGGGGAGGGCGGTAGCTGACAATGGGACAGTGGCTTAGGGCTGGATGGACAGTCATCTTTTCACTTTCCAGAAGCCCAGCTATTGAACTGGTGTTTTTCCATGATGCCTTTGGCCCTTTGACCAAGGAATTTAATCATTGGTCCTCCTGGAGAAGAGAGCCCAGCATGTTCTCAGACATGGTGGTGATCTGCAGTGGATTAACTAACTTTTGACTCTTTATGATTATGTATTTCTTTTTCTAGTTAACTTTCTGGTTTTCTCTTGACAACAGTGAATTGTTTCCTTTAAAAAATATGAATGTAACTGGGCGCCGGTGGCCCACACCTGTAATCCTAGCTACTCAGGAGGCTGAGAGCTGAGGATCACGGTTCAAAGCCAGTCCAGACAGGAAAGTCTGTGAGACTCGTATCTCCAATAAACCACCAGAAAACAGGAAGTGGCGCTGTGGCTCAAGTGGTAGAGCTGAAGAGCCTTGAACTGAAGAGCTGAGGGACAGTACCTAGGCCCAGAGTTCAAGCCCCACGACCCACCAAAAAAAAAAAAAAAATGTACATAGAGAAAAGAAAGTTGATGAGTAGGTAGAAGAAATCTCTAGTATCTAGGGCTCTGGACACAAAAACTCCACTGCCCTCTCTACCTGGCTATCTTGCCCCATCACCTGGCTGGAGCGCCAGGCTGGTAAAAGGTCAAAATGATGACCTCCCCCCACAGACAGTGCTGGATCTGGTTGTCCAAATGTCACTGGAGAGGAGGAGGGAGGGAGCCTAGACCAGAATAGTTTGTGGCTCCTTCCAGATACAAGGAGACATCCTAGAATGAAAGATGACGGATCAAAGCAAGCTCATCTTTGAACCCCAGTTCTAACTCTTCATACTTCTTCCATGATGATCCTTGGGAACTGAGTATTCTAGAAGGGACTCCTAGTTTCCCAGCCTCCCCCTGTCCCTGTGGGGCTCTTCCCTACCAGCTGGAAATAGAGAAGGTTGAGTGCCACGGTAGGAGTCAAGAGGCTCAGATGTGGGGTCCAGACCCCTCTGGATGTGGGAGGGAGGGGACAGAGAGCAACCCCCTCCCATCCTGTGACCCACCCTCTCTCTTCCTGCTGCAGCCAGAGGCGGAGGAAACAGAGACCGTGTTTGACATGGAGCCAAGCAGCACGTCCTCCACCCCCACCTCCCTTGTGAGTCATCACCCTCACCTCCCCCAGGTCAGGAGGGCGGCCCCTGGGGGGATTGGCCCACTCCAGGGTCGCTGAGAGGCACCAGACCTTAGCTCCCACCTATAGCTCTGGGTAGGGGCGGGGGGGTGGGAGCCGGGCCCTCTGGGCTCCCTCCTCTGACCCAGGAGGACTTGGCCCAGGTCCAAATGCTGCCTTGGCCCTGGCTGAAGAGTGGGGAGAGAAGGAGAACCAACATTTACTCGTCACTCAGTAGAAGGCACTCACACAGGAGGCAGTCAGAGAGGATAAACTCCGTCACGGGGACCTCGGAGTCAGAGTCCTCAGTCGTGTAGACACAGGAGCAAGCTGGGGCTCAGCCTCGCACCCCAAGGCTGCCTCCGCAGAGCTGTGCAGAGCTGCAGGGAGCTATTAGCGGATGCACCAAATGGTAAGGCAGGGGTAGTCCTACATACACGAGTCCATCAACCCGTGAAAAGCCCAGGCCAGACCCAGTCAGCTCCTGGCAGGCTGGCCATGGGCTGCCGTGCCCACAGGGCTCTCATGGGTGGACTGAGTACTCATATCCCTGCCACAAGCGTCAGTGTAGAAGCACCAATATGTGTGCCAAGCTGAGTACCAGGTAGACTGCACATAGATGCCAGGTGTCTCAAAGGAGCACTGGACAGGGAAAGGGTTCTCAGAAGAGGGAATGTGTCATGTGACTTCAGTACTGGGAGGAAAGGTTGCCAGGATGTGCATGTAGTAAGAAACACTGGAGAAAGAATAAGGAAGAGCCTAGAGTATGGGGGAACCAAAGACAGAGAGTTTGGCTTTCTTTAGTGGTGGACAAAGCTGGGTAAAAACACATAACCAAGCTAGGCAGTGACTCACATCTGTAATCTTAGCTACTCAGGAGGCAGAAATCAAGAGAATCAGGTTCAAATGTAGCCTAGCCAAAAGAATTAGTGAGATCCTCATCTCAGTCAAATAACCAGGCATGGTGGTCTTCCCAGCTACATGGTAGTCTCATAGGAAGATCAAGGTCCCAGCTTTATCCAAAATATGTGACCCTTCCTGGAAATAAAGCAAAAGAGGGATAGGGACATGGCTCCAGTTGTAGAGTCCCTGCCAAGCAAACACAAAGCCAAGGGTTTAAATTCTACCACCAAAAAAAAATGTAAGGAAGAAGTGCTTTACAAAAGCAGAGATAAACAATAGCAGATGGACAGGCCCATGCACAGATACAAGACCTTACACAAAGGAACCAACTGTGTCTGCAAAGGGAAGGGGAGAAGAGCAAGACTCAAAATAGGAGTCTCTCCTGCTTGGGACCCTTTCAATGTGAGTGTCCTTAGGGCTGTTAAAAGTGACTTACTAGCTGAGCATTGGTGGCTCACGCCTGTAATCCTAGCTACCCGGGAGGCTGAGCTCTATGGATCACAGTTCAAAGCCAACCCAGGCAAGAAAGCCCATGAGACACTAATTAACCACCAAAAAGCTGGAAGTGGAGCTGTAGCTCAAGTGGAAGAGTACTAGCCTTGAGCATAAAAGCTCAGGGATAGTGCCCAAGCCCCAAGCTCAAGCCCCAGTATCAGCACACACTCATAAAAAAAAGGCGCACTCACTTTGGAATGAAGGTCTCCCTGGGCGCCAGCTCAATGGGGACCCAGGTCACTCTTCTTGGATTCAGCCAGACTGGAAATCGTGAATGGATAAAACACATTCTGAAGAATTAGGAATGGACTAAAGTGAGGAAACCTGCCACTAAACTTTGGTTACAGGAGCTTGTAGCCTGGGAGCAGGAGGGATGGGGGGATGCAGCTTCTGAGGAAGGAAGGACCTATGGCTTGGAGGCAGGGCATGAAGGGAGGAGAGGATGTACCCTAGGCCTTGCTCCAGATGTGACTTTGCTCTCTCCTCTCTATCCTGAGCAGCTGTACATGGCCACTGTACTGCAAGAGCCAGAGCTGAACCTGACTCCAGCCTCCTCCCCAGCCAGGCACACCTATGGCACCATGAACAGCCAGCCGGAAGAGGGACAAGAAGAGAGTGGTTTGAGGGGCTTTGCGAGGGAGCTGGACACGGCCCGGTTTCAGGAAGGGCTGGAACTGGAGGGCCAGAGCCAGTACCACTGATCAGGACTCCAGGACTCCAGTCAGCGGCCCTGGGAGCGCTTGGCATGGGGAGGAGGCAAGGGGGTGGCCTGGGCCTCTCCCCTCCCACCTGCAGACTTTGGGAACTCCTGATTGAAACATCTGCTGTCGCTATGGCCATGTGGTGACCCCACACCTACCGACCAATGAGAATGGGAGGTGCTGGGCAGTGCCTAGTGACCCCAGGATAGGGTGGAGGAGACAATCACCATGTTCTGGGAGAGGTAGCTCAAGCCCAGAACACAGGCACTGAATGCTAGGGGACTTGGGTGGGTCATGATGATGTGCATAAGGAAGAGGTGGGAAGGGGCCCATCAAAGGCTCTGTGGGGGTGGAGTGGGGAGCGTGGGGTGTCCAGGCTCCAGCTGCCCATCAAGAAGTTTCTGCTGCTCTGGGCCCTAGGCCTCTACTGACAGTCTGAGCAAGTAAAGATACGTGAGCTGAGCCTCATGGACAAGATACAGGTGACTGTCAGCAAGGGTTTCCCCACCGGGGCTCTGCACCAGAAGTCTCTGCACCAGACCCTGAGCAAGGGGTAGCTGAGTCCACAGGCCTGGGAAGAGGTGACCGAGGCCCTTCCTGTTCCTCTGCCCCTTGTCAGATGTCCCCAGGAGCAGCAGGAACAAGGTCCTCTTTACCCTCACATGGGTAGTGGTCACTTGGGCTCATTAAAGAGACCTGCATGCTTTGTGGTAAAGGAAACCATGGCTAATTCTTGCTGGTTGCTGTAAGGTGGGAGGAAGAGACAGAATTCATGGAGGAGTGGGGGCGGGGGCTCTCTTCACCAAACTGTCCATAGTGGGAAGCCAGACACACCTCCCTTATCCTTAGATATAAATGAGATTTTCCCCAAAGCCCAGGAGGTGATCACGGAGAATGTCTCCTGCCTCCCACCCATCTGAGTGCCAGAGCCCCACTGCCCAAGATGGCGGCAGCTCAGGGTCACATACCCAGGTTTCCAATGGAAGGCATGGGCCATCCCCTCTCCCCTTCCCCCGCAAGCAGGACCCCCTCACTCCTCTCAGGGTTGCCCTATCCCCTGCACTGGGACCCACCTCTGTGACCTCTCATGTGGCCCTAGCTCAGACACTGCAAAAGATGCCTCCCACAGCGCTGTCACGAGTGTGTCCCCGTGGGTGGGTGAGGCTGCTGTCCCAGGGCTGCCTCTGCCTAGAGGCTGTAGAAGCTGGGTCCTGAACAACACTGGTAACTCTTAGTGCTTCTGCCACAGCTGGGAGTAATACCAACTCCTGCCTTCTACTGCGCAGAGCCCTGGAACAGTTCCAGCTGGAGTCTCAGAACCACATGAGCCAAGTTGCCTAGAGTCTGTGAGCTCCTAAGCCTCTTGAGTTCCCCTCTCCAGCGGGGTAGGTTCCTCTGTGCTGCCTGCCTGCTACAGGTGGGCCCAGGCTCATCTGACACACTTGAGTATCTGCAGCACATCCCAGGAGGCATGTGGCTGCCCTAAATGAAGGTCACCTAGGCCCCTGCCTCTGCTCCTACCTTCATTCTAGAGGAGAAATAGGTGTGCCATGCCCCAGGGCTTAGCCCCGTGGTCCCACAGGACCCCTCCCCCTGGAATTTCATCTTTTTGTGGCCCAGTGGTCAGGGAGCTCCACCTGCCTGGCCAGATCCGCTAGCGTGGATTGTAAAGTAGAGGTGTGGGTTTGCTGCCAGAGGCTGGCAGGGCCTCACCTTTCTGGGCACTCGTGCGGCCCTGTGGATTGTGGCTGCTGGCCCCTCACCCCCACCCTCCACAGACCACATGACAGGATGGCTGGAGACTTCTACCTTGAATTTGAATCAAGTGCAGCCTCGCTTTGGGTGTGAATGTTGGGAAAATGGCAGACTATTTCTTTGCTCATTCCACAGACCTGGGGTCGCCGACACGGTCCTGCCCATCTGTCTGGGCCTCAGCCTCCAAGAGTCACTGGTGAGGGGGACAGTGATCCTCATGCACACACCACATCTGGGCCCTCTCTGGGCATGCCCCTCCCACCTGTGTTCAGCCCATTGACCTCTGCCTACCACCATCCCACGTTACCCCATGCCACAGCCATCCATCCCCCTCCTGGGGGACCCAGAATGGTCTGGAGACCTAGAGGGCTCCCCACAGCAGTTTTTGAGCAAACCCACCCCTGCCCTCCATCCCCCAGCTGCCTCTGGAAGCAAAGTGCCTATCAGCAGCATTGCGTCCTCTGGGAGTCCTGGAGGGGTTGTAGACTAATGGCTCACCACTACTAAAGGAATGTGCCAGAATGCTGAATCTTCTTGTTATCAATGCTATGACTGTGCCTTGAATAAACAAGTCCTCCCAACCTCTGCTAGCCCGTGCCTCTACGTCCACCCAGAAAGTCAGTGCTCCCAGGTCACCAGTCTGGGGCGACACGCCTCACCACATAGCTTTTGCTCCAGGGATAAAGCTACACCTTCTGGGATCTTCTCCGACCCTGATCCCAATTTATAGCCTGCTGGATAGACAGCACATGGCTGTATCCCTCTGCTGTACAGTAGTAAAAATAGTCTGTCCTTGAGCCTGTCCATAAAGCCAGAAGAGCAGCTTTGCCTTAGGCCGCTGGGCCCCCTGGGCAAATGGTGTACTCCATAAGAGGGCAACTGACTTATGCCAGTGGCTGGGTAAGTTCTGATGCAGGTATTCAGGAAGAGTGGCAGATGGGCTCAGGTCTGGGCCTGGGGGATGTGGGGGGGGGGTGCCAAGGAAGGCTGGAGGAAGAGAAAGGGTGCATCCAGACAAGGACTGGTCTTTGTAGAGGCTGTCACACTGGCAAGGAATAGAAAACAGTTCTCTGCCTCGGTTGGGCCATGGTTTCAGCCTTCCTCCAGCCAGCCAGATAACCCTAGCTGCCACCTCATCCAGATGCAGTGGGAGTTGCAGTGAGAGAACACAAGGTCCACCGGCTGCTCTGTTAGTGAACAGAGATTGGGCTACCTAGGGGGATGGTTATGGCCGGAGAGGAGAGGGACGCAAAGGATGACAAGCCCACAGCTGCCCAAGGACTTCTCTTGCTACCACCTTGCTGGGACTTCTCAGTCCATCAGTGGGTGTGGTTCAATACCCACTGTAGCACAAGCCTGGGCACAAGGCCAGGGCCCATCCTCCTGGGTCCTCTCCCCATAAGACAGTTATCTTCCAAGCCAGGTTGGGATCCTCCAGGCTGCTTCAGTGGAGATGGACTATGGAAACGACTGACTGGGCAGAGGGCCTGTGCCAGCTGCCTGCGCACAAGATGCCTCCTATTAAGGAGGACCAGAATGCTGGCCACTGGGCTGGTACCACAAGGGCATTTCAGCATCTTAACTGAGTGTCATGCTGGTACCACACCAGGCCTGAGAGGAAGCAGGAAAGCCCAGGCCAAGCCTTCAACAGGGGCTGCTTCTGGTCATCCTGCCAAAATTATCCCACTGGAAGCAGATCAGGTCTGTCCCAAGGTGCCCCCCTTGCTGGCTCAGTTGCAGGTTGGAATGCCCAGGGTGGGGGTAGGGGGAACTCATTTCCAGCAAGATACACTCCCAGGTTTGTTAAAAAAAAAAAAAAACAACATTTCTGTGACTGGTGGTGTGGCTCCAGTAGTACAGTGCCTTCCTGGGAAGTGTGAAGCCCTCAGTTCATACAGTTCCCTATTGAAGCCTTAATTGGCGGGGTTCCCATCCTAGTGGTAGGTAGGAGACTCCTCAGAGCTCTGAAATCCTCCCCATGCCCAAGACTCGCCCTGTAGGACTCAAAATTTCTAGGACGCTGTCCGATCACATCTTTCACAGAAGGCCCCAGTTGAGTGTTAGCAGGCAGGAAGAGGCGAGCAGGTGAGGCAAACAACCCTAGCCTCAAGCACCACATGCCATGGAGGGTTTAGCATCTCACCAGCCCAGGTGACCTACGCTCTAGCATAGCTTCTGTCACCACGATCCTGTTCTGCAAATAAGGATCACATGGCTTGTGTCAGAGCCACGCAGCAGGATTCGGGGGCTCTTGCTGACTTCTCCCCTCAACTCCACTCTTCGTCCTTCCTCTGCACACACAGCACCAAGCAGCAGTTCTATTCCATAGCAGCCCCTGAGGGCAATAACAAATTATGTAATGGGATGTGGGGCCAAGTGCTTTTAAAGGAAGAGTAGGCAGGATGAGGGCAGGGGAGTGACTGGAGATGGAGAAGGGACTGTTTTGCTAGATCTAAAGTCCACCGGGATCAGATGTGGGAAGAATAAGTAGGTTTGCAGGAATAAGCTGAGGGCCTGAGCATCGAGCTGGCCAAAGTGGCTGGAGCAGATGGGGCAAAGGAGAGGGACAGGCGAAGTCTAAGAAGGCAAGGAACATAATGGGGCTCCATTAGCACAATGGATTTATTGTAGCTATCTGGGAAGTTACTGGGGGATTCACAGCAGGAGTGATATGATCTGTATTTTTTTTTTTTTTTTCTGGTCAGTCGGACTTGAATTCAGGAGCTAGGCACTGTCCTTAAGCTCTTTTGCCCAAGGCTAGTGCTCTACCACTTTGAGCCACAGTGCTACTTCTGGTTTTCTGGTGGTTAATTGGAGATGAGTCTCATGGACTTTCCTGACCTTGACTGGCTTTGAACCATGATCCTCAGATCTCAGTCTCCTGAGTAGCTAGGATTACAGGTATGAGACACCAGTGTCCGGCTCAAATTTTTGTTGTTGTTCATCGTGGGTCTTGAGTTCTGGGCCTGGACCACACTGTCCCTCTGCTCTTCAGCTCAAGGTTAGTGCTCTACCACTTGAATTTTTTAAAAATTATAAAATACTGTAAACAAAAATTTACTATCTTTTAAAACTTTATGGTGCTGGGGTTGAACTTAGGTCCTCAGGCTTTCCACCTCAGCCCTGATTTTTGCAGGTGTGTGTGTGTGTGTGTGTGTGTAACTTGTACTGAAACTTGAACTCAGAGTCTTGTGCTCTCCCTTAGCTTTCTCACTCAAGGTTGGCACTCTACCACTTAAGCCACATCTCCTCTTCAAGCCTTTTGCTGTTTAGCTACAGATTAGTCTCAGCTTTTGTGTGTGTAGGCTGGTTTGGAATCAGGATCCTCAGACCTCAGCCTCCTGAATAGCTAGGATCACAAGTGTGAGTAACCAGTGCCTGGATTGCTGGTTATTTTCAAAATAGGGTTTTGCTTCCTGCCTTGATATACTGTACCCAATAAGGCTGGGTCTCATGAACTTTTCTACCAGGCTGGCTTGAATTGAAGTGTTCCCAATCTCAGCCTTCCAAGTAGCTAGGATTACAAGTAGTGTGTGGCTTTTTTTTAATGAACTTAAAAAAATTACTTTATTATTATAAAGGTGATGTACAAAGGGATTACAAGAGCTGGGTAATAAGTATGTTTCCTTTTGCACAGTGTCTTCTGTTCCCTCACTCTCTTCCAGTCCCTCCCTCTCGTCTCCACCCACAAGTTGTACTGTTCACTTTCATCTGTGCATTTTTTTTTTTTTTTTTACCATTTTTCCCTTGACTTCTGTACTAAACCATTTCAAGTGTACTGTTTGGTGGTGGTATTTGTGTGTGTGCAGCACTAGAGATTGAACCCAGGGCCTCATGGACTCTAGGCAAATGCTCTACTACTGGAGTCATGTGCCCTGCCTAGGCTGTCTAGCCATCCAAACCCTGGATTGACAAGTGGCTTCCTTGTTGGAATTAGCATGCTAAGTGTTGTAACTGACCCAAAATGCAAGAGACGCTGATGTCTCTCTCATCTACAGTTCCAAGTGGTCAGCTTTCTTCAAGCCGTGACTCAGGGCAGAGTTGCATTTGCCCTATAGTTCTATCTATCATGTTCTGTCAGCACATGGCCCTGAAGGTCACCGTGATGTCTATGCTAGGCTGATAGATGAATGACAAGAGTAGGAAGGAATAGGAAGGAGCTGGATGAAGCATTCCCCCACCTCCCATGGCTCACTGGTCAGAACTGTCCTCTGTTGCCCTAGCTGTCAGGGAGGTTGGTCTAGCTGTGTGCCCAGAGGGAGAAAAGCTGCATTTCATAGCCTGCCAGTCCATTTGAACCCTAGACTCCTTACCTATCTCCATCACCTTCCACCTCCCCAAGCCTTGGTTTCCTTTCCACCCCCTCTAGCCTTGGCCCCATGACCCTCCCTCCCTGCTCTGAGCCCCAGGTTAAGGCTCAAAAAGAGACTAGTCCAGAAGGGGTAAAGAGGCACACAGAACAACTTTATTCCTCATGAGTTAGAGAACCACAGCAAAGAGGGGGAGAGTGCAGATGGCTGGGGAAAGGGCAGGAGGCTTCCCCCCAGCACTGGCACACCAGGGGTGCTAAATATGGTAACTACACAGCTGTAGGCCCATTGCCAAGCAGAGTTGATGAGTAGAAGGGTGAGGGGACACAGGTGAAGAATTAGCCTTCCTGGAGCGGGACAGTGAGGAAGAGTCTCAGGACTCAGCTCTCTGGGGCCTTGTTGCTCCCCTTAGAAGTGCTAAATGAGGACAAGTGGTAGTTCTGCCAAAGGGAAACTACATGACTAGGGTACAGGGGAATAAGAGACCTGGAAATATGGCATGGCAGGCACAGAGCATCTTTCCCTCCCAGACTCCTGAAAGCAGAAATCCAAGACAGGGAAGCATCATAGCGCCTGAGCAGGCCAAATGGAAGGGGCGTGAAGCCTGGTCACCTTGCTCCTTCCTACATTGGCCAGGGCCTATGGGCTCAAAAGTCTCTCCATCTCAGCCCCAGGCCCTCTCGCCACCAAAGCTCTGCTCTGTCTCATGAGGCAGGAAAGGGTGCCAGAAAAGTGAATAGGCAGGCAGGGAAGAGGCCACAAGGATGAGGAAGCCCAGAGCCCTTCTGGAAGGAAAGGCCACTCCTCCTGCAGATGGAGCCCTCTCTTATCACCTCTCTAATGGTCTGGACAAGACCAAGACACAGAGAGGCCTGGGCTACAACAGACATAGACCAGTAGACAGACATGGACAGCTGCGGACAACCAAGCAGGGGTCGCTTCTTACTCGCCATCCCAGCCACGACTCATGGCCTGCACCACGGCCCCGTAAAGCTGGTTCCAGGCAGCCCGCATGGCTGGTGTGAAAGCAGGGCCCAGACACCTCTCAAGCATGTAGAGCAGGGACTCGCCCACTGTCTGCAAAGACAAGAGGCACCATCATCTCAAAGGCATTGCTCCATTGTACAGTTGAGACCATCAAGGCCAGAGCTGGTTAAGCATGCTGGGCCAGTCTTCGTTCCTGCACAGGGATCCCACCTTAATCCTTGGATAGCACACTGTCCTTTACCTTAAATCTGAAGCTGTGGAATAAATGAAGTCCTGGGCTTCATGAGAGATGCAGTGGGATAACCTATTAAAAAGTTATTAGCAGCCGGGCGCTGGTGGCTCACGCCTGTAATCCTAGCTACTCAGGAGGCTGAGATCTGAGGATCGCGGTTCAAAGCCAGCCCGGGCAGGAGAGACCATGAGACTCCTATCTCCAATAAACCACCAGAAAGCCAGAAGTGGCGCTGTAGCTCAAGTGGTAGAGCTCGCCTTGAGCTGAAGAGCTGAGGGACAGCGCTCAAGCCCAGAGTTCAAGCCCCACGACCGACAAAATAAATAAATAAATAAAAAGTTATTAGCAGGGGCTGGGAGTGTGGCTTAGTGGTAGAGCACTTGCTTAGCATGCATGAAGCCCTGGGTTCGATTCCTCAGTACCACATAAACAGAAAAAGCTGGAAATGGCACTTTGGCTCAAGTGGTAGAGCGCTACTCTTGTGCACAGAGAGGGCTCAGGGACAGTGCTCAGGCCCTGAGTTCAAGCTCCAGGACTGGCAAAAAAATTAGCATTTTCATACAATAAGCCTTCAATAATTATAATATCCCCAAAAAATCATATTCTCATTTCTTAAAGCTTATTTATCTCATAAATATTTGCTGAAGATTCCCTCAAAACAAAACAAGGCAGTGTGCAGGTACTAGTATAGAGGGGCAGGCAAGAGCACCTGGGCCCCTTCCTCATAGGGCTTACCATCTGCCAAGTGGTTGGGCTTGATAGAGTCCATCACAGCACTGGTCCCTCCCTCCCCACAGTGAGCCCATAGAACACTAAGAAAGTGATGCTGGCAGAGGCTTTACATGCATTTGCAACCTAGGGCTGGTCCTGCAACTCAGCAACCATCCATGCAGTGCTCAGCTTGCATAGGAGGGAGAGAGAGCAAAGACTCCCAGCCTCCTTGGTTTCCCTGACCCCAGGAGAATTCCTGGTAGGTCTCAAAGGGGTCATTCCTACCATACCATGGGGAATAGAAGAGCTACCCTGCTGAGCCCAGCTGTGAAAAATCAGAAATGGTTGCTTTAAGCCAGAATGTGTTTTTTTGGGGGGAAGGGTAGTTTGACACCCAACAAAAGAAAGCTGATTAGACCAGCTGCTTTTGTGGTTCTAAGATCAGTGAGAACTCAGAAGCTCAGAGAAATCAAAACATGCCAGGGTCACACAGCTGACATACACACAATGCAGGGCCCTAGTGCTGGTCTTGGGCTGGGGGGGTGGGGGGGATGGAGACGGAGAACAGGGTGGTGGGGGGGGATGGACTGGGAGGAAGTACTGGCCCAGGCCTTGTCCTCTGAAGAATGTGGGAGTCTCATCACCTACCGAAAAGGAGCTGAGCTTCACACCCACTGCCCGGTGCTTCCTGCCCAAGCCAGCTAGGTACTCCTCCAGGGAGGACAGGTCCTCCACGTTGGTTACCGCAGCATCAATCACCAGCATCACCTGCCAGGGGCAAGGCGGGACTCACCGAGGGCCCAGACCAATCCCACCAGAGTACAACCATTGCCCAGAATCCAAGGTCAGAGAGGCCCTTAGCACCCTGCATTCAAAGAGCAAGGGCAATAGATAACCTATGTCAGCATACAGTAGGTGCCCAACTAATGCTGTTAAATACATGAATGCCTTCTCTTTGAGAGTGTCAAAGCCTCCCAGATGTCATTAAGACAGTATTGTTTGCCTAGGACAAGGGGAAACTGAGGCCCTGTGAGGAGAATCAGCTTCTAAGTAAATCTCAGTTTGGGGCTGGGGTGCACTCAAGTGGTAGAGTGCTTGCCTATTGAGTGTGAGGCTGTAGGTTCAAATTTCAGGATCACCATTAAAAAAAAAGTGTAGGGGCTGGGAAGGTGGCTCAGTGGTAGAGCGCTTGCCTTGCATGCTCGAGGCCCTGGGTTCGATTCCTCAGCACCACATAAGCAAAAAGAAAAAAGCTGGAAGTGGCGCTGTGGCTCAAGTGGTAGAGCGCTAGCCTTGAGCTGAAGAGCTGAGGGACAGCACCCAGACCCAGAGTTCAGGCCCCACGACCGGGCCCCCCCCCCCCAAAAAAAGTGTAGCTTATTGCCACCAGGGCTGAGAGATCAGGGGGAAAGGGTGAGAGCAATGACTGAAGCTGTGGCCAATAGCTGAAGACAGGGTGTCACCAAAGGCTGACCAGTGTGCCAGGTTGGGTCCAGCCCAGGGGGAAAGCAGCAGGTGCCCCTCCCCTTACCTTCCTGATGTGGTCCAGAAACTCTGGAGAAGAGAGACAGTCCTCGGGGCTAGAGAACTGGTGGCCATCATACTGGAAGAGAGGCAGCAGGCCGGGCTCCAGGGCGAACAGCCTGCAGGGTAGGGGGTGGAGGGTATCAGCCCATGAGCAAGCAGTGAACCCAACGGTCCCAGCTGGTCAGCCGTAAACCAACAGCACCCCTCAGCTGGAATTACCAGCAGTGCCAGTGTCCCTCCCTTTTCCCAGGTTCTGAAAAGTTAGAGAAGCCAGTGTGTCTCCAGGACTCTCACAGGCCCTGGCACACAGTAACTAACCTCTCTCTAAATAGTTGAGAGGTGTGATTTGAGTTGGGGGAGTGGGCTCTAGGACGGAACTTCCCGGGAGACTCAGCCCGGCGATGACATCACCGGCTAGCCAGGCATGGGGACCCCACCTGTAATCCCAGCTATTCAGGAGAGGAGGCAGGAAGATCTCAAGTTGGAGGCCAGACCAGGCAAAGATAGGGATACTCTGTCTCAAAACCAACATATACACAACAAAAAGGACTAGAGGACATAGCTCAAGAGGTAGAGCACTCATTTAGCAAGCAGAAGGCCCTGGGTTCAATCGCTAGTAACATACACAACATACATAAGTGTGCCTGAAAACTTCTTGTGTTCCTAACCTTGTAACTGTCTATCTTTCACAATTTAAAGCAGTGGATATAACTTTGATTCTAATTTTACAGAGGAGGAAACAGCCTACAGAGAGGCTAAGCAACTTCCCCAATGTCACATGCTTGAAAGTAGGGGAGCCACCAAGATGCCAGAGCAAAACCGAGTTCAGGGAAACCCAGAAGGCACAATGGGGGGCAGTTAGCCCCCCTCAGGAGGACTCATGCTTCTGTGAAACTCGCTATTTGTGAAACAATTTATTGCTCTTTTGGTCTGGGGGAGGTTTAGCACAAGCCTGGGCAGAAGTTTGGGTCTGACCTTGGAGCCAAGGTTCCCTGTAACACAGGGCATTCGGGCTGGGGCTGGCAGCGGGGTTAACACTGCCTGTTTCCCCCTCTTCACATGGCTCTCTGGTCCTAAACCTGCGCCTTCCTTTGAAAGGGTTGCCACGGGCGGGCGGGGAAGGCGCCTGCCCACTCTGCCCATCCCGCCTTCGGGGCACTCACACCCACAGCAGTGGGGACCCCAGGAGAGGGCGCAAGCTGGCAGACCCCCATCACTCCCCAGCCAGCCCATCTGGGCGCACGTGTGCGTGTGCGCCCTGCAGCACCGAGAGGAGTAGAAGGGGCTGCGCCACACGCTGTGGTTGTGCGCGCCCCACTTCTCTGGCGCACATCTGGCAGCCGCCCCCCGCCCCCCGCAGTGGGGTCAGGTTTCCCCCCCCCCCCCAGCAGGTCCAGCCTCCCGGAGCCCACCCCCCGGAGGGGCACCCCTCCCCCTGCCCCCCCCTCCTCGGGAGCTCGGGCAGCGCTCACCTGGCGAACAGGACGGTGCCATGCTCCAGCGGGCTGCGGCTCACCGCCCGCCAGCTCTGCCGGATCAGCTCGGGCTCTGGGCGATCCATGCTGTCCTGGGGACGCGGGGCGCAGGGCTGAGACCCTTGGGGCGCAGACGCCATCACCGCACGTGCTGCGCCATCTGGGAGCTGACACCTGCGGCGGTGGCGGCGGCGCGGACCCCTCCGCACCCACTCTGGCCCCCCGGTGCCTCGGCCGGGTGGGGCCCAGCAGCCGCTTCTTCTCTGGCCAGAGCCAAGAGGAGGCGAACAGCCAGCCCCGCAGGCTCTTCAGGGAGACCCTACTCTGGCTGCTGCGCCCAGCACCTCCGAGCTCCAACAGCCGCCCTTTAAAGCGGCCGCGCCCCCGCCCCCTCTGCCCAGCAAGGCGTGCGCTCCCTCTGCAACCTCCTGGCCACAGTCTGGAGGCTTGAGAAAGGACCCGCTTTTAGAGCCTGACAGAAATCACGTACCCTCTCTGGGCTTCAGTTTCTCACCCAGAAACTTAGTAACATTGCCACATGCCGGCTGGGCACTATGGTGCACACCTGTGACACCGAAAACCCAGTACTTGGGAGGCTGAGGTAAGAGGGTCAAAACAAAACACATAACCCAGCACTTACTCCTTAGGCTCAAAAGCAAGGAGGGCTTAAGTGTTGAATCTGATCACCTTATGCAGATACTGCATGCATGCAGCAAAGTCACGCTCAAACAGCGCCAACTAGGCTCTTGAGCTTGCCTCTTTCTAGCTCAAATCATGCTCCAACTCTTTGCTTCCTCTTCAGGTTAGCCATCAGGTACCAGGTCACCTATCTGCATAGACGTACAGAGGCTGGGGGCTCTCCACCCAATCTCTGAGTCTGACTGGGACACCAACTCCCCATAGGGGGTCATTAGGGCTCTCAGGTTAGGCACAGAGCCTGGACCACAGCCATTTCTTGCCAGACCTAGCTATTCATCAAACCTGGTTTGTAAACCTCTGAGTTCCAGTTTGAATCTCACCCCTGCTTGGCCAGGTGAACTCCTGGGGGTGGGGTGGGGGAGACACAGGCATGTACCATCTGTACATGAAAGGTTTAAAAATCATGACTTAAAATTTTTTGTTTCTAGCCTGGCGCCCATGGCTCACACCTGTAATCCTAGCTACTCAGGAGACTGAGATCTAAGGATCAAGGTTCAAAGCCAGCCCAAGCAGGAAAGCCCGTGAGACTCTTATCTCCAATAAACAACTAGAAAACTGGAAGTGGTGCTGTGGCTCAAGCAGTCAAGTGCTCACCTTGAGCTGAAGAGCGCAGGGATAGCGCCCAAGCCCAGAGTTCAAGCCCCACGGCCGACCAAAAAAAAAAAAAATTGTTTCTGACAGGCCTTGATGGCTCATATCTGTAATTCTAGTTCCTCCAGAGGCTGAGATCTAAGGATCACAGTACAAAGACAGTCTGGGAAGTAAAGTCCATGAGATTCTTATCTCCAATTAACCACTCCAAAGCCAGAAGTGGCACTGAGGCTCAAAGTGGTAGAACACTAGCCTTGAGTAAAAAAGCTCAGGCAGGTCCTGAGTTCAAGCCCCAGGACTGGGAGGAAGAGAGGAAAGGAGAAAGAGAGAGAGAGAGAGAGAGAGAGAGAGAGAGAGAGAGAGAGAAGCTCATTTCATTGACTTTTCATTGCTTTTAGTATCTGAGCATCTCTCCGTCTGCCCACTTCTGTGCCTCAGTTTTCAGCTGCACTGTGAGGTTGGGGTGGCAGGATCTCTACAGGACATCCTTTGGTTCCATAGATACAAAGTGATTATCTTGGAGCCATTGGCTGTGAACAGACAATCCTATGCTAGATAATGCTTGCCTTCTAGAATATCTCCTTCTGGCCCTGAACCAGAATTGAAGGGCCTCAGTCTTGCTCCAGTAAGAAACCTATCTATCTGCATCTATCTGCTCCTCTCCCCAGAGTGGAGTTTGGGAAGCACCCTGTTCTATATTTTCCCAACTCTCCATGCATGGGTCCTTGGACTGGAGCATAAGACTTTGAAGCAGCCTAACACAGACTGTGTCCTAAAGAGTCCCAGAGGTCCCCAAACAAGAGCACAGTGTTCTGCACAGCTCACCTGGCTGGTCTAGAACCTCCACTTTGTCCAGCTTGCACTTCCTGGCAACCACCCATACTCAGGATCCTTTTTACCTTTCTCTTTTGGCCAGGGGATGTGTGATCTGATGAGTTAATGATAGTAGTAGACTTAGCTAGCAGTAAATGGAGTCAGCACTCAAGTCCATGCTTCCCTCTGCTTTCTTGGAGCCAGAGTTGGCAGAAGTGGGCAAGGTGCTTGCTAACCTCTGTTCTCCTCAAGAAAAAGTCGGAGAATCTGGCATGGTGTAAGAACTCAGGAGCGGGGGTCTGAGAAGGTGGCTCAGTGGCAGAGTGCTTGCCTTGCATACATGAGGCCCTGGGTTCGATTCCTCAGCACCACATAAGCAGAAAAAGCTGGGAGTGGGACTGAGGCTCAAGTGGTAGAGCGCTAGCCTTGAGCTGAAGAGCTGAGGGACAGTGTCCAGGCCCAGCGTTCAGGCCCCACGACCAGAAAAAAAAAAAAAAAAGAACTCAGGAGCGATGGAGGATCTGAATTCACTTTTGAGGGGTTGGTGATGCCACAGAATCTCTCTTCTCTGTGGGACATCTACTAGAACCTGGGAGAGTTCAATGGCTACTCAGTGTTGTCAAGTACTGATGACAGAAAAAAGCCAGCACTGAGCATTTATGTCCAGACATCTAATACTCATCCCACAGCAGCTGTAAAGTGAGACCCTAGCAGAGTCAATGGCTCACACTTATGATCCTAGCGACTCAGGAAGCTGAGATCTGAGGATTGTGGTTTAAAGCCAGCCCCGGCAAGAAAAATCCATGAGACGCTTATCTCCAAACAACCAGCAAAAAGCTGAAAGGGCAGCTACAGCTCAAGTGGTAGAGCACTAGCTTTGAGTGAAGAAGCTCAGAGACAGCATCCAGCCCCTGAGATCAGGCTGCAGGACCACAACCAAAAGAACAACAAAAACAAACGCCAACAAAAAAAACCCTCTTTTGACACTTTCATCTTACTGAAGAAACAGAGGCAAAGAAATGAAGTGATTGGCCCAAGGCCACACTAGTGGTGGGGACAGGGTTTGACCTCAGCTCCATCTTTTCTACTGCTCCCACCACCTTAATGGGCTATGATCAAGAATGGCCCGTATTGGGGCTGGGAAGGTGGCTCAGTGGTAGAGCACTTGCCTTGCATGCATGAGGTCCTGGGTTCGATTCCTCAGCACCAAGTAAGCAAAAAGAAAAAAGCCGGAAGTGGTGCTGTGGTTCAAGTAGTAGAGTGCTAGGCTTGAGCTGAAGAGCTGAGGGACAGCACCCAGGCCCAGAGTTCAGGCCCCACGACCAGACCCCCCCCCCCCCCCAAAAAAAAAAAGAATGGTCGGTGTTCACAGTTCAGACAGAGATGCCATCTCCAATTAACCCACAAAATGCCAGAACAGAAGTATGGTTCAAGTGGAAGAGTGCCAGTTGTGAGCAAGAAAGCGGATCAAGAATTTGAGGCCCTGACTTTTAAGTTCTAGTACTAGCATGCACATGTACACATACATATGCATGTACACATGCATGTACACCATCACCACCACCACCACCGCCACTATTGCTACCACTGGCCTGTGTATACCTGGAAGAACCAGAAAAATGGGTCCCTGACAGAGCTGTAGCTGCATTACATAAAGTAGAAAAGTTGTGCTGATCCAGGACACTTTTTAGCTGAGACCTTTCCTGTGTCCAGGGCAGCCAGGGTGCTCCAAGGAGGGGCCCCCAGTCCAGGACCAGGCTGGAAAAGCCAAAAAGCCCTACTGTGACCCTGAGTCTTGCTTCTATTTCCTTACTATGATTTAAGCAACTAATTTCATCTCTCATGGGAAGAATGGGGACTTCTCTGGTCCAATCCTTGACCATGATGAAGACTCGATATCAATGAATGAACATCCAAAAATCAGCTGTACTGTATAAAAGAGCACCAGGTCCGTCTGACCCTCCTGTGGGTCCTGTGAGGGCAGATGGGTGGTCCAGAAGATCCCCAATTTTGTGGTATAGCAACAAGACTCTTTTCCTCCTTCCTCCAGGCTGACCCTCAAGACAGTTCCACCTATCTTAAATCCTAGGCAGTCCAGATGACAGGGCCATGGCAGGAGTCAGGTATCTGATAAGCAGAATGGCAAACTGCTAGCTGGGTACTGTTGGCTCATGCTTGTAATCCTACTTGGGAGGCTGAAATCTGAGGATTATGGTTTGAAGCCAGCCCAAGCAGGAAAGTCTGCTAGGATCTCATCTCCAATTAAGTATTAAAAGGAAAAAGAAGAAAGAAGAGGAGGAGGAGGAAGAAGCTGCCACCACCATCACCACCAAAAGAGGAATTCTGGCTCAA